>NC_061898.1:3824000-4459250 GCF_905147765.1 Vanessa atalanta | reverse complement strand
TTTTCGCTTACATTTTCGAATATGCTGGTTTAAGCCTTGAGAAGTTTGGCATTGTTTGGAACAATGTGGACAATTTTTATAATTACCATCATCGGAATGGTCACACTTAATATGCTTCTGTAAAAGTGTGTACGACGGAAAACGTAAATCGCAACTCTTACATCGCCTAAAATGAAAATTATTCCTGTGTTTCCGTAAAAGAAGATGCGATTCGAATATTTCCGAACACTCATCACACGGATAGCCACCGTCTCTATGATAATGTCTTATATGCATTGCTAAATCTCTCTTCTTATTAAATCTTTCACCGCAATTATCACATATGAAACTGTTCTGAGGATGAGCAATATTTGTGTGACTAATAAGATAACCGAAATACGCGAATTCTTGGCCACATAACTGACATCGACAATCGACTAGTCTATATTCCTGGTATGGCGTAAAAATAGTTTTATCGTATTCCAATTCGTGTTTCCCTATCAAATGATCAATTATTTCGCTAAAACTTGTCAATGGCTCGTAACATATTTCACAAATAATTTCAGATATGTCAATTTTTATTTCTACATGATTTCCTTTGATAATTTTTAGGGCGTAATCGCTTGTACTGCACAGGCCATGAGACTTTGTATGCTTTCTGAATGTCGCATATTCTGTGAAGTTCTGGCCACAATAAAAACAGAGATACCTGCCCCGCCATTTAAAAGGAATTATTGATGTATTGTTGAACAGTATTTGCAAGTTTTTCCTTCTCCGCTCAGAGGTACAGTGGTCGTACGGCCCTTCATCTGTAAAGAAATGTATCTTGCTGAGAATCTTCAAAATTTTATGACATATGACTCTCTTGTAAGCTTAACTCGTTTTTTTTGGATTGAATTGCGTTTTCTTATATGCAAATATACGTGCTTTCAAATCAGTAAATATAATTTAAAATAACCATAATTCAAATAACATAAAATATTCCATGTGAAAATAATAACTGCTGGAGTAATTTTATCTCTCTTTTATTCAATTCAATTCTTCTTTTCAAAATTTTACAAAAAATGGAATTGAATTCTTTGATAACGTTTCTTTTTCCACATGCTGTTGATATTTAGAACATTGACAATATACATCTTCAGCGATGACTTCCAAGAAAACTTTTTGCCATAAATCTCACACTGATGTTTTTTTTCTCTCTTTACCATGTTTTTTTTAAATACAGTTATATACATTCGACACTTCTCTCTTCCTAAGTTATCCTTTGCCTCTTTGTGTGAAGTATAGACGTCCAGATCCATGAACATTTTATGTTTTCTCAACTATGCCAGAAAAACTCATTCCTTGTGTTCAACCCAAATAAGTTTGTATGCAGTCAATTGTCCAGCATTTAAACTAAGCCACGGAATGAACGTCGATCCACGACCCACACAAGTTTATTAATATACGACATATTGAAACCAATAAATATTTAAATGTCATCGCAAAAGTGACTCCTTTAATTGAAATGCTTAAATCAAGTTATATTTACATTGAAGAGTCGTTATAAATGTGCTGGAAATATGATTCCCAAATATTGTGAAACGATTAACGTGAACACTTGTTATGCGTAAATTGTCGTAATAACGACATGCTATTTACATAAAGGTGTTGCTGAAAGCTAAGCGATTTCATAAGGTTTAAAAACTTATTATTAACCACATTTATAGAAATTTACATATCTAAATTTAATTTATAGTTCTTGAAAAACTTAGTGGTCTTATTTCTTTGACTAATTAGACTCCCTAACTCCACCTTGGCTCTTATTTGTTCTAAAGAGTACATTTTTCAGTAATTCAGTTGCTGGTTGAACTTTTACTATGTGAAGTCATGTGCTCTCTAAGATTTTTCTTCCAGAGAAATTTCTTCCCACAGATATCGCAATGAAAATTCCTTTCCCCGTAATGTTTTACCATGTGCACTTTCAAACTTTGTCTATCGAAAAATTTCTCGAGACAAACCGTGCACGCCACATTCTTCTCTTTTAAATGAGTTCGTCTGATGTGGTCGACGACAGAAGATTTTCCTGTAAACAACTTATGACAGTAGGAACACTCGTGACCGGTACCATGCACGTCTATCTTATGCCTTTGCATTTCATACACGGATGTAAATTTCTCATGACACTGAAGACATTCCACGACTTTCGTACCGTGCACTCGACCTAAATGAGTTTGCAAATAGTAATTCGAAAAGAAGCTTAAGTCACATTCAGAGCATTTGAAATTAGCAGCCTTATGGTGACGTGCAATATGTGTTCGTAAATTTGGAGCATTTCGAAATGCCATTCCACAATGCATGCATATATTTTTATTATCCGAATGCATTTTTACTACATGATTTAACAACGTCCGAAAATATCTAAAGACATCCCCGCAAAAGGGACAAGGAAAGTTATCCTTTATGAGTTTATACGATTGTAAGTTAATGGACAATGATTTATCAAAATATATTTTATGCTCATTATGTAAATGTTTTATCAAAGACTCTAAATCTTGTATATTTTCAAAACAAATTTTGCAAGACAAGGATGACGTATCAACTTTAATCACACCGTCGTGTCTATGGCGTAATTTCATAGATTTCAGCTTAGTATCGCAAAGAGGATGTTCAATTATAGTATGCTGTTTTAGGTCATCGCACTCATTGAAGTCTTTCGGGCAATAGAAGCATCTAAATTTGCTCATAAAATATTTAAAGGGTATGGCTGTAGACATGTTAAAGATACATGCAATGTTATCTCTTATTTGTGTAACGCATGGTTTCTTATCAACGCCCAGTGTCACAGCTTCCACAGATTTTTTACAATTATCCGTACATTGAATGGCATGTCTGTGAAAACCTTGCTTTGAAGTCGAAGCATTCACACAAAATCCACATTTCATTACAGCTCCCATGTGCTCATTTTTTATGTGTTTGAAACATTTGCCGATCGAGGAAAAGCTTCTAATGCAGACATTACATTTAAAACTATGCGCAACCCTCTTATGGCTTAAAAGTTCTGAACGCGTGCGAAAATTAAGAAAACATTTGGAACACATATGATTTCTATGTTTGGTGCGAATATGCGCGTCTAAATCCCGTGTCTTGTTAAACTTCTGCTGACATTGAACACAATTCAAATCTTGACTGGGATGATCAGTATTTACATGAACTATTAATTTCTTTAGGTAATTAAATTTTTCATCACACAAAAGGCAGCTTAAATCTGACAACCGATATGGCGCTATCGACATATTGACTCTCCTATCATAAGGCAAATTGTGCGTGTCGACTAAATGAGAAATGATTTCCTCTAATTGCATAAAATTTTCATGGCATATGTTACAAGAAATTTGTGAAACATCAATTTTGACCTCGACATCGGCCGATTTAACCAATCGCAAAGCTCGATCTTTATCCGAGCACACACCATGATCTTTTGTGTGCTCCTTTAAATTTTCATAAGATTTGAAATCCTCACCGCAGTAAAAACATAAATATTTACCGCGCCACTTGAATGGTATTACGGATGTATTGTGGAATAAAATTTGAAGATTTAACCTTCTTAATTTATTTGCACTAATTCTCTTGACAGGACCGTTAACATCTGAAAAGAAATGTATTCTTGTTTCAATTGTATTCTTCGGTAATCGGAAGACATTTGGACTTTTAAAAGACTAGGCTGGCAGTTCTTGGTTAATATTCTTAACGTGTATGGCCATATGACCTCTAAGATTTTTTTTCCATAAAAACTTTTTACCGCAAACGTCGCAATGGAAGTTTCGTTCGCCGTTATGTTTTACCATATGCGTCTTTAGGCGTTGGGTATCGAAAAATCTTTCGTAACACACTTGACATTCAACATTTTTCTCTTTTAAATGTGTGCGTTTTATATGATCGATCATGAAACAGTTTGACGTAAATAATTTACCACAGTGTAGACATTTGTGTCCAGAGCTGTGCGTGTTAATCATATGGCGTTGCATTGCGTAATTTGATGTAAACTTTTCTGAACACTCTGGACATTCGTAAACTTTAATACCGTGTGCGCGACCTAAGTGAGTTTGTAAATATTTATTTGTAGAAAATTCTTGTTCGCATCGAACACATTTATAGCTACCGGTCGTTTTGTGATGATTTGATATATGCACCCGCAAATTGGGCAAGTTACGGAATGATTTGCCACAGTGCATGCATATATTTTTATTGTCAGTGTGAAGTTGTCCCATATGTTTTAACAACGTGCTAAAATGTGTATAGGATTCCCCACAAACTGGACAGGGATAATTATCTTTAATTAAATTATACGGTTGAATATTGTTATCAACAGACTTATCATATAAAGCCTTATGTTCAGATATTAGATGTTCTATTAAAGATTCTAAATTTGGTAGATTTTCAAAGCACATTTTACAAGAAAGCACAGACGTGTCAACTTTGACACAACCTTCTTGTCTGTTACGCAGCCTCATACATTTGAAATTAACATCACAAATCGGATGTTCAATGACGGTATGAGCTCTTAATTCTTCACAATCAGTAAAATCGTGTGGACAATAAAAACACCTAAACCTACTCATAAAGTACTTGAATGGTATCACCGTTGACATATTGAATATACAAGCTATGTTTTTCCTTATCTGTATAACTGCGGGTTTCTTGTCTTCATCGTCGTCGTCTACCACAAATGTTTCATTGACATTTTCATTTTTTTCTGTACATTTAGCAGCGTGCCGGAGAAAACCCAATTTTGTACTCATAAATTTTAAACAGAATCCACATTTTAAGGGTTCATTGGCGTGTTCGGATTTCATGTGCTTCAATCTTTTCATTTGTGTAGAGAATTTAGTAAAACATATGTTACAGACAGCGACATGTGATTTGATTTTGTGCTCTTGAAGGGCCAAGTGAGATGAAAATGTCTGAGGACACTTTAAACATTTATAAATATTTGAATGTTTAACTCGCATATGGGCATCTAAATACTGCTTTCTAAAGAATTTCTGTTGACAGACGTCACAATCGAAGCACTGCACGGGATGCTCGTTGTTAACGTGTATTACTAATTCTCTTACTTGTTTAAATCTTTCATCACATATAAGACACTGTTTATCAATAAGTCGATATGACATAATAATCAATTTAACGTCTCTTTCATAAGGAAACATATGTTCTGTTGTTAAATGTGATATAATTTCATCTAAGTTTCCAAATGATTCGTTGCATAATTCGCACGTTATATCAGACACATCAATTTTCACTTCCGCATCATCGGTTTTTACTAATTTAATAGCTCTATCCCTTTCTGAGCATGGACCGTGAGCTTTCGTATGCTTCCTCAAATCGTCATATATAGGCAACTCTTCGCCGCAATAAAAACATCGACATTTGCCACGGCATTTGAATGGTATAATTGATGTATTGTTGAATAGTATTAGAAGATTCCTCCGCCTTAATGTATTAGGACTAAGTGACTGAGCAGGTCCGTCTACACCTGAAAATAAATATTCTAAGATGTAAAATGTACCCTCAAATATTTCGCATCTTATTATTTTAAATAATTTTAAACTATAATATTATAAAAGGGTACTTTTACTTGGCGATAATGAGATATTTTACATTTATACCATCAAGATTATATATTTTCTTTCAGCTGTTCCGCTCGTGTGATGCCATGTGTCCGCGTAAATTCTTCTTCCATAAAAATTTCTTCCCGCATACATCACAATGATAGTTTCTCTCACCTACATGTTTGACCATATGCACATTCAAAAGAGCTCTATCAAAAAACTTTTCCTTGCAAACTGTGCATTCTACATTTTTCTCCTTCAAATGGAGACGCCTTACGTGATTCTTCATATGAGAGTTACGCGTGAACATTTTACCACAATACGGACACTTGTGCCCGAAACCGTGTACGAGTATTTGATGTTTACGCATCAAATGCTGAGTTATAAATTTCTCTACGCATTGAGGACATTTATATTTTTTCGTGCCGTGTACGTTTGCTCTG
Organism: Vanessa atalanta; assembly: GCF_905147765.1. Lineage (NCBI taxonomy): Eukaryota > Metazoa > Arthropoda > Insecta > Lepidoptera > Nymphalidae > Vanessa > Vanessa atalanta. Next base: position 4,453,237 of record NC_061898.1, on the reverse strand, counting down.
TGACGTGCTAATTTCTCCAAATTCCAAAATTCCATATTGCAATCGGGACATTTACACGCCTTGCTCCTATGATAGCGAGACATGTGAGCCCTGTAGTTCGGATGTCCCCTAAATGTTAGACCGCAATGTGCGCAGACTATATTATTGTCGGAATGAAATTCATTCATATGTTCGAGAAGTTTTTTAAAATACCTAAAGACCATATTCGGACAAATTGGACAAGGCATATTATCTTTAACGACTCTAAAAGGTTGTAAGCATTCTATTGACTTGTCATAATTGACGCCGTGTTTCGATATTAGATGATTAATCAAATCATTTAAAGCTAAGCTGTTTTCAAAACAAAGCTTACACGTTAGATTAGAAATATCAATTTTAACATTTATATCTCTACCTTTAATCATTTTCATGGCTTTAGATTCCTGGTTGAAATGAGGATGATCGGCTATCGCGTGATCCCGTAAATTATCGAAATCGCTAAAGTCCTTAGAGCAAAAGAAACAACGGAATTTGTTTTTGAAAAATTTAAATGGCACTGCCGTCGACATGTTGATAATACTAGCGATATTATGTCTTATTTTAAGTGTGTTAGAGTCTTTACTTTTAACAGTTGTTGATTCTTTTTTAATACCGCATTTCGTTAGATGAATTTTAAAACCTAATTTTGACGTCAACATCTTAAGACATTTAGGGCAGTTGAGATTATGTTTTAACTTCGTTTTCGCTTTAGCCCTTTCAACGATACAATTTTCATTCTCAAATATTGGCAACTTTAAGCTGTAACAACTATTATGATTTTTCTGTATATGATGTTCCAAGTACGAAAACTTTGAATAACTCTGAACACATTCAAAACATTTGAAATAAACCAAATCGAATTTATTAACGTAACTAAATTTAACATTTTTGAATTCATGAAAAGATATCAAGTGTTTTATGAGATTGTTGTAATTGAAGGATAAATCACAAGCTTCGCAAGCAGTTTCCGAAATATCGATATTAACAAAATTACTTTTGTATTTATTGAAGAAACTTTTAACGACCGACATTTCGTGAGATTTGGTATGTTTTCTAAAATCCTCGTAATGAGGTATTTGTTTCCCACAAAACAAACAGGCTAAGCCGTCATTACATTCAAATGGTATTATGCTTGTGATGGAAAACAACGTTTGGAGATTTTGACGCTGCATCGCCGTCAGTCCAGTAGAGCATTCGTCTGATTGAATTTTACAATCTGAAAACAAATTGCTATACTGTACTGTTGTTACGATTTTGATAAACAAATAACGGTTTTAAAAACTTGAACTGTAATATGGAGTATTATAAGTTCAATATAGAATAAGCGTAGAATTTTAACGACAAATAGACGAAGATGAAAAACATAAATCTTACGAGAAAAATGTATATTAATAAAATACAAGTATTTTTATTACGACAATTTTTATATTTAACTGATGTCATCATTCAAAATTTATAAATTAATTTGTATACATCACAATCTTAGCACTAATCTTTGGTAGAAAATAAATGAGAACGCATGAAAAGCTTAAATTATGGCAGTAAAGTGTTTTACATTAGACATGACCGGCTACTATATTCAGGAAACGATTCGTTTTGCTTACGAATCGAAGATTCGAGCTGTCACTCAACCGATCGGTTTCCTGACGTACAATAAAGATTCTTTAAATATGGAACCTGACAATCGATGCTTATGTAACATTTTTACACAGAATTAATATGCTTATTATGTCTGGACATATGCGTACGTAAACTCTTCCTCCAATAGAATCTTTCCCCACAAATGTCACAATGGAAATTCTTCTCCCCGCTGTGTTTCACCATATGACGACGCAAAAGTATATTATTGAAGAATTTCATGTTACATATGGAACATTCCACGTTCTTCTCTTTCAAATGCGTCCTTCGTATGTGATCACGCATGAACGAATTACGCGTGAATAATTTACCACAGTAGGAACATTTGTGGCCGGAATCATGTGCTTCTATTAAATGTTTTTGTCTGAGATACTGTGTGGGGAACGCTTCCGTACACTTCGGACATTTAGCCGCTTTAACGCCGTGTGCATTAGCCATGTGCATATACAACCTCGAAGGTATGTTACAATCAGCTCCGCATATATTGCACTTGAATCTACCGTCTCTGTGATGTCTCCATATATGAACTCTCAAATTTTGGTCTCGTCGAAATGTTTGTCCACAGTAAACGCAGATGATATTATTATTCGTGTGTTTGTTGTTCATGTGTTTTAATAATGTGCCGAAAAATCTAAACACTTCGCTGGGACAATTCGGACAGGCCATGTGATCTTTGACCAATTTATAAGGCTGCAAACACGTGGTTATTGATTTGTCATAATTAGCCTCATGTTTCGATATAAGATGGTCTAACAGAGTCTCCAAATCAGGCATCGATTCGAAACAAACCTTACACGCTAAAGATGAAATATCTATTTTAACGCATGCAACCGACTCCCTGCATTTTCTGATACATTTCTCTTTAACATCACATATTGGATGTTCTAAAACCGTGTGTTCTCTCATCGAATCGGAATCAGGGAAATCTTTCGAGCAATAGAAGCAATTGAATTTATTTTTATAAAAATTAAACGGTATCGCTGTTGACATGTTTATGACTGTTACAATATTTTCTCTGATCTGTTTGACGCTTGGACGTTTTACGTTTTCATAGTTGCTGTCCAAATCCATGGCGTCGTAATCTTCTTTCTTTATGGCTATATCGAAAATGTCTCCCTTACATTTCCGCAAGTGCATTTTCAAACCTTGTTTCGTATGGAAGTCTTTGTAACAAATATCGCACTGCAACGAACCATTGTCCGGATGTTCTAATTCTATATGTTTCTGTTTGAGAACCGCTGAAGGTAATCTTAAATGACAAACGTTGCATCTCGTTAAATGACTATTATTTCTATGTTTCCTCAGTATGTTTAGCGAGCTGAAACTCTGAGGACATACGTCACACGGGTAACCCCCTTCTCGGTGATAATTCTTCATGTGCGAAAAAAGATCTCGTTTCTTATTGAACTTCTGATTACATTTGTCACATATCAAACAGTTCTTTGGGTGATTATTATTGATATGCGAGACGAGATAGCCGAAGTAAGTGAACTTATCGTCACACTGACTACAGCTGAGATCAACAAGTTTATATTCTTCTATAGCCATATCGACATCTTTGTCGTATTCCAATTTATGCTTGACGAAAAGGTGATTTAAAACATCGTCGAACGCTGGAAATTCTTCGTTACAAATCTCACAGCCTATTTCAGAAATATCAATCTTTATTTCCATGTTCTGCCCACCTTTCAATACTTTCAGGGAATGATCTTCTATCGAGCAATTCCCATGAGATTTCGTGTGCTTACGTAATTCAGAATATTGAGCTATATCCTTACTGCAAAAGAAACACAGATATTTTCCCCTCCATTTGAACGGAATTATCGTCGTATTGTTGAAAAGTAATTGAAGATTTTTCCGCCTACGCATCGACGATGATTCACAGCCTTTGATTTTCCGATGTTTTATATCTGAAAATATAATTATCAACTGTAAATGTACCCTGTATAATGTATGATAAAATTTTCGACAATCTATGTGTTATATCTCAACAAAACAATAACAATAATAAATTCAGGGTACATTTAAAGTTATCTTAAACTATACCGTTTATTTACTAGAACGCATGACTCAATTATCAGTGCGAAGTATTTTTTTATTAATTTTATAAAAACCGAATTGATCATGTAAATTATTTCAAATTATAATTAAGGATAGTCATTTGCTGAATTATTTTCTTTATTGGTAAACGGTACTTTCACCATCATATAAAAACACCGAGTATACATCTATTAACTTTTCTAGAAAATTTACAGAAATATAATATTACTGTAATAAACAAAATCACGATTTCAAAATGTTTGTTTACACAAAAAACATTTTTAAAAAGACAGTGCACACATTTTAGGCATATTTATTACTCATTGGGAATACAAAAAAGTTAAAAAAATATTTGTATATTTTTTCGTTCATTGATAACAACTAGATGAGCAAAGTGACAACAATATGTTGAGTCATGATTAATGTTAAGAAATTCGTCATTCGTTTCTGGCCACCAAGAGTTCCAAGTTGATATGATCCTTGTAATCCCAGCAATAATAAAACACTGTTATAACACAGATAGTACTAGTATATCAAGGTTGACGTACTTTTTATACTTATTTAATACATATTCCTATGCATTTATAGAATCCGAATGATGGACTTTCATATGCAAACGCAAACTGTTGTTCTGAACGAAAGCTTGGCTACAAACAGGACAAATGAACCTCCTATCGTTATTATGTATCCTCATATGATCTCTTAGTGTTTGCTTTCTCGCGTACGACTTCTTACAAACTTCACACTGATGGATTTTCTCGCCTAAATGTTTTATCATGTGTTTCTGAACGTGTGTCCTTGAAAAGAACTTCTGATCACAGAGTGAACACGAGAAGTTCTTCTCTCTTACGTGAACTTCCTTCAAGTGAGCCCACATTTTGCTTACGATGTGGAACGATTTCCCGCAAACGGGGCAACTTATCACTGATATCTCGACATTGTGAGCGGAATTGTGATGACGCTTCCTCAACACGTAATTCTGAAAAGTTTCCGGGCAGAAAAAACACTTTATCGTACGCGTTTTGTTATGTACGGTCATTTCGTGATTGTTTTTCTGTGTCAACGATTCGAATATCTCTGGACATGTGCTGCAACGGAAATTCGAACCGTGGCTAAGGGAATGGCAGCGCAACCGATCCTGACTCAAAAATGATTTTCCGCACAATTCGCACACATAATTACCGTAGTGTTCGTTCATGTGTTGATTTAGTTTAATAAAATATCGGAAATCCTTTTGACAGAGTGCACATTCAAATTTATCTTTATGTAATTTGTATGGTATGACACCGTAACCACAGTTATCTATAAACACTCTATCATGTTTAACTTTAACGTGCTCTATTAGCAAGTTTATATTATCGAAACTTTCATCGCATGTTTTGCAATTGATAACAGTTACGTCAATTTTAACCTTTTCATCCCTTTTAAGGTATGAAACGGCGGATTTAATACTGGAATCTTTGTGATCATTTCTCGTGTGTTCCTTTAAAGGTTCTAAATTTTTGAAAGGACGATGGCAAAAGAAACAGAGGTAGTTATGACGGTGCCATTTAAAAGGGATCGCTGTTGACGATTCTAATATAATGATTGCATTCCTTTTCATTAGACGATTCCGTTTCGTCGTTGTCATTGAGGACTTAATCAGCGCCTCGGTTGCCATCACAGGGCGTTTTTCACCTAAAAATTCAAATTTTTCTATCAATATTTCTCCTTCGTTTTAATAACTTCTTATTGCATTTTTTTTCGCATATATTTGTATATTATGTTGAATATATAACATACAATATTTGATTTTCTCTCGGTATAATATAAATTCAGTTATATTAGTTTTCGTAATATACCGATTTAATTAGCTGATCAGTACGATTCTCGCTAACTATATTTAACCGGCGTATACAAATACTTTCGATACATTCCACTTTTTTTAATAACACATATCAGGTCTACTTCAAGACCGTTACTTATTAAATTCATCAATCGCTTAAAATTACGTGAGAAAAATAATAACTTCTAAAATAATTTGAGCAATTGTCAAGTATCTGAAGAAAATGCTAAAATCTAATAGCGATAATAGTTTTTGAAAAAGAGATTTTAAAAGATCTTTCAATCGTTTAAAAATTGAGATAACCTTATCTTTACAGCAAGAGAAAATGTTTCTAGAAGACAGGCATGTCTTATACCTTAACTAATAGCCTTGCTAGCAGGAATAATAACATTTATCCAACATTCTCTAGCTCCAATCGATCCATTCTTTGATTTTAGTACTAACACATAAACTATCGTTGCTACCTTTACTATCACAGCTCGAAAACCTACCCTATAAATACAACCAAACATATTATTTTTCCGTGAGAATCATGACATTAACCGTTAAGAAACTAAGAACGAGTTGTTTCTATACCTTTCATATAAACAAGCTATTGCGTTACACAATAAGGCTGTTAGCAAGAATTTACTTTCGTTTTAAATTATCAAAATGTAGGTATTCATATAATCTTTGAAGAACGTATTTATTGTATGTAGAACAATAATATCTGCAGTGCATATATTTAAGCATATCAATTGTTAAAATTGTTAAGGAGTTAGAATATTTAATGTCATTTAAAATGTCAAAAGGCACAAAAATGTAGGCTATTTTAATATAAATGTTATATCTATTATAATCTAAACCCTAATCTTCCTATTGTCACACGTTGTATTTACTTTATTTAATTATTAATTTATTACTAACTTAAATTCGTATGGATAGAAAAAAAATCGAAACATTCATAAGAAATATGTATGATCCCACTTTGGGCGCCAGTTTTCAAAATTGGCGACGAAATTTCGTCAATGTTCTGATAGATGTTATGTTTCAGTTAAAATCATTTCAATAATAACTTATATGCTTACGATATTCATGCTTTCAGTCTCTCATTCTTTAATTTGATTAAGCTACTTTTTACGGTGACAATAGAAAAATTATGAACATCAAAAATAATGAAAACTATAATGAAGTTTCGTTTCAAATAATAATAATAATAGCTTCCTCGAAATAAAAAGAAAAAATAAAAATACACGCGAGTGTATCTTTGTGACAGATGTACCTATCAGACGGACAGACGGACTATCAAAACTTCATTACAGTCTTGACAGTAATAGTTTAGCAGAAAATGGAGGGAATTTGGAGATAAATGTCTTATGAGACACACATATGTAAACTTAGAAGGATTTATAGATATACGTAGTAATTTCGGAAAAGAATAACAACTTAAGTTTCTTGCCAGTTCGTTTCGGTATTATCTACATTCCGAACCGGTCGCTTTACGTTTAATACAGTTCTATAAAATGTCCATTTAAAAGTTCTTGTAAAAGCCTACTTGACTAATGATTGATTTTAAAAATTGTAATTTTACTTTACTGTACAACAAATTTAGCAATTTTTTCATTCAATATTTTTTTATTACAAAAACCTATTTTTTTAGTACTGATAATCTAGATATACATTTTTACAAATGTTTTTAACTATTACCCTTATTAGAAACAAAAAAAAAGTGATTTAGAACTTAGACTAATATCATAAATGTGACAGTAACTCTGTCTGTTACACTATCACGACTGAACCACACAGTGACATGAAATTTTCTATGAAGCTAGCTTGAAACCCAAAAAAGAACAATAGGCTACTTTTATATACCTAAAATTAATGACCGCGACACCACACCCGTCGCTCCCTCCCTCGCATACGAGCGAAAACTATACCTTATCAAATAAGAAATATCCCAAATACCCATCATCTTCTGCTAAACGTAAACAATGTAAAAAAAAATAAACTAACCTTTGACAATTTTCGGTTTAGCCTTTTCCTCTAGTTTCGATTTTTTCTTTTCCGGTTTGACGGTTGTCTTTTTAGGCCTTCCACGTTTGCCTTTTATCGGTAACGCATCAACTGTTATGTCTTCAGATACTGTAGGTTCGTTTGAATCGTCTTTGTTTCCATCTAGAACAGAAGATAATATTAATATTAGATATAGCTCCATTAGATTCTGAAAATTTAAGCCTTTGTTTATGTCTCATTCAAGAAACAAAAAATGGTCAAAAATTTCAGCATCTTCAACTAGCTCATTTATTTTTTATTTAAATGAGTGTTAATCTTGTTTTTAAGTTAACATACAAAAGTAATGAAAAAATACTGTTGCTATCTTTTATACATAAAGTTATGAAGCTTTTCTTCAAATAATGTTTTTTTTTTATTGTAGCAAGAAGGCTAATCCCTATGGTCCTAATTGTGCGTTGTCACCGCTATTGATTGATATAGAATGTATGATGTTTTGTCTCTGTGCCTAGAATTAAACTGACTAACTGGGTGAGTGAGTTAGTGAGAAGTGATTCAACCGGAATATATTGCTTTATATTCCGATTGGTTCAAATAAAAGTAAAGTAAAGTAAACATGTAAGTTTGGCGATAGCTCATCGTCATCATTTTAAAATGGTCAAAGTGCTGTTCATATTTTTGCTAAGAATATTATAAGGCTGATGAGTTTGTTTTGTTTTATGTCAGGATCTACTATATAGATTTGAAAAGGTATATATTAACTCTACCGAGCAACTAAAATATATATTATACATACAATATGTTGTATATTAATATATTGCATATATTATAAATAAGAAAGTATGAATGGATCTAAATAATCTTGGCACTATTGGGATATAGTATGAAAAAGCACATACATTAAAAAGGATCCCGTAAAAATATACCTAAAACTTGAACCCACACTTGGGCGCCATTCCGAGATTCTGTAGAATCAGGTTATAAAAATATATATGGTCCTAACAAAACCATAAGATAAGAAGAAATGGTTCTTTACAAGATTTAACCTAAAAAAGAATCACACTAACATTGCATCTTTTTTGCTCGAGTATGGACCACTTAAGAGCAAGTGGTCCATACTCGAGCAAACCGCAGCCTATAGACATTGGCGACGTGTAAAATCTTAAAAATTCCTTACATCCCCAACTACTATGAACTAAAACTTATGTCCACACCATCTTACAAAACCAGATCGCAACAATACAAAGTTTTACTATACTGCTTGGTGATGTTTTGTGGTACTTTGATGAGTAGGTGCTACCTACCCTCAAGCTTGCACAATACCCTACCACCAAGCATTTAAAAAAAAACCATACAATACGTACCATCATAATCAATTTCCTCGTCCAAATATTCAACATCAGCGTCGTGAGCTGGTTGCGGTTCCATAATCATTTCAGACTTCATTTGTTCCTGATAAACTATTACTGTAAATAAAAAAAGTTATTGCTTATTCTTAAAGTCGATTTTTGTTTAAATGTATGCAATTATAGTACGACAGAATTGAAATGGAGCGTCGACAAATTAAAAAAAAAAAAAAGACAGTCTTCAATTTGGTCGAATGTATTTGATTATATGACATTACAAATTATTAAGTTTGAGTAAAGATCATTTACGCATAAGAAACAAATAAAGATTGATGATTTTGAAGACGCACTTTGTTCGGATGTGATCGGTTTTACGAATATTCCCGATACTACACCTAAGTTGTGTCGTATTATACAACGATATCATAAAGTCAGCCTAGAAATGTTCCATAATGGGCAAACGCTTACTATCCTCTGGGGAATACGGTTCCGAACATATTCCACCAAGCTGCTTCAAACGTTGGCTATACATATAAATGAGTGCGTGTACTCTACACGAGGTGTGTCCCATAACCTCATCCCACAAATCCGCACTGCATCATCATGTTAGAACAATCTTCTAACCTTTCCAAAACAAGAAGAATAACTATATACCGAGTAGGGAGAAATTTAAGCCCTTTATTAACTAATTATTAATCTCGACACACCTGAAGTCGATAACAAGAGAACTAATCTATATCAACAGCATGAGAAAGTAACTCCGTCTGTTACCTCTTCACTCTTAAACCTCTGAACCGAATTGGTATGCAGATAGTTGGAGAGGGACGTAGACTAAACTTTTTTTTACTTCAACTCTCGTGAGTGTAAAATGGAGGAATTTGTGTACTTTAGTTTTATAGATTTCACGCGGGTAAAGCCGCAGGTCAGCTAGTATTCTATACTCTTTTCCAACCAGAAGAGGAGAAAAGCCAAATAAAGAACATTTGACAGCAAATTGACGCGATATCATTGGTCGAGAGCTTGATTAATCTATAATATTCACTATGGATTCGAAAAAATGCCCTTTTGAACGTTGACGAAACTGTTATCGGAATTTCGCAAGTAAAATTAAAGTGGAAATAAGTTGTTAAGTGTAATATTGTATTATAAACAAAGATACATTAATCATAAAATCTTAGTAGTGCACAATATAGCTGAGTTATTAGCAAATCGCATAAAATGCGTAAATCTAAGGTTTGTTTATCTCTTTTCCTACTTCCATTGGAATAGGCTATATATGAGAATATAAAATATAAATATAACATACCTTTCGACTTGAACTCGCCCCTACCGACCATGTCGACAAACTTCTTTTCGGAATCGAGGACTTGCTTCTTGAAGTTACACGCATCTCGAAGACGTGTGATGCAAACCTCACAGATGAGACGGTTTGGTCCATTCGGTCCTTCCATGTGTTGCGATATCTATTAAGAAAATATACATGTTAATGTTAGATCTAGATATTTTGGGTTCTTCGCGACGCCTGCCTAAGAGACGAAGAGGATACAATTGGTTGTTTAGTGGGTATTCCTGTGTACGAGAGTGCGCTAATCGTAGTGAGCACCGGGGAATCTCACATAAGACCCCACTTTACATGATCACCAAAAAAAACCGGTAGCTCAGGGCAACGCCGTTGATGTTAATCAAGAATTTGTCATATTTTTATTTCTACAACAGGTTGCTTGGCCCATTGTCTATTCAAACCACAAGAGATCAAAAGCCAAATAAACAACATTTGACATCTTATTGAAGAGATATCATTGGCTGAGAGCATTCATTATGGATTTTTACGAATAAATGGCGTAGTAAACGTCATCGAAAGTGTTATTGATACTTTGGGAGTAAAATAAAGTGGATATAAATAGTTTAGTAGAAGAGTGTTGTATTATAAATAAGGTTTTATTAATCTAGTACTGTTAGTAGTGCACAATATAGCTGAGCTATTAGCAAATTCATTCCTTCTTCGATTGGAATAAACTATTGACGAATCTATATGATAGAAGTGAGAACCACCAGAGACACTGGCACTATAAAAAATATTAACTATCCCCATTTACCAACTTTGGAAACTAAAATATACTAAACTCAACCTAAAGTTAAACTTTAGCCAAATTTGGATTTTAATTTTCATGTTTAAGAGCTAAAGCATATTATTATGCAGCCATCATAATTAAAAAAAAAAATCACTAAAACATTTAGGGATTTTTATATTATGTAAAAAATAAATATCTCTGTATCTCTCACCGCAAGGTTAGGGCTCCTCCATTTGGGAAGGTTTTGGGCCTATTCTACTATACTACTCATATACAGGTTAGTATACACATTGTGCAGACAATAATACTTCACATTATAAAATCACAAAGCCTTAAGCTTTCTCTTTACAATGCACATCAAAACATAAAATCCAAAGAAGGTCCTACTACATAGAACCCGACTATTTTATGCTTTACCTATACATGGCTTTTTTTTGCTCCGATATTGTAAATCCATTTATTGTTTTACAAGAACTTAAAATGTGCAGAACTAATATATACAAACATATTTTTGTATATATTTTAATTTATTATTTTTTCAGTCACGCATTACAATGACTACTTTTTGTTTATTTTATTCATATTTCTATCTGAACTTTCTCGTGTGAAAATTTTTAAATCAACATATTTTTTAATAATTGCGTATATTTTCGACGTTACGTTTAATTAATGTATTTTTTATGTATAATTCAATTATTGATCAAATTTATTAAGTATAACTTCAGTTTATTATTTTTAAATCTCATCTATTAGATTACTGTTTGACACTTAAATAAATATTAAAAAAAAAAAAACAAACAAACGAAAACAAATCAAAAATACTTCGACATTATTTATAAAATCATAGATTTAAATAAGTATTTCTTTGTTGATTCAATAGCTAATTAGAACTTTAATTCTTTACTTCATTGAATGAAGCTTACTTACACTGATATCAAAGCATTCTAGCAGCATATCGGCGTACACTTCGGTCTCGTCCATCCATGCATACTCTGTTCCTAAGTCCTTATAACAACCTTCAGAAAGACAGCACCGGCAAAGCCCTGGGCTCTCTTTCACCACAATTTCATCGAACTCCATCTTCGATTCAGATTACTACCACATTCTTATTAAAATACTTAAACTATAATATGTTAATGATGTAAAGTATACAACAACGACCAGCGTCAATTCCGCTTCACATTATACGCCATTTTGTTTTTCTTCCGCTCAAATCGTTAATAACAGCAGTGTTACTAACTACAAATAAAAAATTACCTTCATGAATATAAAATGTTTCAAAACTCCACATTAGACTGTAAATACCATAAAACCAAGAAACTGTGAAAGAACCTAATGAAGAAACATGTTTTTCATGATGTAAAATGACCGTGATTATGATGGAAATAAATGTAATTCACGCAATTGTCAGACCCGATTTTAAACTTAATTTTACTATTACAAGCAGAATAGTAACAAAATCGCTTATTTAAACACCTTGTCTACATAATATTTTGCATATTAAATCAAGAGGCAGAACACTATTTAGAACTTATTATCTTGTTCTACTTATATTTCTATTGTATTATTAGTATTCCGACCACTTTTTGCTTCACTTAAAACACAGTTTTAAGTTATTTATATATTTTTGTTTTATTTGTTGGTAAAGTTAGATCAATTATAAATAACATAAGTTAAAAAATTAAATCTCTAAAAATAAAAAAATCCAAATTACCAATCCAAATTCAGCAAATAGAGCAAATCTTAAGCCATTACAAAAAACAACATGACTGCGGGTAGACGTTTTTATTTCATATTTTGTAAGCGTTTTTCATTCATCAATATAAATAATTATTTTACAAAATTTTAACCGCTTTAATAATAAGGATTAATACTATGTCTTTTAAAGCTAGCAACATTTTCAAATTGTAAAAAAATTGTAAAAAAAAAATAATGTCATTTGAATTATATTAATTGAATGTTTTCAATAAACATTATATATTTTTGTGGTAAAACTTTGGAAATAAAGTATGATGGAAGTAAATAAACTTTGCCGCTGCTGTTTATCTGAGAGTGGAAACAAAGATATGAGTGTAACTTACCCTTGGTTGGGAGAAAAAGAAATATATTCCGACATGTTACAGGAATGTTTCAATATTGTTGTAAGTGTATACTTACATTTAATTGCAAATAAACTTTCAGTTAAACAAAATACATCTTTATTTTTAACAAATATATTCTTTTTTACAATCTTATATATAAATAAACGCTAATTGATGTAAATTAATATTACAATTCTTACTCGATTAGGAGAATTTTGTCGGAAGCTAAATTTAAAACGAAAGTTTAATTTTAATATGTGTTTGTTGTAATTTTCAGATAAGTACAAAACTAGAAAACAGTTTAATATGTGATTTATGTGTGAAGACTTTACGAGACTCCTTATGTTTCAAACGAAAAGTACTCCAATCAGAAACAGAGTTATTAAAAAGGATCACAGATGCCGAAAGTATTACAATTATTTTATTCTAATAAGATACATATGTCCTGAACACTGACACTATACCCAAAAAAGATTTGCTTATGAATGGTATAATTGTATTCCTTCTTAAAGTGCCTCTTAGTTCTTAATGGTGTCCATCAAAGTTTGGAAAGCCTTCTAATTCCTCGTGAAACTGTTCTTCTGTGGAGGCAACTCGTTATTATTCTCCAATATTTAAATTATAGAACAAAAAACCGAAGAAGCATATAGACCATTGAAGTAAAGCAAAAGCAATTTCTTTGTGGTGTTTGTTAATGACAATTTGATAATACGTTAAAAATTAGAATAAAGGGTTGGATTTTTTGTTGTTTTAACAAAACATATGTCATTTGGCCTACTGGGAAATTTAATTGGCATTTGATATTGTATTCGCTTTTGTTGCTTAACTTTAATGTTCTAACTGCTCCATGTACCTTTATTTTTATAATTTGAGTGCCTTTTTCTATGACAAGTATTTCCCTTAACTTTGCCCAACATCGCAGACACAGTACAGTACGAGTAGCTGCCTGTAAATTACCCATTGCTGGGCTAAGGCATCCTCTCCCTTTGAGGAGAAGGTTTGGAGGTTATTCCACCACACTGTACCAATGCGGATTGGTGGATACAAATGTGGTAGAATTTCGTTGAAAACAAAACAAATGCAGGTTTCCTCACAATGATTTCCTTCACCATAAAGCATGAGATGAATTGTGAACACAAATTAAGCACATGAAAATTCAATGTTGCTTGTCTGGGGTTGTCATTTTTTAATCAACAAAGCTTATGTATATAAATAAAGATTAATGATTGTCTGTTAGTCATCATTCATTCATTATCAAATTTGGTGGGTTTGTTGTATGTTATAAGTATTCATGAAAGGGTTCTTGTTCATATAAAATCTAGAATTTTTCTTTCTATGTCCAGGCTTGTACAAAGCCCTACCACCAAGTGAACTCTTCAAAAAATACACAACCTATTATTTTTTGATATGTAGAATCTTCTAATATATTTACACAGAGTGGCACCGACGTTAACTGAACATTAAATATGAATAATGACTGTAAAGTAATAATATCTTGATGGAATAAGCTACAAAACCTTCAAAGTTCAAAAGACATCGCCAAGAAAAAAGTCCAATTGACTTCCTATCTAATACATATAAACAAGCGACCAATTTTTACACAGGTGTTATGTTGTACGTTAACTGAACATTAAATTAAACTACTATTAATATGTTATTTCTATTATATGTCTTAGGGTTAAGTTAATTTATCTATTTAATAGTTGGTTTGTGTTTGATCTTTAAACGCTGTATAGCCATATACATACTCGGCTATATTGTGCACTACTAAGAGTTTATGATTAATATATCTTTATTTATAATACAACACTATTACACATAACTACTTATTTCCCCACATCAATAGTGAAAATCATTTCTTTTTTTATGGCATTGGTTCAAGGACGAGCATATGGGCCACCTGATGGTAAGTGGTCACCGCCGCCCATAGACAAAGGTGCTGTAAGAAATATTAACCATTCCTTAAATCACCAATGCGCCACCAACGTTGGGAACTAAGATGTTATGTCTCTTGTGCCTGTGATATAAAGTACTGTTATTTGGCGGTAGAATATTTAATGAGTGGGTGGTACCTACCCAGACGGGCTTGCACAAAGCCCTACCACCAAGTAAATGAACTATTTGTCGCCTTCGGCTTCGCTCGCATTGTAGGGTTTGGTCGTCAGTAAGCTATGTTCTACTTCAAAGTTCAAGCTTGGTTCATATAAAATTTCATCGAATTCGGTTCAGTTTTTTTTTTAGCTGTGATTGAGCAACAGACAGACAGAGTTACTTTCGAATTTTAGTATTGATAAACAAATGTTAACTAGTATACATAATTAAAGTTTTATGTTTCGATATTTACAGATGAGAAGCCAGTATACGTGAAGGAGGAAATAGATGCAGAAACAGACGGCAATGAATCAGATAATTACTTCTTGAACGACACAAGTAAGTTCAGTTATAGTTTTGTGATGGTTCAACGATGATCCGTCCGTGTTCATAGTCTGTGACTATTCGACAGAGTGCCGTCTAACTGGCTTCCTTTATCATAAGTCGCTTACCGATGTCTGTCCCTATGTAAGCTTAGATCTTTAAAATTACACAACGGATTTTGATGCGGTTTTTTTAATAGATAGATTGATTCGAGAGGAAGGTTTATATGTATAATACATGCACAATATAGTAGAGAAACACTGATAATTTTAGAGGTTTCTGAAATTGATATCGTAAATAAATACAATTTTTGCGCTTAAATTGCAAATGCTGACTCAACCCTACGAATTAGACCAAAATAACGTACTACAGTATTCTTAAAAAAGGTCAAAAAAGTCCGCGATAGTATATGTCTATCTCTTAGGGATAACCCGCAATAACTATTTTTTATCCTTAACTTTTTACGAGAAATAAAGGCTTATTTACGAAGCGGTTTTAAGTAACACAGCATTAATCCTTATCCAATTAAGTAACTTAAATAAATACGCGGTGACTTAGCGGTTTGTATTGTCGAACGACTGAAAAAATTTTGAACGTTGTAAGACATGTAGTATATTTAGTATCAGCATTGCAACCGTGCGGAACCGGGGCGGGTCGCTAGTTATATATATTCTTGATAAAATGTATATAGGAGAGAATTACATTAAATTAATTTTAGATAAATTATCATTTGTTACTGGTAACACTAAGTGAATCATTATCCAATTGGTCAAAAAAAATAAATCCATCGAGACTAACTTTTTGTTATAATTAAATGTTAATTGTCTTAATATCTTTCATTTTAATTTTAACACTTTATTTTTTTACACAAACACCACCGCTCTCACTGACACCGGTCTGACCCGTGCAAAGTTCAAACGTTATGGCCCCGAAAAAAGTCCAATTGACTTCCTATTTTATACATATAAACAAATGAATAATCACACAGGTGTGTGTTGTGTAACTTTCTTCTAGTCCCTACGTGTTTTTAATATCAGACATCATTGCATTCGAAATTTCAGGATTACTGATTAGTGTGACTCTTCTTTTATGATATAAGTCGGCGGAAGAGCAAATGGGCCACCTGTTGGTGAGTGGTCACCATCACCAAGAGCGCTGTAAGAAATTTCGCCAATGCGCCACCAACCTTGGGAACTAAGATGTTATGTCCCTAGTGCCTGTAGATACACTGGCTCACTCACCCTTCAAACCAGAACACAACAATACTGGGTACTTCTTTTTGGCGGTTGAATATTTGATGAGTGAGAGGGTGGTAGCTACGCAGACGGGCTTACTCAAAACCCCTACCACCAACTAAACTCACAGTCCTCTAGTTTTAATTTTAAACATTTGTTGCTCGTAAATTCCATACAGCTGAGCACATTCCCCCACTCCTGTTAAGTAGACGGCAATGTTAGATAATTTCTTTTTTTTATAATTTTCATTTTTATTTCAGTCAAAGAAGAATCACCTCCACCACAGCCCGTTACAAAGAAGAAATCAATATCTAAAAACACAACGAAAACAAATAGGAATGTTAAAAATCTCGTAAACAAATTCACTTCTATCGGTGAGTGTACTTAATATATTCTAAGCATGTTTTATCTGTGATGACTGCGTCATTGGGTCTTAATCCAAAACCTAATATTTAATTAAAAATCACCTGATTTTTACAAATAGCAATAATGATGAGATGGCCCAGTGGTTAGAACGCGTGCATCTTAACCGATGATTTCGGGTTCAAACCCAGGCAGGCACCACTGAATTTTCATGTGCTTAATTTGTGTTTATAATTCATCTCGTGCTCGGCGGTGAAGGAAAACATCGTGAGGAAACCTGCATGTGTCTAATTTCAACGAAATTCTGCCACATGTGTATTCCGCCAACCCGCATTGGAGCAGCGTGGTGGAATATGCTCCAAACCTTCTCCTCAAAGAGAGAGGAGGCCTTTAGCCCAGCAGTGGGAAAATTTACAGGCTGCTAATGCTAAAAAAATAATGCTACTTACTCTTTTTTTCGTTCCAGAATCCTGCAATAGACCCGAAATGAAATCCATAAAGTCAAAAGAGTTGAAACTCGTGAAAAATAGAAAGATAACAATAAAAAATGACCTGAAGATAAATCTGTCTTGGACCACACGTACCGCTCACGACAAACGAAAACACAGAGAGAATCTTCTCACTATATTGAAATACTCAAATGTGATTCCGTTCAAAAATAAATCTCTGCTCGGCTTCATATGCGGTTACTGTGATGCAACCTTCCCCGATCCTCAGGACCTCAGAGTACACACAGAGAATGACCACGAAAAGGAGAGATTAGATTTCAAATCCTCATTCGATATGACTGAATACAACGTCAAATTAGACGTGACAGATTTATCATGCTTATTATGCTCCGAGAAGATTGAAAATCTGAACAAATTAAAGGACCATCTCGTCAAAGTTCATGATAAAATATTCTACGATGACATCAAAGATCATATAATGCAGTTTAAGTTGAAGAAGGGTGACGTTTTCGACTGTGCCATGTGTCCGTCTACATATGAAACGTTCAAGATGTTGAAACAGCACATGAATAAGCACTACAGCAACTACAGTTGCACTAAGTGTGATACATCCTTTGCTACCAAGAGATCACTGAACGCTCATCAGACCACACACCAAGAAGGCAGCTTCAAGTGTGATCTGTGTGATAAAGTTTTCTCGAGCAGAACCAAGAAACAATATCACGAGAAGACAAAACATTTGGGAGCGAGGAGCATCAGTAATTGTCCGTTCTGTGACGTCCCGTTCAGGAGTTACTACCAGAGGAACCAGCATTTGGTCAAGGTCCACAATTCTGAGGCCCAATATAAGTGCAATGTCTGCAACAAAGGTTACATATTGAAGTCTCTATTGATGTGCCACATTAAGAAGAACCACCTGATGGAACGGAACTGCCAGTGCACCGAGTGCGGCTACAGGTTCTTCAGTAAGAAAGCGTTGAACGCTCACATGATCAAACATACGGGCGAGAGAAAATATGCGTGCGAAGTTTGCCACAAGTCGTATGCCAGGAAGTACACGTTGAGGGAACATATGAGGATTCATAACAACGACAGGCGGTTCAAGTGTGAAGTTTGCAGCACGGCGTTCGTGCAGAAGTGTAGTTTGAAAAGTCATTTGCTCTCTCACCACGGCATAAGTATGGCAGCGAGCGACATCCCCACGTCCTAGTCTTCCAAATGACAAGTGACACTGACAGCTGTCACTGTCACTCGATGAATAATGACCATATTTTTTTATTTTTTAATAAAACTGTGTCAAATGAAACTATATTTGTAAATAATATTTGTAGTGCAATAAGTGAAAATCGGATAATCCTGCAATACTGTCTTAGATTATAAAAGAATATTTATTTATCATGATAATACATTTTTGAAGGCATTATAATATATGCTTTTGTCAAATAAAATATTTAAATAAATTTTACGATTTTATTTCATTTTTTTTGCGACATTTGACGGAACGTTCCCCGAATATTACAGCATAGTTCAAATGTTCAATGATCAATCCGCGTCTCATTAACTTTGTCGAAAAAGCGCCGGTTGCTGGAAGCTCAACCCTTTAGACTTCAGAATCATTAGTCTGAAGTTGGCTTGATGGTAGGGCTTTGTGCAAGCCGGCCTGGTTATGTACCACCCACTCGTCATATTATATTCTACCGCCAAACAGCAATACTTAGCATCGTGTTCCGGTTCAAAGGGTAAGTGAGCCAGTGTAACTACAGGCACAAGGGAACATCATCATAACATCTTGGCTCCCAAGGTTGGTGGCGCATTGGTGATCTAAGGAATGGTCATCATTTCTCACAGCCTCAGTCTTAATGGGATGACCACTTACCATCAGATTCCCATTTGCTCGTTCGCCTACCTATTACATAAAAAAAACACTTGTACTGTAGCGATTTGGAAAAAGGTGGGGCGCGTCATTGTGGATTGAACTATTTACCTAGCCGTTCGAATAAACAACCGCAGCCAGGGGCGTTGCTTTTCAAGGGTGTCAGATTTTTT
The DNA here is from genome assembly GCF_905147765.1 of Vanessa atalanta. Taxonomy (NCBI): domain Eukaryota; kingdom Metazoa; phylum Arthropoda; class Insecta; order Lepidoptera; family Nymphalidae; genus Vanessa; species Vanessa atalanta. The sequence continues at coordinate 4,433,720 of NC_061898.1, read as the reverse complement.
TGGATTCTAATGTCTATTCCATTCGAAGTAGGAATAAAGATAAACAAACCTTATATTTACGTGTTCGATATTTGCTAAAAACTCGGATATATTGTGCACTACTAAGAGTTTATGATTAATATATCTTTATTTATAATATAATATTAGACTTAACAATTTATTTTCACCTTATTTTACTTCCAAAATTCCGACAACAGTTTCGTCGATGTTCAAAACGCCCTTTTTTCGCAAATCCATAGCGAATATCATAGACTAATCAATCTATCAACCAATAATATCGCGTCAATTTGCTGTCAAATTCATATTTGGACTTTCTCCTGTCATTGTTCGAATAGAATATATTTAGGTACACAAAGTATATAAATAAACTCAACATAACCTTTTAATACATAAACTTTAATTCGTAAAAACAAACAATTATCTACACTTATATTTTAACAATAATTTCAAAATAACTCAACAATATAATAAAACCGATCCATATTGCATATGTAACTCAACACACTTTAACACATTGTCAAAATCTGCTCAAACGAAAAAAAACTTTTTATACTTTGGATCGTTAACTCGAATTCGTTTACGAATTTGCGTGCTTTGACGTTCAATGAATACATTTCATTTAACGTCAAAGCAAGCAATGTCAACAAATATAATCTGATTCATATGTATTGCTGTCTTTAATACATTAATAATTTCATGAACATCTTGCTAGCACGAGATTCACTTTAGAAATGGACGCCGATTGTAATTTAACGTATGTTAGAACGCGTGCATCTTAACCGATGATTTCGTGTTCAAACCCAGGCAAGACACCTCCGACGACCTCCGTGGTCGAGTAGTGTGTACACCGGTTTTCATGGGTACGCCACTCTGAGGTCCCGGATTCGATTCCCGGCCGAGTCGATGTAGAAAAAGTTCATTAGATTTCTATGTTGTCTTGGGTCTGGGTGTCTGTGGTACCGTCGTTACTTCTGATTTCCATAACACAAGTGCTTTAGCTACTTAAATTGGGATCAGAGTAATGTATGTGATGTTGTCCAATATTTATTTATTTATATTTATAGGCAAGCACCACTGAATTTTCATGTGCTTAATTTGTGTTTATTATTCATCTCGTGCTCGGCGGTGAAGGAAAACATCGTGAGGAAATCTGCATGTGTCTAATTTCAACAAAATTCTGCCACATGTGTATTCTCCTCTAATGAAGAGGAGGTCTTAGCCCAGCAGTGGGAAATTTACCTACAGGCTGCTAATATATGTATGTGTGTATGTATGTGTGTGTGTATGTATGTATGTATGTATGTATGCGCGTCTTCGTGAACGAACAGACCTATGTATTCTAAATACATTCGATTTTAATTTTCAAATGCATCTAACAAATAATAAAAAAATGTTGACAGTTAAAAAAAATCGAATATATATTTTTTTTTACAGTTAATATCGAAATAAATACTAAATAAATTAATAATTATTTTTCTCACTCACTCTCACAACAGGAGTATTTATAAAATAAATACGGTTTACAGTTTCAGACAATCGCCAGTGGGGTGACCGAATTTATTTCTTCTGTACACACTTTACTCTTAACGTTCGAAAATGTCTCACATATGAGCCAAACGTCATTTCTTTTGGTAATGTTCGATCCTATAGCCTATTCCAATCGAAGGAGACATTTTAATAATCAAACCTTAGATATACATTTAATCTACTTTAAACAGTTCTTGAATAATATATCTTTATTTATAATACAATACTTAACTTCTTATATACACTTAAATTTTAATTCCAACTTTGCTAAAACGTCATTTTTTCGCGGATCCATAATGGTTACCATAGATTATTAAAGATCTCGGTTCTCGACCAATGATATCGCGTCAATTCAAGGTCAAAGTTGTTTATTTGTCGTCACCCCTGCGATTGGAATAGACTGTTATAAGGAACCCTATCAGACATCTTGGACATGTTTCTTTCATAGTTGTAAGTACTTTAATTATTTATATATAAGAAAGAGGTTTTAACAAATGTCCTCTGAAAGAAACTGTCTAAATACTAAAAAGACAATTCATTCGAAACTTTCGGTATGTCATTGATATTTGATATACTTTCTTTGAAAAAAATCACCGAATACGATATCGACCCTCCTCTGATCAGCCTTTCCTCCTTGACTCCTGCCCAAAATCTTTATTATTACAGGATTAATCTTTCTTTAAGTAGATTTAACAAAAATGCCTGAACCAAATAAGAATTCTACAGCAACTCAAAATTGGAAGATTTTTTTATAAAATGGGGGATGTTGATACCAAAAAGGAGCCCATCCTTTGCACCTTGTAAATTCTTCATAAAAATGCACCTTGATTTAATGCACCACTTTTGCGGAAAGACGGATACAATCCAAAAAAAAAAAATTATATGTTTAGACAATATGACAGACTGGGCACGTTAAATTCCTAAATCCTCTTCCTTCATTCCTCTCACCACTATAAATAGTCATGGTGTTGCAAAATACCTGACACTTGCTCATTTGGAAAAGGGTAGGACCTGCCTCATGAGGAAAATTGTTTACTTTTGTTGAAATATCTAGTAGGGGAATATTTATAAGAAACAGCTTCGAGTTTAGAGTCACAAAACTTGTCTATCACGTCTGATAGCCACCGGGGTATAGTTTGAGAGATATTAAAAATTGCTTTTCAGTCCAATTTGAGCATCGAAATATTTGCAGCTGATACTTTTTGAAATGAATAGAGGACACCCTGGAGAGTACACAAAGACGTCAAAATCAGTCAGTTTTCAATGTCATTTTTTAAATTTATTAATTCTAGAATGTAATGGGGTTCATGTACTATAAATATCCCATGAATATACCTTGCTAGACAAAGGACTCTATTGATTCTAGACGTGTCATAATGTCTCACGAAACGTGCTCCATCAATATTTCACTCCACCAATCATGAAAATAATTTAAGTACATTTTTTTATGGCATTGGTTGGCGGACGAGCACATGGGCCACCTGATGGTAAGTGGTCACCACCGCCCATAGACAAAGGCGCTTTAAGAAATATTAACTATTCCTAACACGACCTATACACCACCAACCTAAAAAAATAATAAAAAAACTAGTACAAACCTAGTACATCAAAAACTGCAAGTACTTATTCAAGTTATCCAGCAAACTTTAGTCCATTCCTGCGTACTCTCACTGTGTGATGTATCACAAACATTTTATTAAATATACAAAGTGCCTTTCAATAATACGATTTATATTATATAATCAAATCATCAAGAAACATAAATTTAAGTTTAATTTTATAATTTATTCAAGGATTTAAATTTGAAAGGAATAAATAATCCTAACATCAGGACCAGCCCAATGTTAATAAAAAGTTCCCTCCGTTTTTTCCCTAAGGAATAAAAAAACGGTTATAAACGAAATGTTATTGACCCGCGGTAATCTAGTTCCTGTCTGATCAAGCACCCCCGATTATCCTGTATACCCATAACAGTACCTGCAGGTTCAGGTTCGTCTTAACCCAGGGTGCAGGGGTTGCAAAAAACCTGGTAACCCTATTGTCTTGGACCATCATTAGGGCGCCTTAGAAAATTTCATATAAGTCTTTTTTTGGGGGGTGGAAATAACCAGACTGCTTGCAGCTTTGTTTGTCGTGCTTGAGAGGGGGCTGTAACGTACATTAATCTCGGCAAATCTTCGTCAATGTATAATTCAACATGTCGTAACTTGTTCTCGACATCCAGTCCGAAAATTCCGGACTCCAATATGGATGTATAGTTTGACGAACACCATCACCCTCAACCTCACAAAACGGCTGTCGGATCATCGCGGGTTAACTGTACACATTTCATCATATTGCAACAAGATGTTAGGTACGACCTAAAAAACTTGAATCAAGTCCCATTTTAAAGCACACAGTCCTACGATATGAGTATTTCACTTCTCGCGTTTTCGAATTCGGACAACGTTATCCCGTGATTCGATAGCATGTGACTTTTCAAACTACACTTCTGAACGAACGCTAAACTACAAACACCGCACTTAAACCGCCTGTCATTGTTGTGTATCCTCATGTGTTCCCTCAACGTCTTCTTCCTGGCGTATGCCTTGTGGCACACCGTGCACTTGAAGACTCTCTCTCCATTGTGCTTCACCATGTGCTCATCCAACGACTGCTTGATGAAGAAACCTTGACCGCACTCCGTGCAAATATGGTTGCGTTCCATTAGGTGAACTTTTTTTATATGAGACGTCAGTTTCGACTTTAGAATGAAGGATTTGTCGCAAATATTACATTTGTAGGTTGCCGCGGCGATGTTGTGCTCCTTGAACATGTGTCGGTTCCTCTGGTAATAGCTGTTGAACGATTGATCGCAGTGTGGACAGTTCGTTGTGTACCTCGATGCGTTGTTGTGCGTATATTTTTCATGGCACATCTTCCTCACGCGTGTGGTGAAGACTTTATCGCAAAACTCGCATTTGAATGTACCAATTTCGTGGATCCTTTGGTGGTTTTTTAATCTGTGCTTGTTTATGAAGCCCATATCGCACACATCGCATATATAATTGCGATAATGTCCGTTCATGTGTTGGAGCAGCATTTTGAAGGTTTCAAATGTCGAATGGCACAACGCACAGTTCAACAATTCGCCGTCAGTTAACTTAAACTCCAGGATATAGTCGTTGACGTCAGGGAAGAACTTGATATCGTGCTCCTTTGCCAGATGAATCTTCAAATTGGAGATCACGTCGAAATTTTTCTCGCATATATTGCATTTGAGATCAGTTATATCCATTTTTAGAGACAAATTACTTTTATCCAATCTCTTCGTATATTGAAATTCATCCTTTTTGTGTATTTCGTGTGTGTGCTGTTTAAGTTCCTCTAGATTCTGGCAAGTTTCTTTGCAATAAGCGCAAGTAATACCGGATAGTGTTTTATTAAAAAACGGTGTACAATTCGAATATTTAAGTATATTTTCCATGTTTATGCTGTGTTTCTTGTTCTCGCTCACGAAGCGGATCGAGGGCGAATTGTTTAACCTCTCGATTTGAGAGAGCGTTCGGAGTGAGAGCTTAATAGACGGTTTGAGGTTTTTCGATTTACGATCTGGAAATAAAAAATATACTTTTTAAATTAGTTGGATTATACTTGGACGTTAACATTTGTATTTAGGAAACTAACTTTACTCCTCACATATTTGAACACCAGACAGCAATACTTGGTATAGTAGTATCGATTTGTAGGGTAAGTCAACCAGCGTAACTACACGCACAAGGGTCATAACGTCATAATTCTTAAGGATGATGGCACATTGGCGTTGTAGGCGATCGTTGAAATATAATTTGCCAGTCGGCCTACAAATTTTAAATTACTTTAATCTTAATAATTATTAATAACATTACTGTTCAGCTAAACAATCATTTATCTCTCTCTGTCGTCATGGATTTGAAGTTCGAAAGAAGAAGACAGCATTATTTAATCTATCACGTCCTAAACAACATTTATCGTCGAGCAAAAATAAGAGTTCGTGACCACTCGCTGTGTGAACGTGGCCTAGACGAAGGTTCCGTAACCAATATCCTGTTCCTTTATCTTACTAAATCCCATTTACGACATTCTCCCTCCTAAAGTCCCTCGCCCTATAAATGTCGAATGTTCGTTGACTTTGTGTTTAGTCCAATTGAGTCTCATATTTTATTATATATAGTTTAGAGTTTACTTGGTGGTAGGGTTTCGTGCAAGCCCGTCTAGGTAGGTACCACCCACTCATCAGATATTATACCGCCAAACAGCAGTACTCAGTATTGTTGTGTTCCGGTTTGAAGGGTGAGTGAGCCAGTGTAACTTCAGGCACAAGGGACGTAACATCTTAGTTCCCAAGGTTGGTGGCGCATTGGTGATGTAAGGAATGGCTAATATTTCTTCCAACGCCATTGTCTATGGGCGGTGGTGTCTACGTACCATCAGGTGGCGCATTTGCTCGTCGTATATAAAAAGAAAAGAGTACTAACAATTACTTTTAATTGACCTTATTATTAACTATTAATGTTTGTGTTGTTCTAGGTAGATTAACAAGTGAATTACTAGACCATACTACTACCATACTTGTCTTCAAAATTTTATTGAGTTTGTTATGTCAACCGTACCGATCAATCTCATTCGTGTCTTCTCCATCCTACGTGACATTGGCGAAATAATCTGTGGCAAATTAAACATTTATCGCCAAAAAACTATAGTAACACTACTTACCCTTGGTGGGTTTCTCTATGATGATCTGTCGTTTTTTACCGTTCTTCTTCTTCTCGACTTTCCTCTTAGCTGTGACGTCATCGAGACGGAGTATTTCGGCCAATTTGTCATCTTCTTTCATATCCTCGAAGTCATCTTTAAATTCTGTAATCATGAACTGCCTTTCATCGTCAAATCGAAGTTATAAAACAATATACCACAAATGTATCAAATATCGACTCTATTTCATTAAACTTAACGGAGATTTCTGAATTCTTTTTCTCTTTCATCGATGTTTTTATTGTTCGATTTTAATTTATTTCCTTAGTCAAATAATTCAAACGGATAAATGTAATATTATCGGTTCAATAGTGATAAATATTCAACATTATTTAAATATATATTTTTTTTAAATTACATTATATAAATTTATATATTTACAGTAATTCATTAATTTTTAATTATTTAATAATAATAATAATTATTTATTTATTCTCTCCCACATTACAGACATTACAGTTTAAACGTATCTTAATAATAAGTACAATTGTGTTTGGGAGACAGGAGCCCCAACTAGGTTTCCCTGTGCTAAGGGTCTCCTGGCTCCACCTCAAGGATATCAACTATTTCTTATATAAATTTACATGTAATATGAAAAGACCAAACATGATATATACATTGTAAGTTATTTAAAAAAAAAAAAAAGACAAATAAAATGAAAAGTAATTTATGCTCGTGAATATGTTGTGTGTGTGCGCGTATCTGCGACTGGTTCCGCGTATGTATGTGTGTGTGTGTATGTGTGTGTGTGTGCGCGCGTGTGTGTGTGTGTGTGAGTGAGTTTGACGGTTCATGGTTATGTATAGCCATTACATTATTATTTTTTCTGTCTCCTCATAGTCAAGTGTTAATAGCCAATCAGTTACTTTTTTCTTACATGAGAATTTAATTAAATTTGAGATTGTAAGTAATCTATTTATCTTATTGTACAGCCTTCCTACTTTAAAGTTATAAAATTTTTGGGCAAAAATAGTTTGAACCCTTTGAGTTTCACAGACCTCATAAGATCTTCTTGAGTCAACTATATCTATTTGTGATGTATTTATCAATGAGTGTTTTTTTAGAATCATATTCTGTATGTAAAGTTTTCTAACAGACAGAACATTTGCCTCCTTATACAAATTTACTGTTGGGAATAAGCGAGGCTTAGAGAGAGCTACTTTAAGCAACATTCTTTGAGCTCTTTCTACCTCAATTATGAGCGTTTTACTCGAGCCGCCCCAAACGGATATGCAATATGCTATTAAAGATTGGCATAATGATATATAAACTGTCTTGATGAGTTTCCAGTCAGCGATATTTCTTAAGTTTTTAAAGATATATGTAAGTTTTCTAATTTTTTGACTTATTTGCATTAAATGCCCTTTAAAAGTGAGGTTCTTATCGATTGTAATACCTAAGTATTTAGTTTGATCGGTTCTGTTAATAATGGGACAGTTACATGTAATGTGATTTTTTATATTACAGGAATGAGCTACTAATTGATGTAGAATTTTACTATGGTAGTTGTTACGTATAGAAAAGGTTATGTATTGAGTTTTATTTGGATTTAGTGTGAGGGTGTTTAAAGCCATCCAGTGATTGACTGTATTAAAACCCTCTTGTGCAAATAAAAATACCTCATTCCATGTTTTACCATGAAATGTAAGAGTGGTGTCATCGGCGTATGATATTATTTTACAGTTGCTTAGATTAAGGTTACAAAGCTCATTTATATAGCACAGAAATAGAGTTGGGCCTAAAATGCTGCCTTGGGGAATTCCATAGGTGATAGGACTCTCATTGCTAATCACGTCACCTATTTTAACCTGCTGGAAGCGATTTTGCAAGTAATTTTCAAAAAGTTGTAGCTGTTTATCTCTTATACCTAAAGCGTCTAACTTCTGAACCATTTTATTAAAAGAAACCGTATCGAAGGCTTTTTGAAAATCAATAAAAATTGTTAGGCATTTTTCTTTGTTGTCTAATTTATCTACAATGTAATTCGTGAGGGAATGAACTGCATCTGATGTTGATTTTCCTTTCCTAAAACCATATTGTGAATCAGATAGCAATTTTTTATCTTCCAAATATTTCAGAAGCCTATTATTTATAATTTTTTCAAGTAATTTAGAGAGGGAAGGTAATATCGAAATAGGGCGATAGTTTGATACTATGTTTCTGTCTCCGGATTTGAAAATTGGTTTAACAATGGATTTTTTAAGAGAGATGGGGAATACACCTTCGGATAAACATCTATTAAATATGTAGGTCAGTGGGGTCACAATAAATTCATTTAAGCATTTGAGTACTTTAGATGAGATGCCATCCCAGCCAGGACCACACTCTGTTTTTAGTTTGATGATATATCTCCGTATTTCATCTTCCGTAGTATCTAAGAGAACAAATGAACTTTTTTCGGTTGATGTACTATAGACGTTTGTTAATGCGGGAGGGTTTAGGGTTATTTTTGTTGCCAGATCTGCACCTATATTAGCAAAAAATGTATTTATTGAGTTTACTGATTCAAGGGGTGTTTTATTTATATTTAGTAATTCAAATGGTGGGTTGGTCGTTTTGATTAAGTGATTAATATTTTTTATTACATTCCATATTTTTTTATTATTATTTCCAGCGGCTTTAATTTCGTTTCTTTCGTAGTCCCGTTTACATTTTTTTAAAATTTGATTACAGAAATTTCTGTAACGCTTGTATGTTATTCTTAGAGTCTCATTATTTACTTCTTTCTTTAATTTGTAGTGCATTCTATCCCTCGTTCTTATACATTTCAGCAAGCCTATGGTTATCCAGGGTTTTTTTATGATTTTACTTCGTGGAATTCTTTTTGTGAGAGTATTTTTCAAAATAATGGTTTGTAACAGATCTATAAATATGTTCATGCACTGATCTGGATTGTTATTAATATCGTATATACCACTTAAATCTAAGTTCTTGCAATCTTCTTTTAATGTTCAATATTTAATTTATAAGAGTGTTTTATGTTATTGTTAATATTATTCGTATTTTTCTTCATACAAAATAGAATTGGCACATGATCAGTAATTGCTGTTTTTAAAATGAATGTAAAAGAGGGTAGTTTTGATTTAACGATTGTGTGATCTAAGCAACTGTTCATTCTAGTAGGTGTGTAATAAGCCGGAACCAAACCAAAAAATGACAAGACTTCAAGATAATTTGTAGTGTCCTGGGTTAATTCAGCAATATTAATATTAATGTCTCCCATTAATAATATATTTTTATAAGACGAGAGCTGCTTGAGCAAGTTGTGTAGGGATTGGAGGAAGTTATCTAGCTGGTGGAAACTAGGGGGTCTGTAAATAGCAATTATCACCGTATCTTCATTTATTTTTATTGTTAGGCAATTTGCCTCTAACATGATGGGCTCCTCAACTTTAAATGCAATATTATTGTTTAAAATTACAATGACACCATCATTTTGATTGTAATTAACTGAAGTACTAAAGCTCGTGTAACCCGGGATATTTGGAAGATTTGTGACGTTAGAAAGCCAGCATTCAGATAATATAATAATGTCACAGTTGAGATTTAATCTCGATAATAACACATTTAGGCTATTAAAGTTTTTATATACGCTTCTGATGTTTTGCTGCAATATTTTAATATAAGCATTAGGTTTCGAAATTAAGGTATTACAATATTCTGGTTCACAACATATTAAGTCTGTTAATTCAAAACTATCAATATTATTTATATTATGTAAATCTGCCATTGTGCTTTAATAATAAAAAATTATATAAATAAAAATTAAGATAGAATTTAGGGGATTTATGGTGTATTTTAAGTTATTCTCATAGTAAGCCCGTTTGCGTTGAGTATAACTGAATAAACTAATTATGAGCATAGACATAAAAGCTGTATATCTATTTATTGTAGTATACATTTTCATTATCGATTGACCGTATTGTGTGAATGTGTTAAATAGGTAGAATGAGTATTTTGTTTGAGTTATGTCTGTGTGAGTGTGAAATGTGTACATAAGATTAGTAATTAAAATAGAAAGATACAACAATAATGACCACGAGTCGTTTATGTAGTTTGCAAGCGTTTGAGATCCAGTTCGTTTTTTAAACGAATTGCAGGTTCATTTTCTTTTATGCGTAAAAATATACTACCTGGAGTAGCCCAGCAGAACTTGTAATTATTTTTAGCAGCGAAATCTCTAGCCATGAAATGTAGTCTTTTCATGCTCGGTGTAAGGAAGTCTGATACATAGACTGTTGTTTGAGGTCCATCGAGGCTCAGGTGCTTGGTGTTCAGTCTGACACCATTATTATCCTTCGTGTGTTGTTTTACCGATCGCAATATTTTATCCTTCATGCTTACTGTTGAAAATTCCACAATTAGGGGTTTAGATGTTTCATTCTTTGAATATCCCCTGTGAATGTTTCGAATCTCCTGAGGGTTGATGTCGACCTTAAGTACATTTCCAAGTGATTTCACAATATCATGTAATTCCTGTGGTTTTTCTGTTTTTGAATTTGGAATATTTCGAATTTCTAAACAGGTGGCGCGACTTCTTCTTTCCAGTAATTCAACCTTTTCTTCCAAATTTCTTATTTGTGCTTTGACTTCTAATTTTTCTTGCAGTAGTGAGTCATATTTAATTTTTAGTTCATCATATTTTTGGCTCATGAATTCAATTGATGTTGAAATTTGTGAGTTTTGATCTTTGATCGTGTTAATAGTACTCAATAGTGATTCATACTTAGCGTCTTGTGTAGCTGTCCAAGTGGAGAACATATTTTCAAATTTTTTTATAAAATATTCCAAGTCATCTCCCTGCTTACGCTTTAATCTCTGTGATCTCGTTGTTACATTCTGATCAACAGTTATATCCGGAGAGGATTGAGAATGCTGCAGCATAGCAGTAGGTGTTTTTGGTGGAGAATGTTCAATTGGCATTTTTTAAGTTAATAAATAAATAATAATACCTCGTATTTTTCGTTTAAGAGGAGGTCCAAGTACCAGGGCAACAGGACTTCGGAAGCGGTATAAGCGAACGATAGAATCACGTTGCGCTTGTAGATATTTCGTAGCGTGGTGGGCGTGGCCTTATAAGTTGTAATTCCGCAGCGTAGTGCATAGAAGTACTAGGCGCAGCAATGAGTGTGTACCTCTTGTTTGGTAATGCGCTCCTATTTATTGATCGGATTTATTATGTTTAGTATATGAAATATCAAATAAATATAACACAATTCACAATCACAGACACGTGCACTCAGTAAGCCATCCAAAGGGGGAGAGGATAGAATAGAATAGCACCTGACTGTATTAATGAGTATTGTTATGAGCATGCCGTGTACACATGTTGAGGAATGTGATCCAGCTTTAAAAGTCCGTTATTTTAATGTATGTATGATGTTATTCTGTTTGTGTACTTATGGATAAATATATAATTAACAAACGAAATTGCGAACGAGCCGAGTGTTTATAATTCATCTCGTGCTCGTCGGTGAAGGAAAATATCGTGAGGAAACCTGCATGTGTCTAATTTCAACGAAATTCTGCCACATGTGTATTCCACCAACCCGCATTGGAGCAGCGTAGTGGAATATGCTCCAAACCTCTTAGCTGGGCTATGGCCTCCTCTCCCTTTGAGGAGGACCTCAAAGGGAGAGGAGGCCATAGCCCAGCAGTGGGAAATTTACAGGCTGCTAATGTATGTATGTAATGTAAACAAACGAATCTAAGAAACCACACAAATCTACCGTTATATTCCAACCACATTTCACAGAGAGTTTAACACATTTTACAAGCTTTAATTTAACTTAAGTTTTACATTTACAAGCGGTAATTTAAGTTAGCGGACATCGAAATGGTCCACCATTTAGTTAGTCGCTATTAGTCATAGACATTGGTGCTGTATGATATTTTAATTATTCCTGTCATAACAAATGCACCAACAATCCTGGGAACTGAGAACGACATTAAGTCCGTCGTGCCTGTAGGTACAAATAAATATAATTAAGAAAGGTATTGTTTGAAACGTCAATAGCGTAAAAGTTTTGGAATATTAGTAATTCCTTAATTGATTTGAGGCATTGCCAACATTTAAATTTGATTTAAATTAAAAAAATATATAAATGTCACACAACCAATCACATCACCAATAGCACGGGTGTATCAAATAATTTACTAAATACGATTGACGACCTCCGTGGTCGAGTTGTGTGTACACCGGTTTTCATGGGTACGCCACTCCGAGGTGCCGGGTTCGATTCCCGGCCGAGTCGATGTAGAAAAAAATCATTAGTTTTCTATGTTGTCTTGGGTCTGGGTGTATGTGGTACCGTCGTTACTTCTGATTTTCCATAACACAAGTGCTTTAGCTACTTACATTGGGATCAGAGTAATGTGTGTGATGTTGTCCAATATTTATTTATTTATTTATACTACTTATGTAAATTTAAGTTAACAGTTACCGAATCTATCACAAAAAATATACACACACATAGGTTTACTGGTAGGTGTTTACAGCCACAAATTTTCATTAATTGTGAGCAAATTTGCCAATAGATTTAAGGCAGCGTTATTTTCTATCAAAATATCTCTTTATTAAGGAATAGGAAGGAATAAGAATACTTACCCAAGAAGTATATTTCATTGTCTTCGGGATCCGAGTACTCTTCTTTTATTTTAGGCAAATCTTCGTCTGTAAGTAAGGATACAATAACATTATAAACAACACTCGTATCGAGTTATTTTGAGATCCTTCATCCTCACTGATAATATTAAGGAGGAAGTGCCTTTACAAAACAAACGAGTCATCGATATTTTCCCTTGATACATTGTCAGGGGTTTAGAAAAGGTTGTACATAAGCTAGCTAGCACAAGGCAGTCAATGTCTAGTGTATAATGCAAGCCTATAAATTATTCTTTATAATATCAGTATTAAAAACGGGGACATTAACCATGTTTTTTATTTTTATTCGGTGGCGCTCGATATTTCGACTCTAATGCCGTCAACATCTACCCACAAATGTCAGTCTCGTGAACAAGACATTCGTAGATAATGTCGAATACTGATAGTAATAAAAATAATCATGTTAATTTAAAATTCTATATAAGATATATATGAATAATCATTAAAGGTTGTATAGCTTCTAGCTGTTGAGTTCTATTCAATCACAGAATTATTTAAATGTAATAAATACTTTTTGGTTTGAAATTTTTATAAATAAAAGTAGAAAAAGTATAATTTTGAATTTGTCACGGGAATTGTTAAGCTGGGTTGAAACACGAAAGATAATGGATGATTGTAACGAAACTGGAAAAAATAAATATTGTAAACTACATTTAATATTGTTAATCATTTGACATTCCTGATTACTTGAACAAAACAAGATCATTACTTATCAGCTGGTGATCACATCCTTTGCCATAAAAATTTGCAAAATTTAAATTAAAAAGTAAACTTTAAATTTTTTTATTTTTTATTTTTACCTTTAACATCTTTAGCTGTGGTGAGTTTGATTTGAAATTCCTTTTGACAACGCAGCACTTGCTGTTTGAAGTCACATGCATCTCTCAGACGCGCTATGCAGATTTCACAAATACCATTTTCAGAATCACATGGTTCTATTGACAGCTAAAATAAAATAAGAAAAACATTTTACTTTTTGTACAGATTTTTTTTCTATGTTCTATTGACAAATTTGCAAAAATTAAAAAATATATTTTTTTTTTTTATTAATTAAACGACAAGTTATTCAAAAGAAATGTTATTTTAACTAACTTTACATGGTTTAATTATAGATATTTGATAAATATGATACGAAAAACAACACACGTTTATGAAACCCTATAAATAATACCAATGAAAAAAGAAAAACAAGTTCTAATGGTATATTTACATGAACTTCGAAGCATTCTTTAAGCATATCTCCGTAAACTTCGGTTTTCCCGAGGCATGTGTAAGTTGACTTTAAGTCCTTATCCGGCGGTCGTGCTAAGCAGCAACGGCATGTCGTATTCAAATTCATAACTTATATCTACAAATTGTATATTTTTTAAAGAATTCTCAGGAAACAGCTAGAGAATAATGCTATTTACGAGTTGACATTCTAAATTTGACAGAAAAGTGCATTAGAATAGATGTTGACAGCTGATGTTTTTTTCTGTCAAAACAAAGTTGCCAGCTATATAAAACTGCATAAAATACAAATTCTTTAGATAATCTAAGGTACTTAGATTTAGAATAAAATAGAATATTAACTATTTACTGTCCATTCACCATGAACTAAAATTATTTTGTATGAAATAAATCAAGTATTTATATTTTGTACGATCCAAATTAAATATTAATTTAAAAGAAACGTTTGCAAGCGTAATAAAAAATATTTGCTCAAGAGAAGCAAGTTCAAGAACTGACCTGACCCAGTTCTATTTCATAACATTATCTTCAGATTTAATAAGGCTAATTAATAAGGATGTCTATCTTCTTACAATGTCTCGCAAGTTACATCATAAGCTGAAAGCAGGTGCGCGGCAAATAAGTGTGTGGTATGTCTTCTACTACATGTGCATAGAATGCTAGCAATTATTTTTTAACAAGTAACAATCATATTTACTTATAAAAAATTTTTAATTTAAATATTAACCTTTTTTATCAGTCTTGCAGCTTGTCTTTAAGGATGTAAAATTTTATACGCTAGCAACTCTGTTTACCGCTTGTTCTTTAGAAAATGGCGGAGCTTCGGTTTCGTAGCGTTGATTGCTACTATCTTGTTTTATTCAAATTAATAAACAATTAAATTAGTGTTAATGTTAAGTTAGTTTAATTAGTTAAGATGGAGTCTATTTCAAACGAAGGCATGTGTCGGTGTTGTGCATCGGAAGGTACTTTTAAAGACTTTCTTACGACGTACCATTGGATGGGCGAAGAAGAAATTTATGCCGATATGCTAAGAGATTGTTTTGCGATTACAGTGAGTGTTATTCCTATACGCATCTTAATTCTAATTAGACTAGTTAAGAAACTACAGTGTTTACTAGAATCAGTAACAGACAGACTGTTATTGATTGTGGTATACATAACAACAAACTTGTCATTTTATATTGACTTAATTTCATAAAACATTTTATTTAATAAATAACTGAGGTCTCGTAGGTCTAGTCTGTTAATTAAAAATACGTAAAATTATCACTAGTTTTATGCAATTCGTAGTTTGATGGTTTTAATAATTCCCTTCGTAAATAGTCGGTTATAATTATCGCAAAATAAAGAAAGGTTATGATCATAAAATCAACTTGTGTATATTCGACTTCTACTTTGTAAACATTGTGATTGTTATTGTAATTTTTGTATTGTTTATCTTCATATATGTATAAATAGGCAAAGACATATTACTTTACTGCCTATATGTTTTCTGTTTGTAACTTTTTTTTTTTGTTTAGCACTACTATCAAAATATTAATGCTAATATTTTTTTATTTCTTGATCAATCTATAGTTTTTTTATTCACTCATAATAATATTTGAATATAAAAATGTGTAAATTTAACATTAATTAATCATCCTTTAAGGTATAAATTTAACTAAACTATACAATTAGTGAGTTTATGGTTGATAGCACACCTTGGGAATGAAACGATTGCCTCCTGGCTGTTTCTATTCATATACAATTATGTATATAATTAATTTGACAAAAAAAAAAAAGACCCACTGAGTTTCTTTCGCCGGTTCTTCTCAGGTCAGGGTGTTCCTTTTTCCGAACTGGTGGTAGTGTTTAATTTGACCAACAATAAGTAAATGTAATGCTTCTATATTGAATAAAGAAATTTGAGTTTGAGTTTGCATGATAATTTGATTATATTTAATTGATTTTTCTATAGCCTAGTCCAATTCAAGATGAACTAGAGATAAACAAACCTTAGTTTCACATATTCCATGCGAATTGCTTATAGCTCAGCTATATTATGCACTACAAACAGTTCTTGATTAATATATCTTTGTTTATATCAGCACACTATTCTCTTTTCTCGTTCCAAACTTCACATAACAGCTATGTCAACTTTCAAAATACCATTATTCAAGTTTCTCGACCAATTATAGTGTATCTAGTGTATCAATTTGTAATCAGAAAACTTGGAAGGACTAATGAGTATGGCATGTTCCTCTAGGTAGAATCTGCACTTTGATACTATTCATCTTGTAAGATTACGTTTCCAGTGTTACTTAAATAACAAATGTAGTTGTTTTAAACAGTATCTAAATAATAAATCTTGTGATCATCAAAATCGGCGTAATTGTGTTGAAATTTTTGTATTTGTAGAAAATAATGTACTTTAAAGAAAAAGTCAGAATCAAAATTCTTTATGCAAGAAGGCCCATTAGAGCAATTTTGTATCGCCATGTTAACAGTGTTGAATGAACTGTAACGCTACCGGTTCAGAATGTATATTCTACAGAGAAGATGCGGCAAGAAACTCAGTAGTTCTTTTCCATCGTTTTAATTACAGAGTATGTTAATATAGTACAATTAGATTTATATACATTCAGCCTAGAAAACAATAAGTACGTAGTAAGTAGTAGTATATTATTTATTAATCTTGTCTTGTGTTAAATATGGCTTAATTTTATCAAGGTTTTGTTTTTTGATAAATATTAGGATTATAATAAAAAATAATTTTGATAACAATAGAAAAATATGCCATACATTGTCAATTATTTTCCTGAAATTTGTAATAATGAATTTGTCCCCAGTTATACACATCGGATGACGTTAATAATGGGGGTATATGCGAGGTGTGTATTACGCAGCTCCGAAACGCTTGCAACTTCAAGCGTCAGGTGCAGCAGACAGAGGAGCAGTTTAAAAAGAGAGTTCAGAACAGTGTACTTAAATGTAAGTTTTTATAAATCGTCACTACATTATAAAAAATAAAGTTCCCTCTTCACTGGTGTATGCGATGAACTCATAAAGTACGAAATGAATTTGTCTATGGTCGTTGCTGATAAATGGAAGGCAATATAGGGATGCTTGTTGAAGTTATTGGAAAAAAATATCATAAGCAATAGCTATGTTTAATATTACTATCCAAAGTCAAGTCAGGTGGTTAGTTAGTTTTTTTATAAAGTAAAGCAAGTAGTCCAGTCGTTTAGACAATTTAATCTAAAGCGTTGATTCCAGATTCAAGCCCAGGTTATTGACACTGTTTAATGATGTTTCTAATTCGTGTTTGTAATTGATGTCATGCTCGGTGATGGAAAACATAATGAGGGAATTGATTGAGTTGAATGAAAGCCGAAATAAATGCCTTATGTGTATTAAACCATTGGAAAATTTGGTGCACCAGTTCCAAAGGCGAGGAGATCTAGGCCATCCTTATTTATTTCTTTATTCGAACCATCAAATCACCACAGACAGACCTGTTGTCTATGCCTTGATATTCATATTGTTTGGTGGAGTTTAGTAGTTTTTTGGTTTTTATTGAGGCACATATGCCTCAGCTTGCCGGCCTTTGAAGAATGAGCAGATGCCGACAAAAGTTGGTTCTGGCTCAGAGCGGTCAACGATTTTATTTTCCGGCAACACAATCACACTGAAAATTTACAGGCAGTTACTTCAATTGACTCAAATAAATAAATATTTTTCATTATCAAAGTGATTAACTTTCAGCGAGCGTCATAAAACTGGAGATGGCTGGCGTTGACGACGGCGAACATTCCGATACAAATTTATCCGACGAATTTTCTGTTACGGGTAAGTCTTATCGGTTGGCATTTTTTTTGTAAATTGTTTTCGGGGTGGCGGGACACGCTTTAATTTTCTTTACCGCATGCTCTAACTTTAGCGAATATTGGAGTGCCTTAGATTTGAGGGTCAGCCCAGGTGCCTTTCCGTAGAAATCTGCCGGATTTACGGAAGTTTAAGGGCTTAGCTCCAGGCTCCCGTTGAATTTTTAAGTGTTTAATTTGTGTTTGTAATTCTTGTTGAGCGTTGCGAAGGAAATATCGTGAGGATACCTGCATCTCAAACTCCTACGGCCAAGTTAAAAAATATGCATGTTCTCCTCTATCTATCGGGATTACTGTCACTACATGGATGGCTTTCTCTGTTATAAATCTGGGGACCATTTTACTAACTTAAAACGGTATTGATACGTTCAAGTAGGATCCAACTTCGACTATTCCTTAAAATTAACCTTAGATGAATCGTAACTGAGGATCTACTTATTTATATCGTTTGTAAAATACGAAAACGGCTAAACGGCATGTTTCGATTCGGTTGCGATAAACTGATAAATTTGCTGTATTATGTGGGACTTCACTTGGTGGTAGGGCTTTGTGCAAGCCTGTCTGGGTAGGTACCACCCGCTCATCAGATATTCTACCGCCAAACTGCAGTACACTGTATTGTGTTCCGGTTAGAAGGGTGAGTGAGCCAGTGTAATCACAGACACAAGGACATAACATCTTAGTTTGCGAGGTTGGTGGCGCATAGGTGATGTAAGGAATGGTTAATGTTTCTTACAGCGCCTTTGTCTATGGGCGGTGGTGACCACTTACCATCAGGTGGCCCATATGCTTGTCCGCCAACCATGCCATAAAAAAAAAAACTCGTCATGCAAACTAACAACCCGCGGTACCCTCTGCGTCTCTTCGGCGGGCGCCACGGAATCTCTTTTGAATACAATCGTGACACTTAGGCCCAGCAATATGATTCTATAAGAATTCACTTCGTATCTCACTCGTGTAATCGTGAATTTTTGACAATCGACTTTCGGTGATACGGTTTTGATACGTGTATCCTATAAATCTTATAATTATTATATCACATAATATTCTGGCATTTCACTCGCCGTGAGATGCGAGTTTCTTTTCTTTGTAACAGAATAGCCCTGCTTGGAGATAATTCATCTTATTTATTTATTTTTCAGAATTCGAAGTGCCGATAAAAGAGGAGAAGGTCGAAGAGAAACCGAAGAAACGTCAAGCGGCCAAACCGTCGACGTCCAGAGCGAAGAAGGCGAAGACCGAGGACGGCGAGCCTTCAGCTAAACGTAAGTGTTGTGCTTGTATTACATAGATATAGAGACGTTGGTTTTGTGTTTACGTGAGATTTTAGTTAACAAGAGATGGTTGTGATAGACATGGCTCTTGGATTATAGACTCGTTGCCGTTGAACGTGTGAAATGTCAGAATTTGAGGAGGGGGGGGGGTGTGTAGTCAATCGACTGTACTTAACTTAGATATTAAGGATAGTTAGGGATTACATGAGATGGTTGTTATAAACATGGCTCTTGGATTATAGACTCGTTGCCGTTGAACGTGTGAAATGTCAGAATTCGAGGAGGGGGGGGAGGCGATCGTTCAGTCAATCGACTGTACTTAACTTAGATATTAAGGATAGGTAGGGATTGTCGATAATATAAATTTATGATGAAGACAGTTGTTTTATTACGGGAGTTTACACGATCGTGAGGTGTCCGTTTGGGGGCGGGGCTGATTGTTATCGTATTCAGTTATAGTACGGATACGGACTGACGGACATAGGGTACCTAAGACTAAATTACAATGGAGCGTTACGTATAGAAGATGCGTTATTCGTTACGACGTAAATCTCAGAATCGAATGATAGTGTTTAAATTAATTCGTTTTGTACTCGTTTATAAATAATTATATGACAAGAAATTATTAATAAAAAATCTCGTATGTATGATAACAATAAAAAAATAAATATGAGTGTTCGAAACGGAATATTTACCATGTTTTTTATTTTTACTTTTTATTTGTTCTCGTGATCAAGACCTTCGTTGATAATGTCGAAATAACGAGCGCCACCAAATAAAAAATTTAAAAAAACATGGTAAACTACCCGTTTTAAATACTTATAGTAATAAAAATAACCATCTTAATTTAAAATCTTATATACCAAAGAAGTAGTTTAAATAATGTCATATAAAAGCGTATGTAACGGAAAGAGACAGAGAGATAGTGATAGAGAAGGAATGGTCGTGTGGAGGTAGTCCTAACCTGCGTTGACAGTTAAAATTATTCAGGATATCGATAGTACTATCGATAGTATTGCTAGCTCTCTGTAAGCAATACTATTGTTAGGTGCGATATTATTGATACTATCGATAGTTTTGGTTAAAAGTAATGGTTTTTGCAATACTATCGATGGTATTACTCATGGGGAGCTATCGATACTATCGATAGTATTGATACATGACAATACTAGATAGTCTATCGATAGTGGACTATCGATATGCAACACTAGTCCTAACGCTTTTTCCTTACGTGACCATTTCTGACAGTTCACTCTAGGGCGAATATATCCGATTTTTGTGACATCGGTCGTGTAACGGATATTCGGATTAAAAATCGGTGTTGACATGCGATTTCAAATATCGCCCTGTCTTTGTTTGACTTTACATTGTACGGTTTGTGTGAAAGAGATGAAACGAACGTGATATTAAAATCGCTTTAAAATACGCTTCATCTTTCTCTCACAGATGGATTACTGTTAAGTTAGAGAGAGACAGGGCGAATATTTAACGAGTTTAACGTTATCGTACTTTGCTTTGACGTATCAAAACGATATTCATAGCTTTTTTAGATGCGGTGAAAACGGTTACCCGTCAACATCGAATCGATGACATCTTATATGCAACTAACACGACTATATTTTTAGATGTCGAAAAAGAGTAACTACTGAATTTCTCGTCGGTTCTTCTCGGTAGAATCTACATTCCGAACCGGTGGTAGCTTCACTTTAAATAGTTTGTTAATTGACTAATCAAAAGTGCTCGTAAAAGCCTACTTGAATAAGGTATATTTTGATTCATCACAGTTTGATTAGTTTCGATATGTCGGACGGCATGCCTAGTTCACTCAACTGTAAAGCGCGTAAAAGAACTTCGTTCCGAATACAACGATATTAAAGCGTCGGGAGGATTTCGGTGACGCGTTTACCCGATCCCCGGTGACGCGGCGTTGCGGAATAAGCTGCTTATACGTCTCCGTGACGGAGCCGAGTAGGGGGGGGGGACGGTGATCGTCTCGCCTCTTCCGAGTAGATGCAATATTTACAGCGCTTTAACGTACGTTTGATCCATGCAATATCATTTCGTGGTTATTTTTTACGACAGGTAACACTGTCTTGTTTTTTAATTAAATATTATCTATATGAAATGCAAAAATATTTCGAGGTTCGTTTAAAAATAATATATGTATCCTTACCTTGCGCGTCAATGTGGATGGTTGATTTTAATTAAACCATATTTTCATTTCTTCGAGTTTCTAGATTACTAGTTTTTGATACGGTGGCTTTATAGTACGTACGCCGTTTTAAAATTTATAATGATATTAAAATAACAATCAACTAGCTGAGTCTGTTTCGTATATAGTCAAATGTGGGGTAATCTTTTCGGACTGATGCAAAATCTTGGATTTTTTATACTATAAAATACTACGGGCATCTCGTCGGTAGTAGTCACGTCATAGGTCAAAGGAGAAACGACCTAAACGCAAAACGTATCGAATTTTTTTGGACGATAGAGAGACCGCTGGAAGTCAGATTCTTCTCGGTTCTTTACTTCATTTTGAAACGGTGGTAGCTTCAAAACTGCTTTTGATTCGAATTTTGATACAATTAAATATCTATCCTGATTAAGGAATCGACAAATATCGACATGTCTCGTTTTAATGCTTAACTTTGGTGCTGAAATTTCTCTTAAACACAAAATCAATGTTTCTGTTTTTCGAGATTATGAAAAAGCCACATTGGATACACACGTGACGTATTTGACTGTTTATTTATGTACACTAAACACTATGTTATATGTGTCCGAAATATACAATATAGAGGAAACTTGAATATACATCTAAACTATGTTTCAATGGCGGAAGGAGTTGAGTTTTTTTTACATTACATTACATTAGCAGCCTGTAAATTTCCCACTGCTGGGCTAAGGCCTCCTATTCCTTTTGAGGAGAAGGCTTGGATCATATTCCACCTCGCTGCTCCAATGCGAGTTGGTGGAATACATATGTGGCAGAATTTCGTTGAAATTAGACACATGCAAGTTTCCTCAAATAAATAAAGCACGTGAAAATTAAGTGGTGCTTGCCTGGGTTTGAACACGCTATCATCGTTTAAGATGCACGCGTTCTAACTACTGGGCCATCTCGGCTTACGGTTGAGACGTAGACGTTACAAGCTGAAACTGCGCTTTTACCCGCGCGAAATTTATAAAATAAACATCCAAACCCCGTTATAGTTTCGTAAAATCCGTTCTTATTGGATGTCTACACCCTATAAGGAACCTATTAGCCAAATTTCAAGTTTGTAGGTGTTACAGTTTCAGAGATTTCGTGATTAATCAGCATACATACATATTGATAATACAGCATTAGTCTACTAAAATACTTGTATCCAACCTTTGAAACTAAGATGTTATGTCCCTTGTGCCTGTGATTACACTGGCTCACTCACCCTTCTAACCGGAACACAACAATACAGTGTACTGTTATAGAATATATGACGAGAGGGTGGTACCTACCTAGTGTTAATGTCTATGTATAGTGGTGACCATTTACCATCAAGCGGCCCAATTGCCTTTTTATCTATCTATATATATAAAAATGTACTTCGAAGACTATTTACTTCGAGTATTTTTTTCAAGAATCCATAGATCGATTCGAGATCTTATCGATTATCGACCAATAAAATCGCGTCAATTCAAGGTCAAATGTTGTTCATTTGTCTCTACGCGTGACATTCGAATGGTCTATATGTATTTTACTTTAATTTCTTAAATATGTAATATACTATCTACAATACATTTAAACATTTTACATAGTTTGTTAAATAAAACTTAATGAAAATACAATTATTTTGAATATAAGGCTCAAAATCACAGAGGGTGCGAATTAGGGCGTGGACCCATGTCTACGGTGCGGCGCCGTTTGCCGTGCAACGGTACGGCGCCGCTGCCGGCAAATGGCGTGGCGCCGTGCCGCGCCACGGCGTCATGTACCGGCACCCCACTCAACTTGAAAGAACGGGACGTGCTTATACTAGTAAAATCAAAAAGTCTAAAACTAAATCGTCCGCCATTTTATGCAAGAAATACCGCACTATGTAACGTATAACACAATAATAGTGAGCACGTGCCGATACACGACGCCGTGGCGATGTACCGGTGGCGGTGCCGTACCGTTGCACGACAAACGGCGCCGCACCGTAGACATGGGTCCACGCCCTTTGGCTTGGAAGCTCGTAAAATAAAATATACGAACGAATAACGGTAAATAATAATTCGATACTATCGAGACCAATTCGATGTATATATAACTAAAATTTACGATTTGAAAAATAAGTAATTTTAAATAATTTCATAAGAAATATCTGTAAAAAGTCAGTTCGGGAACGCGTCCAAAGCAAAAACTTCAAACTTTAACTTACGTGAACAAATACTAAAATCATACTTTTTATATAGTCCCATGTTCATTAGAGTTGTTTGTTTCCTATACAATTATTATTTTAAGCCAGAATATTGAAATAAAAATAATTTTAAGCACGGTATTTGGCAAAAGTTTGTCCGAGAAATCAAACGTCATTTCTGTGAACGCGGCATTAGGTGGTGAAATATCTTAATATTGAACTCGACTTGAGGCGCTGGTGTCCTTTTGTAGCGAGCAACAGTGTTGTGAGGCGTGCGTATATTTAAGTGGTAAGTACTGTTATGTTCATATATTTTGTACCGTACCTTAATTATACGTCATCACGGGAACGGGTGGAATAGTAAATTATATTAAAATAGCAGTTACTTAATGAGTATTCTGTAAAACTATCATTGTTTACTACACAATAACCTTGAAATAATGTGCCCAAGATGGCGACATTCGGAATTGTAGACGCGAAATTTCAAAAACGAAAATAGTTCAGCTTATATAAAACAAAGAGAAAGCGGAAGTTCTTAGAAAATATGACAGAGGAACAAAGGAAGAATAAAACGAGCTAAAGATAAGGAGTACTACCAGAGAAACAAAGCTGAAAAGAAGGTAAAGAAAGCTGCAGATATGACAGAACGGGAATTACGTAAGCAAAGAAAACAATGGAAACGAGCTTCAAAAAAATATAGAGACAAGAAAAAGATGTTAGAAAATGAAGTCAGCAATACTCCTCCGTCTTCAGATACGTAGTTAGTGGGGCCTCCTCAAAATTCAGTGAGAAGACAGCGCGGAAGGAAAATTGTGAAGAAAAAGCAGACAAAAGCATACAGAACAAGAAAAAAACAAAAATGAGACGTAAGATTGAGGCGTTAAATAAAAAAAAATAGTCTAAAGGAAATGACAGAAAAGAAGAAGGACAATTTGCAGATGACTTCCAATAGTAAAGTGAATGATTTAATCAAAGATATACCAGCTCCAGTCCCTCGTGAAGTACGCAAGCAACTGTTATTTGGTGAAGTACTATCTACTCAATTGAAGACAAATTCAGAGAGAAATTTTCCATAGATGTGTTCAGTGGCGTAGCTAGGTGGACAAGGGCCCCGGTGCATAGAAAAGAAACGGGCCCTCATCCCCTCTTTAACTTATATTGCGCTTCAAAATTATAGATAGGAATAAAAATAGGATACAGGATACATTGAGACGAACATTAGTAGGCTAAATCCATATGTCATATCTATTCAAAGCTTAGGTTAGAGGGCCCCCTGAGCTCCGGGGCCCTGGTGCACTGCACCGCCTGGCCCTACGATAGCTACGCCAGTGGATGTGTTAGTGGCACTGGTATGAGAAAGTATAAATTGTTACAAATGGCTGAAGCATTCGTGCCCAAAGACAAAAGTAATAAAACTAGTCTGATGTCAGACAAAAAAGTTCGCGAAGTAGTTTTAAAACCAGATGTACGCCAGATGGTCGAGGATTTCTTTCGAAAGGATGATGTTAGTAGGATGTGCCCAGGAAAAGGGACTTCGTAATTAAAAATGGTGTCAAGAAACAAAAATGCGTACTTTTTTATCAACAATCAAAGCTTTACGTCCTAAATTTCATTATTATTCATGAGACTATAATTGAAGACTGATTACGATAATTAAAGACGCTAGGCATAGTTTAAACTAGTTCAAAGTTGAGTTTGTAAAAAATGTTGTCTGAAAAAGTAAGTTAAAAAAAAAAAGTTTGTTTCTTTTTTTATTAAAAAAAAAAAAAATGAGTGTAAAATTATAGCGAGTAACATTTCTAAACAAGATTAAAGAAATTACCAAAGTTAATTTTAGCATACAATACTTAAAAATACCTATAAGATAATCCCGACAACATCATTCAGTGAACACCTTCGTCATTCCGGGAACACGACATCATTTTCGGGAACGCTACTTTTACTCACCTTTAAAACACTGATTTCAAATATTATTGAAAATGTAAATATGCACATATAAACGTAATGAATTTATTATTATAGTAATGTCTAATTTTACTTTCAAAGTCATCATTATTTTGTTATATTTTGAATTTGTGCTTGAAATTTGAGACTAATTGTACTTTTTAATTTTGAATAGATGATTTTTATAAATATTTATATGGCTATTCACCAAATTTCCGTATAAAAAAAAATTAGAAAATTCTATTAAAAATTATAATATTTTATTGTTTTCTATAAATATTATATTTAAAAATAAATATTTAGTTACGTTCCCGAAATGACGATTTTTGCTGTCGAGTTACTTTAAAAACGCTGTAATTTGAAAAATTGTGACAGCTGTCCCCCCTCCACCTTTTTTTTAAATATGTTAAGTTGAATGACAAACCAATCATTTACACTTCGCTATTTGGCTATTGCTTCTTATTAAACTTCTTATTCTCAAATCGCAAACTTCAAATTCAACACCTTCGTGGTTTTGAGCCGTAAGCAGAGATAAAAAAGTCCAATATAATTTTTATCGTAGTTATTTATTGACGGGCCTTAAGTGTTCCAATAAAAAAAAATATTTGTGTACTTATGTACGTGGTTGAGAAGTATTTCGGCGTTATTAAAGATAGTTTTAAAATATCTCATGCATCTTAACTTATTTGATGATGAAACCCAGGCAGGCACCACTGAAATTTTATGTGCTTAATTTGTGTTTATAATTCATCTCGTGCTCGGCGGTGAAGGAAAACATCGTGAGGAAACCTGCATGTGTCTAATTTCCACGAAATTCTGCCACATGTGTATTCCGTCAACCCGCATTGGAGCAGCGTGGTGGAATATGCTCCAAACCTTCTCCTCAAAGGGAGAGGAGGCCTTTATCCCAGCAGTGGGACATTTACGGGCTGCTAATGCTAAATATATATATATTATGATGAATGTTATTTCTTCATTTTTACGACTGTTTCACAATTTAAATTTGCCATTAATATATATTGTAAAATGAGATCAAGTGTGAAGTTGCTGTTTCGAGCGATCTGACATTTAATTGGCAATTTAGCGAGAGACTTCAATATGTTAATTCAATAAATTCTTATATTTTATTTATAACGCGTCAAAAGAATTAGGGTTAAAATATATATGTCGGAGGAGCAGGATGCCGAACAGTTTGGTTCGGGGATTGATCCGATATTTGGAAGACTATGTGGGCGTGCAATGGAGATGTTCACAAAACAAAACTTATTTAATATCGTCGTTGATTCAATAATCGTACAACACAAAAATATCAAAGTATTACAATAATTCATCTCGATTAAGAACAAATGGGTTTTCAAGCAACCATCGCATTCGAGTCGCTTGTCAAAACGTAACGGCTCGCGTTGCCATGACACTCACAACTCAAATCGAGGTGACCCGCTCTTAAAAGTAAAATCAGCCATCAAACATTATTGCCGACTACTCGATTCATTAATTATCCAAATCAACAACCAAAGTAACCGCGTCCCGTTATATGTATGTTCGCAAAAACAAGTTCATGTAGGTTTTGATTTCGTTCATTTAATTTTGTTTGTTGTCGATTTCAGACAATCGTGCGAACATAAGTAGGATTAAACACATGTCGGACGGATATAAACGTCGTTTAAGCCCCTTGATATGGTCCCTCATACTCCGACGCTTCGTTACATTTGCTCTCCCCCTAGCTTTTGCTCGCCCCCCATAATCCGTTCCTCCACCTTCCGTTACGTCTCCTCCAAAATGTAATAATATTATCTCGATTACCTTTCAGTATTTAAAACGGGATATATACCATGTTTTTTAATTTTATTTGGTGGAGCTCGATATTTCGACATTATCTACGAATTTATTGTTCAAGAGACTAAAAAAAAAACATCTCAGTTAGCTTGTACTTGAAAACGTTTTATGTGTGTGTTCCCACCACTGGAGGACAAAAGACAAATAAACGACTTTTGACCTTGAATTGTCGCGATATCATTGGTCGATAGATTGAATGATTGATGGATTTGTGATTAAACGTCGACGAAACTGTTATCGGAACATTGGAAGTAAAATTAAAGTAGATAAAAGTAGTTAAGAGGAATACTGCTGTATTATAAATACAGATATTTCAATCGAGAACTGTTATGAGTGCGCAATATAGCTGAGCTTTTAGCAAATCGCATGGAATACGTGGCAAGAGCCGAGATGGCCCAGTGGTTAGAACGCGTGCATCTTAACCGACGATTGCGGGTTCAAACCCACTGAATTTTCATGTGCTTAATTTGTTTTTATAATTCATCTCGTACACGACGGTGAAGGAAAACATCGTGAGGAAACCTGCGTGTGTCTAATTTCAAAGAAATTCTGCCAAATGTGTATTCCACGAACCCGCATTGGAGCAGCGTGGTGGAATATGCTCCATACCTCTGCTCTCCTCGAAGGGAGAAAAGGCCTTAGCCCAGCAGTGGGAAATTTACAGGCTGCTAATGTAATGTATGTAATGGAATACGTAAATTTAAGGTTCGTTTATCTTTATTTGTACTTAGATTGGCAATATACTTTAGGTATATTGTGTGGTGGTAGGGCTTTGAGCTCGTTCGGGTAGGTACCACCAATTCATCAGATATTCTACCGACAACCAGCTGTTGTATGTGTGTACTGTTGTGTTCCGGTTAAAATGTCGTGTGAGCCAGTTTAACCTCAGTCATAACATCTCAGTTCGTAGGATCGGTGGCTCTTTGGCGATGTAAGGGATGGTTAATATTTCTTACAGTGCCATTGTCTATGGGCGGTGGTGGCATACCATCAAGTGGCCCATTTGCTCGTCTGTTATTTTTATCATAAAATAAGTATGCTTCAAAAGATCCTTAAGAGAGGAGGAGCTCTTAGCCACGCCGTAGGACATTAACAGGCTGTTCTTATTGATCTAGAATGATCTGCATGGATTCTGTAAGAATTCACTTTGAATCTCATTAGCGATATGTTGACAAGCGGCATACGCTGATACGCCATTTTGATAATTAGGCCCTATTAGCCGAAACAAACGTTTGTTTGTGACAGACAGACGGAAAAAAATGTAGAAAATGTTATTGTAATTCCATATATGCAATTGTATATGTTTTATTGTAAGTTAAGTTGAATAACCGTTCGCAATCTTTCGACAGTTCAGAATCTCGCGAGATAGATTATAATCTAACGGTATTTACAATTTTACGTTGACATGTATATAACGCACGATTGAGTGGGTTACAACCTGGGCGCCACCGCTATTGTGCTCGACGCGTTTTTTTGTTTTGATTCTGATCGCTTAGTTTGAATTTGACTACATGTGATTGTTATCACATCTTTATACTTTAGAGTATAACGTTTAGAATCTTATCATTGGATTTGTAATTTGTCGGATTACAATGTAGTCTTTAGTAAAAAAATCCGTACTATTGGGGTCTTACTCTTAGGTAGGAGGGTACTCTATAATCCGACAATTTCGACAGTCCGACACTGCCTTGCTAAATGTTTATCGGTTTACCGGAGGTCCACTGTACATGTAAACACACACTTACACACAAACGCGCGCGGTCACACACACACACTCGATGGACACTCGTTAAATAAATGCTATTTAATAATGTTATTTTTAAATTTAAGTGTAACAAATACAATGTCAGCTTTTTCATATTCTTAAGTATTATTTTTATCTTAATTATATTTAAGTTAAGTCAGCCTTACAAACTTATAGACAGGACTGAAGATATATTCTTAATGTTATATGTACTTGTTTATATTTATATATCAAGCTTAGTTTAAAATATATCGTTTTAACGATTTCTATTCATATACACTATATTTTTTTTTTATTATTTTGACAAAATAAAAAAAAAGACTCGCTGAGTTTCTTTCGCCGGTTCTTCTAAGGTCAGGGGTGTTTCCTTTTCCGAACCGGTGGTAGTGTTTAATTTGACTATCAATAAGTAAGTGTAATGCTTCTATATTGAATAAAGGAATTTGAGTTAGATAAAATTTTCAGAAATATTTTTTTTTATTAATTTCGTGTTACCGTACTCTCGCTGCAAGTCGACGATTGTACAGTTAATTTGATTACTTATAGAGTTTATTTAATTACTGATCAGTTAAACTCGTCATTAATTATTTACCTTTGTAATAATAACCCCCTATGATTCAAAATATAGATGAAATTATGATGACGAATGATTGTTTATCTATACATATCTATATTTTAAAGTCAAATCTCTGGAACTAATGAACGATTTTTTAAAATGTTTTCACTGGTAGAATGCAACGTTATTACTCGGTGGTATATGTTATATCATTTTCTTTGTTAATAAGTTGCATGTGCAGCTGGACGTGTCTTTAGTTTATTAATAAACTTATTAATAAGTATCACCAGTAGTATTTTATAAATACGTACACATAAATTTAATACCAACGACACCCATCCTCCATAACAATACAGCGAATACAGTGAACTTTTTTTTAATGGATATGTTTTCATGTCAAGGATTTTTTTGAAATATTCTTCGATTTTTTAATAATTTTTTTTTTTTTAAACTGTCATGTCTGTAACTTTGTAAGGCTGTCGATTTTTTTTTTAAACTTGCTCATTCGATGTTTATAATTAATTACATGATTTTCACGAAACCCAATATAATAATATTATTTATTTTAATCCAATTACTATAAATATTATAAAATTCGTATCAAAACAACGATCGTTACAAACGTTAAACTGGTTGCGACTTTCGTCGAATGAAAATAACGTAATATTATCGCGCGTTATCGCGTTATAACGCAATATAATAACGAAAGAGGTTCTATTGAAGGGGGCTGAAGATATTATAAGTTGAAGTGACAGGATAAATTTAAATCTCATACATTCAATAGGTCAGGATTTATGATAGGCACGAAGGTAAGTACTGTTTTGTAATCTACCGTCAATAAAAGTATCTTGAATACTTTTTTTTTTAATGAAATCTCTTTGGAATCGTTGTGATTTGAACTTTATTAAACTAATATGCGTTACTTTAGAGACGAAATGAAATTAATTTCATTATATTATTAAATTTCACTTGTACGCACACACTTTTTTTGATTCAATGATTAATTTGCTTATAATGATTTATAGGTAAAACCATATGATAGTTATTCATCCTATATATTCATTTTATAAAAAGATCTGTCATAATATATTTAGGGAGTGATAAGTTAAATATAGCTGTCTTCTCTTTTCATTGTCAAATCTATGATGTTAAAAAGAGACAAATCACTGTCTGTGACTTTAACTCAACTCAGCATGGCGACAAAGATTGTCTATGTTTAGGCGCGTGAGGTTATTTAAAATTTTGAATGAGCAATCAATTTGTCGTTGTAATCGACTCTTAAAAGGCTCCTCGCGTTGTTATATAAAATGTCATACTATCGTTCGTCTTAAAGCCATCATTTTTGATCATATAGAGTTAGTTATAACTACGATATAAGTAATTGTAATTGTGTATTCGCTTCAGAGCAAATCTGAATCTTTATGCTACTGTATATAAAATTTGCCACAATTATCATATTATTCGATGGTTACGTCTTATTAAATATTTACGATGTTATGTAGAAC
Source organism: Vanessa atalanta (assembly GCF_905147765.1). NCBI lineage: Eukaryota > Metazoa > Arthropoda > Insecta > Lepidoptera > Nymphalidae > Vanessa > Vanessa atalanta. The sequence continues at coordinate 4,402,422 of NC_061898.1, read as the reverse complement.
TTTAATTTTATATTTTCGTCTACTGACTATTATGGCTGATAGGAATTGATATGCCTCGACGTATTGAATTTTTTTAAAAGGAATATTGTTTCTATGTATGTAAATGATATGTTCTGCCTTAAAAAAATGATATAATAGTTTGTCTTCTGCATTGATATATTTAAATATTAGTATTGAACTAAAATTGAACCCTGTGGAACTCCCTGACTGTTTTCATCGTCGCTATGATGTTTAATGTTTCTGATATCGTAATTAATATTTCGGTGCTATCCGTTTCTTCATTTAACCTTCAAATAATATTTAAACACACTAGTGGAAATATAAAATTAACAGAAGAATTTTCAACGAAGATGTAAGGTGTGAAACGATATACGTGAGATAGATAAATTTATCTGTCTCTCGTTATTATATACACATATGAATTATTGACTAGCTGAATCAGCGGTTTTATATCCGTGCGAAATTTATTGAACTTCACCTACATCACATAAACCCATTTCGCCCCTCGAGGGTTGATTTTAAAAATTGCCCATGTCCTTTCCCGGGACTCAAAACTATCTACAAACCAGATTGCAACTAAATGACTTCAAGGTTTTGAGCGTGAAGAGGTAACAGACAAAGTTCTTTTCGCATTTAAAATATTGGTATAGATTTTCTGCATTAACGATAAATTAGTAAAGATTGCCTACGTTAACGATAAATACACAGTGAATTGTTTACAGCGTTTGATTAACGATAAATATTACAGCAAACATTAAACATTGCTTTAAAACACACTGATAATAACACGAAAAAAAAATATGGAAAACTGAGCTCGCAAGTCCACGAAGACGATAAAACAGAACCTTAATGATAAGAAGAGAGAGTGGATGAAGATAATTGAGATGTGCTCGTTTCTGTTATAGGAACGGACGGCGACGCGCCCAAGCGCAGGAAAAAGAAAAAGAAATCTGACGTTAGCGCCACGCCCGAGCGCATTGAGCACAGAGTGAACCTCACATCGATACTGCAGTTCTCCAACGCAAGTCCGTTCAGGGACAAGACGATGCGCGGCTTCTCCTGCCTCTACTGCGCGAAATACTTCCAACACATCGACGAACTACGGGCGCACACGTCTCAACAGTCGGAAAAAGACAAAATTAACACGATGCTTGATTACAAACTCAGCTATAATCCAATAAAACTAGACATTACTAACCTTAGATGCACGGTATGTGATAAAAATATGAAAGATTTGATCGAGCTCAAAGAACATTTAGTTGTTGCGCACAGTAAAACAATACATAGAAATATAAAAGACATTATACTACCTTTTAGACTTGAGAACGGACAGAATTTCACATGTGTCATATGTTCGGTCGTTCACATATCATTTAAAAATCTCTATCATCATATGAGTAGTCATTATCGTAATTATTGTTGTAAGAAGTGCGGTGCTGGTTACATAACTATAGCGGCTTTAAGGAAGCACGGAAAGACGCACTACCAAGGTCATTTCCCGTGCGATTACTGTGATAAATCATACACATCTTTGACGAAGAAGCGCAATCACGAAAAGGGCGTCCACACGGGTGGCTGGCTCAGGAACAAGTGCCCTCACTGTCCGGAAATATTCGTGAGCTACTACGATCGTAGCGAGCATTTAGTGAAGGTTCATAACGAGGCTCCAGTCGTGTACCCTTGCAACGCTTGCAATAAGACATACAAAAAGAAGTTCGAATTGAACAGGCATATCAAACACCACCACCTCCAGCAGAGGAGCTTCCTATGCGACAAGTGCAACGCGAAGTTCTTCTCGAAACGTGGCTTAGTCGATCATATGACGAGACATACTGGGGCGGAGATATGCTCGTGCGATGTTTGCGGGAAATCGTTCTCCCGGATGCGGACTCTCAGGGAACATATGAGGATACACGAAGACGATAAGAGATTTCAATGCGAGGTCTGCAAGAAGACGTTCATGCAGAAGAGCAGCCTGAAGAGTCACGTTCGTTTACATCAAGACGATTTGGACATATTCAAGGAATTCGATGACGTCAAACATCTGATCGACAACAGGGAGATGACGTTGAAGCAGATCGCGGCTGAGAACAAGAAGAAGGCACAGGCCGAAAAGTTGAAGGATCAATATCCTTAGTATTGTATATAGAAAATGACGAGCTTCTGTTAGGCTCAGGTCAGACTTGTGCAATGTAACGTTCGAGAAGGCGCTCGCAATTTTCCATCGTCGGTAAACAATGTTTCGTTTGGACGGTATTCGTATATCATCGTATGGAACAAATGAAGTACGGTTTCGTGTTCTATACGACTGCGGTGCTCGAACATCTACTGGTTCCATGGATTTATCCAGTCTTTACTAAATGTATACAAATAAAAGCAGAACAGCTGTCGTGATTTATCTGTTTGGCACGTTCATAGCACCTAAGTCAAATTCGCCTTGAGATAGTGAGCCATCAACACTATCCGCGTCATATATAATACATCACATTACACAAGTCTGGACCCGTCCTTAAGTATAGGGCAGATAAGCGCAACGCTTACGAAATGAATTTTAAATAGTTTTATATGAAATATGCACATTAAAATAGAATTATAAGTTTATTAAAGTCTAGGATTTCGAATTGTGCTACATGACTGTATACATACATACAAACATTATTTCAAACGAATACACTAGTCGATTCCAATCACAGGAGGAATAGAGACAAAAAAACTTTTACCTTGAAATGATGCGATATTATTGGTCGAGTTCTAGAATGATCTATGGCATTCGTTATGAATTTGCGACAAAGTCACAGAGATGTCATCGGCACTTTAGATGTCAAAGTGGATATAAGTAGTTAGTCGAATAGTGTTTGTATTATAAATAGAGATATATGAGTCGAAAACCATAATATAGCAGAACTTTTAGCGTATCGTATGGAAAACGTGAATCTATTTTTTATCTTCACTTCTTCTTGGATTGGAATTGGCTAATGGTAATCTATCTTTGCGGTTTAATTTGGCATTATATAGACATTTTTGTTTAGTTTCACTGGTAGTATTAGGAAATTTTTTCAACCCAATTTTGACCGAGTTGATGTACTGCACTCACTTTTTTATGATGGTTACGTTACAATTTGGATGTTCAATATACTTGGTTTTGGTGCACGGATCAAATATATGCTGCCTTTTAACTAATCGTAGTTTTTCATTTTGAGAGTTTAAATCGGGAATAATAATTGTTATTATTGTTCTTGTCAGCGGACACCATTTTCTTGAAGTGAAATTTGTGTCGCTTCCTACATACATTTTAAAAGACGAATCGTTATGAGTTGCGAGTCATAGTTGAACTGAGTTTCGAATTCAAAATGAAATAAGTAAAACATTTAGTTTATTTTGGTCTTGAAGTTGTCAAGTAATGTTTTTAACGAATTTAGTGATTAAATCGTTCGCATTTTTTATGAAGTATGTCTTTTTATATTAAACGCAATTTGCATGGTGCATATCTATTACCACAGATAAAAAAGGTACGCCATAGACAATAATGAAATTGTTATTATTGTCGTCTATTGCGGTCTTAAGGTAGCATTTTTTTTATTTTATTTAGTACAGAATGATTTACTGTATCTCGTATTTTAGTTTACGATCTCGAATTGTGGAAATACAATATATAAATTATGAAGTGTTTTAAAAAATAAAGTGCTGTATAATTGATATTGTTTTAATAAATTATTAAAACCTCATTAAAATTTGGTATAATTATTTTCAATGAAAACTATCAACAACTACATTACAAAGATGAATGTGTCCACTAATCATCTTTAATATCAAAGCCATTAAACTATTATTACAGGAATGATTCAGTATGTTGTGTATACTAATCGACAAGCCCGTCTTAATCCATGGTTTAAAAAAAACCGGGCGCTGACCTATAAGGGGCTCCTCGCCTACGATGGTCCAACCATGTTTTTTTTTTTGAGTTTAAGGACAAAAACACTCTTTGCGTTGGGCGCTTATTTTGATTTAGAAGGGGATGCCAATATATAAGGCTAAACAGATTTTTTTGTTCGAACAAGCCGCTTTAGTAATATATTTTTGTATAGCCAATTTTTTAAAAGTTTAGAGAATGTTATATACCACAAGGTACGACCCACTCGAGTGGAGCAGTAATGTTTAACGCAGGATGCAGCTACTATTAAATCATACAAATGTTCATTGACTTTTATTCTCACAGCAAAGGTCAAATTAATCCTATTAATCTATGTATCGAACACGTAATATTGAAGAATCAAGCATGCGTAAACATTAAAGTTCACCATTTTATACATGGATTAGTCTCGTTGTAAATTCAATGACGAAATATTTGATAGATATATCAGTGTGTTTCCAAACTGAACGGCCAGTGAACACGTTATTTTTCTTTTATAGGCCTTACCGGAGCCCGAAAAATACGAAAACGGACTCTAAAGCAGGAAAGCGGGGAGGGTGAGGTATTGAATAAAGTAGTGTATCATGAGAAACAATTACGAGAGATGCAGAAACAGTGGCACAATCTGAGCACTCTTTTGAAATATTCGAACGCAACGCCGTTCAAGGATAGAAACGACGCGGGTTACATTTGCGCGTACTGCTTCAAAACCTACCCCGACCCAAACGTTCTAAGACACCACACCCACTACGACCACGATAAAGAGAAACCCACGTACAAATCCGGTTCAGGAATGAGTAGTTTCGTAGCTTATTTAGATATAGTCGGCCTGAAATGTACGATATGTAATCAAAATATGGAAAGCATAAACGTTCTAACCGAGCATCTAGTCAAAGATCACGATAAGAAGTATTATTTGGGTGTAACCGACTATTTCCAACCTTTCAAGTTGACCAGCGAACCGGTCATCAATTGCTGCCTCTGTGACGAAATATTCCACAATATGAAGTTGCTGATGCAGCATATGAATATACATTATAGGAATTTCATATGCACGATATGCGGAGCTGGTTTCGTGAATAGCTTCCGGCTCAACAGGCACGAGACGACGCATGGCAAGAAGAAATCTAGCTTTACGTGTCGGCACTGCGGACAGGTCTTCGCTGCTGAATCCAAGAAGAAGGCACACGTCAATACCGAACATAAAGGTATAGCCGGTGACAGCGTGTGTCAGATTTGTAAAGCGAGGTTCAAGAATTATTACCAAAAGACGAGACACATGATACAAGTCCACAATGTTGAAGGAATAAAATGTGATTTGTGCGACAAAAAGTTCAATTTGAAATCTAATCTCGTCCTCCACATGAGGAGTGTCCATTTGAAGGAGAGGCCGTACGAATGTTCCGTATGTAGTATGGGTTTCTTTATCAAACGACACATGCTTGGACATTATTTGGCGACGCATACGAACGAGAGGAAATTCAAATGCGACGTCTGCGGTAAGGCGTATGCAACGCAAAACAGTAAACGGAAACATATGAAGAAGAATCACGGTATATCAAAGAATACAGTGATCAGCGAGAGTTTAGACAAGTGATTAGCGTAATTTTGTTGTGCTATTGAATTATTGCGTGTATTTAATGTATCTGTAATAAAATGTTGTGATGTATTGAGCATTTTATTTATTTATTGATGACAACATCGTAAGGGAATGAATAAGGGTGATAAAAACTTAAATTGTGAATATTACGTGAATCCTAAAACATATCACATGATTGACTAAAACTTCTATCACGAGTGGACGTGATGTATTTACAAAGCAAACGATGTAATAGAGAAATAGAGGTCTGGTATTATTATTTAGTTCTAAGTAGGCAAATTTGTAATTTATCAGGGAAAGTAGATGCTTCAAACGTAGTATATCAACAGATCAAAAAATAGTACAGTTATGAAACATCGTTGAACAGTATCAAGGGGCGCGAAATTCGGCGTAAATGAAGGTCGGTCGAGTTTAATACGACGTTGTCCAGATGTTGCATTAGCTGAACAAATATAAGACTAAACATTTTGGTGCGATTTTTTTGGCGTTTGTAGAGGAATTAGGTAGGCGATTGAATGCCAAAAAAACTCAAAAAAGTTTTATTTAAACAAAATTTAATTACATCAGTCAATTTTTTGTCTAGTTAACTGCAAATGACACTATATTATATATATAATAATTATTATTATTACTGAGTCTTCCGTCACAGACCCTACTCTAACATGATTATGATGAAGATTTTCTCGCGTACTGTCCAATATACCTACTAATAAAAGCCGATGAGGTTTAGACATAGACAGTTTAAGCACTTTTTACTGATTGTTATATTGCTTAGACATTCCTTTGTTTTAAGAAAAATATTCTGAAGCAAAACAAACGGTATACATTTGTTATACGTCAACAAACGCAAAGTTATTTATAATAGATATTTTGACTTATTTTTTTTTTAAATTTAGATAGGCAGAAAAATGGAGATCGCTGTCGACGCAATCAAGATAAATCAATGGTATAATTTGTCAAACTAGAGTGTATAGTTTGCGAGATAGGTTAAAACACTTATCCATAACTGAACAAAACAATAATCTATACAGCCAGTAAAGATACTGGCTACTAAAACGACAATAGTTGCTAGAAATTTAAACATTTAAACCTTCCAAAAATTCAAAACGATTTTATTATTTTAGATTAGTTATAAATTAATAATTTCAGTTAAGTGTGAAAAGCATGAAAATAATGATAGCAAGTGCTCAAGTTGAAGTTTTTAACTCGGTGCTTTTCTTTGTAGGTGTCGAGGTTGAAACAAGCTTTGTTGAAATAACGATCAAACAGGAACCGACATCTGATTCGGAAGAACAAGAGACAAAACTCGAAACGGTAGTTAAAATAGAAAAAGTGTCTGATGAAAATGGATCGAAAAAGGTAATAAAAGATCCCAAAAAAAGCGCAGCCGACAAGAAATCTAAGAAAGATCAAATTCTAGAAATGGAAAAGCATTTGAAAAATATTAGTACGATTCTGTTACATACTAACGCTACCCCGATAAGATACCACGATGGTGCTAACTATGTGTGTGCTCTATGTCCAGAAACATATCCACTTCCGTCGGAATTGAAAATGCACGTTTTAGAGGAACACGACGAAATAGACAAATCATCGTTCATGGAAGGTCATAGATTGACTTCCTATGTGGTCAAACTCGATATCACGAATTTGCGCTGTTTAATTTGCCACAGCGAAATCGAAGGTTTTGATCCAATAAATCATCTTCGCTCTGCACACGGCAAAGAATTGCATACCGATATACCAAATCATATATTACCCTTCAGATTCGTTGGAAACGGTTTTGACTGCGTCCAATGCCCAAAATCCTTTGAACATTTTAAACTTATCCAAGAACACATGAGTGTACATTATGGTAATTATATATGCGAAACTTGTAACGCCCCTTTCGTTAATAAGAGAACAATGCAAAATCACGCAAACAGACACAAAAAGGGCGATTTCCCATGCAGTCAGTGTGCAAAAATATTCGATACGAACAGAAAAAAGTTGAATCATGAAAAGTTTGTGCACGATGGCGATTATAAGAGGAAAAAGTGTCCGTATTGTCAGGAGAAGTTCACCAATTATGCCAAGAAACGATCTCATATGGTTCAAGAACACGGCGCGGAACCTTTGTCCGTCAAGTGTGAGATTTGCAAGAAAACTTTTAGTACGAGAGCTCGATTAAGAGGTCACACCAGACGAGATCATATGGAGTGCCAGCACGCTTGTACGGATTGTGAAATGAGGTTCTATACCAAATTGGAACTTGTTAAGCATATGGTGAAGCACTCCCCATTAAGGGAATATCAGTGTGACATATGCCAGAAGGCGTATGCAAGGAAACACACTCTCCGGGAACATTTGAAGATACACGCTAATATTAGGAAATTTAAGTGCGAACTATGTGAATTTACATTCGTGCAAAAGTGCAGTTGGAAATCTCATATGCGTAATAAACACAAGATAAAAGTACCTTAATGGGGTTTTTAAATATCGAATGGTTTTAATTGATTATCTTTAGGGTTTTGAAACTTTCAAAATTAGTCATTAAACGTGGTATTGTTTAGGTGTAGAATGTTTAGACGTAACTAGCTTTGGGGTTGAACATACACCTTGCGACGGCGTGTCGTTCATATTATGACAATGATAAACAAAGAAATATTACTTTTACCATAAATCTATAATGTAGATTTCATGGACAGTTTTCAGTGAAGTAAATTTATACTTGACAGACAGTGCCACGTCACGACGTCGTAAAGTGCTTACGTTTGTTACCCCCTCGTTTTTAAATTTAATATTACTGATCTAATTCGGAGGAGATCGAGCAATATTTACTAAATGTTTATGACTGAAAATTAAATTTCGTTCATGGACGATTATTTAATTAAATTCTTCAAATTTATATTTAATGCATGGGTAAATTATATAAAGGTATCTTTAGCAGTATTTATAGAACCGACTTTAACTTTAATTTGCATTCGTTATTATGGTATTGACAGGGCACTGTATTTTCGTTCAAGTTAAACAAAATCAACCATCCTTAACAAAACGATTTCGTTCATAGAATAGACCAAACTGTTTGGACATGACATGTGTATTGAATTATTTAGACGGTAAAGAAGTCGTTTAGGCATTTGGAGTGTGTCGTGTTATTTTTGAATATTCGAATCCCAAGAAATACAGATAAATGTTGTTAAGATATGAAAGAGAACCAATTTAACGTGACTATGACATATTACTATGAAAGGTCACAAAGAACTACAATCAAGCTCAACAATATGCATAGAAATCTCTATATCTCAGGATTATTTTCACTATAAGAATTATTATAAATCTGATTTCTGCACAGTACGTTCTATTTATGAAATGAACTTCGTCTAGTTCAGCCAGTCATAAAAATGCAGTGACGTATTTGTCAGAGGGTATCACCATAGGGTTGATAGCCCAGGGAGATGCGTCCACTTTTTATTATTACTATCCGAAATTTCGGAGATTTCTGAAAATTTTGGATTGTCTCACTTTTATGCGTTTAAAACTAGAATTCATCAAAGTTATAGTTTGGAGGTTAGGATATATGTTATATCTACCCTCCTGTAGCAATTTATTTTAATAACAACGAACAACAGGAATTTATTTACGTTAAATAAATATAATATGAATATGTGATATTTTTATTATCTTTGATTAATCATATTTCGTATATTAATATAAATATTTTCTACGTGACCAAAAACGTTTTATAATGTTCTAGATTCTTCGACGGTTAAAAATAAAAAAAAAAAAAATTCATCTGACTTGTCTATTCCGTTTTTTCCTACAAAATCTGATATCATCATTCGTTCTTCTTGACAACGATATAATTAATTATTGAAACGTCTATAGACTATTCCAAACAAAGATGTTAATGTGAATCTATGATATTCATTATAATTTGCGAAAAACGGAGTCTTAATTGTCGACAAAGTGTTTATCGGAACTTTAGTATTGGAACAGTGTTGTATTATAAATGAATGCATATAAAATAATAATTGTTTCTAATACATAATATACCTGTGCTATTAGGAAATCGTATGATATTAGTTAATATGTTTTTTTTTTTTTTTACTTTTGTCCAATTGGAATAGGCTATAGAAGTTTTGGGAAAAATACTTGTAGAAGAAAATCAGATCGTTAGAATTCAAGAGAGATGTACTCTTTTGCATTTAGTCTTTTTCGTCTAGAACATGAAAATTGTTACAATTAAAACGTGGAAAGTTGTGTTCATAAGTTAGTATTATTTTTATTTTATAATTCATCCGTGTTGTGCAGGAGGTTTTTTTTTAATATTGATTTTGATTTGGAAAGAAGTAATTGTGTGAAAGACTATATAGTTAGAAAGAATGTTACTTGTGAGATGACGTCCGACAGAGAAGTATGGAAGAAGAAGACGCGCTGCTCCGACCCCAAGTAAAATTGGGATAAGGGCAGGAGAATGATGATGATGTTCAGTAATAGGAAAAATACTAAAGATATGTCTTCAAAATGTTATTTAAGTCGTAAAATGTTTTTCATTCATTACAACTTCGAATCTTAAAGTACTTACATTTGTTTCTGTGGGTTTGGAACATTTCTGCATAACACGGTATAATTGTGTGATTATTTTCGTGATAAATGTCTTATGTGTGATACGAAATAACCGAATCTGACTATGTCAAAAAATTTCAAAACACGGCTGCCCGGCAAATTAACTTATCAGTAAAAAAAATAAACCTAGTGTCATTTAGGATGCTAGTTAATTCCGTCTACTACTATTATGCCTTCAAAATTAAATTGAGCCTCTAATCTCGACCGCACCGATCAATCTCTACCGTGTCTTCTCCGTCGCACGTGATATTGGCGAAATAATCTGTGTCTTTTTGGCACAAATAAAAGCCAGAGAAAAGAAAAAAAAAAAAAATATAGTATGCTAGAAAGATATACATAAAACATAAATGAAAACATTACTCTTTTTTTGGGCAGTCCTGTAAAAGTTTTGACAATTGGATCTCTTTTGTTTGATAGATTAAATATTAATATTGAAATTGAGAACTTTGTATAGATTTCGAATGATATGGCTTTAGTTAAGGATATACGCAATAAATTCACCTTGTGAATCTCGTAAGTTGTAAAATCGTACTTGAAATTTTAACATTCGATCTTATTAACTTAGTCTACTTCATGTTCATGTTTAATATCTTAAATAAACTATTTCTTCGCATTTGTTGTTTCTCTATCCTTAATTTCGACGTTATCTAAATTTTATCTTACTATCTACTTATCTATATTTTTTAGTGTGATATTTATTGTAGCCGTTATAGTTTTTGTTTCAAGATCGTCTGGCTTTAAGTGGTTGTCACTATAGTTTTAATGTAATAAATAATATCCTAAAGCAAAATCTTGGTGTAAATTTATAAGCGCTACTATACATGAAATCTCATTTGTAAAGTGTTCTGTGCCTCTCATTACAATATGTAAAAAAAATGTCGATTAAGTATCGATACACAGCCTTTCCGAAAATTCATAAGATTGTTTATAGAATTACAACTGTTTTGTTAATTCGAAACTACAAAAAAGGAATATTACATTTATTCAAAATAAATATCAATTTTAAAATTAGATTTATAACGTTGATTTTCTTTACATATATTCAGCATTCGACTTAAAAAAATTACTTATTTGCGTCGACTTCATATAGCAAACTTAAACTGAACCAAAAAGCTATAATGTTTATACTTATTTGAATCTAATTAAAACCTTTTGCCCTTGAACTGTTTTAAACCTAACGAGTCTAGATTACATGACAATAAAAGTGAAATTTTCTTTGTAGGTAGACAACCGGATGGTAAAGCAAAAACTAAAGGTGAAACAGTGAAGCGCTTAACAAAATTGACTAAGAGAATTGTCAAAAGTGAAAATGAAGTCGAGATACCGAAAGGTCGACAAGGGAGTATCGAATTGTCGAGACATTTGATCAATGTTAGGGAAATACTAACCTGGTCCAATGCGACGCCAATTCGAAGTCATACGGATATCGGTTATTTGTGCTGTTACTGTGACGATTACTATCAAGAACCAGCTGATTTGAAACAACACACACTAGAGAATCACGAAGGCATAAATAATTCCAGCTTCACGAAACGCAGGGATCTCAATGCGTTTTATGTTAAAGTAGACATCACAGGACTTCAGTGTAGATTATGTGATGATGATATAGAATCTATTGATCATCTTATCGTTCATCTCAAGGACGTACACAAAAAACGGCTTTTTACAGACATCAAAAATCATTTGATAGCGTTCAAATTTGAAACGGAAACATTACAATGTTTCGTTTGTTCGACGAAATTCAACAGATTCAAAGGTTTACTCGAACATATGAATCTACATTGTAGGAATTTTATTTGTAACGTGTGCGATGCCGGCTTCGTAAATCGGAAACGACTTTTCGTTCATCAGGAGAAGCATAAAACCGGTATATTCCAATGCGAAGTCTGCTCGGAGGAGTTCTCCACGCTGCCGAAGAAGAAACTCCACATAAAGTCAATTCACAAACCTGTCAAGTTTCGGAATAAATGTGGATATTGCAATGAGACGTTTAAGGATTATCATCAGAAATTAAAACACTTAACAGTTGTGCACCAAGTTGAACAAAACGCGTATAAGTGTGATGCCTGTGATCGGATATATCGTAGTCGAAAATCGTTCAGGGTCCACATCCAGAGAGATCACCTACTGCAGCGCCCGCACCATTGTACGGAATGCGATAAGAACTTCTATTCGGGTTCCGCTTTGAAATGCCACATGTTAAAACACACGGGCGTAAGGGAATTCCAGTGTGATGTATGTTTGAAATCGTACGGTCGTAAGTCAACCCTTCGTGATCATATGCGCATACATTCGGACGATAGACGATTTAAATGCGAGCACTGTGGTCAGGCGTTTGTGCAAAAGTGCAGCTGGCGTGGTCACATGCGTGCGAAACACGGGGAAGAAGTTTGAGGAAATTGTATAAAGTTTATTGATTTCGTTACCAAATTACTGATGTTTTCGCGTGATGCGATTTATTTCTATGGTTATTATTAGTTATATACGTTGTGTATGTATGTATGTATGTACCTTATTTCAAAGGAATAAAAGCTAGATTTGATGTTACGAGTGTTTGATACTTACAGCTCCTCGAATAATTATCGCGTAAAGTTTTCAAGTGACTCCATTCGCCGTATGTATGTATAATCCAATTCTAAAAGATTCACTTCATGAACTTTATAACAGATTTTTCTAATTGTTTTTTTTTTAAGATTATTAGTAATGCCTCAAATTAATTAAAGAATTAGAATTATTATTTATATTTCTATTGACCTATCCTTTTAAGCTTATCACTTGTGTAAGGAGTGGGGACGATAATAGTCAGGATCGACCCTGCGATTTTTTTTTTTTTTTACCGTGAACCATTGCGTTATTGACGCTGCAATTATATCTGATATACAGAAACATCTCATGTTGATTCTGGCTGTGAAATGTCATAGAATAGTAAGGTTACAGTCATAATATTCTCTATCAACTCTCGCGCGTTTTACGTTAATCAAATTCTAGTGGGTCTCCCGCGAAACTTCGTGTTTATTCAAAAGATTTTTTAGAAATTTCGAGACCTATCACGGGATTTATTTTGCAAGTGCAAGTTCATCCGTTGAAGATGTTATTAGACGATGAGGACACATACTACTATTACTATGTTATTTTACCATTTTTTTACGTGTTTGATCTTTATTGTAGGTGACCCAATAGACGTTTGACGACGATATTCTTAGTTTTGAATATTCACTTAAAACTGCTTTAAATAATATAAAAAAACTCGTGTAAACTCTTAAGACGGCATAAACGCTCTAAAGTTGTTCAAAAGTTTTCAATTGTTCCTCAGGAATATTAATAATATACTGAATACGGTTAAGTCGCTCTCAAGTTATAGCGTTACCGAAGCATATAGAGAATTATTTATATATATAACGGCGAGCCGACAATATTGTTTGGTTCGGGGTTACCATCTTCGTCATACATGTTCACAAATAATACAACAAATCGATAGGTAGATTAACGTATATTGATTTTTACAATATTTCATTGGCCGCGACCACATCTGTCTTATCCTTCTTGACAACTGCCATTTTATGTTTTTCTAACGTGACAAAGAGTGATTGACTTCACTGGCCATCCAGAATCAAATCTCAAACTAAGAGATTACAATCAAAGTATTTAATTATCTGACGCTGCGACTGTGTAGATTTTGATTCTTTCGTCTTTTCTACTTTAAATTCTGATATGGTCAATAGATAGAAGCTTGAAAAAATTAAACCAAAAACATTTACACTTATTTTTAAGTATTGTAGGAATAAATAACTTTAACAATATACCCTAATAATAATAATGATTCTACATACGAGATGAGTAGTCATCTCAATTTATATAAAGATTTTTCTCATAAATTATAAAAGTATAACTGTGTTATATAATCGGCTTACCGTTGCTGAGATTGATCGAACGCTTGAATTAGTCCCTTGCCGTTATAAAAGAATTACTTCTGGTCTTATCATAATTTTTAAAGAACTTACTTAATGAATCCTGCAAACGCTAATTTTAAAAACAACAAGTAACAATAAATAAATTGTATCTGTTCTAGCGGGAATCTAAAATTATATTTATATGTCACCGTAGAATTATAAATACTCTTAGATTATAATCTATCTTGCGAGATTGTTGACTTTCGAAAGATTGTGAACGTTAATCAATTTACAATAAAACATATACAATTTCGATAGTTCATAACATTTGGGTTAGGTTAGTTTAGAATTTTTATGATTTAAATGAAATTTACTTCGATAGATTATAATCTACCGAAAAATAATACGTTTAATTGTAAGCAGTACGTTACGGTTCACAATCTTTCGACAGTCTACAATCTCGCGAGATAGATTATAATCTAACGGTATTTAGAATTTAACGGTGATGTATATATTTTAAGCGATTTTATGACGTAACATAAACATCAGCTGATCATCCTGACTTTGTACTGGTTAGATTTATACCAAGTTCCTTCAAATTCTCTCCAATTTCAACTATATAATGGAAATTTCCAAGTGTCAGCATTCTAGATACGGTAGATAGATAGATAGGTGTGTGTTGATAATCTGGACAAACGATTTTATATGTATAGATTTATTGCATTTATACCAAAGATTTTTTTTTCATTTGTTATAGTCGTTTTGATAATCAAGATCAAAATGATTCAAATAGGCCCTTACAAACACTTTTAAATCGTTATTTTACAAAACTATATTACCCTACTGTAAATTACCAACGGTTCAGAATTTAGATTCTACCGAGAAGAACCGGCAAGAAACTAAGTAGTTACTGCTTTCTTAATTCAATGTTAATAAAACAAATCAGTCTATGTTATATGTGTACGAAATGAAGAGCAGAATTCATATACGTCTTAAAAATGACGTAAATATTACTAACTCAAGATAATTTGTATATATTTTATAAAATTATATTAAGGGTCGGATTTAAAGGTTTTGAATTCATGGGGGTAAAAACATGTAACCTCTGAAGGGAAGTGGGGGTTTTATTGAACTCGAATTGGAGGAAGCATATTTTTTTAACAAATTAAAAATTGTATTTTTTCTAGAATTATTTTGTGAATGTGAACGATTTTATCTCTTTAATAAAAGAGATGCTTTTTTCTTCTCTATAAAAATTAACAATACAATGGAGGCGTTTGAGCTAGAGCTCCTGTTGTCCCCCGAATCCGTCCCTGAGTATACCGCTATTAATGTTACCACTCAACAGTGAACGTTTTCTTTGTAGGTGATGAACAAATAATCATCGTATCTGGAGAAAAGGCCGAAGAGCTCCTACACAAATTACAAGTCAAGTCAAGCGTAAATAGCACAGCGCGTGGCCGTAATAAGAAAACGCCTAAAAATAAAATAGATGACAAATGTATGCTAGAAGTTGAGAAACATCGAAGCAATATGACGGAAATATTGTTGAATTCAAACGCTACGCCGATACGGTTTCGCGGTGATATAGGGTACGCCTGTTGCTTTTGCACCGAACAGTTTCCTGATCCTGCGGATTTAAAAAGGCACACAATTGAAAGGCATGATGCGAAGAGTATTAAACAAGTTGTCCAAGAAATGCGCGTGTACACAGTCAAATTAGACATAACCGAATTGAAGTGTAACCTGTGCCAAAACGATATACCATCGATAGATAAATTAATAGACCACTTAATAGACGAACATCAGCACGTAATCTACACGGATATCAAGAATCACATGGTACCGTTTAAGTTTCACGGCGAAGAGCTGAAGTGTGCGTTGTGTTCGACGAAATTCACGAAATTCAGAAATTTGACGGAACATATGAATACACATTTTCGTAATTACGTTTGCGATGTCTGCGGCGCTGGATTCGTCAACCGCGACATACTAAGGAGTCACTTGAGAATACACAAAACAGGTTTGTTTTCGTGCGATTTCTGTTCGAAGACGTTTAACACGAGAGTAAAAAAGCAGTCGCATATAAATATTGTACACAGGCGTCTTTACATGACGAGAAAATGTGGATACTGTAGCGAACTCTTCGATGATTACCACAAGAAAAGTGACCATCTGGCTAAATATCATGGAGTCACACCGACAGTGTTGAAATGTGATTCGTGCGATAAGACGTTCACAAATCAGCAAGGATTGAGACGGCACACCAGACGGGACCATTTGATGGAGAGGAACTTCGAGTGCAAAGTCTGTGGCATGAAGTTCTTCGGTAGCGAAAATTTGAACAAGCACATGTTAAAACATACAGGCGAGCGTCATTTCCACTGTAGCTTATGTGGGAAATCGTTCGCTCGTAAATTCACCCTGAAGCAACATATGCGAGTACACACGAAGGAACGAAGGAGCCCTGTCCGGACATCAGCTAAATATTTGGTCATTGATGAGAATATTGAATCGGACGCTGACGAAACTATAGCCTAAGGACTTTGATATTATGACATTTTAAATATAGGTATTATTATTTGGATATCGAGTTTATCTTATATATTATCTATATTGATCACTTGAATCGTTTAAACGATTTAATTGCAAACGAAATTGCTTTCATTTGTTTTTTTTTAATGGACTATTTTGTTCCATTCGATCTCCTTTCTTAAATCTTTATTAATTTTGCTGGTACGTTACATACAACATTAACATCCTGTAAATTTTCCACTGCTGAACTAAGGCCCTATCTCATTTTTGAGGAGAAGGTTTAGAGCATATTCCACCACGCTGCTCCAATGCGGGTTAGTGGATACACATGTGGCAGAATTTCGTTGAAATTAGACATATGCAGATTTCCTCAAGATGTTTTCCTTCAACCGCACGAGCGAGCACGAGATGAATTATAAACACAAATTAAGCACATGAAAATTCAGTGGTGCTTGCCTGGGTTTGAACTCAATCATCGGTTAAGATGCACGCGTTCTAAGCACTGGGCTATCTTGGCTCTTTATATACATCACATTAAAAAATGCAAGATATATGTACATGTATGTGCAGCCCAAAGGCGATCTTATAGCGCACTTGATTTTGCAGTCAACCTTTTAGTTGAAATTTTTGATTATTTTTGATGCATACCGATGATAAAATTATTTGAATGATCATAACTATAGGAGAAGTTTTATATTTGTTCGTATTTGTATCTGGCTATCATCAACACGCAATTAAATTTTTAAATTTTTTATAATTAAAATTAAAAAAAAAAGAAAATAAAGGATATTTATTATTGTATACAATCTTCTGAACTCATTACAATACCTGCACCTAACATGATAAATACAAAATACTTTACTGAATAATATAATTAAATGATCGGCCTATATGAGTCGCTTATGATCGTAATACTTAAATATAAATTAATGGGAATGATTCTTACAAAATACGAGACAGACATTGATAATACTTTGGACACAAATTTGTTCAAAGTATTATCAATTAAATTTTTAAATATCTCAAAGATTCGTAAACGCTTAAACATGGAACTCGGATAAGTAGTAACAAAAAAACTTTATTGTTAACAAAGTTATTGTTGTTTATTGACGACAAAAACAATTTCTTTATCAATTTCTGGTTTGCGAATATTGTTGCAAGATAGTATTTTTTATTTCGTTCAGGAAACATATAGTACAAAGCAACACATTGAAACAAAATACAACGACAATACATTGACCTGTACAGTTTCCAAAAGTAAACATAATTAGCGGACAAATTAAAAAAGTGTAAATTAAAATTTAAATAAAAAATTAACTACAATTCAAACAGCGACTAGGACATTTCTTTTAAAAAAAAAAAATAACGTGTCTGCCTTGGTATGCCCGACATAAGTTATAATTAAAAATAAAGAAAACGTCTGTTCGAAATACGGCTAGCTCTGTGGGTTTGAGTGAGAGAGAAGGAGCGGGCCTACGCACTGTCGTATGCGTAAGAGAAAGGGAAGCCAGACAGACCGGCGCCGCAACGCGTTACGTAACAAAGCGATCTACCCTCCCATGAGAAGTTATCACTTCAAACAAGTATAACAGTGATACGCCTGACTTCATTTCGCACTGTCTCCCAGCAAAGGTGAAATAATTTAAAACCTTTCTGACATTATGACGTTCTGAAGGTCCGAATAGTTATCCTTATATCATAAATATATAATAATTTAATTTCATTAATACTTATATTTCTGCATTTGCTGAAATCGTCTAGTGACGCAGACATCACATCAATCAATATGATCCGTTACATAATATTATGTTGTACAGGGATGCTATTTTGTTCATTAAGGAACATTATCTCTTAGGGGAAGGTTTTATCTTCTCAAATGTTTCTGCTAGAAAACTCTATGGCATTTGTTTACCTTAGAATATATGTATTAAATTTAAGTATATGGTCGTAAATGCAGCCTCTACATAGTAGATCTGCCCATCGTAAAAATTCAGTAACAGCAATTTTTATTTTTAGGTAAACTCTCCGAAAGTGTAAACAAAGAAGATTTAGAAGATAATAAAAATAGATCAACTGAAGAAAATATGATTAAAATAGAAATAACAAGAGAATCTAAAAAGAGAACGAATGTTAAATCGTTAAAGAAGATAAAGTTAAAACCAATCAAAGAATTATCAAAGCACCATCACAATATAAAGGAGGTACTCCAATGGTCCAACACCACCCCTATTCATGGTAAAAGCGACCTGGGCTATTTGTGCTGTTACTGCTCAGATCAATTCCCAGATCCAGCTGATTTAAAAAAGCACACGTTACAGCTACATAAAAACGACCCCAAACCAAAATTCTTACAGAAACGAGACCTCAAAAAATATCACGTAAAAGTAGATATAACCGGATTGCAATGCGACATTTGTAAACTTAACATACAAAGTATAGATGATCTGATTGATCATTTGAGAACTATCCACAATCGAAAGATTTACACGGATGTCAAGAACCATATTGTTTCGTTCAAATTTGAAGAGTCGATTGCCAATGAGCTTAAGTGCATCGTCTGTTCAAATACTTACACGAAATTTAAGATTCTATTCGAGCACATGCACAAGCATTCAAGGAATTACGTTTGTGATGTATGCAGTGCCGGTTTCATAAATAATAGAGCGTTGTTGAATCACCAGAAACGACACAACCTCGGCGAGTTCAAGTGTGAACACTGTGATAAAGTATTTGACAATCTCCACAAGAAGAACTCGCACGTGACAACCGTTCACGTGCATGGATATTTACTAAATAAATGCGGGTACTGCAATCAAAAGTTTGCGGGTTATAGAACGAAAGCAGAACATTTAAGGACGGCTCACGGTATAACAGAACGTGCTAAGTGCCAGGCGTGCGAAAAGAGTTTTTCCACAAAAGATTCCTTGAACAAACACATAAAACGCCACCATCTAATGGACTATCGATACAGTTGCACCCTTTGCGACATGAAGTTTCACGCTAATAAGAGCTTAGAAGAGCATATGGTTAAGCACACGAAGACTCGTAGTTTCCAATGCAAGGTCTGTTTCAAGCGATATGGAAGACAACAGACGTTGAAGGAGCATATGCGTATCCATGACAACGATAGGAGGTTCAAATGCGAACACTGTGTGATGGCGTTTGTCCAAAAATGCAGCTGGCGTCGACACATGCAGGCCAAGCATGACGATCAAGTATAAGAAATGAAAATACTCTCATCAATCCATGTTACGGCAGATGATTGTCAACTAAGTGTTGTGGATTCAAATGTAATAGTATGTTTAATTTTAGTGAACTTATACAATGAAATTGTTACTATAAATTAAATATAATATATTATGAAACAAAATGTTTGCATATATCTAGTTCTTGTAAAAATAAAGCTGATATCAGATGATGAGTTTTGTACTTAAATGTCCAAACGAAAACTTTTGTTTTCTGGAGACAGGTAAGAAGGTTTAATCTATGAGATACTTTTTTTCTGGTCATGGATATGATCCATTTCTTTCGTCTCAGTCGCTTAGCTGATGACAGAACGGTCGTGGTCGTCATTGCATTGCCACTGCAACTGCCACTGCACGCTTGATAATTTTGATCCATCTAAATATTTTAAATTGATAAGACAGTTCATCCAAATGTATTAGTTTAAATGCTTCTTAGACATTGACCATCTCGTTGGCCTGGTGACTAGATATAAGGCAGATTCTGAGGTCCTGGGTTCAATATAAAATAATAGTCGGGCCGATATAAAATAATTGAGTTTTCCCGGAGCGTAGAAGTTGGAAATGTGTACACTTCCGTGTCGCGGAAAACACGTACAGATGTTGGGCCTGCGCCTGGACTCTTTTGAGTCGGTGACGGATTAAGAGTTCTAAATTCACGTAGAATAAAATCTTCTGACAGTAGAAACATCGTAATGATTTTTTTATTTAAGTATGGATGAGCTAAATTAGGAATGATTATGTTATAGCAACTTTTTTTTTAAATACTTGCGACGAAATTCGTTGCTGATTTATTTTTAAACTCATAACTTTTTAATTTATTTATTTATTTACAGAACAGCAATAACTAACAATTTAAAATAATATTAAAAAATGAATTTGATTATCTTGAACACACGTTTACCGGTTAAGTGTAGAGGATTACAGTCTTTTGTATTAAAAAATGTATATAATATTAAAAAAAATAATGGATTAATTATATTTTACAATCAACAATGTCATTAAAAAAAGTCTGCGTTTGACTTATATTTATATACATACGTTTTCTGTTTTGGGACGAAATTAATTATTCATTTTAGTAAGTGCTTTAAGAGGATCGAAATAAATCTCTTAGGGTAACACGATTTGGGATTGAAAAATATCTATTCGCCATTTTTTTTTGCGAAACGGAACACGTGAAGCAATAAATAATCCATGCTTTTCTTTATAGGTTTACGAAGATCACAAAATCAATTTTATTTAGAAGATACTATAGACCCTAAACATGAAAACGAAGGAAAGATTAAACTAAAAAAGGGCGGTGAATTGCAAAAACATCGATCCAATATGAAGGAAATACTTTTGAATTCCAATGCAACACCGATTCGGTGCCGCGGCGGTGTCGGTTACGCTTGCTGTTTTTGCAAAGAACAATTCCCCGAGCCCGCAGATCTAAAGAGGCACACAATGGAATCCCACGACGTAAAAACTAAACTGAATTTCATGAAAGGCAAAGACATGTACAAGTTTCACGTGAAATTGGATATAACAGAACTGAAATGTACTATGTGCTATGACAATATGGACACATTGGAGACACTTATCGATCATTTGAAAAATGTTCATGGTAAAAAAATGTTTACTGACATCAAAAATCAAGTGTTACCATTCAAATTTGGTACAGAGAGACTAATGTGTTTCATATGCATGAATGTCTATCACAAGTTCAAGTCGCTGCTAGAACACATGAATATACATTATAGGAATTATGTATGCGAAGTTTGTAATGCTGGGTTCGTGAGTCGCGCAATCCTAGCTCAGCACGCGGAGAGCCATAAACTTGGGACGTTTAAATGCGATCATTGTCCAAAAATATTCGATACATTAAGAAAGAAGAGGTCACATGAAAAGTGCGTGCACACGCATTCGGAGATGCTGAATAAATGCGGCTATTGCAATGAAAAGTTTAAGGATTACAGGAAGAAGGAGAAACATCTTGTCAATGTGCACGGAATAAGTAATCTTTTGAAATGTCAAGCTTGCGATAAAACTTTCACAAATCAGAAAGAGCACACGATACATATAAAACGACTCCATCTGATGGATAGGAGACACAGTTGTAGCGAGTGTGATATGACTTTCTTTTCGTCTGCTGAATTGAAGAGTCACCTGGTGAAGCATACGGGGTTAAGGAAATTCGAATGTGAGGTGTGTCACAAGGCATATGGCAGGAAGAAAACCTTGCGTGAACATATGCGTATACATGCCGATGACAGGCGGTTTAAATGCGAGCACTGTGGGCAGGCGTTCGTGCAAAAGTGCAGCTGGCGCGGACACGTGCGCGCGAAACACGGAGAGCAAGTGTAGACTTTGATCCGACTAATTACTTTTCATTATTTATAATAAGGTCGATGTTTACATTTACTAATTTAAAAAAAATAAATCTATTTTTATGTTATGCTGTTTTCATTGAGCTGTTTTAATATTATCTTTTAAATTATATGACTTTGTTGATGAATTTAAAAAAAGTTACGTGTTCATAAATTGCTCTGGAACTCTTTGGTTCTACCCTCTGTTAGTATCTGCTTTAAAAAAACCTATGTAGTCTAGGTAAGACTCCATTACTAATTCTTAGGTTATTAAATAAATAAGTCTTTTATTTTGAAAGAAAAGCTAAAAGTGAATAATACGAAATTTTCTTTGTAGGTAAAAGAGACGTCAAATCAGAGTCATCTGTCGTAAAGATCAGAATTAAAGAAGAGAAAAAACGGAGTAAAATTAAAGTAGTTGCTAACAAAAAATTATCGGAGTACCAAGCGGATATACAGAAACATAGAGCCAACGTTAAAGAAATATTACAAAGCTCGAACGCAACGCCCATCCGTGGTCACACCGACAACGGTTACGGCTGCAGTTTTTGTTCGACCCAATATCGGGATCCTGATGAATTGAAAAAACATAGCCTAGAGCATACATCTACTCTGAATGCCCAAAATGTACTAATGCTAGTGCCGCGAGATCTGAATCAACTATGCATAAAATTAGATATCACTGAACTCACGTGTAAATTATGCGAAAACAATATCTATTCCATCGAGGATCTGATCGACCATTTGAAGAAAATTCACAAGAAACAAATTCATACAGACATAGTACAACAAATGTTACCTTTCAAATTCGACAGCGAAAACCTTCAGTGTTACATCTGTAAGAATATATTCAATAAGTTCAAAAAGTTAATGGAACACATGAACGTGCATTACAGCAATTTTATGTGTGATGTCTGCGATGCTGGTTTCGTGAACAGGAGGAAGCTCTACTATCACAAAGTCGCACACAACACGGGGACATTCTCGTGCAGTCAGTGTCCAAAAGTATTTACCACGTACAACAAAAAGAGATGCCACGAGAGACAGTACCATGACAAAGCGATGCTAGTTAACAAATGTGGTCTTTGCAGCGCGTTATTCAAAAATAATCGTCAGAAAGACAAGCACTTGGTGAAGGAGCACGGCGTGTCGTCGTTCGCCAGAAAGTGCCAAGCCTGCGACAAAATGTTCGTGCATCAGAACGCATTGATGATTCACATGAAAAGGCACCACCTAGTCGAAAGACCTCATAAATGTACGGAATGTGGTAAAGGCTTCTTTTCCACGACTGAACTAAGAGCTCACATGGTCAAACATACAGGACAGAGGGAGTACAAGTGTGATGTTTGCCTTAAATCATATGCAAGGAAATGGACGTTGCATGAACACATGCGGATACATATGGATGACAGGCGGTTCAAATGCGAGCATTGTGGGCAGGCGTTCGTGCAGAAGTGCAGCTGGCGCGGACACATGCGAGCGAAGCATGGAGAGCAAGTTTGAACGGTTACGCGTATTACTTTATTCGGAATTAATTGGTTAAATTTGATTAATAAATTATTACTAAAATGATAATTATAAAATTTATTTTCGATTACGGCACCACTAATAAAACATTACCTATTATCGCAGTTTTATAAAGCGTATTCGTTATAATTAATTTATAATATTTATTATGATAAGAACGTTACCACAACCTTTAAACACATATTTTTATTGAAATCTATAATAAGTTTGAAAAAAGAATTCAATATAAGTAAATAAGTAAATTGTCAATATTCAGACATCAAATGTATATTTAAACTTTATATATATTGGAATATTTTCCATTTAAAGGTTTGTAACATTTAGTGTGAAATATTTAAAATAGAACAGATTAATCTTTTATTTAAACACAAACACAAACTAATACTTTCTAAATCTTAAATCTAAAAAATAACTAATCATAACGCGTAGAAAAGAAAATAAACAGGTCATATAAAAAGCACCTAAATTATACGAATCAAGTAACTACATAAACTATAAACTGTACAGTGGTTCGATTTCAAATTGAAAGACCACTTATCTTTTTGGACCTGATGCTGATTTTCAGTGGCTCCAGTGCGTAGAAACGCTTAGAGCGCAGTGCCAGTGTAGACAACTTCTTATTCCAACTTTGTTTTATCACAATCTTAAAATAAGCGATGTTTTATGAGGACGTCAACATTCAATAATTTATGATTTTCTTTGTAGGTGCACTTCGTAAAACCAACAAAAAAGAGAAACCGTTGTCGAAAAAAGTTATAGAAGAATCCGTAGAGCAAATAAATGCGCGAAATACAAGTCTACCTAAAGTAAGGCAGGGCGAACAATTAGAAAAACATCGTACAAACGTCAGAGAAATTATACTTTGGACAAATGCGACACCGATACGCTGCAGAGGCGGTATCGGATACGCGTGCTGTTTCTGTACAAACCAGTTCCCAGATCCTGCTGATTTGAAAAGACATACAATACAAGACCATAACGATGAAACAAAATCCATATTCATGAAAGGAAGGGACATGTACGGCTATCTAGTGAAGCTGGACATCACAGCGCTGCAGTGCAAACTGTGTGCGACGAAAATGGATACGCTCGAACGAATAATGGATCATTTGAAGGATACGCACGATAAAAATATAAGCACGGATATACCAAATCACATATTACCTTTTAAATTCGACAGCGAAAATCTCCGATGCTTCATGTGTCACAATGTTTTCAACAAATTCAAGGCGTTACAGGAACACATGCACACACACTACAGAAACTATATTTGCAAAGTTTGTGACGCTGGCTTCGTGAACCGTCACCTTTTGTTATGTCACAACGAAGGTCACAAGACTGGAACGTTTGCTTGTGACCAATGCAGCCAAGTCTTCGATACGATACGTAAGAGAAAACTTCACGAAAGAAAAGTTCATAACGGCTTAAACATGCCCCATAAGTGTGGATACTGTAGCGAACGATTCAAGGAGAACTGTCATAAGAATGAGCATTTGGCAAAAGTTCACGGTGTTGTCGGACCTTTGATTAAATGCCAAGCTTGTGACAGAACCTTCGCGAGTCAGCAGACTTGGTTGCTGCACATGAAGAAGTATCATTTGATGGAGAGGCAGCACAAGTGCACGAGATGTGAAAAGGAGTTCTTCTCGAAGAGGGAGCTTACCGATCATATGGTTAAACATACTGGGACTAGGGAGTACAGGTGTGACTTGTGTTTCAAGTCCTACGGGAGATTGAAGACGCTCAAGGAACATATACGTCGACTACACCCAGAAGACAGGGACTTCAAGTGTCTCCATTGTGGACAATCTTTTGATAAAAGTTTTGCTTTAAAATGTCATATCAGCGCTAAGCACGGAGATATCGTCTAACCTTGCATTAATTTTTAATCGATTTTGTGTCGCTGCTTATAAATATATTGTTATAAAATAATTATACATACTAGAGATCAAATGAAGTGAATAATGTCCTATTATTTAAATAAATAAATTTTATTTTTATTATAAAAAATATAATTGCCTTTCAATTTTCTAGTAATTAGGATAGACAGTTAAAAGAATTGATGATAATCGTCCATTGACGTTTAAAAATATATAATAGTTTAAACTTGCAACAAAAAAAAAAAAGAAACCAAGACAATTTTTTCAAAAAAATGTACGACGCATAAAAACAAGGGTTTGTGTGAATTACTAACCAAAACCAAGTACACTATGGTGATACAGAATTAAAATATTTTTTACAATAACACACCTATTTGTTAGCTTCAGAAATACCACAAAATCTCGAAAATTCCGTATGTTCTTGAAATTATTTTGAAAGATAACCTTGTTATAGAAATTCTCATCCTTAAATAGTCTTAATACATATAATCTTGGTCATATACAAATTTTCGTAAAACTGGTTCTTCCCGACATAGATGATATATGAACAACAGATTTAGTGCCTTTACTTAATAATTTTATAGTTAGAAAAAAATACGCTACCAATTTCTTTTTTTCAAATTCAAATATTTCGTAATTTTTTTTGTCTTAAGAAAAACTAGTATTTAATGTAACTTAAATCAACATAACTGTTTTTATTGGGTCTTGTAATAAATATATGGTAATTAAATTATCGTAAAAACACTTACATCGTCATTTTAAAGATTAGAGAGAAAAATTAATAAAACGATACATGAGACGTGATATACAAATGATAGAAAAACACATCTAGTAAAATTGAAAATCGATTTGAAAAAAGTGCCATAAAAATACGTAAAACGGTTTTTCTAAATCACTAGCATTAGGGTTATAAAACATTTGACATCAACCAACAAATGCGATTCGATGATACTTGATTAAGAAAGGTAACTGCGTGAGATGGAATTCTGACTTGGTTCTCTAAATATACATTATGAATAATTATACTAAACGCGTTCAACAACAAACAAACGATAAAAAATACATGGAATTACTAAAGTGTTTGAATTAGTTTAATAAAAGATATTCTCTCTCTCTTTATAGGTATACGAACGATTAAAATCGAAAGGCGAATAGCGACACCTCGCGTGGAGTTGAAGATAGTTCGAAGTCATAAAGAGCCCCACCTGTCTGAATCAAAGAAAAATCAACAAAATCTTAAGTTGATCTTGTTGAATTCAAACGCTAACCCCATTAGGAATAAGGACAGTCTCGGCTACGGCTGTGCCTTCTGTCACGAACAGTTCCCCGAACCGACTAACCTAAAGAAACATTTCCTAGATGAACATAACAGTGATAGATTAATTAAGTTTATGTCCAGTAAGTTATTCGATCACGTTGTCAAATTAGATATAACATATTTAAATTGCGCGCTCTGCAACAGAGACATACTGAAACTAGAAGACCTGATGACACATTTGAAAATAGAGCACGGTAAAGAAATTCACACGGATATAAAGAGTTCCATAGTTCCGTTCAGATTCGACACGCCGGAGCTAAGGTGTGCCGTCTGCTCCGCGGAATATTTGAACTTTAAACTTCTACAAGAGCATATGAACTCGCATTTCGGTAATCACATATGCCCAGTTTGTGGTGGAGGTTTCATGACGGAACGACTGCTTGGGACGCATGTTAGGAGGCACAAAACTGGCGAATTCAAGTGTGACGAATGCGAAAAAGTATTTGGTAATAAGGAGAAGTTGAAGGAACACCAAAAGAGGACTCACCTCGGTTTGGGTAAACGGAACAAATGCTTAGTGTGTAATGAGAGGTTCCTTGATTACTGGAAGAAAATCGATCATATGGTAAAAGTGCACGGAGCTCCGCCTGTCGTGCTAAAGTGCCACGCTTGTGAACGAACATTCCGGAACCAACGAGCACTCGCGAGACACACGAAGAAGGATCATTTATTGGAAAGGAAGCACAAATGCGAGGAGTGCGAGATGAGATTTTTCAGCAAGAGCAGTTTGCAACGGCACATGGCTAAGCACACGGGTATACGGGAGTTCCGATGCGATATCTGTTTCAAGGCGTATGGCCGCAAGAATACGCTGAGGGAACACATGCGGATACATGCGGACGACAGAAGGTTTGCGTGCGCACATTGTGGACAAGCATTCGTCCAGAAATGCAGCTGGAGAAGTCACATGCGATCGAAACACGGGGAAGAGGTTTAACTTGTTACGTAGATAAATATTTGTTGCAATGGCATAAATAAAACGCGTTTATATATTTATTGACTTTTTATCATTGAATACTTAGAATTCTTAAGACAGACCTATATATGTAGTTATAAGATCTAGAAATGTTTTTTTAAAGAAATGCCAACGTCGACGTAAATTTTACATGAATTATAACTATGTTTAAATAACATCCAACGTTCCTCGTATTTCATAGCACTGAATGAATCACTTAATAAGGCTTAATAGTTAGGATTTGATCCAATATATAGAATATATAAGAATTTATTACCTTACATACATTACATTAGAAGCCTGTAAATTTCCCACTGCTGGGCTAAGGCCTCCTCTCCCTTTAAGGAGAAGGTTTGAGCAAATTTCACCACGCTGCTCCAATGCGGGTTGGTGGAATACACATGTGGCAGAATTTCGTTGAAATAAAACATATGCAGGTTTCTTCACGATGTTTTCCTTCACCGCCGAGCACGAAATGAATTATAAACACAAATTAAGCACATGAAAAATCAGTGGTGCCTGCCTGGGCTTGAACCCGAAATCATGCACGCGTTCTAACCACTGGGCCATCTCGGCTCTTAGAATTTATACCCAATTATAAATTTGAAATTATCTTTATACAAAATGATGTTTACAAACCAGCGTTTGCGACTAAGTTTTTAACTATTGTATCAATATTTGAAAAACAACTCAAACCAACGTCAATTTATTTAGATAAAGATTGCGCCAGTAAGTGTCACGATTAAGATTTATTTTTTCTCAAGTTATCTTATTGGCATTTTGTTTGATAAAAGTATTTGTTGTAGGTGACCTACTGGACGAGAAGAAAACAATAATCAAACTAACAGCAAGCCATCCAAAGGAAGCGATCAACGTGCGTAGAGGAAAGATAATAAGAATAACACTACAGAAAGATTTAAAAATGAAGGACACACTAACTCTACTCACTGAAGCTGAAAAACACCAGAATAATATCAAAGAGATTTTGTTGAATTCGAACGCAACACCAATTCGATGCCGGGGCGGTATCGGTTACGCTTGCTGTTTTTGCACTGAACAATATCCGGATCCCGCTGATTTAAAGCGTCACACCATAG
Source organism: Vanessa atalanta (assembly GCF_905147765.1). Lineage (NCBI taxonomy): Eukaryota > Metazoa > Arthropoda > Insecta > Lepidoptera > Nymphalidae > Vanessa > Vanessa atalanta. Next base: position 4,373,512 of record NC_061898.1, on the reverse strand, counting down.
ATAACCACAACGATACAGATAAATCAAACTTCATGAAGGGTAAAGATATGCACAGTTATTTCGTCAAACTTGACATCACAGATTTGAATTGCAATCTTTGTGACCAAAACATTGATAACATAGAAAAGTTAGTCAAACATCTCCAAACAATACACGATAAAAAATTATATACGGACATAAAAGATCACATACTACCTTTTAAATTTGGCAGCGAAACGCTATGTTGTTTCATATGTTGCAACTTCTTCAACACATTCAAAGCTCTCCAAGAACACATGAACGTGCACTACAGGAATTATCTTTGCGCTGTTTGTGGGGCAGGATTCGTTAATAAGAATATTCTACTAAGGCACGGTGATGCCCACAAAATTGGTACATTTACATGCGAGGAGTGCTGTAGAACATTCGATACGGCTCGGAAGAAGCTCCTCCATGACAGATCGTATCATTCGGGCATGAAGTTGCCCCACAAATGTGGTTATTGCTTGGAACGGTTTAAGGAGGTCTGGAAGAAATACGAACACTTGTCAAAGGTTCACGGGATAAAGAGCCCAGGCATCAAGTGCCAAGTTTGCGATAAGAGCTTCGAAACCAAGAACGCTTGGAGGCTGCATACGACGAGGGTACATCTGTTGCAAAGACCGCACAAATGCAGTGACTGTGATATGGAGTTCTACGCGAAAAGAGAATTGGAAAGCCATATGGTGAAGCACACGGGTACTAGAGAGTTTAAGTGTGATATTTGCTTCAAATCATACGGAAGACAGAAGACGTTGAAGCAACATATAAAAAGAGTTCATTCCTAGTGATTTTATTAACGAAACTCACAAAGTTCTGGTTTAGTGTTGGCAGTGCAAAGTTCCTAATTTTAGAACGTTTAGATCTGATAAAATTTGTAACTGACTGAGAATAAACTGTCAGACAGTGTGTAGTGATAAATTATTAACCAAAAACAACAAGTATAGAAATTCTTCTCGAACATTCCACAGATCCGGGGCTCGAAGCCCAATTCCACACTATGATATGGGGCATTGGCATGTTAAAAACTGACTTAGAACGAGTCGAACTAACGTAGCTAGGCTGATAATGATGCTACTTAACAATATTGACATCCGTGGATGACCTTTTTGACCTTTTACTCCCTATATATGTTTATTGGGTTATATCAATCTTAAATATTTAAAAAATTACAGTGCAAGCGAATGCGTCAGCATTTCAAGGGAGCCCCATAAGAACGGCGGCCCCAGACCCGGCCCCGTGTAACATTACGTTAAAGACGGTACTTGACAGACCAAAGTAAATGAAGTGTTTTATGTAGTGACAAAGACGAAGATTCTAGAATTCAATCAATCTTTGTTAAGTATATTTATAATTTTTGAAAAAAAAGTAAAAAAGAAAGTATTCCAGTAAGTGTACCAAAGTTGGGTTTAAGCCTCCTTTGGATGAAAAATTGTGGATGCTCCTCAACGGATTAATAGCAGATTTTCATCTGACCTATGAAAGCCAGCATGATTTTTCTTCACCGACGAGATGAATTATAAACATAAATTAAGCAGGTGAAAACTTAATTAAGATTCGAGTATTCTAACCTCTGAGTTTTGTATAAGATATTAAATTAACATGGTTATTTTTATTACTAACAGTATTTAAAACGGAATATTTACCATGCTTTTTATTTTTATTTATTGGAGCTCGATATTTCGACATTATCTACGAATGTCTTGTTCACGAGACTCAATAAATTAAGACTTAAATACTCTGAGTTTTGGATTGTAGGTGAATGTTCAATATGTTTTTTTAACAATATGTGTTAACTTGCAAACAAACCAAAAATGAAGCGTGAGTTTAAAATTTACATTATATTTTGACAGATTTCTGATCATCCTGGCTCGCGCAGGACCAATAGTTCGCACTAGCAAAAAGTACCATTTTTCAAGTCTTATATGTACGATAAATAAATTTGAATTGCTGTTGTTCTTCTTAGTTTTTTTTTAATATCCTTAACAGAATATTACTTTGAAAAAGTTAACTAAACTTTTTTATAACAGGATCGCTTGTATGTTAAACAAAATTAAACAAGTATAAATTTACAAAATTATACTTTTACTAATTGACGAGAAAAAAAGCTATCAGTCACGATTGTCATTTATAATATCTGACTACGTACACTAGACATACGTTACAAAATTAAATCGTTATCATAGTAGGGATTTAAAAAAAGTTCTTATTTAAAATCTTCCATAGTGCAACTGTTATTCTTTAATTATCTATGTATCTAGATAGAATATCGCATGTCGCATTACAAAAGAACTGAAAGAAACGAGACAATTTGATTATCTTGGTGTGCGTGACAGATACGCTTGACAATTGACACTCTCCAAACGTCATATTAGGTTACTAGTACGAGTGATAGCCAATAATGGCCACAACTTTTCGACGCGACATTCTATCTAGACATATCAGATAATCAGAACGTTAAATTTCAAATTCATTTATCTCTATGACACATATGTTCATAGATTTCGAAATTTCATGTATATTTAGTTTTGACAGAAAATTTATTTTTTCTCTTTCTATCTTTAGGTACTCGGCGTAAAACAAACATAAACGAAAATACGGTAAGAAAAAGGAAAGGTATTATAAAATTAATTTCAAAAGCGACACCTTCGCTTCGAGTTGTTATAAAAAAAAAATTAGAAGTCGACAAACATTTAGACATCATTCGAGAAATTTTACTCAACTCGAACGCAACGCCGATACGAAGCAAAGGTGGCATCGGATACGCGTGCTCCTTCTGTACCGAGCAGTTTCCAGAGCCCGCCGACTTAAAAACACACACAATAGAAATACACGACGAAAGAACGAAATCAAACTTCATGAAAGGCATAACCCTAGACGATTTTATTGTTAAGTTAGATATAACTAATTTAAAATGCAAACTTTGCGATACTAATCTCGAAAATATATCGGAGTTTCTCGATCATTTGAAAACAAAACACGACAAACGAACAGGCGTAAACAGTCACATAATCCCATTCAAATTTGACAGCGACGTATTACGATGTTCAATATGTTCAAAACAGTTCAATAATTTCAAAGTTTTAATGGAACACATGAATATACATTTTGGGAATCACGTTTGTGAAGTTTGTGGCGCGGGTTTTGTTAATAAACGGACTCTGAGGACGCACGGCTACAGGCATAAAACTGGAATATTTTCATGCAATACTTGTTCGAAAATTTTTGACACAAAGGTAAAAAGGCGGGAACACGAAAGAGCCGTTCATATACATATGCACAGACGAAACAAATGTGGCTATTGCGGGGAAAGATTCACAGATTATACGAAGAAGAATGAACACGAAGTAAAAATCCACGGAGCCAAGCCGATTACTTTAAGTTGTAATGCTTGCGAAAAAATTTTTGACAATCAAAGATCGTTGACAGTTCATTCGAAGAATTACCATTTGATGGAGAGGAGAAATAAATGATATTATTAATTTCAAATGTTTTTTTTTTTATTCATATGTAGCGAGACCTTTTGAAACAGATGTTGATATTTAAACGGCCTATAATGTCGTTTTATTTAAATAATTTGTTTGAGTTTATCAACTTTGTATCATTATTGAATTTATCTAAGGTACCTTTTGTAAGTTATAGTTGTGAATATGTAATTTACTTACTTTAAGTACTTTGAAACTTTTATTTACATCTGTTTACGTATACATTGTATTAAGAGTTCTGCCTCGTAAATATTTCCAAAATAAAGCGGAGCAGCGTGGTGGAATAATCTAGACTTCTTGACAGAAGAACAATGATGCTTGTTATTAAATTCCCTGTTGTATACGAAATACTCGAATCAAGTTACAGTTTTTATAAATAAATAAATATTGGACAACATCACATACATTACTCTGATCCCAATGTAAGTAGCTCAAGCACTTGTGTTATGGAAATCAGAAGTAACGACGGTACCACAAACACCCAGACCCAAGACAACATAGAAAACTAGTGAACTTCTTCTACATCGACTCGGCCGGGAATCGAACCCGGGACCTCGGAGTGGCGTACCCATGAAAACCGGTGTACACACTACTCGACCACGGAGGTCGTCAGTTTTGAATTTAAAGTTCTCGAGTAACCGTCCAAAAACTGAAATTATTCTAAGAAGAAAAACTCAATAAACATTTTGAATATTTTATTAATTTTTCGCATATAAATTACAAAATTCGGTTAAATCATCCAATAACAAAAAAAAATTAAATTTTAATTTATAAATATAATTAAACAGATTGCTCCAAAAAGGTACTTTTTCATACATTAGGCAACAAAATCCAGAAATAATTCTTATTTTTCATAAAAATACTATCACAAATTGTACACATGGCATTATAAATACATTACAAATTATTGTCATACATAATATTTTAAATTAAAAAAAAAAAAAAAAACAGGCAACGGTTTTGATTTAAACTGCCTCCCCAATGTACAATATTAGGCCTAATTATAGCATATTCCAACCACAATAGGAGTGAAGACAAATAAACAACATTAACTATTCTAGAATATTCTGTAATATAAATATGGAATCATGAGAAAAGGCCTTATTGAAGTAAGCGATGTTTTAATCAAAACAATGGAAGTGAAGATAAAGTGGATATTTGTTGTTAAATGGAATAGTCTTGTATTATAAATAAAGATATATTATAAATTAAATAGTCTTGTATTATAAATAAGGATATATTAATAAAAAACTGTTCGTAGTGCACAATATAGCAGAGTCATTAGCAAATCGTACGGAACATGTATTTCTAAGTTTTGTTTGATACTCCTTCGATTGGATACAAAGTAATATTTTAAGGACTTATATACTAAAATTGCACAATTTATTGCTACTTATACATATAAAATCAGCAAATATTAACTAATTCTATAATTAATATCTTATAAGTAAATTAATTGTTAATGAGATCACATTTAGGTGTTATTTTTAATCTGTGCTTTTATTTATATTCCGTTAACAGATTATAAAAAAACTTTACATAATTTTAAATTCTGATTTATCCGATACACACATTTAGATAAATTTTTATAAAGAATTTGTGGTCTGTATGACTAAATTCAAATTACAGTTTAAAAAGTTACATGGTAATTGCACGTGAATGAGGCTTCTCATTGGATCAGTGTTGATAAACTCCAAACCTTCTAAAAACGCCAGCAATATTTTTTAGTGTTAAGTTTAACTACAGGCTAAGGACTTACTATCCTAGTTCCTAACACGATGTGATATGACATTGCAAAATAATCTTCAGTATTGTTGTTTTTCGGTTTGAAGGGTGAGTGAGCCAGTGTAACTAAAGGCACAAGGGACGCAACGTCCTAGTTCTCTTGGTGACGCAATGTCATGTATTTCTTGCAGTATCGTCTATGATAGTGCCTTATCAGATGGATCATTTGTCAGCCTGCCTACCTGGAAATATAAGTGGGATTCTCCACAGGCTGTATTTTGCTTTAGAATTCAATTACGTTTCGCATTCATATGCGTCATCATATGCCGTCGCAAGTGCTTTTTCCATTTAAATGTTTCGTCACAAGAGTCACACTTGAACGGCCTCGCTGACGAATGCTTAACCTCATGCTGAGCCAAGTTACCCCTCGACGCGAAGGTTTTATCACAGACATCGCAAACGAACTTCTTCTCGCCCATGTGGAATGTCTTCTGGTGCCTGAGGACTTGGAAGGGAAATGAAAACTTCTTGCCACAAGCCCCGCAGCTTGGTGCTGGAACACCGTGAACCTTCTCCAGGTGGTGGGCTCGCATATGCGCCGCGACTTTTTCGTCACAGTAATAACAGCCTATTAGCTTTGGACGTTGCTTTAGGTGAACATGCCTGTAATGCTGCTTGAAGAAGTCTCTCTTCTTGAAAACATTCGAACAGGTCTTGCAAGCGTATAACTCGGAGCCATCCATGTCTTCCTTTAGGGTGTAGTGTTCGTCGATGCTTTTATCTTTGCCTGGAATTAAAATCAAATCAAAATATTAAGCTACTTGATGGTAAGGCTCTAGGCTCTATGCAAGTCCGATTGGGTAGCACGTACTAATCACTATTCTACTACCAAACAGGCTTAAAGGGTAAATGACCCAGTGTAACTACAGGCACAAGGGACAACTTAGTTCCCAAGATTGGTGGAGCACTAACATGGATACAGTAACAGCTCATAAAAATTATCGACCCGCTAAGACTTCACTCTCAAGGAAACTCTCTCTGATAATGAAATGATCGCCTCCAATAATCTAAAATATAATTATTATTGTACATGTAAAAAGGTAAAAAAAAAAAAATATATCCCGCTGAGTTTCTTTCGCCGATTCTTCTCAGGTCCGAGGTGCTAAATTCCGAACCGGTGGTAGATTTTTGACAATCAATAAGCAAGTGTAAACACTTCTATGTTGAATAAAGATTTTTGACTTTGACTGATAAAATCTCAATTATTGCAAATTAGTAAAGCAAAGATGCCTCTCTTTAAAGTCAGCTCTGAAAAGCTGGTCACGATAAATTCAAATTCTTACTGTATATATTCACCATGGATATTATGGAGTTCCGTAGCCGTAACCGACAGGGCCGGATCTACCAAATAGCTTTTTGAATGCCTCGTGGATTCAAGGGGGCCCCAGCTAAGTCAAGTCAAAGTCAAAAAAAGACAACGCGAAAGAAACCATAACTTTATTAAATTAAACAGATCGTATGGTTTGCAGCCCTGCGAGTCATTAAAGTCATTAGAGTAATTAAAGTCTACGTTCAGATATGGCTTAGGTGGGCCCCTAAGTAGTAGTAATCCAGGGCTTACTAACTTACGGTCCGGCTCTGGTAAACGACATCATCGGCTATCCGAAATCCTAAACGAATCCGATAAAAAAATTGTGTACTATAATTTGAATTCGCATTGTGTTTTACTTAAAGAGATAACCTTAACGGTTTTAAATGCTATTTCTTCGTGATTATATATAATACCGATTAATATCCTGCAAAAAAAGTTCATAATTTTTGTTACATTGTAATATCCTCTTTTACAATTTCTAAATTATTTTAATTTTCCACAAGGGGAGGAGCACAGGTTATATAAATAACCCGTAAAGTTTGTTGATATAACCTGTGAATCTCTCCTTATAAAGTGTCAAACCATGTACTTAGCTTATAATAATAATTAAATGTGGTACTTATTTTGCACCGTCATATAAGCTTATTTTAGTAATATTCGCTTTTAACGCCAATTAAGTATTATTACTGTTCGTTACTGAAACTATCAGAAACAATCGGATAATCCGATATAAAGTATCCGAAACCGAATTTTATTCACATATCCGTATTCATATCCAGATAAGAAATTACGTATTCGTAACATACCTAATATGCTTGCTCATTACGGTTCGTAAAAAAATACCCAGACCTGAGAAAAACCGGCGAATGAATCGGAACTTCGCTTCTATTCAAAATATAAAGGTATTAAGTAATATTTAGATTATATATTGGATGCAAACATTTTCTACACTGGTTTCCATTTGCACAAAACAATTATTTTTCGATTCATTCGTTATTAGCGAACACATTCGAATTCTAAAGAATGTTGCCATATCAGTTACACATGACAATTATACTTTTGTTATATTTACATTAAGAAGTCATAAATAATATATTAAAATAAGAATTGATATTTTAAAAATTAAAATTTACATAATCGAGAACGGTGCGTTCCAAGGCAAATGTCAAAAAGTGAATTATACCCTGCACAAGATAGCTTGATCTTTTTGACAGATGTAATTTTTTCTGATCGAGATAACTTTGCAATAACGAACATATTATTTTCTTAATTTAATGATTTTAAAAATTGTAAAGATATTAAAAAAATATATATTTTTTTTTTTAATTGATCTGATTTGATACTGATCCCACTGTAAGTACCTAAAGCACTTGTGTTATGGAAAATCAGAAGAAGCGACGGTACCACTAACACCTCTGGGTTACACCCAAGGCAACATAGAAAACTAATGAACTTTTTCTACATCGACTCGGCCGGGAATCGAACCCGGGACCTCGGAGTGGCGTACCCATGAAAACCGGTGTACACACTACTCGACCACGTAGGTCGTCGTATAACACAAAAGTCCCTAAAGATTCAAGCCTTATCCGAAAATTGTAAGACTTTCCATTGCTTCAAAGTAAAATTTAAATAGGAACACTGAAAATAATAGACCCCACAGTTGCAAGTATTTTAAAACGTTATTTTTTGAACTACTAGATATTTTCTGTTTCCCATCACTAGCCCAGACGGGCTAGCTTGATCTCTTTGACGTCTGTCAACTTGTACAGGGTATAGCAAAGACAGAGAAGAGAATAAATAAATTGACAGTTATTGAAAAAAAAAGACAATAATATTATTTTTTTTCATTTATTTGTTATCGTATATTTATATACAGTTTTGTGATAATATATAACATAGTATAATTATTACATAAGCGTAGAATCCTATAGTAAATATTTACAATGATATAAATTATAATGTACATAATTGATGGAATCTTTAAAAATAACACTTCAAATAATATTCAAAAGGAGCATTTTTGCCTTATAATAAATAAAATTAAAGTTTCATTTCAGCGTGTATTGAATTTTAATATACAGAGAGGCACGATAGCGGAGTATGATATACTACCTACACAACTTTAAAACCAAACTATAAATGGTGACTTCACAGATATCCGGCTTCCGCAGGACCATATATCTATACAACTTATTATATGTTGATTCTGATATGTATAAATAATATGCTTATTTTAAATATATATGTATTTCCACATGAGTATTATAGATAAATGGAAGCGATCTTTTTTTTAAATTACGATGTCATCTTTTAGCGTGGTAGGGTTTTGTGCAAGACCGTCTGAGTATCACACATTCATTATATATCGCCAACCAGCAATATTTAGGACTAGTTGTCGCCCGTGGCTTCGCTTGTCCTGTATTAGGCAAAAAGGTAGCCTATTTCCTTCCTTGGAGTTCAAGTTTACTTCATACCAAATATCGTCAAATTCGGTTCATTGGTTTGGCAGTGAAAGAGCGACAGACAGACAGAGTTACTTTCACATTTATAATATTAGTATAGACTAGTATAGTTTGCTAAGTTCTGTTTTGAAGGGTAAGCCAGTGTAACTAAAGGTACAAGGGATATAACATCTTAGCTCCCGGTGGTGGCATTGCTGATGTAAGGCTTGAGCGGTGTAAAGGGTGGAAGTGACCATTATCATCAGGTGACCTATTTGCCCGTCGACATGAGAATGCCATACTTATTCTACATCCACAATAATTTGTCTTGAACGTCACTTATACAGTCATACTAACTTTTTTTTGCTTATTTTTAAACGACTTGGAAAAAATAAGTTTATCAATACGGTTCTCTCGGAACTCCTACCAAATCATATTTATGAACAGATTTTTACGTTTGGGGATATTTTCCCGTTTGGTCCCGATTAAAATTGAAAAAAAAATTATGGTTTCGAATTAAATTATAATTTATTTTCTCAGAGACAATTTAAAGTCGTTTTTTTTTTGTTAAAATTGTATATTATCTTCATCAATCCAGATTCAGTTTTAACACAAATTGTAATCATAATCAATGAATTATATCCAAGCGTGTATAAACTATAGTGCACAGGAGTGTGCACACACAAGTGTGCTCTTTTCCTTTACAATATTACTTATACAATATTAACCGATGGACGAAGGATGGATGGATGAAGGGAGTTCAGGTGCTAGACTGAGACCATCTCACAACCAATTTCCAGACCGCCTCTCAAAATTTCTCAACAGAAAACTAACAATATAATACCTTATATATTATGAGTTTATATTATATATTGTTTTCAGCCCGATAAATAATACAATAGAAGCTTAAACACAAACTTAAATACATAAAAAAAACATACATACAGATAAAATTTCACAAAACATATAAAACAATATCAAAAATCCAAAAATTACAAAATTTGCGCCTTTTTTTCTTTCTAACCAAATAATAAATATTAAAAAAAAAATCAAACCGCTTGCAACCAAACAACCCAGACAACGTTTTCAAGGTCAAATCTTGTCTATTTTTGATATAATATCCAGTGAGCCTGCAAACGCCAATGCTGGGCTTACAACTCTCCTCGAAGTGAAAGCTTGTTCCTCCAAGCTGCTCGCGTGAGCATCGTATGGCAATGGCCAGTGTGACAAACTTCATCCGAGTGAGAAAGATATTATGTACACAAGTTTTTTGTGATGTCTGTCTTGATTCACACGCAATTCCGGCCTTTATAAATTCAAATCCAAAAAATTCTGACGCTGAAATGTCTCCGGAGTCAGTTGCACGCGCTCTTAATCATTTCTAATAAAATTCTGATCAAAAATATCTCCAACATTTGAATACAATTCTACACTATCTAAAAGTTAACATCGGGGTGATATTTCGTCATGTGATAGTTCAAACTAGCCTTCTGAACGAACGCCTGGCTGCAGATCTTGCAGACCTTCCTCCTGTCCCCCGTGTGTATCCTCTCGTGGAGGTCCAGCGTCGTCTTCCTCAAGAACGACTTCCTGCAGAACCTACAGTGATAATCCTTGGACGTTTTATGTTTAAACTTATGTTTGTACATACCCTCGAAACTGAACGACTCGTAGTCGCAGAGATCACACTGGTACCTCTCGCCGAGCATGTGGAAATTGTTTATATGTTTCCGTAGCTGAATTTTCGTGTTGAATGTACCTTTGCACGCTTTACAGTAGTATCTCTCGTCGATATTATGGTCTTCCAGCTTGTGGATGGTGAAGGGGGCGTGGGTCATGAACCCCTTCATGCAGTACTGGCACGTGAACCTCGGTATCTTGTAATGTTTCGTCTTGATGTGGAATCTTAGTGAGCACATTTTGTCGTAAATTTTTTCGCACCTGCAACAGGCGTACTTGTCACCGTCCCGCCTATAATCGCCCGGTTGCAGTCGGAACGAACGCGTCGATTCATCGCCTGAAGACAAAAAAATTACATTTATCCTCGTTTCTGTCTGATATTCCAATCTTTTGGAAATGTTAAACTTCGTGATATTTATCGACTGTACGATCGCTTTCTTCTAGAATCTTCCTTGAATTTTAAATTTAGAATAGTGTATTCTTTGATCTATCACTGGCGAATTTCTTTTTTATATTAGAGTACTTTTCGGATTATTCCAAGAATTTGGTATCCTCTACTTGAATACTTTTTAGCGGAAAAAGCTTCCATCCACGATTTAGTCTGTTTAAATGTTTATCTAGATAGAATCTTATATTTATAAATTTAAAATAAACGCACAATAGTTCTTCCTTTTTTTGTACAAGACACTATGAATTCACAAGAATTTTCGAGAATTATCACACACAAAAAAATCCTCATACACGATAACAGATTAACGTAAATTCACGTACTGTCTAAACAATTCGGAACTTGTCCGAAATGTGTCATTTATAACGAACCCTCTTTTTTATGAGAAATGTAATCTTTTGGTAAGTGGTCACCATCGCCGGAAGACAATGACGCCGTGAGAAATATTAACCATTCCTTAAAACATCAATGCAAAACCAACCGTGGAAACTAGATGTTATGTCCCTTGTACCTTTATTTACACTGGCCAACTCACTTCACTAAAATCGTCCAAGATTCGTCAATATTTGGAACTCACAGGAATCCACATTGTTCTAGAAGAACTGAGAAGACAACAGCCCCTCGCTTTTAGGAGATCGAACATTCCTCCATAAATACCGTAAGTGAAACCAAAACGCCCTAAGTCTTTGAAAACGTCTGCTTTGAAATAGCATTAAGTATTTTTTGTGATTCTGTTTTATTTGTACGTAATTAATTTCCGTAGCTTTAATTATTGCTAACAGTTTAGTTACGTCTAAAGCGTTTCACGGCGATCGTGCACACTACAGTCTCAAGTCGTATCGTAGCGTTCTAACTATATTTCAAAGCGTTAACCTTTGTAGCTTTAAAACTTCCTTCACAAACAAACAATAAGCTCATAAAACTCGCGTATGAAATAAAATCACATCGATTCTAGAAACATATTTGCGTGTCGTGTCGAACGAACTAAAAAGCCCGATCCTCATAGCCAATATTTATTCCGTAGACATTATTAAGCCGATATGCATGTGCTGTATACTCTGTTATTCAAATGATGAAAAAAGTGAGTGATTGAAGTGAAAACTACTGAGTCCCTTGGAGGTTCTTCTCGGTAGAATATACTTCCCGTACACATTGTAACAAAACGATTTAAAGGTGCTCTTATGAGCCTACTTGAATAAGGATATTTTGATGTTGTGCACACTTGTCGTCACGAAACGACACGAAATGTCTCGCTAGTGTGTTTTCCCCTTAAGTGACGATCTTTATGTTATCAAACATACCTTTCTTATCCTTCCCAGTGTCCTTCCGTTTCTCCTCCTTGATCTTCCGAGGCCTGCCTCGTTTCATCTTCGGCTTTTCGACTTTCAGTTTATCTTTTGTTTTTAATTTCTGCTCGTTGGTTATTATCATTTCGTCATCCGTATTTTGTTCGTCTGCAATGAAAAATGTTATCGTTGTTGAAGACATAGTTCTATTCTTTTTATATATTATTGGAAATTACCGACGATCCGTTAAATCGAAATAATTCTACTAAGTTCAGACCTCCTCCACCTTCGAGGAGAAATTTCGGTGTTTATCACACCACGCGATTTCAATGCAGATTGACGGACTAGTATTTATTGCATTATATTCTGCCAAATGCACATCCACTAATCGAAAAACAACAAAACTTAAAACTCTATGACCCCTTACAGGAAGAGAGCTCCCTTTCCTTTTGCCTTGACTTTTAAAATCTGGAAGACGAGATCTTTTAGCAGGAAAATCACAAGATTTGGTAAGACGTTGGGACCATATTGGACGAAAATTGGAAATGAGAAAAGTCCATGGTGTATAGATTTTCCTCTACACAAGAACAACTAGTGATCTCATGTGTGTCTTCAGCCGAAGAACTGTCGTACCGAAATTTGTATAATAATTAAATCAAGTGTTACAAAACTGTAGCTAGAGAGCCTTCCTAGGTATTCTTTGAAATTTACCTTTACGATTTTATCGATTGGAATTTATAAATTCGGTTCAGAGAATAATTTAATAGTATCGCTCTTTGAAGGGATGTCTAACTACATCTAACTTTTCTTTTTCAGTATAAGTCTACGGACTGGAAAACGGGCACTTGATTGTGATTAGACCACACATAGACATGGACCCTGTAAGAAATATTAACCAAACTATACATGGTCAATGCGCCACCAATTTGGGTAGCTAGGAGTTATGTCCCTTTGTATATAGTTACCTCGTAAGCCGTTGTAGTTTCCAAGGTACCAAAGTCACGGATAATTTAGGCACAAATACAGTGATTGAACTAGTTTGACATATATACAGTAATAATTTTTGAATATCTAATTCAGTTTTTTTAAGCAGTTGTTTATAAATACCTTCGTCTTCCTTTAAATCGAAGTCGTCATCGTCGTCATCATCATCATCTTCCTCGTGATGATCCATTTGTGATATGTCTTCTTCTTTGAGATCTAATACAAAAAAAAACACAAACTTATAAGATCAACTTTTATGCTGAACTAATAATATCTATCATGGATGTTATGGAACTCCGTAACCTTAAACGAAACCATCGGATATCCGAAATAATAATCTATCCGAAACCATAAAGGTAGAATCAGACGGTTCATTTTTTGTTCATTTTCGTGTTTCATTTTGCATCTTTCACTCAAAGAGACACGTCTAAACACAAAGCGAAACAAAAATACCGAATGGATCGGTTGGATCGGTTCATTCGGCATCTTTCATACCCACTCCGAATGGACGAAAAATGAACAGTATGAACACAGAGTGAACGATCACTCGGATTTGACCATTTTGTCTCGAACGCATTTTTCTTAATCTTTTTTTTAGCCCCTTGATCAAATTATCACAAATTAAACTTATTCCAAGAGACACGACTTCATTCGACGCCATATTGAAAGAAACTAAGGATGAATGTTCTTTTTTACATCATTCCAGCTAAGCCGTGTGAACTTGGAATGAAACAAAAATGAATTATTCACTCAAAAGAATGTTCACTCGAATGAACCGTCTGATATCACCTTAACCGAATTCCATAAAAACTTTATTTAATGTGATCTTATTTTTGCTTTTGTTATACTTAAAAAGATAAGCTAATTGATTTATTTCTGTGATCATACCTAGTGTCAAATAATAGAGTACAAATAAAGCCAAACTGTTACCTTATAATTTTCTCTTTAACAATTTCTAAATATTCTAATAATCGTAAATTAAACCATCCGTAACAATCGGATAATTCGTTGTAATTTCGTATCCGTAACCGTATTTGAAACCGATTATATACATACGAAGAGCCGAGATGGCCCAGTGGTTAGAACGCGTGCATCAAACCTATGATTTCGGGCTCAAACCCTAGTAAACAAAACCCTACCAACAAGTACAGAGGCCAACCACAAAGTGGAATTTATAGTACATACTAGTGGTTTTTCATTATTAATATGAATGAACATAGTGTAAACCCAAATTGGTCCATTTAAAAACCAACCTTATCAATAAAAGCTTACAATATATAATTAAAAAATATATCAAACTTACCTATTAAAAAAGGTTCCGGTAGTTCTTCTTTCACAACTGATTTTGTGCTTAGTTGATTGCTTAGAGCTGAAAAAAGTGCAAATAATACAATAAAAACAACCCACCTATACATATAATTTATACCCCATGCACTAAGCAATAATGTAGCTATCTATCAGTAAAAAAAAATCTAGTTTCCGAGATTACCCCCTACATACAAACAATTAAATAATTTTAACTCTTCTAAATATAAGTTTAGTTATATAGAATATTGTTATTATTGCAAAATAATATTACTATTCTTTATTATTTGTTTTCTTTTACGGTGTATATCATCGACCGATGATATCATTCAAAGAAAACAGTGCTTATTTATACACCTGTAAATTACCATAATTTATACAAATAGGTCTTTATAAGCACTTATGAATACTTGACAGGATTTTATTACATGTAACAATAGTTTGGAATTCGTTTGGAATGTAGATTATAATTGTAGTGATATATAACATATATAATTCTTGGAGATCTCAAGATTGATGTATATTTTTAAAAATAGAACAGTTATGTGCTCACATCATCGCATATAACTTATTTGTCTGTCTTTCAGTTACAAATATACACGAACCTTTGATTGCATTTTTATAGTACAGTTCCATAAACTTCTCCTCGCAATCTTGGACCTGTTTTTTAAATGTTACAGCATACCGTAGCCTCGATATACATGCTTCGCATATTTTATATGTCATTGCACAAAGCTCCCCGGGCACTGGAGTTATCTACGATGAAAAAAAGATTTATTCCTAATGTTTATTTTGATTTGACTCACATTTTGATTAAATCCTAAGCTTTAATAACTGGATCGATATATGATATCTTTAAAATTGAATTTATTGCAATAAATAAATAATTATGCATTTGTTTTCAGGCTGGATCAAAACAAATGTTTATTGAAAACAAAACGACTAAGTTTTTATTGTAAATATACCGGTTTTCAAATAACTTGCATAAACTAACGATGCGTTATTTCGGTAGCAACAAATGTGTTGATGTTTTCGTTTAAAGCTTACCTCGATATCAAAACAATCTCTCAACATATCGGAATAAATTTCGACTCGTTCTAAATAAGTTTTTGGTTCGGCCAAATTGTCGAATGAACCTTCCGTGTGACAGCACCGACACAAATCCTTTTCAAGATTCCAGATTTCTACCGACATTTTTTCACTAAGACATAAATACTAACATAACAAATAACTATAACTTAATATTATTTAAAAATAAACAATTTTTATTTGCATCAATGCATCTATCGACCATCATGCTTTTTTTATTTTTAATCTGTGTGTGGAATGTGGTTCGGATACACGTAACGGTTACACAGTTACAGTCACAATATTGCACTTTGTCAAAATAATTATGTGCAACTTAGACTAAACTAAGGTATTCCCGTGATAGATTTCAATTTAATAATAAAGACATTTTATTCCAGTTGATGTACAAATTATGATTTATGTAAATGATCTTTTTAATATGATACGTGTTAACTTTTACATTATTGAATATTAAGCTTTCTCTGGTTCTGAATATAATTTCTACCGAGGAGAACCGGCAAGAAATTCTGTGGTAACTCTTTAATTGCAGAGTTCATTTCAATAAAGTACAATTACATATATTGTGGGTGAAAATCTACAAACTTTCTCTCAAGTCTTTTTATCATTAATATAATATTGCTTTAAATAATATGTCTTAATATCATCGTCGTATCAATGTTTTTTGGATATCAGATTTAAATTTATTTATAGACCAACTTAAAAATAACTATCTCTTATCATAGAAACTATTTACAGCCCCAGGAAGGATGTATGGACTTTACGAAGTCGGTGTTAACAAGTTTAACTTTTCCCATCGTGTCAAAGATATAATAATCAAGAACTATGTAAGGTGGTTATAGGAAAACAATTAACAAATCGGACGAAATAATTTTGTAAATCCAAGATTTGTTTACCTTTATCCCTTCGATTCGAATATATATAGTCTACACAGTTAAACGTTTTGTATCTGAATTAAAATTTGAACGCATCCAAATATATCGTTGCCTGTAATCGTTTAAATATTTTCTATATTGGTATTTACCGAAACTGGCTTGTATAAAGCCCATACAGAATAAAACAAATTCAAGTATCTAATATAATTTATTATTAAATAACATATCACGGCAGATTGTAATCTAAATGGTGTGTTTTAATATGTCCCTTCAAACTGCACTTTTGCACGAATGCCTGCCCGCAGACCGCGCACGCGAATCTCCTGTCATTGTTGTGTATACGCATATGTTCCCTCAGGGTCTTCTTCCTCGCGTACGACTTTTTACAAACTGAACATTCGTGTATCCTCTCCCCGTTGTGTTTTATCATGTGCACTCGTAACTCATTGTTCGTGAAACACTTATACGCACACAGCTGACACTGGAAGTCCCTCTCCTCTAAGTGATCTCTCTTCATGTGTCTGGATAACGTGTACCGTCTATCGAATGCTTTGTCACACACATTGCACTTGTACCTTAAGGGTGCCGATCCGTGCGTTTCGACCAAATGTTTCTGACGTCGGAAATATTCGGAGAAACGTTCCGGACATTTCGGACATTTGAACCTTTTGAGCATTTTGTGCACTGTGTCGACGTGGTTCTTGTGTTTCTGGTGCGTCGTGAAAACCTTCTTGCATATCTCGCATGGGAAGCTGCCGCCGACGTGCATACTTTTTATGTGGACTTTCAGACGATATTTGGTCACGAAACCCGTTCCGCACTGATTGCACACGTAGTTCCTGTAATGGACGTTCATGTGGCGTTCTATCGATCCAAATGTTTCGAAGTTGCAGCCACACGACTGGCATTCGTATGGGTGTTTGTTGTGTGATAGCTTGAATGGGATTACTCGATCTGTGAACTCTGGATGTATTTTCTTATCGTGAACCTTCACGAGATGCGCTTTGAGCTCATTCAAAGTTGATAATTTTTCGTTACAAATCAGACATTGCAGGTCTGTTATGTCGGCGTATACGACCAAACATTCAGTGCCGTAACGCGCAACGATTTTCCTTGTCTCCGATTTCTTGTGTGCCTTCGCTTGGTGGTCGCGTAACGTGTCGAAGTTTTCGAAGGAGCTCCTACAGTAGAAGCAAGGGAATCCGACTCTATTTTTACTCTTGAAAACCGTTACATTGGAGAACTCTATGACAGTCGTCGTGTTCTGTATTTGAGCCATTTTTTCCGTCACGTATACCTTTTTCCGTGGCGAATCTTCGCTTTCGTCTTCCAAGAGCTTAGCCACCATTCTCGGGAGAATGTTTTTACCTGTACATGAACATTGAATATTGGTTTAATTTCTCTATATATTTTAGTTTTGTCTAAAATTAAGCTTAAGCGGCTTAAGACAACCCGAAAGTGTTACTTTCGTATTTATAATATTTGTATGGATTAGTAAAATTATAGTATTTAAATTAACCAACTGCAATTTAAAAAAAATAACTAATTTCATATTATTTTTGACAAAGTTAACAAGATGAAATAAGATTATTTTAACCTCTTAACATATCGAGATGTATCGCGAAACCTTTGCAGGGCCTCGTGTAGAGCGTCTTCCTCGTTGGCAGCTTGTATCTGTGAGGGAACCTCGCTAGTAATTCAGCTTCGCCGTCTATTTTCTCTCGCTTGTCATCATCTTTTAGCTCTGAACATAAAAAAAAAAATACATAAATGCCAATTTGCGATTATATTACAATAGGCTATTTGACAACGCGAAAAATAAAGTGTCAATTATTGTAATCAGTATATATTATGAGTTTAGAAATGGCTATTTATTAACGAAAGTTGAAAATAATAATTAATTTATTCAAAAATCCATAAATAAAAATGCGGTTTATTTATACGTTTGTCACGTGACACTAAACGTTTCTGATTGGTCGGGTTTATGATGACGTCACTTGCTTGTTAGCCTCGTTTGCCTACTGTATGTGCCACAGTTTATAAGACAGGCAAGTGACGTAATGCAGCGCCATATCGTCAAAGTAGCGTTTTCGCGCGCTATTTAAATATGGAATTTTTAATTTGATATTTGTCAGCAAACATGTACTAGTTTTAAAAAAAAAAACAACTTTTACTGGGTTTCTTAACCTCTCCTAAATAATATAAAATGGATTTTAAAAACCAGTCAAACCTATTGACAAGCCTACTTAAATAAAAATACTCGTTTAATAAAGATAATGAAATAATGGGATTAAAAATAAATCCAAAGGAAGAGTAATACCAATGTCATCCGTATCATCAAATGTGAAGTCACAGTCCATGGAGTCACTGGGTTCGACCTTCACCTCGAGCTGATGAGCATGTTCAGGTTTGATGTCCATATCGGTTTCGAGGTCGCCCACTGGAATAAAAATGTACATTAAATATTTAATTGAAGGCCCACATAACTATTGTATATCTATACATATAATAAAATTGGAGTGTCTGTATGTATACTCGGTACATATACCTAAATATTTTTTTTTACAATTTTTGTCTGTCTGTCAGTTTGTTCCGGCTAATCTCTGAAACGGCTGGACCGATTTTGCCGGGACTTTCAGTGGCAGATAGCTGATGTAATAAGGAGTAACATCGGCTACTTTTATTTTAGAATTATATGTAAAATAATACTATAGTCATGCTTTCTTATTAAATTCAAACGCGAACGAAGTCGCGGGCACAGCTAGTATACATATATTATGTTTGTGGTCAGCTATACGCCATTTTTAGTTTAAGTCTTTAAATGTCCACCGAAACTACTTGAACAAATATTTATACATGAGATATAACACTGTTGGCATAGCTGTGTTAAGGCTTTTCTTTTGGGAAGGTTTGCAACTTTCGCTTTTAGCCCTAATGTATGTCACACAAAATTAGAACAGGCGAGATACACGACGTCCGACCAAGCGTGCTCGAACTTGATGGACATGTTAATTTGTATCAGTGATATTGTGCCGTTATAAGCTGTAAATACGCTTCTAGGATAGTCAATTTTTTTTTTTGTTTTGTGATATAGGTTGGCCGACGGTCAAATGGGCCACCTGATAATGTAAGCGATCACCATCGCCCAGACAATGGCACTGTAAGAAATAATAACCATTCCTTTCATCACCAATGCACCACCTTGGGAACTAAGATGTTATGTCCCTTGTGCCTTTAGTTTAGTCGGATCAATGGAGGAATTACCTACCATCTGTATTTAGTTAATCTTTATTTATCAATACAGAATAATTGAAAACTAAATCTAATTGAATGTCGTTCATATTAGTGTTTAGAGCAGTTGATAGAAGTTACTATGACGGAATTTCGACCAATGAGTAATTACGAGTATATATAAATTTTAGTAAGGAATCTATTATTTAAGAGTTCATTTCTCACCATTGATGAATACAGTCTCCTTGTCGAGAACATTGGCAAGCAGTTGCTGTTCCGTGTTGACGACCATCAACCGGAAACGATTTGCTTCCCGTAACCTTTGAATGCATGATGTACATATCAGCGTACTTAATTGTTTGTTTGTTGATAGCTGAAAACATAAAAGTTACAATTAAGTAAATCATTAACTCCATAAGTGATATTTATATAACAAAAATACATGTCAGAAATACTAAACAGTAGCAGCCTATAAATTTCCTACTGCTAGGCTTAGGCCTCCTGTCCCTTTGAGGGTTTGGAGCATATTCCACCATGCTTTCTGCAATGCTGGTTGGTGGATACATATGTGGCAGAACTATTGTTGAAATTAGACACATGAAGGTTCCTTCACTGCAGAGCATGAGATGAATTATAAAAACAAATTAAGCACATGAGAATTCAGTGAGGAATGCTTTTGAACTCGTAATCTACGCTTAAGATGCACATTCTAATAACTGGGCCCTCTCGACTTTTAAGTAAGAAATACTACATTTTATAATCTGTATTGGGTAAGTTTTCTTTAAATCAATCCTTTACGTGACTACATAAGAACACAAATTTACTATTTGATAGATTTCAGTGATAATGGCCAGTCTCGATAGGACAAAACTAACCAGAGGGAATTATAAAGAATTTAAATAAAATAATATTGGCCGTGATAAAAAATAAATTGAAATAAACAGTAAATATTATATTTAAAATTAGAATAAAATACATAATTTTAATTACACATTCAATTAATTAGAATTGGAAATTAATAAGATGGTTTTCACATTTAATTCAATTACAATTGATTACTGACGGTGCAATTACATGTCTGTCTCTGCAATGCTATAAGGGCAGTCAAGACAGAGATGTGCAGACACAGGTTCACTCTGTTTTTCTTTAATCTGCTAACAGGATGCATGAGACTGCTACAGAGAATTTATATTCTTATTACTGAAAGCCAATAACTTTCATAATTCCGACCCAGAATTTGACCAAAGACCTCGAGATATGCAGCCTAACATCAACGAGGTCGTACAATATGAAATCAATTATTAATCGAAAAATAAATAACAATAACAAACCAAAATATTTACTTACATACAAATTAAAACATTCCATAAAAATGTCGATGTACACCTCACGAGTGCCGTTCGTGAAGTACTCCTTCATTATGTCTCTATGATAACCTTTTAACAAGCAAAATCGGCACTCCCCATACAAAGTATTAGGTCTTCTTTCCATTATTATCGTAAGCGCTGCCATAATCCGAATATACTAAGAAATATAAATGCATTGAAGCTCGTCTTGCTCCAATTCCGGGCAGCCGCCCTTATCATTTAAATAAGTATGCATAAAACTTAATAGTTTTAAACTGTTTTATGAAATTATTTGTGTTTATAATAAATAAACGATGGCAATGAATAAAACAACAGTGTCGAAATGTAGTTGACAATCTATTCCAGTGTTGCCCAGTGGCCAGCATAGTGGTGTCAACTCCTACAGAAAGTTACCCATAGATTTTAAATCTGAAAGAAATGTAAGTAGTATAAATTACTTGATGGTAAGGTTTTGTGCAAACCATTCTGGTTAGGTACCACCAGTTTCAGTTTATATATATTATCTATGGGTACCACCCACTCATCAAAATTTTATACCGCCAATCAGCAATACTTAGTAATGTCATGTACATGTGTTTAAAGGGTGAATGAGCTAGTGAAACTACAGATACAAGGAACATAGTCCCAGTCTTACCTCCCAAGTTTGGTGGCATATGTGGTGATGTAAGAATGGTTAATATTTCTTACAGCGCCACTGGGCGGTTTTGACCACTTACCATCAGGTGACCCATTTGGCCGTCCGCCTACCTAAACTAAAAAAAATTACATATAGCCTATTCCAATGGGAGTAGGAAAAAAGATAAACTAATATAAATATATTTACGTATTTAATATTTACGTATTTCATGCGATTTGCGAATAACATAGCATCTTGTGCACTAAATTGAGTATGAGATTAACATATCTTTATTTACAATACAACACTATTGGACTTAACTACTTATTTCCACTTTAATTTGACTTCCAAAATTCCGATAACAGTTTTTCAACGTTCAAAGCGCAATTTTTTCGCAAATCCATATTGAATATTATACATTAATCAAGTTCTCGACCAATAATATCGCGTCAATTTGCTGTCAAATGTTGTTTATTTTACTTTTTTCCTCTTATAGTTGGAATAGAGTATACAATAATTTATATCTGTATAATATTAACGAAATACGAGTTTATATTCAGGGGCAATACTCCTAGGCTGGCTACACTAAATTATATTTATTTTTTGTATTCTGACAGTAAAAGCAATAACATAACACAAACAACACTAAACACTTTGCTAAACACTAGTGAAGGACATGTTGGATATGGCAGGTATCAAATGCTTATACAGTCGATATACTATTATGAGATAACATTTAACATAAATTAAAATATAAAATATTAAAATAATTTTTACGATAATTTTGCATGAGGTTGTTTAACTAACACTAACTAATTTACTTAAATTTCGAATTAAAAATTATCTTATTTGTGAATAAGATAATTTATTTGAAATAATGAAAAAGTTTCTTTTCTATTATCTACATTTATTGACTAGTAATTTTACGCAAAACAGTTCACTTTTTGAAAATAGATTAACAACATTTTTGGTAAATTGGTTACTCAAAAACTTATTAGAAGTTGCGTTTCTTAAAAATTATTTTTTTTTTTCTTCATAAATAACTTTACTTTAAATTCTCTACCATTTATCCATCCATCGCAAGTAAATTAAAAAGATCATTACAAAAGTGATCGAACATTTTCTTTACTTTGACAATAACAAAAGTAAATATTTTTTATATTGTTTTATTATTAAAATACGAATTAAAAGACAAAAATAATTAATTCTTATCCAATAAATCAACATAGGCACAATCAATTAAATCATTGTCTTTAACACCGAGCTTCATTTGTAGATCTTTGGCTATTGCTTGTCCGTCTTCTAACGTCTGTTCTGGATGAAGAACCACTTCTAACTCCATGAAGTTACCAAGACCATCGACTTTATCTATATGTATGCGAGTCTGGTCCACCATGTATAATCTTCTGCAAACAAGAATAAAAAAAAATTTACACTTGTCACAATATCAAGTCTAAGTTTAAAGCAGATGAACAGCATTAGTTGCAAAAAGACCTGGGCGTAGCGGCCAAATCCGACATCATTGATGACGAGCGCCAAAAGAACAAGGTTTTTTGGAAGGAGTGGAGACTGCCAGAATGCTGTTTGCGCAACAGTTATTGTTGTGCTAAATACGGGACTTGGTAAAATAAATGAAGCCTTTTAATACACTACTTTATTAGATATAATATATGATAAATAAACAATTAGTTCACTGTATCTTATAAAGATAAGCAAACACAAACGTTTGCTTGGCTTTATAATCGCAATGCGCAATGTAATTTTCCATAATAATGAATTGAAAATGTGAATCGAAATTAAATTCAACAATCACTTACCGCTCTTTAACAACTTTTCCGCGTACACCCAAACATTTTTTCATAATATCGTCTAATGTTTTAATTTTAGCACTTTCGTTCATTGAAAACTCTAAGAGATCGTAGTTCGATAACTTTGGTCCTTGTTCATCATCACGATCGTATCTCACGAGAGTTGCAGATTCGTCTGCGTATACCCTTAACTTCAAACGTCCAGTGTTCACTTTATAAAAGGTATCATTTTGATGAATAATAGTCGGTGGTGCGCCGCTTAGACCTTCGGCTATTTTGCATATTTCATCGAAATCGTTGACTTTTGCTTTTATTTCTACGTTACGCATATCTCGTACGTATAGTTTGCTTTATAGTTTGAAATTAATAATAAGGCAATTGCAACGTTTGAAAGTTAATTAAAACGTAAGTGGGTATTAAATAAACAAGAATACAACTGTATCAAAACTGTATCACTACTTGTTCAATGTCAATTGTCAAATATAAAATTAAAAATATTATTTCTCCCGCTTAAAGTAAATTTTCGCCAACAGATTAAATAACCTGTACGTTTCTTGAGCTTGAAGATAAATAAATAAATAGCTGTTTCAAAGAATTATTAAATAACAGTTTAAATATATTATAAATATTTTTCTGAACCTTTATAACTGTATAGTTAAATATCTATAATCAAACTATAAAGTTAAAGACAAGATTTCGGATTTAAGTTAATTAAAAAAAAAATAAGTCAAAAATTCACTTGTTGTTGCATGTCACAATGACATCTATCTGTCAGTATATATCAGCTTGTTTTGTTTTTTTTTTTCTTAATTCTTATTGACATAATATTCTGCGCTGATTTATAATAAGCCAGAGATAAAAATATCTGTTTCACTATTAATATTCATTGTTTTTATCTTTATTAAAACAAATATACAACAACTAGAATGGCTTTAGATGATATTTCGGACAGGATTTCACAGCCTCACGTGTGTAGATGCTGTCTTTCGGCTAATGGTATTTGGGATTTAACCACGGTATATTTATCAGACACGGGAATCAAAGAAGTATTTGCTGAAATACTTCGTAGCTGCTTAGGAATTAATGTAAGTGTATATCAATTTTACTGAAGAGAATTTTATTAATATTCTATATATTATTTTGTTTTTTTTTTTTTTTTATAACAAATCTATCAAATTAAAAATCATAGCTCATCTAACAAATATAACTATAGTTTAGTGTCATATAAGTTTTTTTAATATTTTTTAGCTATCGCATATAAATGAGATGGACTCAAGTAAACTTGTATGTGAGATTTGCGTCAATCAACTCAGAAGTACATCAAAATTTCACAAACAAGTTGTACATGCTGATAGATGCTTTTCACAGTACCATGAGAGCAGAAAAGGTGATATTTTTATTCTTTAATTATAACTTTAAAAGAGAAATTTCAAAAGCCATGTTTATCCCTAGAAGAGGTTTCCAATTGATGTTACGAACAACCTAAATTTCTCTCTATTTCCATAGTAGTTTACATAATTCTTTAAGCCAAGGGAATAAGTAATAATCATTGACCGTAGATTATTAACATTATTAATAATATGATAAATTGTTATATCATCATCATCAATTCATAATACTCATAACATATTAGAATATGCAATGAATGAGTGTGCCAATGTAATTGTGTGCAAGGGAAATGACATCTGATTTCTTCATTGTCTTTGGAAAGTGGAATAAATGATGACACTATGGTACCTGGCCATCTAGCTTACATAAATATTGCCATATACAATAAATTCTTATATATGTTTTACTAAATCAGTTGATTTATTGTTGGGAATGAAAAGATCGTCTCCAGGCATTTTCAGATAAACATGATAAATTACATTATAAGTCCAAGGTGTTTCTTTCCAAAACACTTGTTTTTTTTTTCTGGAAAATCAAAGTAAATATAATTTAAGTATTGATTTTTGACTTTTGGTCTATCCTCAAAATGCAATATATGTTAATAAACATAACTCATTAATATGGCTTGTTTATATCTAATAACATTATTTCGTTACAGATGACACAAAATCGAATTCAAACAAAAAAATGAATAAAACATTACTTAAAGAAATACATAGCAAAGAAACGGTGACAAAAAATATAAAGTCTGATAGTGAATATGACTCGGACACACCAATCGCTAAAATAAAACATGCTCTCTGCGAGAATGGCTTTGTGAATTCAGATTCCGAGTTTTATGACAATTGTGAATTGAAGGATAATATATTGAAACAATATGAGGATAGAGTTGACAATTTAAACACAGGTAAATTAATTATAAATGTATTTAATTATATCACGTCAATTTTATCTTGAAAGGGGATTTTATTTGATTTTATTTGATGAATATAATTATAAAAAAATAATTAATTGAGATATTTCGATTGTGTTATTGCTTGATAATAGTATACAGACTCATCAAGCTGGCAACTGCTACTACTAAGTACTACTAAGAAAATACAGAGATTAAAAAATTTTACTATTCAAAAACAGTTAAAATATTTGTTTCTTAATTATATATTGGTATCATTTAAGATACAATGCCTCATTGGCCTGTAAAACCAATAGGTTGATTTATAATTATTAAACTTGTTTTATTGTTAATTTCTGTTCTAGAACGAGATGCTGGTAAAATGATCAAGAATATCAAACAAGTATCCGAACGCAAGCGAGTAATTTTAACCTGTGGTACAGTGCTACGAGAAACAACGGCTTGCCCTTTCCGACATCACAAGAGCTGGTTTCAATGTTTCTTTTGTTCTCAAGACTTCATGGAAATTGATTCGTTAAGAAGCCACAATCTACAATTTCATACGGACATCGAAACGGAATTAAAAAAAATAAAACGTTACCCGCGCTCCCTCCAAATTGACATTTCGAATTTGGAATGCCGCAACTGTCAATTGAATTTGACAGATGTCGAAACGATGAAGCGACATTTCGTCGAGAAGCACAATAAACTTATTTACAAAGAATGTATAGCCGATTATAAAGTGAACGCCAGTCCATATACTTGCCACATATGCAAGCGCGAGTTTCACGTATTTAGGACATTGACGACGCATTTAAACGAACATTATGCGAATTGCATATGCGATGTTTGTGGGAAATCATTTCTTAATACTAAACGTCTTAAGGTTCATAAACGCACGCACGAAAACGGTTCATACCCTTGCAACGAATGTGGTAAAGTTTTAAAGACGAAAACATCAAAAGCCAATCACATGGAAAGCGCTCATTCCAAGCGCGTCATTAAATGTCAGATATGCTTTGAACCTATGAAACATTATAATGATAGAGTAAAACATATGTCCGAAGTTCACAATATTACTCATAAATTTAAGTGCCCCATGTGTAGTAGGGAATATAATATAAAGCATTATCTGGCGACACACATACGTCAAACTCATGGTCATAAAAATAAGAAGTGTGTTGAATGTGGTATGGCGTTTATAACAAATCACGGGTTGAAAAAACACATGTCGAAACACACGGGTGAACGGCCTTTCTCTTGTAGTATATGTTGTAAGTCCTACGCCAGGAGTTACACGTTGAGGGAACATATGCGAGCTCATGAAAATGACAAGCGCCTTGTAGGGGCAGCATAATTTTTTTTTTTTTCGACTCTGTCAATCTGACATATAAAAACTGTATTATAATCAGCTCAAAGTTATTATTCTTGTATAGATTTTTTACATTGCCAAAACATGATATTACATATTTATTACGTGATCAACAATAGAAGTATTTAATTTAATAAAAAATGCGAAGTTCATAGGTTGACTTTAGTACCAGCTGTGCAATTCTATAAGACCTTCGTGATATGGTAACAACCGACTTACGGTGTTACACGATTTTGATACGTGTATCGTATACATTTTATAGTTATTATTGTTAATGTCGCATGACACGTATCGCATTTTGGCATTTCACGCTTGTTTTCTGCGGTGTGCTCCGAGTTTCTTCTAACATAACACGTACTCTGAGAAGTCACAGCATTGAGTAGCTCAGTTTACAGTCTATGAACAAAATATGTATACTTATGTTTATGAAGAATAATTAAATATATCAAATATTCTACAACTCGTTTTAATTTATATTTATTAATTAATTTTCGAAATACAGGTGAATAATTTAATTACTAATAATTTAATTATTTTATGACATTTGTAGGATTTACATTATAATTACTTGCGACCGTCAAGGTCCAGAGATACGCTCCGAGTAAGTCAAACCAAAATACTGCAATTCGTGTATATCGTGCGAGAACGGGCAAGCGTATATGGTGCTCACCCGTCGCGCTCTTTCAAGATCATACGATATTACGATACGATACTAAATTATATTTTATGTTTTTGTAAATATACTGACACATTTAAAAAAAAATCATTCCGATCCGACCAGCAAGCAAGTGTTATTTCATTACATCAAGAAGAACTACACATTAATATATTAAGGGAACTTATAGGTACGTCTTGGGTTGTTGATAAAAATCCCCTTAATAGTTTAATGGAATTTAATATTATTGTAATATCTATTCCTACCTAAATTTTTTTCCTTGTAACGGGTAGAAAAATGTGTTCATAAATTGTTTAATAGAATTATTTAAGGATAAACACAGAAATATTTTGTGTTTTTACACGAATCTTCTTGGGTTTTCGCAGAACAGCTCATTAAATTTTCATAACAATCGGATGAATAGTCGGATGAATATACAAAAATTCTTTTTTATTTATAAGGAAGAATGATTACTATTATAATACTTTGATGAGAGTTAAAAAAAAAAATTAAAATAATGTCTTGATACACATGAAACGTGTAATTTAATATTTATTTATATATCTGCACATTATAGTCGCAGCCGGAGTATTGAAAAAAATATACAATATTTACTTTAAATTTATCATATATAAATAATTATCTAATTATTTTTCGTTGTTTTATAACAATAATTATTCCACTCTATGTAAGATATGCTTAACGCCCACTCGCGCAAATGTTATGATTTTTCTAACTATGAGTCCGAGAACTTGCTTTTATACCGGTATGTAAATACCAAAACATAATTTTATGCACTTATATGCGCGTTTAGAAGTTGATACGCTATTATGAGTGAAAAAATATATTCACCTTAAGTACACTTACACTTAATAATTCTAATTTGTGACACTTATAAATCAGAATAACGATATCCCAAATATTTGATAGTGCCAGGTACCTCACTATATCAAACAAAAGTACATACTTATATCGATAAATTTCCCAACCCGAGTTTGTCAAAAGTGACATTTCCTTAATATAAAATTGCAATTATTTAGTAGATTTTATTTATTTATTTTTTAATAAGAAAAACAATTATGAATGAAAGTGATGATAGTACAAAGTACGGTGAATGTCGATGCTGTTTAACTATGGGGGAGCACAGAGACCTGATGCTGGAATACGAATGGAACGGATCACGCGAAGTTTATTTTAATATATTTTTAGATTGTTTCAATCTATTCGTAAGTATTATTTTTTGAGTGAAATTTTTAAAAAAACGAATGAGTTTTCTAAGTACGGGCTTTAAGTAGTGGAAAAAGAAAGAATATACTCTTGAGAGACTCACTTTTACCTTCTTCTCTCAATTTTTATATAATTAATATATTTTCAATATTTTTGAATTATAATTTTAAAATAGAAAATTATAAAAATAGTCTATTGACTAATATTTCCGAAAATAATCTTCTGTTTATGTACAAATTATTTTACTTTTACTCATTTAAAAATAACTGTACCATAAAGGCCTTATTCTCTAACAGTTCGTTAACAAGGCATAATGCATTCATACAGCAGTGTTTAAAAATTAGAAACAATAAAATAAAAAATTTGCAGCTCTCAACAAATTCCAGAAGAAGCACACTGATATGCACGACATGCATCCTCCGACTAAGAGATGCAAGTAGTTTTAAAAAGATGGTTCTTGAAGCTGAGCGGAATCTGCTTAGTTATGATCTAAACCGAGACAATTCAATAGGTATAATGTTCATATATTTCTATATAATTGGTAGTATGGCTTCATGCAAGCCTGTCTGCATAGGCATCCATCAGATATTCTACTGCCAATTAGCTCACTAACCAACTCCAGTCAAAAGGGACATAACATTTTAGTTGTTAAGGTTGTTGGTGCCAGTAGAGAATAGTTTATATTTCTAACAGTGCCATGGTTGTGACCACTCACCATCAGGTGGCTCATGTGTCAGTCCGCCTATCTACACAATAAAACTAATTAATCAATTTAAAACATTTAATGAGAAATATACGAGAATATTTCATAAAAGTCATGTTAAACAAAGCAATTATATCTCAGATAAGGCTTTTTATATTCTGCCCTTATTGTCAACCGAAGAAAAATTTTTGTAACTAGAAGGCATGTGAGCAAATGACCTTACCTTGACATAATAAGCACCAGGATTGTTGTTCGGATGGGGCTTAACCCCACTGAGGATAATACACACTTTGATTTGGCTTAAGGTAATAAAATGATGATTAAGTAGCTTGATTAGAATAATATTTATCAAGTTCACTTCTCAGATTTGTCACGGACGAACTCCAATGCTTTTGGGGGGGAACCAAAGCATCCCTCCATTTGGTTATCCACCTACATATAATACTATGCACTAATTACAATCAACTCATCACTAATAATTAGGATTAAGATGTTATGTCCCTTCTACCTGTAATATAAGAATTGTTACATGGCAATTCTGGCATATGGGTGGTTCTAAGAGGGGTGGCGGGGGGGTCGGGGATTAAGTGCTACCTCAAAGCTGTTTGTTCACATTAATGTAGCTGATGCTTTGTATGATTAATGATCGTTATTATTAACTTGTAACCTTTTTTTTAGTACAATTACAGGACTTACAAAAGCCGATTGAAAATGAAGAGAATGAACAATTAGTTGAAATAAAAAATGAGAAATTTGACAATTCGGAAGGCAGTGATATTGAGCAGAATGAAGCCAATTCGGACACTGATGGCTTGGAAGAAGATATAGGTAATTTGTTATTTTTTTTTTATATGAAGCACGTCAATCAAGTATCTGAGTTTGTGCCTGTCTCAATTTTACAATCGTCTAGTTCGCTAGTAGGCGTTTAGGAACTTTAGCTACATCCATTCTCGTGATATGTTCAGCAAAGATGTTTTATCGCTATTTTAAAACTTTTATCGTCTGTCCGGATTTTTGCAGTATAAACAGTTCTCTCCAAACTCGTATTCGCCAATGCTCGCCCAACACGGGTTCTACGTGCCTCATATTTGTTTTTCTCTCAAAGTTGATCACTAGGGGTTTCGTCCAATTTGATTCGAACCCAGTCCTCAGACTTCCTCAGACTCGACTTACGCCATCGAAATTCCAATCATTGGCACGAAGCGTTTTGCTTCGTCATTTCTTACGTACAGGGTAAATGTCTGTTCTGCCAGCCTCTGTCTATCATGGGCATAAATATATATTATATAGGCAAGCCCGTTCCAACTTAGACTATCAGTACTTACGAACCGATATGATTGTGGTCAAGCGTAAGTCTACTGACAAGTAAACAAAAAACTGTTCGTTAATGTTGGTCTCAGACGGGTCCTAAGTACCATATTCTTCTGTAGCTTTGACCGAAAATATCTTAGCAATATGAAGGAGCATTTGTTTATTGCTATAATTCTCCTGTTTACATCTGATAATATATCGTTATTCCTAGATCGCTTCGTTTATCTAGTGGCCATGTATCTGGCTGCCGATCTTTCGACCTGGGCTTAAACCCCAGGTCGAACTGATAAAAAGTTTTTAAAAAGGTTCTTCGATAGAAAAGTCTCAGTAACCGCTTGAAGTGATACTCGGGCCTCAGTGCGCAAATAGCCGTTGGTCCTGTGCCGGAACTCATGAGAGTGATGTGCACCTGTGTTAGCGCACACACTTGTGCCCTGTAATATGTCCTGTGTAGTTGGCTTCTCTCCTTGATAATAGCCGCCGTGGTCGTAATCGGTCAGGATGACATCAACGTCACATCGTTACTATTCAGATAGACGTTTATTATCTATCAGATCTACGTGTACTTTTAATGTTTCCATGTTCTTAGTCTTGGAGGCAGTTTTCAGACTTTAGTTTGCAGGCAGTTTTTTGTGAGCAAGACATTCGTTACTTCTCTCGTTGACCTTGGCGATGTAAGAAATATCAACCATCGCCAATAGGCAACTAACCTTGGGAACCAGGATAATCTTTTGTGCCTGGTGATTGGCACATTCACCATTAAAGTAAATTATGTTTAGTTAAAACAATGGTTAATTTTTTGTCTTGTCAAATTATTGCATAGAAGTTAGATATATTCACGCACGAAAGCGCCCTTCCACGCTAAGTTATTGCCGTGAATTAGTATTAGCGGCTTGTGCTAAAAAGACGTCTTAGTGCAGAAGGTACTGTAAGATTTAAGACGGAAAAAAATACAAATTAGATTATATTTCATAATGCTAGCGGATCATTTAATGTTGGGGGCGCCGATGTGGGCAGATCTTTGCCAAACTTATCATCCGGAGAGAAAACTTCGTCATCGATGGTGTTTCTATTAAATAATAGTATGTTTCTTATTTGCATTTTTTTTTTGTAATTTGCAGTAAAAATCAACAACAAAAGCTACACAGATTCAATAAGAGACACGTTTTGTAAAATAAAAAACAACAACAGAACCGAGAAACTCGCCTATATTTACAACGCGAGCGTCATTCTAGAAAATTCTAACGTGACACCATTCAAACCGAAGCACCAAAATGGTTGTTTCTACTGTCGCATGATATTCGACGATTTGTCGAAATTGCGAGAACATCAAAAGAAACACACTAAAGCTGAATTGAAACGGGTTCTGAGATCATATGGCGCGGAAAATTTCGTCGTATACGTTGACGTCACAGATCTTAAGTGTACAATTTGCAACGAACCCGTTCTAAATTTAAACGAATTAAAAATACATTTAATAAAAGAACACAAAAAGAAAATGCAAGAATTCCCCGACCGCGTCGTTCCGTTCAAATTAACTCCAGGTGTTTTCGAATGCCAAGTCTGTAAGTGCAACTTTGAAACGTTCGGCTCGATAGAGCGTCATATGAACGTACATTTCAGGAACTACGTTTGCAGAGAATGCGGTACCGGTTATGTAACGAAATGCCGTCTA
Source organism: Vanessa atalanta (assembly GCF_905147765.1). NCBI lineage: Eukaryota > Metazoa > Arthropoda > Insecta > Lepidoptera > Nymphalidae > Vanessa > Vanessa atalanta. The sequence continues at coordinate 4,340,561 of NC_061898.1, read as the reverse complement.
AAGGTACACTCGAAACAACACATTGGGGGGAGTTTCCCATGTGAGACGTGTAAAAAAGTATACTCAACGCCCGTGAAGTTAAAAAATCACATCGACGTGGTCCATAAAATGATAAAACGCTTCAAATGTGCCAAATGCGACGAGCGATTCACGGAATACTTTAGGCGGCAAAAACATATGGTAGAGGTACACGGTGTTGCCCCATTAGAATATAAATGTAATGTTTGCGAAAAATCGTTTGACCGTAAATATATGTTGTCCATGCACATGAAAAGAGATCACTTGGAAGAGAGAGACTATCAGTGCGAATTGTGCTGGTACACGTGTTTCACTAAAAACGAATTGAAAGTCCATATGATAAAACACAACGGCGAAAGAATCTTCGAATGTACGGTATGCAAAAAATCATATGCAAGGAAAAAAACGCTCAGAGAGCATATGCGAATTCATAACAATGATAGGCGATATGCATGCAAGTCGTGTGGTCAAGCATTTGTGCAGAATTGTAGTTTGAAAGGTCATATAAAAACTCATCACCCGGAACTCCTTGTTCCGTGATTTATATATATTGAAATCGTTAATTTTTTGAAAAAAAAAATTGTTTTATATTTATGAAATATATTATGACGTGATGATCAGTTAGTTTTATTTCACTCACGAGGTTTTAACCTTAAAATGTACATGTTCATCATCGAATATATCAGAAATAGTTATGATAATTTAGTTTAGAGGACAGTATAATTTATGTACATGTAACTGGCTGATGCTGATAATACAGATTTCGAAGATATTTTATATTATTCAATTATTAAATCTTGTGATTTGTCATGGAATGCAGTCTTTATACCTTCTTTTAATATGGAATAAAGACAAATAAAAATGAAATAATGTGATATGGATATATTTTTTGTATTATTAGGCATTGCCTCGCTCATTCTGTGTGTGCAGCGTAGAGTTTATAATATATATAGTTCAGAGTTTGGGGAGTAGAAGTAGAAAGAAATATCTCATATCTTCACCCAAAACCTGTCCACTGAAATGATGATATACAAGTTCAATAAATTTCCAGAAAGCCGCTATTCTAGCTAGAGTGTCAGCTTGACCTGAATTTAACCGAACAGTTAATTATTTGAATTTATAAATTCTATTTATAAATTAATTTAGAAATATCACCTTTATGAGGCAGACTTTTTGTCTCTCACAAATTCCACCCTCTGTGTCATCTCAATTTCACTTATTTTAAGGGACACTTTTTATACACGTAGATACTTCACCTACCTTTAAACTCCACAGACCAATCGATCTTTCAAAGTCAGACTTTTGACGTCAACGTCAAAACACTAAATAGTACTGTGTCAGAAGCTCAAAACGAAAACATTAGCAATCGGAGAATAAAAAAAAGCTTATGTTAAAATTAAAAAAGACGAATGAAATAACAATGGAAAATAATTTGAATAATACACGCTTTGGTAAATGCAGGTTTTGTTTCTGCAATGGTAATCACAGAGATATCATGAAGGAATATAATTTCAATGGTATACGCGAAGTGTACTTCGATTTATTTCAGGAATGTTTTAATTTATATGTAAGTAATAAATTTAAACAGACAGATTGCGCTTGTCGTTGGTCCCGTTCTTTTTTTAAATTATACACCGTGTTTCTTCTCCGACCGATAAATCTTTGTGCCGACATATTCATGACGGTTCCTTCCTCCTGTTTGAGTAAAAGCAGGATAAATCGAGATATACTTTCTTGTTTACAATATTAAAAAGCAAAGATTTAAAAGCAATGAATACTAGTATCGAATAATTATTGATACTTTTAATAAATCTTTGAGCTTTTGATTTAAATTATTACTTTATTTATGTAAGAATCTGCATCAAATAATACACCAAAAATGGCGCTAAAATACAATTAAAGTGTGTATTTATTCAATAACAGAAAACCACAGCATAATAATACTAAATATCTTTTTATAGATGTACTTGTATGAGAGCTTTTACTGTTTAATCGGTAATTATGCCACTAATTGGCAAAGAACCTCTCCTGCCAAGAAGGTTCGGAGTTTATTTCACCACTCATCCAATGACATGCTAACTAACATATATTATAATTGATTTTATCTATGTTCTTAATTATATTATATACTCATTATGAATAATTAAAATTCATCTATATTTTTATATGAGGAAACATTTGTTGTAATGTCTTTGAGATAAAACAACTAAATCAATGTACATAAAAAATTGTATTAGAAGATGCAGTGTATTCTGGATATCTCCAGAATACACTACATATATAATATTACGTCATAAGTACTGCGGTTTTACCTGCTTTAAATTTAGTTTATAGTATTGATAAAGTAAGAAGGGTGAATTTAATGTCCGTTCAAGTCATAATCACTTGACATCTCATCGTTTTCAGTTATGTACAAATGGCAGAAGCTCTTTGATCTGTTTACCATGTATCCAGAAGTTGAGAGAAGCGTTTAGCTTCCGAATGATGGTTGTGAATGCTGAGCAACAGCTATTAGACGCACTGGACGAGAAGCAGACGTACTTTGTTAACTGTAAGTCATGTTAACTGTAAGTTATCAATAATTGTTTATAATGTCTTCTTGCTTTCCTACAAATAGTGGCGAAGACGCCCACAGATTTCTGTATGCTTTTTGATTTGACCAAGAGGGACATGTTATCATTGACCATGGCATGGTACCAACTCATTTTTGGATGGATATAATGTTAATGTTGTATATTAGAAAAATACTCTTGGGATCCAGTTTATTTTGTTCGAAAGATGGCAAGTATCTCCACTGGTCATCTTAATCCTGCTATGCCTGGAAAGATTTGCATGCTATGCGTAAAAAGAGTCAATAGTGCGTTTCTTGTGGCAGCTAAACTCCAGGACTGAGCATAGAAATTAGAAGTATATATAGTATTCCTATTGAAAAAGAAATCTTAGATTTACGTACTCCATGCAATTTCCAAGTAGCTCAGATTCACTATGGATTTGCGAAAAAAAGGCGTTTTGAGCGTCGACGTAACTATTGAAGACGAACGACGAAACTTTGGAAGTAAAATTAAAGTGGAAATAAGTATTTAAGTGTAATAGTGTTGTATTATCAATAAATATATATTAATCCTAAACTCTTAGTAGTGCACAATATAGCCGAGTTATTAGCAAGTCGCAAGAAATACGTAAATCTATGGTTTGTTTATATTTTTTCCTGCTTCCATTGAAATAGGCAATACATTATTAAAACCAACAGAACATTAACATTAAGACGTGTGTTGTGTTATTATACTAGCAAAGTAAATATGCTAATATTTAATTCAATTTAGTGAAAAAAATATATAATTCTATTTGGTAGGATCATCAACGAATGAATTGCGTAAAGGGCGTGGGGATTTCACTTAGATAATACCAGTGTTGCCAAATTATTATCAATGTTGCTTTATCTAAAAAAAATGACTACTAATAATCCTAGTTAAAATTTCGAGATCGATAAATTTTGGTAGTTTTTGATACCGTATCATAGATAGTACGGTAGGAACAAATCAAATCGAAATAAACTTTATTCAAGTAGGCTTTTACAAGCTCTTTCGAATCGTCAACTAACAAACTATATTGAGTGAAGCTACCACCGATACGGAATGCAGATTCTACTGTGAAAAACCGGCAAGAAACTCACTAGTTACTCTTTTTCAACATTTATTACGTAAATTGGTATATCTACCAAGTTTTTGGTTCAGTTAGCGAGTTTGATCCCATTGAGTTCCGCCGCGGTATCATCACACGAATTTACTTTCAGTGGGGGAACCTCATATTGACATTGACGTTAAAGAGGAGAAGGCGGTTGAAGTTAAGAGCGAACAGAACGATTCAGAGGGAAATGTCGACGAGGAAGATTATTTAGACAAGTACGATGGTAAGTGATTACTGTTTGTTTATTGTTATGTAGTGAAATATGTGTACATTATTTGTGTTCAGGTTAGGTGTGTGTGTGTGTGTGTGTGTGTGTTTTAAACACTTGTTTATTTATTGAACTAAATACACAGCTACAAAATTAAGTATAATTTATGCGTATATCTAACCAAATAGAAGAGAAATATTTGAAATAACTTTTTTTTAACTTATTAATGAAGCGCGTATGTGTGAGTGTATGGCTGTGTGTGTATATGTTTCTGTATGTGAGTATCTATGTGTGTAGACGTTCTTAGTATAGTCTTGTCACGTAGTTGTTACACTTAAATTAACTCTCTTGACTAATTTTGAACTGTCGACGAAAACCAATTTAAGTAACTTAGTTTGTTTCTGAACGCTCATTGATCGGATATCGCGTCATGATTTGCGACTGACCAATGATCATTCAGCAAAAGTTCAAACAATGTCTGTTTATTTGCGTATCAGTGATATAGGTAGGAGACAAAAATAACCGGTTAAGAGAAATAACTAAATTCAGTAACGTAGGTATTTAGATAAAGTTGAAATTACACCTTGGTGTAGAAATAATAAGATTTAGAATATAAGCATTAAAAACGGTTTATTGGAAACAAGTGCAAGTGACATAACATATTGACAGACACGAGGAAAAGATAAGAGATAACAAAAAAGTATTTAAGCCATTAGGCGTTGTTTTACTTCTTCCAACACTTGGAGATGAGATGATCGCCTCCAGGCTGTTTCAAATAACGAAAATATGTTTATCATTTTGTACATGAAAATATGATATATATATGTATACTATATTTGTGAAAATTAAATTTGAAACATATATATATCCCGCTGAGTTCCTTTCGCCGGTTCTTCTCCTGTCCGAGGTGTTAAATTCCGAACCGGTGGTAGATTTTTGACTATCAATAAAAAAGATTAATCACTTCCATATTGAATAAAGATTTTTGACTTTGATTAAGAGCTTTGTAATATGTCAATTTGGTGCGCCGAGAATTATTTTTTTTTATTTTAGAAATATTGACAGACTCACATTCGACGGCTGATGAGGATTTAGTCGATGGTGAAGCGGAGTTCCTAGCCCGCTTCCCCCCCGGCACTCTACCACCGCTACCAACAAGAGCGACGTTGGAGTACAGATGTAAACAGTTCGTCAAGGAATTGGAGTTGTTGAAGGGTAATAGAAATTAAATCAAAATATACTTTATTCAAGTAGACTTTTGTGAAAAATGGAAACTTGACGCTCATTGGTCGGATATTGCGTAATCAATTCTCATTGACCAATTAAATTTCATCAAATGTTTGACCAGAAACTGTAGGTTTACTTCATAATATTAATTAAAGAAAATAAAATTTCAGGTAAAAAAATCACACCTAAATCTATAAAAAATCTAGTAACAGATCCGACACAACACAGGATACGAAACGTGTACATGACGGAGAAACTCGCACACATAACGAACTTATCGACGATTCTAGAACACTCCAACCTCACAGCGTTCAAGACTAGACGAAGATCCGGCTTCCCTTGCTTCTATTGCAGGCGTATTTACGAAAACTTCGAAATACTGCGCGACCACCAATACAACGACAAATGTAAATCAAACATGAAAAAAATTCTAAGTAAATCAATCATGGAGAGATTGGTCGTGTACGTTCACATCACAGATATCAAGTGTACTATTTGCGATCAAGGTCTTCCGAATCTGAACGAGCTGAAGTCTCATCTAACGAAGATCCACAAGAAGAAACTACACCCGGAATACGGCGATAGAATAATACCGTTCAAGCTTACTAAAGGTAACGAATACGAGTGCCAGACTTGTGGGTTCAATTTCGAAACATTCGGCGCCATAGAGCGTCACATGAACGTGCATTACAGGAACTTCGTGTGCGATCAGTGCGGTGCGGGCTACGTTACACAGAGCAGACTCAAAGTTCATCTAAAATATTCCCATATAAAGGGTGTTTTTCCGTGTGATATTTGTAATAAAGTGTTCAATACTCAGTATAAACATAAGTGTCATGTGGATGCTGTGCATAAAATGGTGAAGAAAAATAAGTGTCCAAAGTGCCCTGAACGTTTCACGGACTATTTCGATCGTCACCAGCATATGGTCGAAGCTCACGGGGAACAGCCCCTAAGGTATCGGTGTAACGTCTGCGATACGGTGTTCAAGAGACGCTACGCGCTTTCGTTGCATATGAAAAGGCGGCATTTGGAAGTCAAGGACAAAGAATGTTCGTTGTGCAGTTATAAATGTCACACGATAGCAGAATTGAAAGCCCATATGATCAAACACAATGGTGAAAGGACGTATGAGTGCATAGTCTGCAAGAAGTCGTACGCTAGGAAGAAGACTTTGAAGGAACATATGAGGATTCATAATAACGATCGAAGGTTCGTCTGCGTCGTGTGTGGACAGGCCTTCGTGCAAAATTGCAGTCTGAAAGGGCACATGAAGGCGCATCACGCGGATTATGTCAACGGTTTACCTAGAAGCTAGTTTAATTGTATTATATATTTGGGTGTCAATTATCGTTGAAGTTCGATAGCTTGATAGCTATTCGACCTTTTTGTGGCAATATAAGAGTTGCCATGGTAAGGAACTATTAAAAAAAGGCATATTTTGCTTTAAGAGGGACTCTGTTGGATCTTCCGTGAAGATCATTAATTTATGAATATTTTGAACACTTAATATGACTTTGGCAGCGAAGTCAATTTTCCTGCGGGTCACTGAAAATTAGTTTTCGTTATCAATTCAAATAACCAGTCCATTCATTCGTATAACGATTAAAGTAAATGAACAAACACATAAAATTATATTTGAAAGTCCTATTGCTGAGAAAACGCGTTCGCCAGGTCTGTAAGATGGTCACGAGTAGTATAGACTACAAAAATAAATAGTTGATATACTCTTGTAACAGCGTAAATTGGACATACAAATAACTATTTTTAGATTATAACATTGTATTGTATTCTCTTGGCTGGACCACTGGTAGGCAAGATAAACCTAACTTTTATTTTGTGAGCGTATCTGATCAGTATCGTCTTTATCACAAGGGCACATGGTACCAAACGATGATTAGAAGTTGCTAATAGGCTACTAAAAAAGGTGATCTTTATTTACCGCAAATTATCTGTCCTAGAGCCAAGGAATGGGATAAGACGACCCTCGACAATTGTTATGGATGAAGCGATCAGGTTAAACAAAGATAGACTTGGGATAACAAAGTCGTACTAATTTAGAAGATAACTTTCGTCTAATTTTATCAATACAATCAAAATTTTTCCCTACATTTTTGGACTTGTCTACACACGATCTTGTCATGTGTGTCTAGTCCATTTTTTTTATAAAACGCATCGGTTAGGGAGTAAAACCTTCCATCATGACGCAATAGCCCAGCGAATTTTTAAAAAAAGAATCACGTCGACGATTTGAGCTAACATTCGCACCCGTACTGTGATTTGAAGTTACATGTCTGATATCGATGCCTTGTTTAGTTGTCGACACTAGAACTAAAAAAATCATTCGCCAAAATTCTAAACTACTTTTATCTAGGCTGTATGACTAGTATAAAGTAAAGTAATTATTTGAAGTTACATACGTCTTGTCACTGTCAAGGTTTTACACCTAGTTAAGTAGTTACAAGGTGCGAATCACCGTCTAAACCGCTTTGGTGTGTAGACTCCTTTAGCTGATCGAATAATATTTTTTGTTTTTTTGTCCGAAACTCGCTAAGAGGGCCTCTTAGCCCACAACACCCTCGCGTTACGAATGCCTTCAGGGTTATCTTAAAATGTGTACAGCTTCATCAGAACTTCAATTAAGTCTTTATTTTGTGCCAATTTTGTACAGTAACGTTAATGCAATCCGTTTCTAGATAAATGCGAATTTTTCGACTACGCGTGACCTTAAACTTGACTGTCGTAAATACTTTAGTTCTACTGGTTTTATTGATTCCATAAACATATTTTAAGGACTACAGTTTAAATTAAACCTGAAATAAATGTGAAGATAAATATTATCAATAATAATGAGGTACGGTGTGTGTAAATAAATAAATTTTTGTGAGGTTCCGTATGTTTTTTTATTAATCCTCTATCGTTTAAATTTCAGACAGAATTAAATTTTTTATTTGGGCAGTTCCTCCGTATACGAAGGTACCATTTTAATTTGAATTTAAGACGAAACTGTATCAAGCATTGTCAGACCAGTAATGGACAAATTTGCACGTAAACACAGGATACTAAATAAATAAATATAATATTTAATTTTACATTACATACATTACTCTGATCCCTATGTGAGTAGCTAAAGCACTTGTGTTAAGGAAAATCCAAGACAGCATAGAAAACTAATGAACTTTTTCTACATGGACTCGGCCGGGAATCGAACCTTATTTAACCGAAAAAATTCAGTCGCAAGACCACTGCTGTCTCGCTAACTAAAACAAATCCTATGACATTTATTGACTTGACCAAGGTTTTGAACCACGGCATCTGCAGTTTTATAACCTAACAAGACCAACGATAAAGTCAATAAAATAAAAGATGTATTCACAAAGCGAGCAAAGATTAAAATCATACTTATTATATTTTGAATTTTATTCTAAGAGATTAACTATTCGTGTATATGTTGACTTTTTGAAAATATATACTAATAACTATCTGACTTTATAAATATAATATCAATCAACAATTAACTACTTTAAATAAATAATAATGAAAAACACAAACCAAGTAAAACGACAAATTTACTTTGACTCAGAAATAGTATATCCGAAGCGTTCATATTTCGCGCCAAAATGTAAACCCAATGACAGGCGACGGCGCGATTTTTTTTTAATTTATTACTCTACTAGGTATTGTTGTATTAAGCGTGAAGAATATATATATATATATAAATAAATTTTAATTATTTGTGCAACAAGAATTTAAAATATTCAATTTAAATTCTATAAAAACTATCTGCGTTTTTGTTACACATTATTACAGAGTTCCCTGACATAGACTCTATTCTTACAAAGCCTTTTGGCGAATTGTCAAATATTAGACACGTACTCAAATCAAAGACAATTTAGACATAGACAATTTTAATACCTTTAAGTAATATGATATATTCGTAACAGTACAAAATCCATCCAACCTTATCTATCCATCAACAGTTCGTAGTGCATCATACAGACGAGCCATTATCAAATCACATGGAATGGTAAATCTAAGGTTTGTTTAACTTTAATCCGTCTTCGATTGGTATAGGGTTTAGATGCCATTATGTTTCGACTTCAAATGTCCAACTAAGCTACATCTCTGTATAAACGACATAGCACAGTAGTGGCATTTATATCGCCTGTCATCTGCGTGTAAGCGCATATGTTCCCTGAGCGTCCATTTCTTACCAAACGACTTCTTGCAGACGTCACACTGAAATTCCCTAACGCCAGTGTGTTTCAACATATGGTGTTTTAATTCTTGACTTCCAAAAAATCTCATATCGCATGAATCACAAGCGAATCTACGTTCTTGTAAATGATCTCTTTTCGTGTGGATAGTTAGGGCACTTTGAGTCGGACATATTTTTCCACAAATTTGGCACTTCACACCCTGTATGTGGACTCCATGGGCGGACGATATGTGTTTCTCTTTCTTTCTTCTCGTACTGAATTTCTCGCCGCAATAACCGCACTTGGATTTCTTTTGCAGATGCACGTGGACTGCAAGTTCGTGAGACCTTTTTTTCATTTGAGTTTCGAATACTTTGGAGCAATGTTTGCAGGCAAACGATCCTCTATTGTGACTCTGATAGTGGAGATTGAATGTGGAACGGTTGACGTATCCCGACCCACATATGTCGCACACATAGTTCTTCGAATGTCGATTCATATGTTCGAGTAACATTTTGAATTTATTGAAAACAATTTTGCACGTTGTACATTTTAATTCTTGCCCATCGAATTTGAAAGGTATTATGTGATTGTTTATGTCCAAATGGATCGCCTTTCCATGTTCCTTTAAATGGAGCATCATTTCGTCAAGACTTTCGATTTTATTATTGCATATTACACATTTCAAACCGGTTATATCCAGTTTGGCTAAATAACTCCGAACGTGTTTTCCTTTTATGTAATTTCTCTTTTGTTCTGCATCATGGGTTCTTAGGGTGTGTTCTTTGAGATCGGCGGGTTTCGTGTAGGCTTCGGAACAAAAACTACACGTGTAGCCGAAATCGTTTTGGCAACGAAGTGGAGTAGCATTTGTATGGACGAGTATTGTGGCGATGTTGTCTCCGTGTTTCCTTAATTCATCTCGAAGAACAGCTGTAGCAGTTTTCTTTTTGGTTTCACATCGGATTTCCGCTTCGATCTTTGTTCTTTTAGTGTCATCTTGCTTTGATTTCTCGTTTCGATGCCCTATAAATAAATGATATATTTTATTGTACATGTTTATTAAAATAATCTCGACAAAACAGATGCTGATATTTTTGAAAGGTGTGTTTTGATTTTGGCTTAAGTCAAATATAAAGGTACACTGAAATTTCAAGACTGTTTATATTAGACTAAAGATTTTATAAGACATGATATTTTATCCATTATTTTATACTATACACGTCTAAGAACAAATTATCATCCCAATTTAAACTTGATTGGTGTAACACGTGTTCAATAAACAAATCTTAAAACCATTTACAACCGTGTATCGTGTATAATTGTTCATGGTCAGTTTTGGAGTAGACTAAGCGTGCCCGTGCTGCGCAAAGCACAAATTTGACGCGGCTACTTTACTTCGTCTTCGTTCGTAACGGTGTAGTTATATACTGTATTATACTGGAACAAGTCTTCTAGGATAGTAAATCGAGGTATTACCTGCTATTTTTAAAATATTTATTTTATAATATATGTTGGTGGACGAACAAATAGTCTAGCTGATGGTAAGTAGTCATCACCGCCCATAGACAATTGCTGTAAGAAATATTTAAAATTCCTTAAATTAACAAATGAACTAAGATATTATGGCCTTTGTCGATGACTGGCTTACCCACAAATCAGAAAACAACAATACTGAGCACTGCTGTTTGGCGATAGAATGTCTGATGAGTGGGTGGTACCTACCCAGACGGGCTTGCACAGAGTAGTGCCGCCTAGTATGACTGGGGTGACGTCATCGATGATATAAAAAAGATGCACGCTTGGTTTCATACCTAATGAGCATTTAACCTAAATCTGTCTTCACGCCAATTCTAGTAATTTTGACACATGCTTTAAATTACATATTTACACTTTGATAGATACCAAATACGGCTGCAATGCTGCTTTTCAAAACCTACTAGCATACGATTTGGTTATAAGCACGATATATTCAGACCTAAATACCAATAATAGGTATATTGTGTGAAAAATTACGTCTTTATAACAATAGGATAGTTTAGGCATAGGTGACGAAGGACGACGAAGACGAAGGTGGCCAAATGCCGCCAATCTCCGCCTCCAACGAATTCTTCGTTCAGCCTGCTTCTCGAAGATGTTGCTACCGATCTATATGATCTGAGAGGAAGGAATAACCCTTCCTGTCAAATCAAAGAGCTCGGTAGCACTTCCAGTGATTGCCCTTCGACGTTCATAACGAAACCGATTTTTAAAATAAGTCTTCCAGTTTTTTGGTCTTCGAGTCACACCTGTGATTATCTTTCTTAATCTTAAACAAGTTTCTGGCATCTAAACAAATAGACGAAATATGATTTCCATTTTACGAAAAAATTATAAATACTTTGTACAAATAAATGTTTACTAAAAAACAATTTCATATTAATATGACGTATATGACTTTTGGAGGGGGAGGCCATGTCCCCTATGTCGCCCTTCATAATCATCCTCTCTGTAAGGATATATCCATGACACGTTGTAGTTTTATTTAAAATTACAAAGAAATACTTTTAATATAACATAAAAATTTTATTTCCATAAACATATCTCATTCGACAACATTTAATTTAAAACATTAATATCAACAACAATTATTTAGTTATGTTTAGTATAAAATAATTATTTCTAAATTAATTTATATTATATAGTACATTTTTTTTAATTCAGTATTCTTAATACTGAATTGGACTTCTATTTCAGAGTCCTGTTTTATTGCAAGAAATTAGAGATTATTTGCATATTATTCATCCTGTATAGGCATTATAATCTTTACCACAGGGAACTTGGGGAACGTGCCCAGGGCCCCCATTCTGAGAGGGCCCCGAAGAACCAACAATTCCTATCACACGTTTGTGTTCACGTTGACTGCTATGTATATTTTCGAAATGGGCATATTTGGAAGAAATAACTTACATATTTATCAAAAGGCTGGTGATGATAGTCGATTATTAAAAGGAGAAAGCTATAGACGCGCTCTTCATGATAGAAATAGATATACTATAGCCATAAGATTGTACAACCAATCAGATTCCTACGAATTTACGAAAATTACCGCACCGTTTATTTGAAACTATACTTAAGGCCTGGCCATAAGCAAATTATTTGTACATACGGTAGTAAATATCTACGAAAAATGGCCCCAAATTCATGGGTGCCCAAGGGCCTTAGCATAGCTTGAGACTGCGAATATACTGGAAAGTGGTCACCACTGCCCATTCAAATTAGTACTGTAAGAGATATTATTTATTTTTCATATCAGTAATGCGCCACAAACCTTGTGGGAACTAAGAGCGTAACATGTGCCTTTAGTTTTCTTGACCGCCAAACCGGAGCCTTGAATTGAGTAAAACTATACTATAACTAGCTGAAACTGCGGCATTACTCTAGCGAAATTTACAAAACACAAACTTCCAAAACCCGTTTTACCCAAGACGTACCCCTAAGAAGTGGAGTTTCGTAAAATCTACACCCTATAAAGAACCTACCTGCCAAATTTCGAGTTAAGTGTTATAGTTTGTGAGGTTTCGTAATTACTCAGTGAGTGGTATTTCACTTTTATACGCATAGATCAATTTTTTAAAGAATATTATCGTCGCAATGGTCAATTAACTCGCTTAAGTTAAAGACCCTAACACCAGGATCCCAGGATTTTTACATCAGGATCCCAGAAAACGTTCAAAATTAATTATAATATTCAAAAGAATCGTTAAAGAACGTTTGTATGCTAAAGGATATTACAACACTAATGACTTTTTAGTTGACTGCACACCTTGGGAATGAAATGATCGCCTCCATGCTGTTTCAAATAACTAAAATATAATTATCATTGTACATGGAAAATGGATAAAAAAAAATATATTTTATAAATATATCCTATATATATATATTTATAAATATATCCCGCTGAGTTTCTTTGGCCGGTTCTTCTCAGGTCCGAGGTGCTAAATTCCGAACCGGTGGTAGATTTTTGACAATCAATAAGCAAGTGTAAACACTTCTATATTGAATAAAGATTTTTGACTTTGACCAGGTCGGACCATTAAAACTCATTGAGTTCTGCCAAAAAATCTCAGCGTTGTGGTAGTAAATTGAGAAGTTTTGGAAGATACATCGAGCTGTTGGTATTGCGCCTTGTTTCATTATTAAAACACATATTTAATTCATCTTAATAAACTCTTGTATGGACGTTATCGTTATCTATTTACTTCGTCCATCAACCTAAAGCTAAAATTCTTTTGCCAATAATATTTCTGACGCATATCTATAGAATTATCACTCACGAAGACGTTAAATTAGTTATTTTTTAAATAAATCAACTTAACACATAAACAAATTTGTATTCTTTTGCTGTCTTTGCTTTTAATTTTCGCACACACTCAAAGACATCTGGTATATCGTTGACTTAACATGAACTGGGTGATGAATTCCATCATCTAAGAATTACATCGTCTATAATATACAAATGTTCGAAATATCAACCCTGAAAAACACTTATTAATCCTGCGTATTTGTTTAGTGTCTGCCACGTGAAGAACACGAGCGCTGAGTGTTGATAGCATAACACCGATAATGGTCAAGTCCAAGACCATTGATGAGGACAATTAGGTCTCTTATAAATCTTTTACGTAGGGAGATCGCCACAACCTCTTGTTGTGTTGCGAGGCAGCCTTCACTAAATATCCATGTGACTATGTTGTTTAAATTACACTTGCTCTCCGTGTTTCGCACGCATGTGACCACGCCAGCTGCACTTTTGCACGAATGCTTGACCACAATGTTCACATTTAAATCGTCTGTCGTTCGTATGGATCCGCATGTGTTCGCGAAGCGTGTTACGCCGTCCGTAGGACTTCAAACAAACCTCACATTGAAACTTCCTAACACCAGTATGTTTGACCATGTGTTTCGTCACTTCGCTCTGCCTGAAGAACTTCATATCGCAAACCGTACACGTGTGCTGTCTCTCCATCAAGTGATCGCGTTTCGTGTGATCGCGCAGCGCACGCTGTGACACGAACATCTTATCGCACGCCTGACACTTGAAGGTCACTGACCGGACGCCGTGGACTTTCACCAAATGCTCCTCTCTCTTCTGATATCTATCAAATTTTTCGTTGCAATAACCGCATTTGTTTAATTTACTCCCATGAATGTGCACGAGCCGCTCGTGCGCTCTCTTCTTCCTCATAGTATTGTACGTTTTCGTGCAATGGTCGCACTTAAATAAGCCGGTCTGGTGACATTTTATATGGTTCAAGAGTATCGTCCTCGTGACGAATCCAGCGTCGCATTCGTTGCATATATAATTCCTGAAATGGGTACTCATGTGCTCTTGGAGAACTTTGAATCTATTGAACAGGCTGTAGCAAATGATACATCTCAGTTCTTCCCCTTCAAATTTAAATGGTAGAATGTAATTCTTTATATTTCTATGTAAAGACTTCCCGTGGACGGTTATAAGGTGATCGATGAGATCGTCTACCGTATTCATGCCTTGTTTACAGAGCGTGCAGAGGAGTCCCGTTATATCTAATTTCACGAGATAGGATGACACATATTTTCCTTTAATTAGACCGCTCTTTGTTGTGTTATCGTGTTGTTCCATGTTATGCCTCTTAAGATCTGCTGAATCAGGGTATTCTTCGGTGCAGAAACAGCACTTGTATCCAATTCCGCCTCTGCAGCGAATTGGTGTTGCGTTGGAACACTCGAATAGTTCGCTGATATCATTGCCGAAGTTCTCGAATTCGGGGAACATTTTCGTTTGAAACTCTGTTGTTTCGACGTTGTCGTCGTTCGTGTTTGTGTCTTGGAGCTTTTTCGTTTTAACTGTTTTGTTGCAGGTGTTGCGTAGTTCTACAAAGAAAGGGATACATTATTTTCTCTTTTCTTCAAGGCAAAAACTGGCAACTATGGGATAGCCACATAGAAGACAAGACTGTCACCTGATCGTTTCTACTTTAAATAGTCTTGATATATATATTTCTATCGTTGATAATTTCGTATTTTTACTAGTACAGTACAAATTTGACTTTTTGTGCACACATTTTGAATTTGGAATAGATTAAAAATATAAAGTACTTTACCGAGAACTAGAATATCTTTTAAATAAAATTCGTGTTTAGTTTGAATACATTTTTCTATGGCATTTTGATCGTTTAATATTATTGTTACAAAACCATATACAACATAAACTTTTAATATAATACGTCTACTTAAAATAGGACGAGAAATAAAAATAACCTGGTTTAGCATGTTGGAAAAGTTCAATCAACCTTAGACATGCAAACTAGAATAGGTCTTATTTCGTATATAATAATGTCGTGATTTTTGTTCTACTGCTGAAATG
Source organism: Vanessa atalanta (assembly GCF_905147765.1). Taxonomy (NCBI): domain Eukaryota; kingdom Metazoa; phylum Arthropoda; class Insecta; order Lepidoptera; family Nymphalidae; genus Vanessa; species Vanessa atalanta. The sequence goes on along the minus strand of NC_061898.1, from coordinate 4,324,837 downwards.
TTAAAATTCCAAAGTATATTAATCCATTTTTAAATAATTTATGTATACCCAAAAAATCTAAACGAAATTAGAATAATTAAATGTCAGATTAAATATGGTTGTATAAAGCTTCGCGTCTACTTAAATGAAATACCCTTTTGTGTTCGGACTCTTGCAATGTCCATTATCGATAGACTATCGATAGTTAGGTGTTAGCGATAGTATTGATAGTCTATCGATAGTATTGTCACGTGTCAATACTATCGATAGTATCGATATCTCCCCATGAGCAATACTGTCAATAGTATTGCAAAAATCATTACTTTTAACCGAAACTATCGATAGTACCAATATTATCGATGCTACCAATAGTATTGCTTACAGAGAGCTAGTATTGATACTATCGATAGTATTGATCAAAACGATAGTATCGATAGTTCTGCAACGCTGAAGTGTGTCTCCGTAGTTCTGAGCCAAGTAGAACAAGCGACATCTTGACAGCGGAGTTATAAGCAACGGTTCATGCACGGTTGGTACATGGGCAAATCAGTTCAATAGTTTTTGAGAATTGTTGCTAGAGCTTTTATGCGCAATAAATTTCACGGTTGTATACACAAGCGATCCCGTGGCGCTCTTCGAAGGGACGGAGACGGTATCGCTGGTTTTTTAGTGGGTATTCCGGCACTCGGTTGCCGGTGAGTATTATATACCCTTATCCTTGGGAAATTGACAGATATGTAAAATATTTACCAACAAATGGCCTATACATATAAAGCCGAGATGGCCCAGTGGTTAGAACGGTTGCATCTTATCCGATGATTTCGGGTTTAAACCTAGGCAGGCACCACTGAATTTTCATGTGCTTAATTTGTGTTTATAATTCATCTCGTGCTCGGCGGTGAAGGAAAATATCGTGAGGAAACCTGCATGTGTCTAAGTTCAACAAAATTCTGCCACATGTGTATACCACCAACCCGCATTCGAGCAGCGTGGTGGAATATGCTCCAAACCTTCTCCTCTAACGGTGAGGTGGCTTTAGCCCAGCAGTGGGAAATTTGCAGGCTGTTAATGTAAAAAATGGCCTATTCGCCTATAATTGTGTAACGCTCTGTATTATAGGTACTATAATACAAAAACTGTAAAATTGACATAAAAAAAAACTCGGAGTTTCTTTCGCCAGTACATCTCAGGTCCGAAGTGTATATCAGCACCGATGGTAGACAATAGATAAACGTTTCGCTTCTATGTTAAAATATATTAATTTCATTAATTATAAAGTACTTTTTTTATTTTAATAATTTTGTAATTAGTATCAGTGAAAACTTAGCCGATGTATGTAGTATTGTATATTTTTATGCCATAAGCGTCATCTCATTGTTTGTTTCCCACAACAAAAAAAAAAGTAAAATATTAATTTTTTTTTCCATAGACGGATATTACATTTTCACCTCAAAAATGCACACAATAATTGATATGTTACCACAGATGTAATATATAATCCAAAAAGGTGTTACCAGAATATTATAAAGAATTAAAATATTATTTTTAATAAAAAAAAAAAGTAATTCAAGACCATTATTACATGTGTAAACTTGAAAAGTTTAAAAAAGAAAACGACTTCAAAAAAACAGAACATATTTATTTACAAAACCATTCAAAGCCCATAAGCGGAGACTAAACCTGTTCCCCGTGCTTCGCCCGCATGTGTCCGCGCCAGCTGCACTTCTGCACGAATGCCTGCCCACAGAGCTCGCACTTGAACCGCCTGTCATTCGCGTGTATCCGCATATGTTCGCGCAGGGTCGACTTCCGTCCGTACGCCTTATTGCACACGACGCACTGATAATCCTTCTCCCCCGTGTGCTTGACCATGTGCTTCTTCAATTCTATATTCTTATAGAAACCTAGGTTGCAGTAGGAACACTTGAACGGTCGAAGCATCAAGTGGAAGCTTCTAATATGAGTCCGCAAAGACTTCTGACTGTTATAAGTTTTGCTGCACGCTTGGCAATTGTATGTTAGTTTAGCCGCGCTGTGCACGACGACCTCGTGCTCCTTCTTTTTCGCTATATCTATGAACTTCTCCCCGCAATATCCGCACTTGTGACGTTTATTATTGAACATATGAACGGACCGCTCGTGGTCGAGTCGACGGATCCGCGTCGTGAAAACCTTCGCACAGAACTGGCACGTGAACACGCCCGTCTCGTGCCTGTAGCCGTGCGATTGTAACGATCTCTTATTTATGAAACCTCGCCCGCACTCCTCGCACGCGTAGTTCTTGTAATGATTCAAGTTTACGTGATCATTGAGCACTTTGAAACTCAGGAATTCCTCGGAACATACCGCGCATTTTAGTGTATCGCTTTCGAACTTGAATGGAACGAGGTGATTGTGGACGTCCGTGTTTATTTCTATGTTATGCTCCAGTCTAAGGTGATCGAGCAAGTTCTCCAGGGAGTCAATACTTTCTGCGCAAACTTTGCACATTAGGTCCGTCAAATCTAGTTTAACGCTTCGATCAGATATGATATTAACTCTGAGCATGTTCTCGCTGAAATGTTCGACTAGTGTGTGCTCTTTCAGATCCGTCGGCTTTTCGTATTCGACTGAACAGAAGAAACATCCGTATCCAGTTCGGACGAATCCTTTAAACGGCGTCGCGTTCGTATATTTCATTATATAGTCGACGTTCTCTTGACGTTTCTGTAAGTCGGGTCGTCTCCGTTTCTTCGAATTCTCCGTGTCTTCTAATAGTTGCCTTCCTGTGGAAAGATTGCAATTGATTATTAGTAATATTATTATTTCGTTAATATTAAACAACGATCTCAATTATAAACAATGTTTAAGTATAGTTTAATTTCTTCCTTTCAATCATTTCGTTCGAACGACGAAGACATAAATGTTTATCAGTTGAACTATTCTGTAAGAAACTCGAAATCACTGCTGAACACGAATGTGAAATATCAGAATGTGATATTGACTATAGTAAGTATCAAATGTATAATACCAAAAGGGCGTATCGGCATATGTCGATCAACATTTCACGAGTGGGATACGAAGTGACCTATTACTGTGAGTGCTTTATGAAAAGAGCCTACTTTAACAACGGAGGTATTTTTTGATTGATTGCTAGTCTTGCTCGTGGAAAAGTATCTAGGTGCTGTAATGGTAAGTGCCCAAAAAATAATACATAATCCCCATATCACTTATAGCTAAAGCTGTACTAAGAAATGCAATCTAAATTGCATTTCTTAGTAGATTAAAGACCTTTATTAAATGTATTAAACCTCGCCCAATTGCCTCCACTGGTGACTGGATTTCTGGTTCATTTTTTGCCCAGAGGATCGGATTTGAGATACAAAAAAATGTTGCTAGCATTTATGCTACTATTCGCTTTGTATAAATTAAAATTATACCAATTTATCTCAATTTATAATCTTGTAGACAGAATAATAATTTCAGCCGTAATTACACCAATTTTAGGCAATCTATAAAATCTCTGCTATACGCCAACATGGATATGTTCAGAGGAACGAAATTAATTATCGAGTATTATGATGCCTATTTATGCCAAAAGTTCCGGATCCCGAGGAAAAAATAAGGATCTACATAAAACGTCCATATTGAATGACAAATACACGTTGCCGGTTTTTTAATAAACAGAACAATTGATCACTAAAGTCTCATCACAATTGGATGATAGGAACGCATAGAAAACAAATATATATAAAGAAAAAACACTTCAGTTTAACACTTCACTCGTTTTAGGCTTTGGTTGTTAGGCGTTACTCCTAAAAGTCCATATCCTTCCTTGAGACTCAACTCTTGCTTCATACCAAACATCATCAAATTCGATTTAGAGGATTCGCCGTAAAAGACATACAGAGACACTTTCGTATTTATAATATTCGTATGGATAAGGAACTAATGATTTTATACATATAAAAAGAATAGTTCAATCTAAATACAAGCTATTGTTTTTCATGTTTCACCGTTTCCAGAATTAAATTCATTTAGAACACGAGTACCTTAAACAAAGTGGCATTCCCAAACGACACATGGCAAAATACGGGGCAGGGCAGAAAGATGGCTGACGCAAGTAGTTATTGAAATAATTGCGAAGAAGCAAATGAAATCTGCTACATTCGCCAGATGCCGCTAATTAGTAATATATAATTGATTCTTGGGTATATCCCAAAATGCATGTAAAACGCCAAAATTCAAAATTTGTTTTTCGTGATATTAAATAATTACATCGGGTTCACACTGAATTAATTTTTTGATTTGTACTCTGATATAGGCTTTAAAATTACTAAATATGGGCCGATGATAGGCTGACCGATTTCGGTCAATTCGTCCATTCTCGAAGTGACAAGCCAACGGTATTGTCGATACTATTGTACACGACTGTTTAATCCCTCAATCTTATACTTACTTTTTCACGTTAAACGTCAAATATCTTTATTAAATATAGAAGCATAATACTTATTAATTGTTAAAAAAAACTGTCATCGGTTCGAAACAAGATCACAAGATTTTACTCACTCAGTTTGTAGAAATAATCCAATACAGAATGAAGCTTCCATTTGCAACATAAATTTTGTTGTTGTTAAATTCTCTAAGAACTTCAACGGTACACAGAAAATTAAATCAAGAAATACTTTATTCAAGTCACCAGTTCTGTTGAATCGTCATTTTACGGAATTGTATTAAACTTAAGGCTACCACTGGTTTCCTTTTCAAATACATTCGAAGTACAAAATACAAAAATTTAACATACCCTAATATAAAACACGAAAATTCGCCATTTTTAATAAATATTAAAGAACTTAATAAACTATTTTAATTTTACTAGAGACATCTAACGGTTAAAAAACATACTAAATATTAAAATTAAACACTTACCTTACATTCCCTATTTTAGAACGAAACAGCAACGAAACACTCACGTCCAGAAAAATAAAGGTTCAAAAAATAAATTCAGTGTCCCGTTGTCAAAAAAAAAAAACATATAAGAAAAATTATTGAAATTGCTCAATTAAATTTTATCAAAATCGATTTCGTACAGGTTGTAAAACATACCGTCTAAACTTATCAATTATTAGAATTAAAAAAAAAAAATATTTAGAATTTTGTATACAAAAATATTCGTAAAGGTAAGGAGATGTATCTTAGTGTTTAAAAAGTGTCCCTCAAAATGTATGAAATTAAAATTTGGCTAGTGGAGTTAGAGATTAAAATTTTAATCTAATCTAATAAGTTCATCATACATTTTTAAATTAATCTGTTAATAATATTTCTATATATTAGTTAATAAACGCATAAATGTTAACTTCAAGTGAACCACAGAGACGCGATTGTGGCAACTTATGGAACTTTTATTTTGTATATGAGACACTTCTGGTCAGTAGTCTAGAGACTCCATAGGCAAACGAGATATAGACTCCGTAGAATACGACTAGCAATTTAATTTTTCTTTTATCTTTGAAAATCATACGAAGTTATTTAGTTCTTTACCAACAATTTCATGTACAGTCGAGGTCAAAATTGTTTACACTCTCCGCCTGCCATTAGAATCGACTATAGGAGGTTTAGAGAGGTAGGATATTCTATTGGAGGTGACCACTTACCATCGAACAGATTCTACGATGCCCTATGTTACCATGATCTATATAAAATAAATAAAAATTAAAATATAATGTAAAAAAATACAACAAACTTTGATACTCACTAGTGATGGCTGAGCTGATTGCCTTCCTCGGTACACTATAAAGTATCGACGCCTTGTTTTGTGATAAAGCCTTAGTCCTGACAGCTTCTAGACACTTCTCTAAATCATCATCCGTGTACTTCTTGCTTCTTCTGTTTATCATCAATACATCTTTTTCCTGTTTCACTTGAGGTCTCTCGATTTTTATATCTGAAATTTGTATCGATAATAGTCAAGTTACAATAATTCGCATAGAGCTATAAATAGGTATGCGTTCTAGGTATACTATTACAAATGAAATATCAAAAGGAGAAACCTGTATCTTTTAAAAATAAATATAGATCAAAAATAGTAGTAAATCTTATCACATATACTCTATTTCAACCATAACAGGAAAAAGCCTAATGAACAACATTACAAAGCTTCGTTTACGTTATGAGAATTTAGTGGTGCACTGTTTATGAATCACCAATATTTAGATAAATGTCAATTGAATATAGTTTTGTTTCGATTCGTAATCCTATTTGGACTTAGTGTCCTAACCAAGTAAATCTCTGTACACGGCTTTTAGTACAAAATTTAATTAGTTTGAACGGGGAACAACCTTTAATTACTCTGAATACATTAAAATGATCTTATCATATCTACCTGACTTATCTCTCTCATTGTCATCTTCTTCTAAAAATTCTATACTCAAATACTCAGTTTCTATTTCATCTTCTGATTCCTCCTCCTGCTTGATGTGATCAGTGGTTACTGAAAAATAAGTATTATATAGTTAAATGTAATAGACATAAGACTAATTGGGTTTGAGTTATAAATTCGTAAATTCAAATTACAATAAAAAATATGACAATCAGAAACAAAAAATTGTCATTATATATTAACTGATTATAGACTTTTTTTTTATTGAGTTGAATTAAATTGTGACCTAGGGTAACTCATTGACCAGGTGCAAATTTTTATTAAATATAATTTAACACATTTTTTTTCCTTTTTTGTTACAGGTAGGCGGACGAGCAAATGGTACCTGATGGTAAGTGGTCACCACTGCATTCCTTACATTGTCAATGCGTAAACTAACATTGGGAACTATGATGTTATGTCCCTTGTGGATATGTACTCAAAAATGATTTACCTTTATAATAGTAAACATTTTTTTTAGAATTGGGACATTAATTTCAGAGATTATCCTTTACGCACAAACAATACTTCTTTATAATACTTGTATAGATTTAATTTAATTATCTTTACTAGTGTTGGTTGATTTCCAAATATAAAATCTATTTTCAAAAAATTTAAAAAAATTTTGCTACACCCTTTTCAATGTAATACTATAAACTTAATAAAAAAAAAACTTAATAAAATCTGTTACTAAACAGAGGAGCAATAGGTATTGTTTTGTTTTGCCTTTGCATGTATTAATAATTTTTATTTACACACCATTCTTTAATTGTTCCAAAATCAAATGTTCCGTGTATAATATCTCTTTTTTAAAGTTAATAGCATCTCGGAGACGAGACACACAGGTCTCACATATATGTTCCATTTCTGTGTCTCCTGGTGGTTGTTCCCACTGAAAGATTCAAACATTCTTCATTCAAGTAGGTTCTTATACCATTTAAGCATAGTGTACAGTATTAAATTAAATGTAAATATTCAGAAAGAAAACCGGCAAGAAACTCAGTTGTTACGCTTTTATAATCGTTTACATAATTTTGTAATATATACAATTCAGTTATTATTTATCTAACAACATCGAATTCTAACTTCACGCTGTTTAAACATACATTGACTTCTAGCGAGTTCAAAGCGACATTTATTATTGTTATTATTACACATTATCCTTGAAACAGTACTTGTTTATAAAAAATATATCGTATAAACTGTAATATAAGCATCAAAATACTCACAGAAAGAGCAAAACAGTCCGTCAACATCTCCCCATAAATCTCTCGTTCACCATCTCTGTAATACTCCGTCCACATATTCTTTAAACCTACTTCATCCAAGCAACATTTACATCTATATAAATATTCACCTCTTTTGCTTTTCCCCATAATTACTTATATATTTTTAAATCGGAAAAATTACAAAAATATTATACTAAAGTGGCATTTGGTAATTAGATTTGACAGTTGAGCAGTTTCAACAGGGATGCTCGATTTATATCGATAATTTAAAAATCGTAAATAAGCAATTATTGAAATCGTATTTAACCGATAATTGACATAATTAACATGGAAATATCGGTAATCACGTTTTAAACTTTGAATTTAAGATTATTTTGGTTCGATTTTAGTTGACAAAGCATTTTGTAAGTGAAATTTGTAACGACATAAGCATTGTGAAATAAGGTAACTTGATACAAGTTGTCTATATGGGGCGACTTGAAACTTAAATGGCGATTTATCAAGCAACTTCATATAGTTTTTGTCTAACTGTGCGTGCTCGTTATAAAAAAAATTACTGAAACCATTTTATAATAAAGCGCTAAAAGAAGTGTTACTTCAAGAATTGTTAATGGTTCACATTTTAATATCTCGATTCATTAATTATTATATGACATATGTATGTATCTAACCTTAATATACTATTAGTAGTCACACACAGTAGTCTTAAAATGTTATAAATGTGAAAATTATATTTTTTTTTTCCGGTTCTTCTAGTTAAAAATCTATATTCTAAACTGGTGTTAGCTTTACATTTGATTTAATACTCCAACATGACGATGCAAAAGAATATTTCGATATTGCATTTTATAAAACTTATAATTTGTGGTCTTTGCTTTTTTTTAGGAGAAAAAATAAATAATAATTAGATATTTTAAATCAAGTGTTTTGTTATGGGTTTATCGATACATTAAATATATTTGAAATTAACGTAATTTTTGACACAATTTGACTTACGAGTGTATGCATTGTTCTTGTAAATTTTTTTTTTCTCATATATTATGTCTTCTCTTATACACGTGACATGGGCATAATATTTTACGCTTAACTAACATTGATACACGCCAGAAAATAAAAATAAATAAACACATGTCGTTTAGAGTCTGTATTTATTGCACACGAACAAAACGTAAAAATAAAACTTCTTGTTCGTAATCAAATAAGCATTTATTTTAAAGCTTACATGTAAATATCACAATAAATAAATTAAAAGAACTTTATACAGCAATTAATGTCCGGTCGTTAAGTTTTAATACTTACTTATATAATTAGTTAAGTGAAATACTGTTTAATTATAACTGAAAAAAATATTAAAAAAAAAAACTATTTACAAAGACTAATATAGCTGAGCTATTAGCAAATCTCAAGGAATATATAAATATCATGTTTATTAATCTCTCTCTTACCGTTGGAATAGACTAGACATAGTAATAAACAACTTACATCACCGATATGCAGTAGGCTGATGTCCGAAAGCAAAGATTATGTATTCCTGACAAGTTAATCATCGAATAGATCAATAGATGACGTAAATTTGTTATTATACACAGATACGGTATCTTTAATTATAATACTATTAACAAAACAAATTTACTTTTAATGAATTTATTACATGAATATAAAATATTAATTAATAACAAAATACTTTAATCAATTTCTGGTTCGCTAATATTATTACAAAAACAGTTTAACAATGATACGCCTGACCGTATATCGCGCTGCTTCCCGCCAAAAACCATCTGACAGCTTGACGTATGATGTTCGGAAAGTCATACTAAATTTCCTTATAATACAATACTTTTTTAATTAACTACTTAAATAAAGTAAATTTATACTTCCAAAGTTCCGATAGCAACTTTGCAACATTTAAAACAGAATTTTGTCACGAATCCATAATAAATACCATAGATTATTCAACATCTAGACCAATGATGTCCTGTTTATTAAATATCAAAACTGCTTGCCATTGGATTAGGCTGAGTTAAAAGATCTCGGTCACAATTAGAACAAACCTACTAGTTAAATCATAATTATGATTCTAATAAAATAAGTATTCCACCAAATAATAATATGTATTTAATTTCACAAACTATATAAAAGCGAAATACTACTCAATGATTAATCACGAAATCTTTAAAACTATAACATCTACAAACTTGAAATTTGGCAGGTAGGTTCCTTATAGGGTGTAGACATCCCCTAAGAATTCCGGATTTTACGAAACTCCACCCCTAAGAGGCTAAAACGAGGGTTGGAAGGTTGCATGAAAGTCCTATGCTTTTGTACTATATAAGGACATTCTTTAGTTGATTTAGTATCAGCCATAGAATATTTCACCCATGCGAAGCAGGGACGGGTCGCTAGTTTAAAATAAAATTAAAACAAACTGTAAAACTCTTTAATCATCGACCGATGTATTAAATTCCTTATGCATTTGACAATGCTTTTTCAAATTGATCATCCTTGTAAAGCTCTCACCACACAGACCGCACAGGAAATTCCTCTCACCAGTATGACGGACCATATGATTCTTCAATTCATATTTCATGAGGAATGATTTATCACACTGTTTACATTGATGTTTCTTCTCAGCACCGTGCCGTCGCCTCATGTGAGCCAGGAAGTAAGGCTTCCATGTATAACAATTACCACAAAACTCGCAAGTCATCACTTTCACTTTTTCCGTATGGTGTTTCGTCACGTGTACGTGTCTCTGGAACAGTCCAACGAACTTCTCCGGACAATACAGACACTTTATCGTACTCTCTTGATTGTGGACGAGGCTGACGTGCTTGGATCGATACTTTTCCAAGGTAAACACTTTGTCACACACATCACAGGGATAGCTGCCCACTTTGTGGACATTTAAGTGTTTGTCCAGGCGAGTAGCTGACAGGAAAGTATCACCACATTCATAGCATATGTAATTACTATAGTGGTTGTTCATATGACTGTCGAGGTGTCCGAAGTTGTGGAAATTCTGGCGGCACAGGACACATTTCAAATCCGAGTCCAGGGCATAGGGTATGACCTTGGAATAGGCGTGGTCGAATTCCAAATCGTGGACTTCTGCGAGGTGGACGAATACGTGGTTCCAGTCTGGCAGCAGCGTGTAACAGCTTCTGCAGTGGAGCTCATCGACGTCCAGTTTTATGATTTCGTTCAACCATTGAGGCCGCATGTAAATTTCAATTTTCGTGCGCTCGTGGGCGTGTTTCGTTCTCGTGTGTTTCCTTAAATCGTCCGGATCTTCGAAGGTCGGTCCCTCAGTGGAACAATAGAAGCAATAGTATCTTGTGGTTTTCGTTTTGAATGGTATTGCCGTTGTATGAAGCAGGATTGCCTTTATCTCCTCTATTAATTGGAAATGTTTTTCGTTGTTCAATTCTTTGGTTTCATCGCCTGAAATAAAAAAAAAATATATATATAATGATTATTAATAACTTACTAGCTAAGTTAAACCCATGTAAAACTACAGTCTATTCCAACTACAAGAGGACAAAAGCTAAATAAACAATATTTGACATCGATTTGACGCGATAATTTGTCGAGAGCGTGAATTATCGTAAATTATCTATGACATTCACTATGGATTTGTGAGTGGCGTTTTGAACATTGACGAAACTTTGGGGAATAAAATTAAAGTGGATATAAGTACTAAAGTGTTGTATTATAAATAAGATATTTTAGTCAAAAACTCTTAGTAGTGTACAATATAGCTGAGCTATTATCAAATCGCGTGCCATACGTAAATCAACAAGGTTTGTTTATCTTTATTCCTTCTCCGATTGGAATAGACTATATTTACTTGCATACTCCCAAGGTTTTGTGTGTTTCTGACGGGAGACGAAGACACGCTTGATCATCCAAACGGATTTGTATAAACACTTACCGTCCCCCCCGTCGACGTTGACCTTCACAGTGAGGGTTTTCTTAGGCACTCCGTAGGTGACGGCTGCGCTTGCGCACGTCATCTCCCCACTGCGGACGGCTTCCACAGCGCGACGAAGGTCCTGCAGGGTGTATTGCTTGTACTGCTTCGTGCGTTCGCTCTTTTTCTTTTTCTTCGGCCATTTCCGTTTGGGTGACTGGGGACTCGGCACCTCTGGGATCGAGGAGCCTTGACTGGATTCCTCTGGATTTAATTGTAAGATGGGTGGTTTCTCTAAAGAAAACAAAATCTCGACTTTACATCAATGACACATACTTGGAATTCGGAATTAACTAAACAAGCAAACTGACATAAATATATATATATATATATATATATTATCATGAAGTCTGAAAACAAATAAGTATATATACTACCCGGCACGAAACTTGACCTAACATGGCGTCCTCTGCGCAGGTACAGTCCTTGCGAAAATCACGTACTATCTAAAAAGCTTAAAATAAATATTTAATATATTAAAGGGTAGGTACGTAATAAAACACAACGGGTTAATTATTGTATATTTAGTAATTATTGTATCAATAAATAAATAAAAAGAAATAAAAATAAAATTTAGAAATATTATTAGAAAATAAATTAATCACTATCACTCAACGGCGTGAAACCCTCAAAATCAGCAAATGAAGTCGAAGTTCTTGGATTGGTACTGGGGTTGGTACTGGTGCTCGGACCGGGTTCGTCATCATCAAAGACTTCCCAATCGCTACTACTGCTGCTATCTGAATCTCCCACTTGAATAACAAGTTGGTCTGTCAACTGGTCCACTACATGGTCGCTTTTGCAATAGTCGTCTTCAATAGACCTTACTTTTGAACATAACTTTTGCCATTCACTTGATCCCATAGCATCTACCTTCTGTTTCACCAGTTCCATAACGCGTGTGACGTTCCACGCTACGTTTTTGCTGCTAACGTAACCTTTGATTGCGGCCCACGCCATTTCAATGGGGTTCAGATCCGGATGATAGGGCGGCAAGCGAAGGACACTATGATTGTGTTGTGCTAATAATCTATCGATATTATAATTTTTTAAATTTTCTTTGTTCGTTTTTATTAGTTCGTACAACTGTGGCTTGTACATTGTTGGATCAAACGAAATTCCTTTTTCAGTCAGCCAGGCTTGCATGTCGCATTTCTTGGAGTTTGAATTTGGGGCCAAATTATATTGTGTATTATGGTAGGATGCATTGTCTACTACCACGACGGATCTCGGTGGTAGGTTTGGTATTAATTGTGAAGTTAACCATTTGGAATAATTTTCATAATTCATGTCGTCGTGATAGTCGCCCGTTTTGGCTCCGGATTTAAACATTAATAAACCATTTGGTATAAAACCGGCTTCAGACCCTGCATGTACCATAACTACCCGTTGACCTTTGGATATCGGTTTTTTTAAACCTTTTTTTGAACCGTCCGTCCACGCCTTGGAACTTGTGTGCGAAGCGTGGACATACGATTCGTCAGTATAAATTATGGGCCTTCCTTCATGTCTGTACTTTTGTATTGCTTCTAAATATTTGATTCGCTGTAATCTTATACTGGTTTTCTCAATAAGAACTTTTCTATTATTTTCTGTTGCTTTCCATTTAAAGCCTAGATCCTTTAAGATGCGTCGAAGACTCCGTTCAGATCCTTGATAATTTATATCCGATCGCAGTTTTGTCAGAAGTTTCGTAACTGTTGGGATTTCATTATTTGTTAAATGAAAATTATGAATGCATCTTTTGATAACTCCTTCTCCTTCATTCTCCGAACAGTGCATAGAGAGGTTTTTGTTGCTTCAGCTGTTCTCTCTTTAATTTGAGTATCACTTCTGCCATTAGCTTCGTTTTTTAAAAAACAGTAAACATCGTTAATCATTTTCCGAGCTTGTCTTTTTAGAACTATATTATTTTTTCTTGGCATTTTAGTATACTTCGTTAAAATCTTACTATAATAACAAAAGAAACAACCCACAAAATCAACAATACAAAAACAAAGTTAATAATCAAACACAATTTTACACAATAAAACCGTTATATAATAATAACTTATGTTAATGAGCGTACACTAAGACAACACAGGAACATGCGCGGGCGACGGGAGACGCGGTGGCACTGCGCGGGGCCACGCATCCACCCGTTGCTATGGTTACTAGTAATGGCGGCCTTGTTTGCTATAGTAACGCGCTCCTCGCCTCAGACCGCACCTCAAACGACATCTATTTTTTGTTACTGCGCAGAGTCAAGATTCGTGCCGGGTATTATAAATATTTTAAAGCTTTCATATAACTTCTTAGACTAGAACATAAAATCGGTACATCGTGTATGGACGTTGTGACGTCTGCACCTCGGACCGCTGACCAAGCATTTTTCTTCTTCGGATAACTGTTATAGGTTATTATTATGAATATAAGATAAGATAGCCAGACTCCCAAATGGGTCACCCGATGGTAAGTGGTCACCACTGCTTATAGATTTACTGTAGTAAATGTTAACCATGCCTTACATCGCCAATGTACCAACCTTGGGAACTAAAATGTTGTATTCTTGGTACTTATTGTAACTGCCGCGCTCAGCTTACAAACCAGAACACAGAAATACTAAGTACAAAACCCTACCATAAACGGCGCTAAAGTTTAAAATAGGTGTAATTTGAAAGTGCTTTGAGTATTACCAAAAAATTAAACACAATCAATAACATATTTGTGTAAATGATGCAGCAATACCTTGGGTGGCTTGGTCTTCCGTCTCAAGATACTCCACTTGCTCGTATTCATCCTCTGGGGGGATGGAGGGGACCGTAATCGCGTCCCCTTGGGGGTCATTACCTGAAATAAATGCTCACACACTCAACAGCCGTCAATAAACACCAAGAGTACAGAAACTCATAGATTTTAACCACAAAACTAGAGTCTATACCAATCAAACGGTTTGTTTGATTAGATTTAGACAATCCATACGATTTGCTAAAAGCTCCGCTATGTTACACTACAACCAATTCCTGATTAATATATCTCTATTTATAATGCAAGACTATTCCACCAGTGGCCTAGCTAGGTGGGCAAGGTGCATAGGAAAAGAATCCCCTCCCCCCTCTTTAACTTATAATGCCCTTCAAAATTATAGATAGGAAAAAAAATCTTTTGATTAGGATCGAGGTTTCCTAGCTTCAGATGCTGGCGAATTGGCTCTTTTTAAAGCTTAAGTTAAAGGGCCCCTAAGCTCCGGGGCCCTGGTGCGCTGCACCATCTGGCTATACGATAGCAACGCCACTGTACCGCTTAACTATTTATATCCACTTCAGTTTTACTCCTAAAATAACGATATCGACTTCGCTATATTCACTATGGATTATTAAAAAAAATCCCGACCAATGATATCGCGGCAATTAAAGGTCAAAGTTGTTTGTTTGTCTTTATTCTTGTGATTGGAATGAGATCTAGTTTCTCTTTTTATCGGTAGAAACTCGAAACTGTTGTAAACTTCAAATATAACCGAATATTGTATAAAAAGAGTCTATTTGAATTTATACTCATATGACTTGAGATGATTAGAATACATGCATCTTAACCGATGATTGCGGGTTCAAACCCAAGCAAGCACCACTGAATTTTCACGTGCTTATTTTGTATATATAATTAATATCATGCTGGGTGAAGGAAAATATCGTGAGAAAACCTGCATGTGTCTCATTTCGTCAAAATTCTGTCACATGTGTATCCACCAATCCGCTTTGGAACAGCGTGGTGGAATAAGCTCAAAAGCTTCTCCTCAAAGGGAGAGAATGCCTTAGCCCAGAAGTGGTCATTTTACAGTCTGTTACTATACTTTAATCCGTTACCCATTTACTCCCTCGAGGGTCCTTAGCCGGGACTCAAAACTATTTATACTATATCATACAAAACTTCATCGAAATTGGTTCGGCAGTTTAAGCTTGAAAAGGTAACGTAACTTTAGCATTTGTTATATCAGAATGTCTGTCTGTTACGCTTTAAATAATACGCTTTATATGACAAAATCAAAATATACTTTATTCAAGTAGGCTTTTACAAGCACTTTTGAATCGTCATTTAACAAACTATTTAAAGTAAATAAATTATAATTTGAATCTATGAAACGGCAAAGTTAAAAATGTCTGCGGAATTTTATTATAGAAGCGGATACCTTGCCCCAAGAATGATTTATTGACTTTGCGGAGTCGGAAACTTGTCAAAGTATAGTTTGTTTTTTATTAATACAAAAAAAGCACTTACAATCATTTAAAGGTTCTTCTAAGTAACTATACTCGTATCCGTCTTGAGATAAACGATGAACCGTGTCGTCATCCTTGGATGGAGAATATTCATCTTTGACGACAATATCTAGTAAAAAATATTACCAATTTTAACACTTTTCTGCAAAAACTTATCGCTTTAAACAATTCCCATGTTAATAAATTAAAATCAATTTATTTAAATAAACTTCGCAATGAAGCGTTTTTGAATCGTCGATATTTACCACCACCATATATCTACCACCGTTTCGGAAAGCAGCCTCCAGCGAGAAAAAACGGCAAGAAACTAGCATAGTTGCTCTTTTCAAATAAACAGATTAACAATGCTGTTTTTTACAATAATTAGTGTCCTGTAAAGGAACCGAGCCAATGTACAGGCGTTTTTTTCTAAAAAGTATTCTTTTAATGAATAATAAGATTTATTTATTATTCATTAAAAGAATACAAGATTTATTTATTATTCATCAAATAGTGGACAAAACGACCATATGATTATTGAAAAAGAGTATTTTTTTTTTTATGGCATTGGTTGGCGGACGAGCATATGGGCCACCTGATGGTAAGTGGTCACCACCGCCCATAGACAAAGGCGCTGTAAGAAATATTAACCATTCCTTACATCACCTATGCGCCACCAACCTTGGGAACTAAGATGTTATGTCCCTTGTGCCTGTGATTACACTAGCTCACTCACCCTTCGAACCGGAACACAACAATACAGTGTACTGTTATTTGGCAGTAGAATATCTGATGAGTGGGTGATACCTACCCAGACAGGCTTGCACAAAGCCCTACCACCAAGTAAAGTACTATTATGCCTTCAAAATTAAATTGAGCCTGTAATCGCGACCATACCGTGCCAATAGCACAAATAAAAATATATTTATATTGAAAAATTTATAAAACATATATACCAAAATAATATATATATATATATATATATATATATATAGAGAGATATTAATTCAACTTATACAGATAATAAATAAATATATTACCATACAACACATGTTGTTACCAGCATACTTAACAAGTAGTGTCGTCAGGATCTATAATACTAAAGCCGGACTTTATGTTAAATTAGATATATTTTATTTTTTATGAAGTAGTTAGCTTGTTAAACCATTCTGTACGTTTCAGAGAGACAGACAGACATGAGAGGTGAACTTTGTTTTTCTATATATAGCGTTGTAATGTAATTATGAATAACGATGATATGCATACATGGAGTATACATACGGCTACTTAATTATAAATAAAAATATATTTATTAGTAAATACCGTTCGATAAAATTTCTTCCGTGGACAATATTTCTTGTTTAAAATATACAGCTTCGCGGAGTCTTGAGACGCATAAATTGCAAATGAATTCTTCATCTTCCGATGGCTGCCACTGGAATAAAATAACAATTAAAGTCTTATAATTTTCTAATAACTCAATACCTTAACGAAAGTTATTCCATTTCTAATAACATCATTTGCTATTTATAGATATTTGTGTGACATTGGTAAGTAGGCATTTGGGGTATCTTTGCGTTTCTTCTTTCATCCCTTACATAACCAATACGCCTCCAACCTTGGGAGCTAAAATGGTATGTTCATTGTGCCTGTAGTTACACTGACTCACCCATCGAACAGCAACACAATAATACTGAGTATTGCTATTCATTGGTACAATATTTAATGAGTAGGTGATACCTACCCAGATGGGTTTGTAAAACCCTACCGATGAGTAAGAGACATTGTAAATAGGTCAAAATAAAGTAGATGAGATGTTTTATAAGTAAACGGTGCCTAGTTAAGTATAAAACATAGTCATTATAATATTACTATAAGGCAATCAGGGTATTATATTTACAATTAAAGTAGATACGAGTAATTTGGTATAATGTATTAGAACTGTTTATAGCAAAGGTCTTAGAAAATCATGAGGAATACGTAATCTAAGGGATTTTTGCTTTAAATCCTTCTTGGATTAGAATCGGTTATACATAACACTGTTTTCACTACATATATAGTTATTTAATACTTTATTAAGCGTACTTACTACATACATTATAACACAAAATTACAATTCAGTATAATTAATGTCAACATATATTATAACAGAAATGTATGTCAATTACAAGTGTGATATTAGTAAGATATTATTATATTCGTAAATAAAATATATATTAAAAGTGTGATTTATTAAAAAAATAATCTTTAATAAAATAAAAATTATTTAATTATAGTTACATAAAAATTTTATAAAACTATAAACATTTAAATCAGTTTTGGATTAATAATGTTCTAATAATGAAAAGAACTTAATCTTGTGTAGATCGGTATGGAATTTTTAATTATTCAATTTATTTAACTTAATAAATAAAACTTTGGTCAAGCAAAACTTAATGTAATTCTTTCGCCTTGTTAGTCTTTTGAAACAGGAGTTATGTTAAACGTAGAGCTAAGTTTTTAATTTTAAAACTAAATAAATTCTACTCTAAACTTACCGGTAAAGCGAAACATTCTATCAACAGAAGTCCGTATATTTCTTGTTCACCATCGTAATCATGTACGTCCCACAGGGCTTTAAGTTCCTTATCATCCAAGCAGCATTTGCATTTACGGATATATTCTTCAACTTTAATTCCACCAACTAGACTCAAACTCATGTTCAACTGAGTATAATTTCAATTTACAAACAAATAACTATCAAAGGTACTTTTTCCTAAATTGTTGACTTGGAAACGAGTCTTTTGCAAATCGACGAAAACCTTTTCTAACCTGTCATAGGGCTGTACCTCACTAAGCAATCTTTTAAGACATTTTATCGATACACCATCAGAAAGTGTCGAGAAAATTGAAGATGCAAAAACAAAACGCTTTCGTGATATATTGACTTTTATTATCTATCTGAATTTTTGACATTTGTCTTAAGCTTGTTGGGTTGGGAAGCTGTCGAATATTAAAAAACAATAAAATGTGTTTGCGTCTGTTTTTATTTCAATTATGTTAAATTAATGGCATTATAAGCAATAGTGTGAATGAAAAGTATTATTAATGCTAAGTTGTGACATAATATGGCCTTAATTAAGAACAACGGTTCTATAATTGACCCCGCGTTGTGTAGATGCTGCAGAGCTATAAAGAAATGCAGAATCCTAACATCAGAATACACTTGGATGGAGAAGAAGGAGATTTATGCAGATATGATAATGGATTGCTTCGGTATTCTCGTAAGTATTTAAACCATTTATTGCGGACATTGTTATATTTACTATAAGTTTTGATACTATTATTTATGTAAATAACAATATAAAAAAGTACAATTTTATTTATTTTTAAATTACAGTTATTTATCATTTTGTAAAACGATGTTCATAATGTTTTAACGAAATAAATATAGTAAGTAACTTGTTGTAAAGGCAAAAATTATTCTGTATTAAAACTATAATATATTATAATTTAAAATTTAAAAATAGTCATGAAGAAATGTGTTACAACTTCAGAACTTTTCTTGATATCAGATGTCAAGTGACTTGTTAAATTTTTGACTACAATAGATAAATATAATGAATTAGTTACCTGCTCAGAAATGTTCATTTATAATTCAACCTTTATATTTGTTAAAAAATATGTAAATACAAGTATTAATTAAATAAAACGCCTTTTGTCATTTCAATATTATAATACAGAATAACGGCCTCTAAATGCCCTATTGCTAAGACCTCCTCTTCCGTTACTTTTTTATACACAGCCAAGCATGAGATAAATGACAATCACAAAATAAAGCATATGAACTCCTGGTGCCCACCTGGCTTGAACCCACATTTTTCGGTTGAGATTGATATATTCCTCTATATCTTATCTCTTAATTAATTTTATAGTATATTCATATACAATGCTACTTCCATTTTTCTCTTCTTCTATTCCAAATTTAGTTATAAATTTCTAATATGAGTTTCTGCAACGATTTGATGAACTAGAAACGAGGATCTTTCACATCGTAAAATGCGTATACTATTGACTTATGAGGATGTTTATGATTGATGATGAGTATTGTTTAAGGTATTCTTGTTGTTTGTACCATTTTAGTTGTCTCATGTCGACGACGAGGTGAAGGATAGCGGCGTATGTGCAACGTGTGTCGTGCGCTTGCGCGATGCTTGTGCTTTCCGCCAACAAGTTTTGCAATGCGAGGAATTATTCCTGAGTGCCAAACTGGAAGATAGAGATGGTAGACATTAATGTTTTATAGTTACAAGTTTTGTTTTTTTTTTCTAGATAAAACTAGTTTCGATGCTTTGACTTAGACATAGAAAAATAAAAATAAATACTACAGAATACATTTTATCAGCATTTTGCGTAAATATTTTTACATTTTAATAAACAACCGTTACAAAATTGTAGAAAATTTATTTCAATAAAATATTACTATTTCTTTTTCCCACAGACACAAAGAAGGACACGGAAATTGAACTGAAGACCGAGCCAAAGGATGATTGCAGTGAACACAATTCATCGAACGAGGAGCACCAGGAGATCATTTCTTTAGATTATCCACCTGCGGTTGTAGGTATGTTAGTGCTGGTTTAAGGTACCCAGGATGCAGACAACTTTTACTTTTTTAAAGTCACTGAATTGTTTCATAATATATGATATAAATTCACCATTGGGAGGTAATGACAGATATAAATAATACATTAATACATTCGACGTAACTGCTTTGAATGTATTGCAGTCATAGTCTTATGGCCCGCTTACACTAGCGCGTACTACTATCGTAGCAATTTGATAACAGAATTTGATATAAAATTAAACTATACATAAACATACTTTAGAGTTACTTCAGATTAAATTTCTATATAGTTCACAGTTCTTTATAATAAAATAAAAATTCCAGATGTTAAATCACCGAAGAAAGAAGAAGATGAAAATAAACCAGACTTAGAAACTCATAATAATATAGCTAAAGATATGGACATTGAAATAGATGATATGGACGATGATGACTACCACGACGACTACTCAGGATCTTCATCAGATTCTGACAAGCCCATAAAAAGGAAATCTAAAAGCAAAAAAACGAAAGGCACCAAGAGTAATGGTACCACGAAGAAAAAGGTACTGAAGGGTAAAGGGACCAAGATGAAACAGAAAGCAGGTATGTTTTATGAACGTATTCGTTTTTATTGGTTAAAAATATGTAATACAACCCGCATTTTAGCAATACGGTTGAATGATACAAACTCGCAGAATTACTGGCGTCAGTTATTTCTTCGAAGTCTTCTTGAATGTAAAGCTCTTAAACTTAATCCATCACTTCACATCACATCGTATGTATGCAATGTGCTATAATTTATAACAACAAATGCAAGATCTTGATATTTTTGTACAGAATTAATTCAATTATAACTTTAAAAACAATTAGTTTTAGGTTCTTTGAAAGTTAAAACTATTTGGTGTATTGTCCACTTGTTGATGTTGTTTATTAAACACAAAATTTTATTTTTGAGCTGGTGCTCATAATCCCTCGAAGTAGAAATTACCAAATTTAAAGATCGATTGGCAAAGAAACTGATTTCTTGACAATAGCTCTTGTTAAGGATCATATGGGTCTTACGCAAGGGCCTAATATAAAACGAGAATCATAATAACCACTTTTATCACCGCTTTTGCGATATGGGTTAATTTTACTCCTTAATATAATATTGCAGGTTCTTCGGTAGAAAAGAAATCTAAAATTAAAAAGCCTCCCGTAGAAAAGAAGAATACGTACGATCGTGATCTTGATTGTATGTCTGAAGAGAACCTCCTCACAATCATTCAATATTCATACGTATGCCCATTTAAGAATAGAAGAAATAATTATTATTGTTTCTACTGTAAGGACTATTATCCAAAGCCCGAAGACTTGAGAGAGCACACGGTATCCCATGACACAAAACCATTCCAGCTTTTGATGGGTTACAAGAAAATGCCGAAATTAGACATCACAAGAATAGACTGCAGACTGTGTCCGATGAAGATAAATGATTTGGAAACATTCAAACAACATATAGATCAAGTTCACGACAAGAAAATATATTTCGAAGCGCCAGACAAGATGCTTCTGTACCGATTAACGTGGAACGATCTAGTTTGTGTTATGTGTAATGATGTGTTTGAAGATTTCAATACTTTAAACACACACATGGTGGAGCATTTCAGTAACTACACATGTGACATATGTGGTGTGTGCTTCTTAGAGAAACCTCGCCTAGACGCTCATTTGAAACGCCACAAAGACGATGAGAGACACACGTGTGAAGTGTGCGGTAAAGTTTTTAAATCGAACCATTACAAGGACATGCATGTCGATATAGTGCACAAAAAGAAAGCAATAATTCGGTGTCCGCGTTGTGACGAGTGTTTTATGTCTTACGCGTTGAAAAACAAACATCTGACTGAAGCGCACGGTCAGAAACGTACGTATCCGTGTAATTTATGTGACAAAGTGTATAATAGGCAGAAGACGTTGACAGAACACCAACGGAGGAATCATCAGAAGGTTCTCAAGCATCAATGTGAGTATTGCGATCAGAGATTCTATTTACCATCGCGTTTGAAGGAACACATAGCGACTCATACCGGCGAAAGGAACTTCAGATGTGAGTACTGTGACAAAAGCTATCCTCGCCTCAAATCGTTACAATATCACATACGAACGCACACGAACGATAGACGGTACCGGTGTCATATATGTGGTCAAGCGTTCATACAGAATGCAAGTCTTAAATCACATATAAAGAGTCATCATCCAGAATGTGACATAGAAGGATGTTATTTTTAGCAATATTATATATCTAGTAGTTAATTATTGTAATTTAAGAAAAGGAAAATGTACATCACTTTATCAATAAGCCCTATCTGAAAATTTCCAAATTGTAGGTGGAAATTTGCAGGATAAAGCTTCAAAATATATCAACAAAACATTAAGAAAATTGTCATTGTTTAACTCGCTCAGTCTCAAATTTCCATAATAAATCTAAATTTGTGTTAAATAATAATTATTAAGGTTTAAAACTTCATACGTTAACAAAGAAGACGAATCTAAATAAAAATCTCACATAATAACTTTATAACAAAAAACTTAAATGAACCATCTGATTGTAAATGGTCAAATCTGCTCACACCTCAACATTGGCGATCTAATGTAAAAAAATTTTAATGTGCAAAGAGCAAATATTGATGCCTGCCAGATTTTAACCCAATTTAGTTGGCGTGAACCTACCTAAAAGCCCTTAAGTCGCAGAACGCTTTTCTAAATTTACCTGGGTAGGTCCCACTTTCACATCAGTGCTTAGTACTTGCTTGCAGTACCTTTGATGTTTCTGTTTGACGGTAAACCAGTCAGTATACAAATAAATGGTGCATATTATCTTAATTTGTAAATCATGATGTGGAAAAATAAACTTTTATGAGTGATGACCTCTTACTACGAGAGCCGAGATGGCCCAGTGGTTAGAACGCGTACATCTTAACCGATGATTTCGGGTTCAAACCCAGGCAGGCACCACTGAAATTTCATGTGCTTAATTTGTGTTTATAATTCATCTCGTGCTCGGCGGTGAAGGAAAACATCGTGAGGAAACCTGCTTGTGTCTAATTTCAACGAAATTCTGCCACATGTGTATTCCGCCAACCCGCATTGGAGCAGCGTGGTGGAATATGCTCCAAACCTTCTCCTCAAAGGGAGAGGAGGCCTTTATCCCAGCAGTGGGACATTTACGAGCTGCTAATGCTAAAAAAAATGACCTCTTACTATTAGCTAATCATTTGCTGGGTTGCTTTCCAATCATAAAAAAATGAGCAACGCACAGTTTATTCTCGGTGTTTATAATTTATAAAAAAAAACTAACTTCCATAGTTTGACTGAAGTTATTTTTTATGGCAGAACACTCTTGATGTAAACGTATATTAATTAAAAATATGATAATACTATAACCATACATAGTTGCCTCAAATAACAAGTAAACGTAAACGGTAAAATATTTGTAATCAAATTTAATAGAATTTTTACAAGTGACAAAGAATATCAAATTAAAAGAGTTTTATTACAGCAATTTATGCAATTATTATCATCAGTTAATATTAAAATCTCTACAATTTGTAAATAGCAAAGTTATTTGATAGAAATGAAGTTTTGGCAATCGCTGTTCGACTCTATATTAAATGCCAGTTATTGAAATGGTGGGTTCCATCATCGACGCGTGAAGAGAATCATTCTCTCTGACTGTACTGGCCGTCTTCGCATTTGGTTACTGTCCAGTTACCGTCAGGTAGAATGGAGTCATATGCTCAATCGGCTTGTAAAAAAATATCATGAAGACACATATTAACTTCGATACTTGGACGCTATGATTAAAATTTTCAAATATAAATGTAAAAAATGTAATTTATCTATCATCAAATATTTTTTAAAATCACTGAAAAAATCTTTAATCAGATATTGAAGTCCTTGCACGAATTCTATTAAAATTGAGTATAATTTGAAATGTGTTGAAAATAAGGCTTTAATGAATACTCAAATCACAACTGAAATAAAATAAAAGTGTTTTATATTATAAAGATATTTTATATTTGAAATACAATGTACTATTGTTCACATAAGATAATTTAAGTAGCGACCTTTGACTAATATAATTTAAATGGACGAGCCTGAGCGCGCGGTTTTTTAGTTCTATAAAATGAAGCTCTCGTAAAATTTAGTCCCATGACCAATCTAATTCTTAGTTTAATGGCTTTTAGTTGTGCCGACAGGGTACAAATTATTACGCCAATGTCACATAAGATAGACAAAACACGAATGATATTGATTACCGATCAAGATTGAGTTGACAAGACGTCCGTTTGTTGTTTGTTTCATTTGTTTTGTGTCATTATTATTGAGCACTTTGTATGGACAAGACTCGTCGATTTAATTATATTGGGATAACTAATGAACCTTATTATACAAGAAATCAATAAATTTTATTTCGTATCAAAATTTTATTTTAAATTATTAATTTTTTAATAAACTTATTTGTACATAATGCTGTTTTATTGATTCCAAAATTTGTCCTCTTCAAATTTGTTAAGATATTAAATATTTTAGCAGATATTTGGTTTGTCCTTTTTACGTTAACAATTGAAAAACTAAAATAATATCGTAAAGATCACATTTATTTTATTCTTCTGATACGATCTAAAATATAAAACACTAATAAATGTATCTAGATGCCTTAAGAACTTATTTTGTGAAAAACTACATATATACATAATATGAATAGGTAGTTATTTCATGATAAGTGCTTTAGAAATAAGTGCATGAAGGAACAGTTTAAAAAGTAAAACAATATTATAATTAAAGCGACAAAAGCTTATAAAGTGATATCGTTTATAAATTAAAGATATTTAAAAAAAGACAGTTGAGTTTAAACCTTTTTAAGTGTATTTGTATGATAAGAAAGAAGCAATCGTATTACAATTTTATTTATTTAAAACTGCAATATTTTTTTCTTAAAAGGTACAAAAACTATCGACTTTAATTAAAACACAACTATATGACATGCGCATCACTACAAGTGAAAGCGAAAACGAAACGCTGCTCTTGTCAAACTAAGATATTTTTTTTTATTATCGAAACTCAAAAGTCAAGTTGACAATAAAATAGGATCAAGCCTAATAATGGAGCTCCTTGCTTCATCAGTATTTTGTATATTTTCTATCAATAAAAGTTAAATTAAAAAAATGGAGGACGTAAATTTATCAAAGAAAAATAAAGGACCTTTAATTGACCCAGCTCTTTGTCGTTGCTGCCGTTCCATAAAGAAATGTCGGCTTCTAACAACAGAATACGAATTCATGGGAACGAAGGAAGTGTATTCGGATATGTTTATGGATGTTTTCGGTTTACTTGTGAGTAAATATACTATCAAATACTAAAAACTAACAACTGTACTTTATATCTCGCAGTTTTTTATTTAAAAATTAGCTAAAATCATGTTTCATAAGCCAAATTGCATTTTCGATTTCTCATATTCTTTTAATAGAAATCTACGAAAATTTGTAAGTGTAAATAACTAGATATGTCCCGCTTTAACTTTTGGTATATTCGTACCATTCTTGGTACTTAACTACTTACGTATTAACACTACCGCAGCAAAAAAACAATCTTTAACGCTCTGTCAAATTTGCGAATTCACGTACTGGCAACCTTAAGAAAGATACAGGGTGTTGGGAAATCGGATCATGTGGGATTCCTAACCAGTGAAACCACGGCGACGACGTCCTGGGCACTGATTGAAGAGGCTGTGGGATAGTGTCGATAAAACGCATCGCATTCTCTGCCGTGCAGTGCTGGTGCTTTCCTCAGGCAGCGGTCACGATCTCGCCCCTCAGCACTCTCTAATGAGTACGGCAACACGAGGCAAACCTGGTTGCCAATCTCCTAAAAAAGTATCCAATACTTAAATTTTATTGTAGTTTTGTTAGCATATTTGATGATTTTCAGTTATCACACCTAGAGGATGATAGCAAAGAGTCCTGTATTTGTGCGACGTGTGTTTCCCGTCTACGTGAAGCGTGTGCATTCAGACGTCAAGTGCTCCAGTCCGAGCAGATGTTTTTAGAGGCTCGGTTACAGAATAAAGATGGTAAATTCTATAAATAAGTATTTATTTGTATTAAATTAACTCATGTTTACCAATACACATACAATCAGAATAAAAGTAACTCAGAGATTTATAATATCAGAAAAAATATTTTACTGAATTTATTTGGACCGGAGTCGTATTGGATAATTGGACATAGACTGATAATAAAGAAAAATAAATGATCACACACATAATAAACTTAACAAGTATATTTAGCAAACACAGTTCTATAACCATAACAGTTGAAATATATCTGGACTCCAGCGAGTTCCAACTTGCTACAACAAAACAAACCGAAAATTACTTAGTTTTAATTTTTTATATTACGCTTAGGACCGATTCGGTTAATCGACATTTGGATAATCTGCGTTCTACTGTAAATACAAATAGCGTAAATCTCATAGAAAAATTTTCAAAATATCTAAAAAAAATTGCTATGTATGTAGGTTTTGAGACAAGTTTATGGCTGGGTATTTCGAGTTCCGAGATACTTACCTAATTTTGACAAAGATGACTGTTTTTTTTCTGAAAACTCTTATAGATGGAATTGTGTATAATAAATTTAAACGTAATGCGTCCAATTATGTTTCAGAAAATGACCAAAATGTGAAAATCGAAGTAAAAACGGAGCCGGCTTGTGAAAATGATTCCAATGACGTCACAGATGTACAAGACGACCATTATGGTAAGTATCATAATCTACGTAGAAGTATTTTGATATACATTAAAGACTTATTTTTAGTAAAAATAATTATACTTAGTCTATATTGAACTCGGTTAATGTGTAGCCTCTTATTAGTCCAAGATGTTATAGTATCAGTTCAATAATCGTAATGACTTGTATAAGATACCGAAGTTCTGTGTTTATAATGGGAAGTAGGGTTGTATCTGGTATGATGGCGAGGTTTGCCATGGTGTGTTTCGCCTCGCTAACCCGCGCTTTCGTCCTTGCCTCGCCTTGCGTCCGATCTTGCAGGTATTCTCCAGATCTACCGTGACCCGTTACCTGTGTAAGTCGGAAGGTGATTTTTCTCGTTCAGGCGGGCTTCTAAGGCGGTAGTATTTCCAACGACTCGCTTATACGCGTACCTTTCCTCGTGAAAATAGTTGCGCCACCTTTCTAGAGCCCTCCAGTGTTACCGCTGCTTATAAGCCTCGAGCGCACTCGTTGGCCCCCTTTTTCACCTTTCTGACAGAGATCACGTGTCTACTGATAGTCCATATATCCTAAATCGGAAAGCGCGCTGGGACTGTTGTCCTGGTAAGCGCATCTACATCCTAACCTACGTCAACCTACACGAATTCTCTTACGACACACGAGGGGGCGGATCACCGCCACCACCAGACTCACTGAGGAGAAACTAAGTTCCCCCATCTGCGAATCAGATTTCGTTGGACAAGGGCTCTGATTCGCACCTCCTCAGATCCAGATCTTTCAGATTCAGTGTCGGAATTCAACTAGCTTCTTTGATTTTTGAATATATAAAAGATGTTTTCTGAAAAGTTGATAGAAAATTAAATTAAATTATTTTTTATAAATTTCAGATGATGATTTAACGATAAAACTAGATTCACAAACATCAATAGAAGACAATCTTAAACCGAGGCTACCCTTAAAGAAAACTAGAAGTACCCAGAAGAGCAAAGTTTGTAAGGAATTGAGAAGTGGCGGGAAGATGCACAGATTGAGGGAAAAGCTAGATAAGCTGTTAAAAACAGGTAATCATTATATTTTTATATAATTAATGGTAACATGATTTATGTACTCTGTGATAAGGGTAAATATCAAGATTAAAATTAATTAATTTTGTTCGACTGTTCCCTAGAAAAAGAGATAATATTAAATCTAGCAACATTTGTATTTGTATAAAAATAGATTTTTTTTAATGATAATTTTAACATATTTTTCTTAAGATGCTATTATGAATATATTATTTGAGTTAAGGTATACTCAGACAGGGGTTCAAAGGCGAAAAAGAACGACTATTTTTTTATCTATTTAATGTTAAGTATTAATGGAAAAAAATCGTTAAGAAATCTATAGACAAGTGTAAAATGCTTTAATTTTTGTCCTAAACGCAGAAGACTGCACATTTGTAGTTTTTGGGAGGTTGATTACAATTTTAATAGGCTATTCGACTAGTTTTTAAAATCCATTTTATATTATTGAGTAGAGGTTAAGGAACCCAGTAAAAGTTGTTTTTTATAATTCTAGGTCATATTTGCTGAAAAATATCAAATTAAAAATTCCATATTTAAATAGCGCGCGAAAACGCTACTTTGATAATATGGCGCTGCAATGGGGTCGGTGACGTCACTTGCCTGTATTGTAATCTGTGGCACATATAATACACATACAGTAGGCAAACGAAATTAACCAGCAAGTGATGTTATCATAAGCTCGACCAATCAGGAGCGTTTTGTGTCACGTGACAAACGTTTAAAAAAATGGATTTTTATTTATGGATTTTTGAATAAATTAATTATTATTTTTAACTTTCGTTAATAAATAGCCATTTTTAATCTCATAATATATAATGATTACAATAATTGACACTCTATTTTTCGCATTGTCAAATAGCCTATTGTTTTATTGCAGATTCGCCGCCTCAGAAAAAATTACAATTAAAGAAACAAGCCATCGATCACGACCAAATGGCCTTCACGAACACTATCACAATCGTTCACAACTCATACGTCTGTCCGTTTCATAATCGCATCAGCTTTTATTACTGTTACTATTGCAAGGACCAATTCACGAATCCCAACGAACTCAGGGAACATACACTATCCCACGATCCGAAAGAACTCTTCGAAGATACGACAGAAAATAAAAAAACTCCGAAAATCGATATTACGAGAATCGATTGCAGACTTTGTCCGGAGAAAATCGACGACCTCGATACATTTAAGACGCACATCACTAATGTACACGGGAAAGTTATTTATCCCGTGACAAATGAATTTTTGAAGTTTCGTCTGACATTAAATAATTTGACGTGCACAGAGTGTAATAGTGTCTTTCCTTATTTCGATTCCCTTAAAAAACATATGATCGATCATTTCGGTACGTTCACTTGTGATATGTGTGGCGCATGCTTTTTAGAACAGGCGTCATTGAGAACGCACATCAAAGCTCATAACAAAATTGACGTGAATTTTCCATGTGAAATTTGCGGTAAAAATTTAAAATCGAAATATAGCCGAAGCTTACACGTCGCGACTGTCCATGAAAAAAAACCTTTCGTTAATTGTTATAAATGCGAGGCGACGTTTTTGTCGTACGCGTTACGTAATCGTCATTTGATCGAGGTCCACGGTGATAAACGCACGTTCCCTTGCAAGTTGTGTGATAAAGTCTATAATAGACGCAAGACGTTGATGGAACACAATCGTCGGAACCATTTGAAAGTATATCGACATCAATGCGACCTTTGCGACCAGAGGTTCTATTTGCCGTCTCGTTTGAAAGAACACATGGCGACTCATACGGGAGAAAGGAACTTTAGATGCGAGTTCTGTGATAAAAGTTATCCCCGATTGCAGTCCTTGCAAGAACATATACGATCTCATAGCAGCGAAAGGAGATTTAAGTGCGATGTTTGTAATACAGCGTTCACGCAGAGCGGCAGTTTGAAAAACCATATGAAAAGTCATCACCAAGTTTTCGAAATGGAAGGCAGTTTTAATTAATGTAAACGAAAATTAGTTCAATTTCTGAAGTATAAATTGGCGGGAAAATTTAATGACACTGACATTTCGATGATTGTGTGAACAGATTAAAAAGGTTTTTGTAATAATGTTTGTAAAGAATGATGATAATTTAATTGCGCTTAAATGTAAATAGAACAATTTGTATAATTTATATAATGTGATGTATGTAATTTAAATAAAATATTATTTAATACATTTAACAGATGTTTTATTTTTGAGGATAAACGTGAATTAAAATAAAAAAACTTTAATTTTACGTTTATAAGCTCTGTAAAAATAACTTTAAACTCAGGCATATTTAAATCTAAATACAACGGATTTAAATTAAAACGGCACTATTTAGCTCAGTCAAACTATTGAGTAACTTACCGAGTAAACAGTACCTACAAATACATGAATATTGTTACGACACCCGCAAGCCCTCAAAATATCTCATGATCTTACGATCCTATTGCAATTTGCGTAACGTCAAATTTATTATAATTTAATACATTTAGGTTGTACAGTGTGCGCGTAGTTAACGGAGAGGGCGAACGTCGTTAATTGTTAAAAAGTTTATGATTAATTAAGGAAGCTGGCAGTATAGCGTCAGCTTACGGCGGTTACTTGACTGCTAATGGAGTACTAATGGCGCACTAAAATTAATTACTCATTAATTTTGCTCTAAGTGGATTCTGCCTACATATCACTCATGTTTATTTATTTTCTATTCCAACCGCAAGAGGACAAAAGCCAAATAAGCTAGAGAGCTTGAATAATCTATGACATTCATTATGGATTTACGAAAAAATGGCGTTTTGAACGTAAAATTGAAGGCGTTAAATTAAAGTGGATATAAGTAGTTAAGGGAAACGGTGTTGTTACTATAAGTAAACGTTACAAACACGTGAACAAAACAGTTCTCTTTTTTCTCCGTGTGTTCACATATTTCCTTTTTTTTCTCATTTATTATAGAGGATAGATATATATTTATTTGTTATAGAGGAACTTTAGTGTCCAAATAAAGATAAAAATAAAGACGTGTAAAATTTGACATCTCACGTTGATAATAAGCAACAACAACATACCATTTGACAGTCAGCCCTAACAGATGTGTGTAACAGCGCGCGCTGATTGGTCAAACCAAGTAGCGTTTCCTGTTACACATTTCCGTCCCTTTTCACGAAATCACTCCCACAGATTATGAAAAACTAGAGGAAACATGTCATACATCTAAATTTTTGGAATAAGATTCGAGCAAATACTATAATAATAAATATTTGATCAATGAAAATACAAAAGATATCATTAAAATTATATTTAATTCAATAAATACACATAAAATTAACTATATTCGGGATGCTGGCTCTTCATATGCCCCTTCAGACTGCAGTTCTGTATGAAGGCCTGTCCGCATATATGGCACCGGTAGCGTCTGTCGTTCGTGTGTATGCGAATATGGTCCTTAAGCGTCTTTAACCGAGGGTATGTTTTCTCGCAAACTTTACACTTGAAGTTCCTCTCGCCTGTGTGTGTGGGCATGTGGTTGGTGAGCGCGAAACGGGTGAAGAATTTCTGGCCGCAGCATTGACATTCATATCTGGAAACGAAATTACATTAACAGCCTGTAAACTTCGCACTGCTGGGCAAATGTCTCCTCACCCTTTGAGGAGAAAGTTTGGAGCATATTCCACCACGCTGCTCCGATGCGGGTTGATGGATACATATGTTGCAGAATTTCGTTGAAATTAGACACATGCAGGATCGATACCTTACCATCCGGGTAGGTACCCAAAATTTATACATAAAAAAACCCTATAATTTAAGGGTATGAAAGGCTCACCCAATAACATTGCTGTCTCAGTTTGAAGACTGAGTTTTGCTTTTTTTTATTGCTCTGACAATTACTCTACAAAGTGGTAAAACACCACTTTTTTTAAATAGGCAAGCAGACAAAGGTAAAGTAGCCTATCAGAGCGTTCATGGGCTTCACAAAATAAAAGATCGCAACATTTCTGCGAAACTAACTTTAACTTTATGGTATAATAAACTTATTCATTGGTCTAGTGTTAGGCCTATAAGGGAGTAGCCTTTTTTATTTCAAGTACATAAGTGGTCTCTTGTTATAAAACATTGAATATAACATTGTAATATCGGTAGGCGGACGTGCAAATGGGCATCCTGATAAGCAAGAAGATATAACTGTTATATCGCCACCAACCGTGGAACGTTATTTTTGCTTCGTCCGCTTTGACACTCACCGGCATCAATACACTGGCTCAGTCGCCTTCACGGACCAATACCATATATTGCTGTTCGATGGTGAAATATTTGAAGGGCTGAAAGTACCATCCAGTGGGGCTTGCATAAGTTCTTGTCCCTGCAGTGACCTAACCTATATAGCTATGTCTTCGAGTACATATATAATTATATTTATATACATCACCTGTAATCCTTCAAATGCTCCTTTCGCCTGTGAATTGTCAATTTCCTTCTCGTCTCGCAAACTTTATCGCACAAGTTACAGGGAAACGAGAGCGGCTCCTCGCCGTGGACTTCCACCAAGTGTTTCAACTTCTGTGGGTATGTCATCAGTCTCACGTCACACTTGGGGCAGTATACTCTACCTGGAATATAAAACGAATTAATAACCTAAAGGGGGGGGGTGGGGTCATTCATATCTGTCTAAATAGTGACTAGCTGTTATATAATCTATAGCCTTTTTCAATAAAATGATGGTCAAACGTCAATATACGGATATTTTAAGTCGCGGGCAACAATAATTTTTTGTTAAATTCAAATTTAACAAAAATTTATTGTTGTAGCCTAAGTTACTCCTAACTACATCAGCTATCTGTTAGAGTAAGTCCTGTCAAAATCGATCCAGCCGTTCCAGAGATTAGCCGAAACAAACAGACAGACAAACGAACAGAAAAAAAAAATGGTGTATGTACCGTGTATACATACATATGCATTTAGTAAAAAGCTGCTTTAATATTACAAACAGACACTCCAATTTTATTATATTTGTAGAAGATTCGTACTGATAGATCCTGAGATAAGCTTGTTCATACAAACGAACAAATCTATCTCATTATAATCTTGTATTATTGGGATGTAGTTATGTGTAGTTTATTATTATACTTTAGTATTACATTATCTCCTCTCTACCTATACCCGAACTTACCTTTTCGTTTTAAGTTTCTATCACTGAAGGTTGTCGGTGAGAGATCACTTATCAAATATTTTTGATAACTTGTGTCTCTTATGTACGCATGTGTTGTACAATAAAGTATGTAAATATATATATATACAGGCAAAGATACTTTACTCCTCTCCTTGTAATAAATAAAAGCAGATAATTTTACTAAAATATGAAACCGACATATATGTTTTCAAACAATTTTAAATTTTGATTATGGCCTTTGATAATTTAATTTCGACCATTCAGCACACATAAGTCATTATAGATATATATATATTAAAATAAGATTCGGTTCATCTGTCAGAAGGCAGCACTTACAAGAATGTAACTGTAAACTATCTGTATTTTCTTGTATCTGTTTCTGTGTCTCTGGTCGATTCTCACAGTGAAAAATAAAGTGCAACGTTGTGCAATAGAACATATATAATATAGAAGGCCATACTCAACAATATAGATAGATAAGGCACAATGTAGCTAAGAAGAGCTTTTCATAGATGGATTTTGAATTTGGTAACTAAACAGTTCAACCAGCTCACCTCTTTTCTTATGGACCCTATCCACGTGTAATTCCTTGTTGTACTGGGCCTTGAACACTTTACCGCACACCTCACAAGGGAAATCCCCTTCCTCGTGTCTCTGTTGATGCATTATAAACCTGCCTCGGTCCACGAACCCCAGACCGCACGTCTCGCACACATAGTTACTGAAATGTTCGTTCATATGTTTGTTCAGGGCATGGAAATACGGAAACACACAGTCACAGAGCGCGCACTTGAATTCATTGTTACACAAACGGAACGGCAGGAGAAGATCACGATTGTTGAAGTAGTATTTCTTCTTGTGGACGCTCGATATGTGGTGCCTGAAGTCATCCAGCGTCGTTATCCGTTCCGGACAAAGTCGACAGTCGATTCTGGTCAGATCTATCTTGAGCATATTCTTGTGTTCCGTTATCTTGAACTTCTTCGGATGATGGTTGTGCAACGTGTGACTCCTCAGGAGTTCGGGGTCGGAGAAGTTCTCCCCGCAGTAGAAGCAGAGGAGGTGGTTGTGTCTGCACTTGAACGGGCACACGTAGGAGAATTCCACTATTGTCAGGATGTTCGTCTCGGTGATGTAGGACGGGTCTCGTTCGCGCATGCGCTGCTGTAATTTCGACATCGGTATCTCTAGAAGATAGATTTTTGTCATTAGATATTGATAATTTTGTTTTTTTAAGAGGCAAACTAATAAATGATCTTTAACGATGAGAAATCGTACAAGAACAAGGGGAATATGTGATGACCCAACGGTCCTGCCGTTGGGTCATCACATATTCTACTGCCAAACAGCATTACTTATTTAATTCTGTAGTGTTTCGGTTTGAAAGGTGATTAACCCAGTGTAATTACAGGGTAAAAGGCATGTAAGTACCTTCTCGGTACTTCTCAGTACCCAATGTGACGTCTGGCGATGCCAATGGGTGGTGGTGACCACTGACATTATTATGTTATAGATAGGCGGTCAAGCAAATGGGCTACTTGATGGTAAGTGGCCACCACCGCCCAAAACAACGGTGCTGCAAGAAATAATAATCATTTCGTACATCGAAATTGCGCCACCAATCTTGGGAACCAAGAACCTTGTGCCTAAAGTTACACTGGCTCACTCAACCTATATACTGGAACACAAAGATACTAAGTATTGCTGTTTGGCGGTAGAATATATGAGAGCGTGGTATCTACCCAGACGGGCTCGCACAAAACCCATACCACCAAGCATATGATGAGCACTGGTCTTCTAACCACTAAAGTGGGCAACGCGTTTTAGTATGTAGTATCTACCAACAATAAAAACTTACTTGGTGTTTCTGCAACATTTCTTGTGAGATCTCCGTTTGCTTGGACCAGGTCTGCCTTTTGAACTTTGTTGGGTCGATCAACTATCTGCTGTAATGGTATGTCGTCGTTTGAGGAGTCCTGCGCCATTGCCTCTGGTTTTACATCGTCTAGTACAAGAAATTTTTAATATTTAATCGTTTATTTTGCATACATTAACAGCCTGTAAATTTCCCACTGCTGGGCTAAGGCCTTCTCTCCCTTTGAGGAGAAGGTTTGGAGCATATTCAACCACGCTGCTCCAATGCGGGTCGGTGGAATACACATGTGGCAGAATTTCGTTGAAATTAGACACATGCAGGTTTCCTCACGATGTTTTCCTTCACCGCCGAGCACGAGATTAATTATAAACACAAATTAAGCACATGAAAATTCAGTGGTGCTTGCCTAGATTCAGTGGTGCTTAGAACGCGTGCATCTTAAGCGATGATTGCGGGTTTGAACCTATTTGAACATTTAATCGTTATACATATCTGGAACTCAAGTCTCCAGTAGTAGTTTGGAAAAATTGTTTAATTTTTTTTAAATTAAATTCCGTTCAGTTGTTACTGTAACAAATGTTAGCCATCCCTAACATTTCCGATGCCACCGACGTGGAAACTAAGATTTCATGGCTCATTTACCCTTACAATACTAAGTTTTTCTGGTATAATATCTGATGATTGGGTGGTACCTAACCAACTGGGTTTGCACAAACTCAACGAAGAACATACAGTTGCAAAGTAAATGTCATGGGATGTTGGTCTGAGCCTCCTGCCCTTATATGGTTTAGAGTTTATTCCACCATGGTGCTCGAATAGGTTGGAGGATTGCGTCCTTGACTTGGATTGAGAGTTATTAGGTTTTCGTTATCGGACGATAGACGATTGTGTCCAGTCGACGATGTGGCGACCCCCTTAAACTCGATTCCTTTCAAGATATTTAGGGATACATTCTGATACCATAGGGCGCCGAGGTGCTATCTGAGGAGGCCGTCCAGTACTTCCAGAATCGGGAGATCTTCTGGGAGGGAGGCGATGGGCGATTGCTCCGACAATACTGTGAAACGTCGGAATCAACTGGGTCCTGCGAGTTTAGGTCATTCCCAGGATGGGGGTGATGGTTGTGTACTACGGGAATAGCACCCTAATTACGGTAGCTTCCAGGAAGCAGACCTAAGTCATCGCATCACTTACGGCGAATCGAAATGGGTTAAAGGGAGAGACCCTTCACAAAAACGGAAGCTCTTTTATTCGACGATCCATGTCATCCTGGGAAGGTGATTTAGGTGCAGGCTATGGTGAGGTATTTAGACGACCTTTGACGGAAGATGAAGCTCCGGACAATTTATTTTAAGTTTAAAATATAGACTCACAGTTCATATCCTCGGCCAGTGCGTCTCTCGGTGGTGAATCTTGAACATAATTATCATCCTCATTCTCTTGTGGTTCAGTTTTGACTTCTACTTCGATTTTCTCCTCACCTGTGTCCGGTTTTGTACTTTTCTCTGTAAACAGTAAACAGATAAATGCTTATTATTTCTTACTGTTTTTTTGTCTCATTGGTTTGACAACTATGGTGGCCGAAAATTAAATTATATATTTAATGTTGGGGTGTTGCTAAGCCCCCATGCAATGCATGCATCAGCAAGCATTTTAAGCTGATGGTTCACCAGATCTATAGCACCATTCAAGTTTAAATTATTGGCATAGTCATTGAAGTAAAAGTACTTGTGACATTCCCGTTGAAACAAATTTATATAATAACTAATTTTAATTACTTCTATAAATGTGTACCTTTGGTCTCCTCGTCATACATCTTCACTTGTAAAAATGCTTCTTCACATCTTAAAACCTGTTGCCTGAAGGTGAACGCCTCTCTCAACCTCTGTACACATGTAGCACACACAAGACGTTCTGATGGCTTGCCGTCTAAGTGGGATAGCTAGGAAATAGAATATTTTATTGTATAAGTTATGACATTTAAGATAATAAGAATTTTATACACTACATTATATTTAAAGGTATATTATGCTACCCTAAACTGCTTCACACTGGTACAATGAAGGCTATATGCAATTTTTAGATTAAAGAACAAACAAAAGTTTTTCTTTTTTATCTATTAAATTTGAAATTTTCCAGCTTTACTCTACTATAATTATACATTTATACATATAAACCTTTCTCTTGGATCATTCTGTTTCTTGATATAAATCACATTTAAATCCATTGCATAGTTTAAGCATATCTATCATACAGATGGGATGCATCTTTGTTTAATACTATGAAGAGATACTGGATAAAACGGCAGTTTCTATTGAATTTTCATCTAAATGGGATGGCTAGGATGAAGTTAATATTAGCAGATACCATATGGTATTTAAGAAAATATCGTTTAATACATGATATTGCACAAAACAACAATTGAAATGTTTGTGAAAAGAGGTTTTATTTACTACCAATTAACTATATAATTTAAATTATCAACAGATATTTTAATGAATTAATAATTAAATAAAATTATGCATTAATATATTTGTAAAACAACTTACGAGTAGGCCATAGCAATCCATTATCATGTCTGAATATATTTCCTTTTTACCGAAACTCTCGTATTCCACATTCAAAAGTCTACATTTTTTAATAGATCCGCAACAGCGGCAAAGACCCGGATCAAAAACCGGTCCTTTTCCTTTTTTGGCACTCATTTTTAATAATAAAATGATTATTAAAACCTATTATTTATTGTTAAATTACTTGCATGCTTATGGTTTAGTAAAAAATAAGCTCATATTAAAGTATTTCCTATGTTGTATTAATAATAAATGTCAACATTATATCGTTTATTTTTAATTCACAAAAAAAACATCACAAAATATTGTATGAAAATACTGATAAAATATACAAAACATTGAAATTGATTAACGTGACATTTCTGACTTTTCAGATAACAAATAACAATCCTTGCGTTTTTGAACGTGTACTTTAGATATTAAGGCACCGTTTACATTATCAATATTAAGATTTAACAAACGTGACGTGTGTGCCAATTATTTTTAATAAAATATGTTAGGAAATCTGAATTTAAATGAATAAATCATTTGTATTATTTTATATATTTTAATGTGCCCCTATTGTTTGATTTTAATAGGTTTTTACGCAAAGGAATTTTGATGACATAAAAAATCTTTTCTGGATTGATGTGCTCCTATTAATGAGTTCCTTTATACCATCATAACTTTTACGAGTATATCCATTCTAAGTCAATAGCAATTTTATTTTTTATAAACGCCTGGTGGTTTTGGAGTAAGGAGAAAAAGAGAAAAAAGGTGAAAAAGAAATTTATTATGCACATAAATAAATATATTCATTAAAATTATTTTGAAACTATTTACATTTGAACGCTTAACGCATTAGATAACATTTTGATTAAAAAACAAACGAATTATACATTTTATAAACGCCATAGAAAGTTTAGGCGTTAAACAATACACTTTAGCATAAAATTATTTAAAAACATGTTTGTTCAATCGGATATACTTAGAACTTAATGACAGTTCATCATTTCAAAAATAACGTTCTAAATTCAAATTCCAGTTTGAATGTAGTAGTTAACGTGATATCTCGTAAAATATAAAAATCTAATTTGTTGGTTGTTTTGCTATAAGTGAAGTATTAGTAGCAACTGATTATCAAACTGTGATATCAAACTTTCGAGTTGGATTCTGTCATACCCGCTCTTAACACATCCAGATTGTAAGGGGCGTTCAATGTATTCTCGCTATTGGCTTAAAGAAAAATGTAATTCCGAATAAAAAATATGTTTCAATATAGATAATAACAATTGAATATACTTCAAGAATATTTTCATTAGGTTTGGTTAGGGGACAGAAAGGGACAGAAACAGTGATCACTAGGATATGGCCAGGTATGGGCTGTGGTGTGGATTAATTTCTTCAAGGTGCTTACTTAAACAACATATTCAGACTTTTTGTACATGACACCGGAGCCGAAGCCGCACTACACCTACACTACTATCTTCTTTATAATAACACTTGGTATCACGACGTAAAGTTCACAGACGCAATTTTATTACGGAATATGTGAATAAGTTCGTCGTCGTGGAGAAGCATCACCTCTGGTTAATTTTCCATTTCTTTTTTCGTTAGTTACATCCTTTTCGTGTTCTCAACGCCACAGTGTTTTGGGACTCAAAGGGTATTTTAATTAAATTTGAATAAAGTACCATTCGATTCCCAAAACACTGGAGCCATGAGCGTTTCGGTGAACGGAGTGACTTCGGACTTCTTCGGCAGCATAGCTTCTTATTGTACCAATTCATACATTTACGTCTTCAAGTAAAAGTTTCACAATTTGCGCATTTGCCGCAGTGGTGGCAACTGGACCGCCAGCACGAGGGTCATCTTTAAGATTTTCTCTAACCCGTTTATTAAATTTACTCGACCAATTTTGGTCATTTAAAGCAGTAAATTAGTAAACAGTTAATATCTCTCTTAGATTTTTGTTCGAGTATTATCTTGTCTTAAAAGGAATGCCAAAGTGCAAGGCTCGATTTTTTTTAATAATAATGTTACGACACTGTTTTTAGCGGTATCTGTAATACTAATGATTAACATAAATTAATAAAAAAGATAATGATTAAGAAAAAAGTATCCGCATGGTTACTAATCATCCCAAAACTGAGAATACATTGAACGCCCTTAGTAATACTCTCTTTGTGATGTCGATGTGGTGCTAACCATAGAATCAAATGTATCAGCCTCACTAAGCCTTACCAATCAGAGGACGTACATCTGTGTTTATTACTGTATGCTGAAGAGTTTGTATGATATCGTTAATTTAAGGATTACCAAATCGTCTTGCTTTGGATCAGACACTAAAAAGTTTTGTAAGACAAGCGTACGTACGTATTTTAAACGATTTATTTTTCCAATCAGACTTTTCTAATGAGTATATTTCCATTTGGATATCGAATATTAAAAGTGGGCTCTGACGGGTTAAGTATACTTGTATTATTATAATTATTATGCCACAGACTAGATTTGCAATGAGTTATCATTATTACCCAATTAAGATACAATAACAGTATCTGATCTTCTTTATGATCTAAAATTATACTGTATGTTAGGTTAGAAAAAGACATGAGATTTCACGGAATTCACGTCTTACAAACAGGACAAATTTCTCTCGTTAATAAAACACAAATATATTCCCTACTCGTGATAATTTTCTTCCAAATCCATGGCCTGATGCTGCCTTTTGATGTGATTCTTCAAATTAACGTTCTGCGTGAACGACGCATTACACAAAGCACATTTATATTTCTTCTCGCTGCTGTGAGATTGCATGTGAACCTTCAAACCCCTTAACCTTGGGTAACTCTTTCCACAGTATTCGCAACGGAAGTTTCTTTCCCCTGTATGACTCGCCATGTGTTCCTTCAGCCTCGATGGTAGGTAGAAACGTTTGTCGCACAAATCGCATTGGTGTTTTAGTATCTTCAAGTGAAACCTTCTATTGTGTTCGCGAAGAGATTTCCTGCTATCATATGCCCTGTCACACTGTTCGCACTGAAACGTCCTCTCTTCCCCATGAATCTCTATCATGTGACGATACCTTAACGTGTAGGAAAAAAATACTTCATCACATTTATTGCACTGGTAAGCCGCCTCCTTCTTATGTGTTCGTGCGATATGAATATATCTTGTGTATTTCGACTTGAAGGATTTCCCGCATTCTTTGCAAGCGAAGCTCTCCTCCACTCGCTGATGCGTTTTCTGGTGCAGGATCAGCATTCTCTCTTCGAAATAATGGGCACCGCACATATCACATATGCAAGTACCGAAGTGTTCGGCCATGTGTTTCTTTAAAGCGTGGAAAAAACTAAAACTAGCACCGCATTCCGTGCAACTCAACGAACCGGATGTGAGTCGGAACTTCAAGAATTCATTGGAGTCGGAGTAGTATAACTTCGCATGGCAATTGGTTATGTGTTCTTTAAACTGTTCCAAGTCTTGTATGTTCTCTGAGCAGTTACGACAGTCTATTCTAAAAGTATCGATTTGGACTTTTTTGTTACTAGAACTATTGGACAAGACATCTTTGAAAGTAGTAGGATCGTGAGTCATGGAATGTTCTCGCAGTTTGTTGGGATCGGTGAAGACTTGTCGGCAATAAACGCAGAAGTAATCACTGAACGATGTGTCGAACGGGCAAGCGTACGAGTTCTCAACGATTGTCACTATATTGTGGAACGATTTTGTATTTTCGTTCGTCTTGTAACCGTTTAGTTTTTGTGATTGTGTTGACTTATCTGGCAATTCTGTAACAAGAGGAGCCAAAGTTATTCTTTTTTAAAGTTAATTATACAGGTATACTTTTAAGATTTTAAATTAACATAGTTATTCTTATTACTAACAGTATTTAAAACGGGATATTTACCATTTATTTGCTCGATATTTCGACATTATCTACGATGTCTTGTTCACGAGACATTCGTAGATAATGTCGAAATATCGAGCTCCACCAAATAAAAATAAAAAACATGGTGAATATCCCGTTTTAAATACTGTTAGGTATACTTTTATTTTAAATACACCTGTGATCAACTTCTTATCATCTTTGACGGATAAGCATTGCGGGAAATTTGATGGGAAATGAGATGTAGTCATTAATTGTTCGAGCTTTTATCATAAAAGACGAAAAAAAACCAAATTCTTCAAGCAGGCTCTTACGATGACCTTAGAATCGTCATTCTATTAAATTAATTTATGACAACCACCGGTTCGATACTGATTCCAACGAGAAATACCAGCGAAAAATTCACCACAATTTCATTGCACGCGTAAATAAATACAATTGAATTATTTATCCTGCACTAAAATCAAAATACAACCGAAGGGTTCTGTACGCGCGAGAGAAAAGTTGACTGTAGTTTTGGAAAAAGGGGAGTTGTTACCTCAAAATTGGACTCTGACTTATGACGAC
The DNA here is from genome assembly GCF_905147765.1 of Vanessa atalanta. NCBI lineage: Eukaryota > Metazoa > Arthropoda > Insecta > Lepidoptera > Nymphalidae > Vanessa > Vanessa atalanta. The sequence continues at coordinate 4,282,566 of NC_061898.1, read as the reverse complement.
ACGTTCTTCTTTGGAGCGCTCCCTAGGTCTTCATACACTCGAAGAACACAGCCAAAGGGATGGGTGATATTACAGGAGAAGGATAAGTCTGTTACACAAGCTAATTTCAAAGGCGCACTCACAAAACACACGTTACCGCGGCTCACACGAGAAGGGAAGAGAAAAAAGAAGTACGTCATACGTCAAATCATTCCATAGACAAATATTGACGTTTCAATGTACGCCTAAACCTAAATACGCTACAGGTTCTATATCTACAGTAGTACAAAGACAGGTATTTGCGGCGTTAACACTTACTTTCTTCCTAGAGAGGAATCAAATTTGCGAAGGTATTGGTAATTTCCTTCAATTTCCATCTTGGTCATTGTACCAAGTAGATTTGATGAATAGGAAAATGATTGAAGGACCTAAACATTGAGTTCTATCTTATATTCTAAACTCACCCAAATCTTGCAATTCTTTCAACTTCTCGTTGAGCCTCTGTGCATCGTACAGCATTTCTTTCGTAAGTTCGTCTTCTTTCTTCTCCCCTTTTCGTTTTTTATTAGACTTCAACTTCTGCCTCAGTTTCCTCTTGTGTTTGTTCACTGGTTCGACTTTCATTTCTTCTACGTATGCAACAATGGCTCTTAAGATTAGTATTAATTTGATGATTTTATTAATATGTTTATTTCCAATCGTTTTTTTTTTACGGCACAACATAGATAAATCGGCTATTACTTTTTTTATTAATAACATCTCTTCTGGTAATACATTATACATAAGAGAATGGTTTTTTTATTAAATGAGCATCATTAGAATTTTTCATAAGTTTGTGCTAAAACTCCATCAAGTGCTCGGTGACGAAAAACAGCTTTCTTGCAAGTATCGGTAGAAATCTAACAGATTTGTCGTACAATAAACTCGAAAATTTACTTTACTTATTTCTACACTTTGAATAATTCAAAATTATGCTTAATTTTTTTTTAATGTAAAATAGAAACATTCAACATATTTTTTTGTAGAATAATCGTTAAATAATCAAAATCTAACGGGCTTTTTAGCTGGCAAAAGGGCTGTAAGTCTCTGTAAGTCACTGTGAGTCTTTGATTATTTAAGTCAGGATAGAATATCTAAAGTGAAAACGCGTTGAAATAAATAGTGGCCAACAGAGGGACACTGAGTACACGAACTCTAGTAAAGTAGTATGACATATGGCAAGTGACCAGCATAGCTGTCACAGACACCAAGATAATAAAGTTGGCTTGTCTGTTTTAGTTATTTTATAGTGCAACTCTATCTAAATATATAAATAATTTATTTTCTTGGTGGTAGGGCTTTGTGAGAGCCACTCAACTGATACACCGCCAAACAACAATACTCAGTATTGTTGTGTTCCGGTTTGAAGGGTCAGTGAGCTAGTGTAACTATAGGCACAAGGGACAGAATATCTTAGTGCCCAAGGTTGGTGGAGTGTTGGCGATGTAAGGAATGGTTAATATTTCTTACAGCGCCATTGTCTATGGGTGGTGATGACTACTTACTATCAGGTGACCCATATAGCTCGTACGCCAACATATGCCATAAAAAAACTGCAAGTATTCCTTACATCAGAGACAGACTAGAGAGTCTTTGTTATCAGAGCAAATTCTGTGCTTGGGACACATCAATACAAATTGCTGCTTGCAAGAAATAAGGCTCATTTTAACATTGTTAACAGCGTGCTAACTACCTTAAAGAACATCTACTTGACATATAATCTGAACAAAGCCATATGCCCTGATATCTAGAATATTATGTCACTTGTGCCTGTATTTGTAACACAAAGATTTACTGTAGAATAGCAGAGTACCCGCGTGCTATTAGAATGGGATGAATTTTTGTCAAAGTATATCAATAACACCATAAGTTTTTTTCTTTTGAGTTCGCTAACGCTGTCAGCGAGACTTTGCTCGTCTTAATTCAGAAAAGTCTCAACTCATTCTGATTTTATGCGTTTTATAATATTATGGATTGCAAAAATATTCTAACTTAAATAGCTTATCACTCACCGGTATCGTTATCGATATGGTCTGCATCATCTGGATAATCAAGTTCAAGGTTAATGTTGATCTCTTCTTTGACACTCGCTTCCATTTTAACATCGTTCGGATCACCTAAAAGTTGAGTTTAAAACTTTGTATTGTGAGCCGCGTCAACTACACCACTGAGTTTTTACCTGATTTCGCGGTGGTGTAGGAAAACATCGTGAGGAATGTCAGCGTCTTGGATGGAAATTCTTCCATTGCAGGATGCTGTCGTGTAACAATGCCCATTTTTGTCGGTATGGTTGACCTCATCCTCGAGAGGTGATGAGGTCTCAGTCCAGAAGTTGGTCTTTTACACGTAGCTACTTTTCATTTTTATTATTTTGATATTCTCTTTGGAATTTATTGTCATTTATTGTCAGAGTTCTAATTGTAGTAGGTCCCAAGATTTTGCTTTTGTTTTTTAGATATGTTTTTGCGGATTTTTATACCTAAAGATGTATTTTAAGATACAATCAGATAAGCTCGCATATATTTACGAAACTCACTTTCACTTTTTGCATCATAAAATTAAAACAGCATGTTGGTTTACTATTGATATTTTTCCGCTGATTTCAGATCGCCGTCCCATCGGACTACGAGATCGAAGTAACAGTAAATACACCTGTCCTTGCACACACCTGTATACTATATATATAACATATGACTGTCGCGTAATCACAGTTGAGAAAGGTCACAGTCAAAATTAGTTCAAATAAATTAACAAATCATCATCATAATCAGCCTGTTTTAGTCCACTACTGGATAAAGGGCTCCCCCCAAGGCGCGCCACTGAGCCCGATCTTCGGCCCTTCTCATCCACAGACAAATCATCACCGTAAAATACAAAACTACCTTCATCGTGAATCTTCGTTCTCAACAACTTTTCTTCACACTGAAGAACTTGCTGGCGAAAGCAGCTCGCCTCCCGCAGCCGAGACACACACGTCGCACATATTAAATGTTCCTCGGCTTCTCCGTCCAAGTGTGATAGCTGAAAAAACAAAAGACAAAAAAAACGGCCGTCGTGGAAAGCGAAGGAGACGATAACGAAAACAAAAACATTAAATTATATTTAATAAAAGAAAACTAATAAATATGTGGATTACAATAATTATTTCCTTACTAATATACACTTTAACTAAAATTATAAATTTGAAAGTAACTCTCTCTGTTACCTCTTCACTCTTAAATCGCTGAACTGATTTCCATGAAATTTCGTAAGGACATAGTTTCGAGTCCCTCAGAAGGAGAGATAGGCTACTATTTTCAATTCACCCTGGAGGATGCAAAATGGGGGGTGCCAGTTTGTGTGGTAAAGCCGCAGGTTTAGCTTGTATTAGTACATAGCAATCAAGTATATAATATATGACACACACCAGAAAATGATCACTTCAGCACTTCAGAAGGGGCATGATGGTATATGAAATATATTAAGGAATTTCCCCATCACAGTATTTGAGTCGATCTTACCTTCGAGGCCCCAAAAGATGTTTCACATAAAAAATCATTTAAAGACACCTTAAGCTGATAAGATATTAATTATCATATAATATAAATAGGAAAGGGGGTTTACTGGATTCCCCACCTTATATGGAAAGGGATAGTATATGATCATGAAAATTTATTTCCTTTAATAGTATAACTACAAGCTTAACAAAGTCAATAGATTTATCATCATATTTTCCCATAACCATCCCTTACACTGCCAATGTCCCACCGATTTCGGAAATAAGATGACATGTCCATGAGTCCATAGTTACACTGGCTCACTCACACTTCAAATCAGAACACAACAATACTAAATATTGCTGTTTGACATGATCAATTATATTACTGAACTTGTTAATTATAATATTTATTGCTTTATTTAATCTAGTTAGTAGTTAATCTCTAGTATTTTAGTATTATAAAATTATTTTCGTAAAGAATATACCTGTGTATTGTACCTAAAAATGCATGTTGTGGCCGTCTTAAAGAGTCGCACACTTTATATTTAGTATAAATATGTTTTTATGTATAACATGGGTAAGTGTAGTGACTGCTGATGGTCCTTAATAAATAAATAAACTTTATAAATCTTGACTGATATTATCAGTATTGAGACACACGAGTCATGAATGGCAAAACTTAATAAGCTCAATATTAAATTTTAAATTCAATATTTGAATAACTAGTTCTACCAGAACATAGATTTTATTGGAATTGTTTAAATTTATGGTCATCGTTTTGACAACGTCAATAACATGAATCGTCAAACAAAACACAATAATATAGTTCAAGATTGTAGCCTTTTCCAAGTGCTTCTAAGTTATATATCATTGTCAGTATGATCTGTAGCTAATGCGAAGACATAATGACAAAAATCTCAAAAGTAGCTTAAATAGCAAATATGTAATATATAAAAAAAAATATGTATATATAAAAAAATCGTCTTTATCTCTCATTTCCATTTTTAATTTAACTAACTTCTGTTTATATCAGAAACCAAGTCCTAATTTGGCTGTCTACTAACATATGCCATATTTAATAAAGTAATGAATTCTATAACGGTATATAGGAAGGAACTCACATAGAACACTTTTGTTTTTACTTTGAGATACCGAAATTATTTTTACAGTATAAAAATTAGTAAATAAATTTACTCTGTATTAATTTGGTATATCAATATAAAAAATATATAAAGAGCAATTTAATTTCATATTACGTTGTTTTACGTAGAGTCCTAAATGTATAAATTAAATTATTTATTAAATAATAGTGTAATATTTATTAAATAAGAGTGTAAAATAATATTAATATCTACGTACCAGCAAACCAAAACAATCTACAAACATATCCGAATATATCTCTTTTCGTCCTTGCCATTCGTATTCCACATTCAAAAGGCGACACTTTTTAATAGCACCACAACATCTACACACACCGGGATCGAATATGGGACCTTTTCGAGTATTTGTGCTCATTTTAAACAATTTGTAATTGTGAATTAATTTGAATATTATTGCAAAATGACATTTTATTTGATTATAACCACAGATAGTAATAGTTATATTTGTCATTTAAAAAAATATATTCAAAAGGAGATTAGGTATTTACACACTATCAACAAATTTATTCGTATTCTAGCTTAAATAGAATTTCTAAATGTTACATTGTACATATAATATTTATAGTAATAGTGTATTAATATTCATTAAAAACTAACTCGAAACATAGTTTTGTTTAATTAATAAATATTTTAAAGTAAACTTTGAGCTCTGAAATTTTAATGATTTCTTATGATTTTGCTAAGGAATTCGAATTAAATCTTATAATATTTTATGCTTGGCGAAACACAATTAAATTATTCCATATTAAATTGCCTTTATTCTAAAAAGAAATTTCGATGTGTTATTAGACAAAAATATGTTTAATGCTAGTTCTCGTGTCGAATTTAACAATCACTCATTTTCGAGATTTTTAATCCTTTCATCAGCAGCCTGTAAATTTTCCCACTGCTGGGATAAAGGCCTCCTCTCCCTTTGAGGAGAAGGTTTGGAGCATATTCCACCAGGCTGCTCCAATGCGGGTTGGCGGAATACACATGTGGCAGAATTTCGTTGAAATTAGACACATGCAGGTTTCCTCACGATGTTTTCCTTCACCGACGAACACGAGATGAATTATAAACACAAATTAAGCACATGGAAATTCAGTAGTGCCTGTCTGGGTTTGAACCCGAAATCATCGGCTAAGACGCACGCGTTCTAACCACTGGGCCATCTCAGCATCCTTTATATGTAAATAAATCAATATATAAAATTAAAAGAAAATTTATTGTCCTTAATCTAAAAAATAAATAACAATTATAATTTATAACTATGGATGTGCATTTAGTTTTTATTATTAAATAATTATTCTTGAAAACTCTCTTCTGACTCTAAATGCTGATGTTGTCTTTTTATATGATTCTTCAGACAAACATTTTGACTATAGGACGCGCTACACATGGTGCATTTATATTTTTTTTCACTGGTATGCGACTGCATGTGCACCTTCAAAGCCCTTAACCTCGGATAACTTTTCCCACAGTGTTCACATCTAAAATTCCTCTCCCCCGTATGACTTGACATGTGTTCCTTTAATCTACATGGCAAATAAAACCTCTTTTCACACAAATTGCACTGATGTTTCAGTAATTTTAAATGTATTCTTCTATTATGATCTCGCAGCGTCTTCTTGCTGACATAAACTTTATCGCAGTGATCACATTTAAAAATGGACTCCTCGCCGTGAACTTCTATCATGTGTTTTTGTCGAAGAGTATCGGAGAAAAAAGTTTCATCGCATTTAGTGCATAAATATCGAGCCTCCTTCGTGTGTAAGCGAGCGATGTGAATACACATATTGTACTTGGATTTAAAAGATTTTCCGCATTGCTTGCAAGAATAGTTCGCGTTGGATCGCTGGTGGCTTTTCATGTGTGCTCTAAGCATGCGTTCCTCGAAGTAATGAACCCCACACACATCACATATACAATCGCCGAAATGTTCCGCCATGTGTTTCTTCAAAGTGTGAAAAAACCCGAACGTCCTGTCACACTCTGTGCATTTCAAATTAGTTGGTGTGAGTCGAAATTTTAAAAAATCTTCTTTGACGGGGTACCAAGTTTTGCCGTGAACATTTTTAATATGATATTTCAATGTATCGATATTATCAATGCTCTCGTTACAGAGTCGACAATCGATTCTGTAAAAATCGATTTGGCATATTTTGTTTTCGAGACGTGTGTTATTGACGAGAATTTCCATGTACGTAGCGGGATCGTGCGTTAAGGAATGTTCTCGAAGTTTCCTACAGTCCAAGAACTTTTGCCTACAGTAGGAACAATAGAAGTTGTTGAAGAATGTGTTAAAGGGGTATGCATAGGAATTTTCAATTATCGTTATTATATTTAGTATTGATTTGTCCTTTCGAAGACTTTCTTTCATAATCGGTTCCTTATCAGGAAGGGTTGTACTATCTGTTGGAAGAAAATTATATTTAGGCAAGTTCTGATATATATGTATGTGCAGTGCTGTCTTTAGCATAAGGGTGTAAGATTATTATCACGGAGGCCTCTAAATGCCGATATATTTGCCTATACTTTTGGAAATTTACATGGCGGTCTTGCGCACAATTTGAGTAGTCTTTTGTCTTTTGTCTTTTGAGGAGCTAACCAAGTATAATCCAATGGTAGTCTTGGACTATACTTGGTTAGCTACCTAAAAATTAAAAGCAATTTCATACCTTCGAGGATGGATAGAAATCCAAATTTGTGACGTCAGCAATGTTTTTTAAAAACAAGCTGGGACAAGCTGGACTTCGTCATATACATATTAAGAGATACACGAGACTAAAGTGATAATACATATTAAACGGGTACCTTAAAGTCTAGAGTGACTAGGCATCTTCTAGACAAGCGTATTCCCCCTTAGGCTTTATGACCACTTTCCATTAGATGTGAAGACAGAAAAGCGCTGGCTTCTATATAAAAAAAAAGTATGAATATACTATACCGAGTTTATTCTGTGCTGTGATACGTCTTGTGTTCGTTCGATTCCTTTTAATTAAGGTATCTTTATAATTGCTTCTTAAAGTTCTCTTCAGTTTTCGCTTCTCTGTACATTCTAATTCACTTTCTGAAGGCGATTCGGTTTTCTCAAATGAGGACGTCTGTAAGGGTTCTGTGTCTGGAATTATATTTTTTTGATTGCAAGATATTAATCAAACTGTAAGTCGTGAAGTACAAATAATGGTAATACGATTAGTACCTACATATCTTAAAATATATATTTTTACCATAGTGAAAAGGCTACCATACCGCCGTTCTTTGTTTTATGATATCGGTAGGCGGACGAGCAAATGGGCCACCTGCCACCATTCCTTACATCATCAATACGCCACCAACTTTGGGAACTAAGATGTTACGTCCCTTGTGCCTGTAGTTAGACTGGCTCACTCACCCTTCAAACCGGAACACAACAATACTGAGTACTGCTGTTTGGCGGTAGAATATCTGATGAGTGGGTGGTACATAACATGCCATTAACAAATGAATATTACTGTAAATATGTAATGTGTAAACGCCACAATTGTGTCGTCAGTTCTCACGTCAGATCGTTCCGTGAACGTGGCACGTTGCGATATCGTGACGTCAATTATTACAAAGTTAATTTCCGCGTATATGCTCCAAACCTTCTCCTCAAAGGGAGAGGAGGCCTTTAGCCCAGCAGTGGGAAATTTACAGGCTGCTAATGCTAAAAATGCTAATTTCCGCGACACGACGTCTTAACGACACGATTTTGTAATGTGCGTCAAAAACTAATTATTATTAAAAAAATATGTGTTGTATGCATAATATTTTTAAATTGTATTAATTCCTAAATGATTATTTAGTGAATAATTAATTTTAAACAATTTATTATATAATGGAATTCTAAGATGATTTACACCATAACATGTGTTGGCTGAGCGTTGCGCATTCTGCAGTCTATCTCAAAAAAAAAAAACAAAAACTTAAATTACGATTTATGTAACAAAGGCAAAAATACAATTTAAAGTAAGCAGTAATTTATGAAGCGAGGTTTTTAAGAGAAACTGAATTTTGGGGACTCGAACATCTTACGTGATTTTAAGGGCATGGATAATTGTTGGAATCTTCTTTGGGAGAGGGGAGATAGCCAGATTCTTGCTAAGAGGGTCACCACCTTCAACATAAGCTATATATATATTTAAAGGGTATTATTATTATTTGTACGTACCATTGTCATTGTGGTCTGATACGTCAATCTGTTCGTTCGTTTGCTTAAAGTCATCTTGTGCAAGGTTTCGATCGTCCGTCATTACTTCATTACTTTTGTTATCTGCAAACAATTAATATCAGTTAAATGTGTGTGTAATAACTTACTTATATAGAATGTGGCAAATCAAATCAAATTACTCTTTATTGTACACTAGTAAACACTTTAGTCACGTTTAAGAAAGATGCACAAGAGGCGGCCTTATCGCTAAAACAGCGATCTCTTCCAGGCAACCTTAAGATAGAGGAAAGAAACAGATATGGCATTAATGACGTCATTTTTTGTTCGCTCTTGCTCACTAATTGGTGATAACATGGCCGGATCTACCATACGGCTTTTTGGGCTTCAGCCCCCCATGGCCCCGCGTATTCAAGGGGCCCCAGCTAAGTCAAGTCAAAGTCAAAAAGAGAAGATAATGCAAAAGAAGGAAAAAAGAATTAAACAGTTCGTATTGTTTGCAGCAAACCCATTGAATTAATTTAATTCAAGTCTACGTTCAGATATGTCTTAGGTGGGCCCCTAAGTAGTGTTAGCCCAGGGTCCCCCAAACGTACAATGGCCATGGGTGATAATAATGATCCCGATGGATTAGGACACGAAGGTCATTTTTAATGGAGCTACGTAGGAGATAGGTCTCAAGTGTAGTCAAACACAGACTCTCTAGTTACTCTTTCTCATACTTCGATGGGATGCAGTACGACACGAATTATGAAACGACGCCTATACATGCTATTCGAGGCACGGGATTTCAAATACTACTATCTAAAAACGCCGGTCAAACAAATCCAATATTTGTTATTGCCCCCACTTGGGAGCTTGAACCGAAATCCTTGGGGTCTGAACCTTATAATGTAGTCATTATGTCCAACGAGGCATTAATTATAGGAGTGACAGATCCTAGCAAATCCTTTTTTTTTCTCGTCGGAAAAACACGTTACGCCCTTCACCCATGGATGGAAGTGGGGGGGTAGGGGGGGGATTTGTGGGACTCGGCGGTGCCCTGGACGCCAAGTGCACCCCGGTACACCTGAATAATCCCGTCTGGGTAGGTACCACCCACTCATCAGATATTCTACCGCCAAACAGCAGTACTCAGTATTGTTGTGTTCAGGTTTGAAGGTTGAGTGAGCCAGTCTAACTACAGGCAAAAGGGACGTAATATCTTAGTTACCAAGGTTGGTGGCGCATTGATGATGTAAGGAACGGTTAATATTTCTATGGGCGGTGGAGATCACTTACCATCAGTTGGCCCATTTGCTCGTCCGACTACCAATATCATAAAAAAAAGAGTAACAACTCCTTCGTCTCAACCAAGTTAAGTGAGGAATGATAAACACCGCTTATAATCAATTCGTTTGATTCGTTATTAACGATTTAGTAAAAGGACGCTATGTATGTTTTACCTTTAAATCAGGTTTTAGACCCGTAATGCTCATGCAAAGTTAGGTCGAAACTATTATTTTCCTCCCTTTGTCAAACGATTTGCTTTTTTTTTTTTTTTTGTTTTTTGGTAGCTATTGCTTTGGTTGAAGTTGTAACAGTAACACGGAGTAGTAGTTTGGTAGCTACAAGCATCGGTGTAGCTATGGTAATATTTTTTTTTTTTGTCGACATCCTTGGTCGAGTTTGTACCTACACCGTTTTCCATGAGTACGCCACTCCGGTCCCCGGCCGAGTTGAAGTAGAAAAAGTTCATTAGTTTTCTATGTTGTCTTGGGTCTGGGTGTTTGTGGTACCGTCGTTACTTCTGATTTTCCGTAACACAAGTGCTTTAGCTACTTACATTGGGATCAGAGTAATGTATGTGATGTTGTCCAATATATTTATATTTTTTGTGCTAAATAAAACATTTTTCTGAATCGCGCTAACGTATTGGTCTACAACTAGGAAATATTGTGTTGGCATTTCTGGAACGTATTGTTTCTTATAGTTTAACAATTGTTAACCGGAACTAGTGTTGTGTGTGTGTTAGTGAAGTGGAATTTTCGATCGTGAGTACGACTACCGACAACCGGGTTGTTCAACCAGTACATCTCGTAAGGAGCCATTCATTTATTACGTAAGACTTGTTAATTTTATTTAAAGAAAATTATTATTTTTATTATAAGAAAAAATAAGAATAGGCTGACCCCCTCCCCCCTTTTTAATATTTATTAGGTAAGAAACTAAAGGAAAAAATGAATACACATTTGGTTTATTTTAATGTTTATGTTTCAAAGAATCAATTTTTTTTAATATTATTCGTAATAAATGAATGGCCCCTAACAGTTAACTTGAGAAATTAGCACATTATTCACTACCAGAAGATGGGGAATAGAGCGAGCATTCCTCTCGGGTCTCGAGTTAAGTCTTCCGGTAATATTGTTATATGCTGGACTAGTGCTTCTATAGAAGGAAATAAAATTCCTAAGTTTTTGCCGACTGCCGAGTTGCCAATTCAGCTCCAGCCTTGATCATGTTAAAATGTATTATTAAAAAAAAAAAACTTAGTTCATAATTACTGTCAACCTTCATGTACGACGATCTTCGATCTCAAGAGCTTCTCTTCACACTCCAGCACTTGCTGCCGGAAACAGCTCGCTTCTCTTAAGCGTGTTACACACGTAGCACAGATAAGTCGGTCATCCGGTTCACCGTCCAAGTGTGACAGCTGCAATGATATAAACTGTTTAGACTAGAAGTATCACTGTTTCAGTCCGTGACGAGACGGTCAGTGCAGTTACTGCAAAAGGAACATGACATCTATCATCATAATCAGCGGTTTTAATGGTGACCATATAAATTTGCTTTCATGAAATAAAATGAAAAAAACAAATGAATATATTTTTTTAATTTAACAGGCAGATTTTGGGCAGGCAAAAGGGCCACCTGATAGTAAGTGGGCATGGTGCGCACTGTAAGAAATAAATAACATCCTTTATATTGTCAATGTGCCACCAATCTCGGGAACTAATATTTCATGTATTATGTGAATATTATAATATGTTTAATTTAACCAATTCCATTAATAAATAAGAGTAATTGGGTTTACTGGTAATAACATTTAAATTATCTTGTTAAGTCATTTCTCAGAAGTACTGTATACTATAAAATATATATCAAAAGTAAATTCCAGTATAATATTTTAAGGTGGTTTTTGCAAGTAACACAATACAGTTCTTACTAATTTTCAATCTGTTACTAGGAGTTTATTTCATTAAATAATGTGTAGCTTATTTAAGCTCATTTTATCCGTAATTGATTTTCAATATTGTAATTGTAAAATAAATATTTTACTAACAGTATTAGATTTTTAATATTTTATAGTTGTTCTCGTTTAAATTCTTGGTTAAAGAATTAATGATAAATGTTTGACTTTAAAGTGACATATTTTCTATGTGAAAATATATTATTTTGACTTGGATAAAATTCTCTAGAGTAATGTTGTTGATGTTTTTTATATAAATGGATTTTTAAGCCAAATAGTCCAATCACTTATTGGATATGCTAAAGTAACATTCTGTTATTATCTTCCTCTTAAGGATTATGGTTAGAGCGTATTCCACCACGATGCACGGTTACGGCTTGGTAGGTAAAAATATAGCAGAATTTCATATGCAGGTTTCTTCTCGATGTTTTCTTTTATTACCGAGCATATGTATAAATATAAAACAGAAACCTAAGTTATACAAAGTTTGCACTAAAATTATTTATGAAAAACAACAAACCACTAAGCCAAAACAATCCACAAACATATCTGCGTAAACCTCCTTTCGGCCCAACCCTACATATTCAATATTTAAAAGTCGACATTTCTTAACAGCTCCGCAACATCTGCAAACACCTGGATCGAAAATAGGCCCTTTGCCTTTAATAATATTCATTTTTAATAATAGATCAGTTTGTTTTGTGAACTAATTTAATTTTTTGAATTGAAATTCGAATTTGGAATTGGAATGTTGTTGTTGCATATTGTCAAATGTTCAAACGATTTGTTATTAACTGCGTACTGACATTGACATATATATTGATGTTTAAATAATATATAAGCTTTATCCACACGTTGTAGATTTGTTAGCTTGCCATTTTTCTCAGTAGATTGTTATTTATTTTTAATGACAAGATTTTTTTAAATAAATATTTTAACTAACAATGATGTCCCTTATTTTGAGAAAGTTGATTTAAAAATAAATATTTTTAAGAAAATTTAAAATTTTGCCAGTGTTGGTTAACTACGATAATATGACTCTTTGAATTCAAGTCAACTTTATTCAAGTTTACTAATTTTATCTTGAAATTATTACATAGCTTTACTAAGGCTTTAATAAATAATTATTGAAATTTTTTTGCTATTGGCGAAACTGGTTTTTGAAGTCCTGTCGTCCCAGTCGAGTATTTAGTGGCGCCAGTGGCCATGGTGCGCGTTTAGCGCAACTACTAATGCTTCACGCTTGACGCTTGTTTCGGTATCCGATGGCGTCCCATTGTGCAAATGTAGTGATAACTTGAAAAATGTAAAATAATGGCCTATAATTTGTTGCAATAAGCGTTTTAAGTTAATAATAACATGTGATAAAAATATTTTCTGTGAAAATAAGTGTTAATAAGTTGAGAAATGGCATCAAAAACTACGGAATGGCGACCGGGGCCTACTGTGTGCCGATGTTGTCTTACTGAAGGATGCTACAAAGACATTTCAACCGAATATTTTTGGATGGGCAAGAGAGAAGTGTATGCTGAGATGTTGTCTGAAACATTTGATTTAAGTGTAAGTTTTATATGTATTATAAATCGGCTATTAACAGTTGGCGTCCATTTTCTGGCGTTCTAACTTTTTGTGTATAACCCGACTGAATCTGATTGCTTTTGTTATTGATCTTAAAGCGACGCAGCTTGTGACAATTTCATTTGGTTGGCTTACAAAATCAATAATGAAATCTTGTCGATATGTACCGAATCGCAAATGATTTTAATACTTTATTTCCGCAATATTAAAGAAATCAGCAAACGATATTACGATTATTATGAAACATTTATTTTATCATGAAATTTGTGAAAATATATATTTCTTTTATAAACACTACATGAATGAACTTTTTTTTTAGTTTCCGGTAATTTTTTTTTTATTAAAAATGGCTTTTCATAATAAAATACATACTTCGAGAAAGAAATAGAAATGCCTCAACTTATTAAAGTTATTACTAGTAAATCTTGTATATATATTTTTAATTATAAGTCTGAACTCAAACTGAAATTATACTACCAAACTAAGAAGTTATAAAAAAAAAAAAACAAATTTAGGCGAATGTATGTTCTTAAATTCATAAAAAAAATATTTTAGATATTAACCCAAATAAAGGACTAAGAATAAGTTATCTCATTACAAGTGGATTTATGAAGTTTTGCATATATTTCTTTTTTGTTTACTAGGCTTGCTAGACTCAACAATTTTATACAAGGCAGTTACAAACTTATAAACTACCAAGACAAAAAGATATGCTAACTAAATATAAACACTGCATGTAATAAGGATTTCAATAAATTAACTTACAACTATAATTAAGTCTAGCTTATAATTAAGTCTAGTCCAACTACAAGAGGACGAAAGTAAAATAAACAATATTTGACATTGATTTGTTGCAATATAATAATTCGAGATGTTGAATAATCTCTGATATATTTTATATGTATATTGATGAAGCTGGTATTGAAACTTTGGAAGTAAAATTTAAAGGGATATTAGTAGTCGAGGGAATTAATGTGGTGTTGTTTAAACAGTTCTAGATAAATATATCTTTACTAAAAATATATCTTTATAAAAAATATTTATCTAGAACTGTTAGTGGTTTACAATACAGCCGAGCTATTAGCATATTCTATGGTATATGTAAATTAAAGTTGTGTTTATCTTTATTCCTTCTTCGATTGGAATAGACTATAAATTTATGAATAGCAATTAACTATCAACACATATACAGATGTAAATATTTTTTTAAATTAATAACTGTGTCTGTAGACTTCAGTCCATGTTTAAACATTTTTATAGTTTTCTTAGTTGTTTTTGTTACTTAACTCTGTTTGAAGTGGAATTTGTGATTATGTCTCAAGTCAGTTTAGAAAGAATTGTAGTTTATATATATGAGGTTTGTTCAAAAGGAAAGGTGAATTTTAATTTTTTTTGAAAAGTATTTATTTATTCATCATTATCCATTTTGTCACCTTCAAAGTAATCCCCCTCAGATATACAGCACTTATGCCAGCGCTTCTTCCAATCCTCGAAGCACTTCTGAAATGCGTTTTTCGGTATGGGCATTAGCTCGTTCTTCGATTCCGACTTTGTCTCGTCAATAGTAGCAAAACGCTTTCATTTAATTGTTCTCTTCAGTTTTGGGAATAGAAAAAAGTTGCAGGGAGCCAAATCTGGTGAATAAGGTGGTTGAGGCATGATTATGGTATTGTTTTTGGCCAAATAATCACGAACAAGCAATGAAGTGTGAGCTAGTGCATTATCGTGATGCAGAATCCATGATTTCTTTTACCATAATTCCGATCGTTTGAGCTGAATTGCTTCACGTAAACGTTGCATAACTTCCTTGTAGTACTACTTATTAACCGTACAACCTGTTTCCAAAACCATTTTCTTCACTGTTTCGAAGGTTTCTTCATTTATTGACGTGGTTGCAACTCCCGGACGCTCATCGTCTTCAGCATCTTCTCGGCCTTCTGTAAAGCGGTTGTACCACTAATAAACACTTTTTTGTGACAAAGTAGACTCGCCAAATGCCACAGTCAACATTTTAAGTGCGTTGGAGCACTTTATTCCGTTTTTAACGCAAAATTTAATACAGATTCTTTGATCCATTTTTTTCAAAATTAAGAAATCGAAGAACACACAAAAACACTACTAACCTTTTCTGTTGTCAAAAACAAACCACTAATCCAAAATTGCTGATAATGTCAACATATAAGAAACATATGTGTACCAACATAATAAAAAGAAAAAAACGATGATCGAGTGTACACTGCCCGAGAAAATTCAAAATTCACCTTTTCTTTTGAACAAACCTCGTATATACTCTATACCTGTCCTAACTTTAAGATTGAAGAACAAACATTATAAAAAGTTGTTTAGTCTCTTTAGTCACTGTTTATTGGTGTAAAATGCATTAAAATCTATTGCATAGTTTAAAGGTTCTAAGCATACACATGGTAGGAAGCAACTTTGTTCAATACTTTTATAATATATTCAAATTGAATTCATTCTTATCAATTTATATAATATTTAAAATTAAAATATATCATGTCTGTTTGTAAACAATGTCTTAATTATATGTATGATATTTAAATACAAACATTGCTATCAAAGAATATTTAATATACCTATTTTTAATACTATTATAATAAAGCTTTACACAAGCTGCAGTACAACAATAATTAAAAAAAGTTTTGGACTGTAATATTCGTTTGGTCTTTGTTGAGTTGAGTTACTGGTTGGATTTTGTATTTCTAAGCTGGTCTGAATTATATTCGGCCAGTTTTTTAATAATTACTGTTATGGATTGATATTTTTAGATTGTAATCTGAATCTTAGTTTTTGTGCAATAATCAGGCAATAATCATCTATCAACTGTTACTACCTTAGTTAGCTTTAATTTTACTGTTAATAGTGGATTGGTATAATTGCCGCCTTGTAAAAACATATGTTCAATACTGACCCCCTTGGGATTGTATCATCAGTTTGAAGTTTGAAGTTTAATAAATAGATAATGGAGCACTATTACTGTAAATAATTTTGTTATATTCAACAATAGATGTAAAATTGAGAACTTTTATTGTAATTAAAAAAAAAAAAAAAGATATTATTAAGACATCAAAGTCTACAAGCCAAAGTTTGCTAATTTTACTGACAATTTGTCAGTTCATAGCAATCAGATTGAAATGTAATTGTTATAGTTCAGTCGTTTTTTCTATTCTACTAACACAAGATCTATTTGTGGTTCGGTTGTTAGTTGAATTGGTGTCTAGTTTGATATCTTTTTCTCCAGTATTTCGGAACGAATTTTCTTATTATATGAAAATATTTAGATTGAAGAAGCCTGTAAATGTCCCACAAGTGGGCTAAGGCGTCCTCTCCCTTTGAGGAGATGGTTGCGTTATAATTGATCTTGTGCTCGGCAGTGAAGGAAAACAAACCATGAGGAATGCATCCGTCTAATTTCAATTAAATTCTTTCAAGTGTGTCCATTAACACGCACTAGATCATCGTGGTGGAATAAGCGCCAAAGCTTGAATCTTAATTCATTGTTTTCATAAAAAATTAAATAATAATTGTGGTCGAATCTTGGCCTCTGGTTTGATGAATTCAAAGTTTTAAATCCAATTGATACTTCCAGATCGCGTATTCGCAATCTGGTGGGCCGAACAGCCACAGTCGACTCATATGCGAGCCGTGTATATCGAGGCTACGGGATGCGGCGGATTTCAAGAGGCAGGTCCAGGAGTGCGAGCGTACATTCATGCAGTATCTAGACCCGGGTAGCTCACTGGCGGAGTTGGAAGGTATAGTCATTTGTTTATGAGTATAGCTTAGGCATTTATCAAAAAGAAATGTAATAATTTTGTATTCCCGTTTGAAGGGTGATTGGGTCAGAGTACAGGCAGAAGGGACATAACACAATAGTTCCTAGAGTTGATGGTGTATTGGCGTTTTAAGGGATGTTTGATATTTCTTACAGCGCCAATGTTTGCCAATGGCACAATGCCACTTACCAACATTACATTATCGATTTGCCTATTTCTTTTCAAGTAAAAGAAAATGCCGTTCCTTTGAAGCTGAAGAAGGGGAGGGGGGGGTTCACTCGAGACAAAATATAATAAAACGATGGTTCCTCTTACAGTGGGAGTAGACCTCGACAAGGAGGTGAAAGTGGAGCGAGTAAAGGAGGAGAAGGAACAGAGCGATGATGATGAATTTGACGACCGGCCCGATTTTGGTGATGACGACGATTATGATGACCGTGAGTACCAGTATACTTTAAATGTTTAGAATTTTTGAACAATCATTATAATATTAAGGAGAGAAACAGTTGCTTCATGATGGCGTGGAACGGTAGCAAGAATGCTAGCTAGCAGCGTTTCCCCTTTGAATTTCGATCCTCTGGGCGATAAACAACCAGCCCTCCTGTCTCCAGGCCAGACAATAAGGCGAGGTGTTATATTTTAAACGAAAGTTTCTCCTTGTTTTCGGTTAGAAGGTTGACCGAGCCAGTTTGACACAACGTAGTCAAACACGAGGGACATAACTTCTTAGTTCCAAGGTTGGTGGCGGATTGGTGATGTAAGGGATGGTTTATATTTCTAACGGTGCCGATGTCTATGGGACGTGGTGACCACTTACAATCAGGCGGTCCAATGCCAGTCCACTTACGTACTACAAAAAATGCAATTTCCTATCCCGTTAAGTCACGGGGGGTGGAACAAAGGACCTAAATTATTGTCAGAAGTTACTAACGACTTCATTTATGATAACAGTTTTCATATTGATATTCATTAAGGGTTTCTAAAAGTAGTGGTAATGTGTCCATCGTTATCAAAGTTCTGGGTACGAATCCTGAGTCGGATAAGTATGAAGTTTTCGAGGTTTTCCGTTAAGAAATTCTGAGTAACAGCCCGAAGTTTGTAAAATCAGGGAACCGCGGAAAAATCAATGGTCATATGTCTGAACTTGAGGTTTTGGGCAGTGCAACGTCTCTTGCGAAGTTGATCGGTTTGTGCGGATGTCATGGATATATTGAATGTCCCCCGTCCAAACCATGCCATTTACCGAGACAAAGATTATCTTATGCGCTAATCCAAATTTTCATCCAAAACCGTTCAGCTAATATTGCGTATTTAAGTATCAAACATCCAAACTTTTACATTTATTATATTAGTTGGTTAAAACTAAAGTGTCCTTATTAA
The DNA here is from genome assembly GCF_905147765.1 of Vanessa atalanta. NCBI lineage: Eukaryota > Metazoa > Arthropoda > Insecta > Lepidoptera > Nymphalidae > Vanessa > Vanessa atalanta. Next base: position 4,263,758 of record NC_061898.1, on the reverse strand, counting down.
ACGGTCGGGATAATGAAAATGGTAAAGATTGTGATAGAAAATTATTTATCCCATACTCGATGGTAAAGCTAAATATCGCAAGGAACCCTGTGCGAATCGAAGGAGATTTTGACACATCAAAACCAAAATATTCTTTATCAAACTGGGCTCATAAAAGTACTTTGAATGTTCATGAAATGTAAAGCTACTATCGGTTCGGAAAGTAGATTCTACCGAGAAGAACCGGTAGAACTATATTGGCTCGGCTATATTGGGTTACTAATAGTTCTTGATTAATATATCCTTATTTATAATACAAGACTATTCCTCTTAACGATTTATATCAACTTTAATTTTACTTCCAAAGTTTCGATAACTGTAATTCGTCGCAAATCCACAGTGAATATCATAGATTAATTAAATTCCCGACCAATGATATCGAATTCGTTGTCAGATGTTGTTTATTTGGCTCTTCTCCTCTTATTGTTGGGATTAAATACATAATAGGTACGTTTGAAAGGCGATTATCTTTCGATTCGATTTCAATAAACTGACGATTTGTTAGTTGAGTTTGGATCCTGGTTCAGTATTTCTAATATAAACGATTGACCTGACGTACTTTAGCAACTCGGTATAGCTGTGGCAAATCGAAGTTTACGATGAGATTAGAAGGAAAATGTCGCGACGAAATGCAAACACAACATATAAGCTCAATTAACTGATTCAAATGTCTCATAATATATTTTGGAAGATGAATAACCGATCCAAAAACACTTAATATAGATATACTTGAAACTGTATCTTAATCCTAGTTTAGTCTTAGACAACTTAGACAAATTGTTAGTTTTCACTGTATGTAATTATCTTCTAAACTGTGAAATGTCTTTAAATAACAATTGTATCCATCATTCCACAGTGGAATAGGCTTCAAAGCTTGTCTTTTTAAAAGTAGTGAAAGTCGTAGTTAACTATTACTTATTACTAATGTATATTTTGTTCGTACCATTAAAATATTTCATAAAACCTAACAAATAATCTTGTGTTCTAGTTGACGACCAGCCATTAACGAAATTGGCGAGCAAAGTACCGAAGAAGGAATCGGTCGATGTCCTGGACTTGATCGATAACGCTAAAGTGACCGTTAAGAGGAAATCGTCGTCTAAGACGAAAGTAACGCCCGCGAAGAAGGCTAAGACGAAAAAGGATATCGCGACGTCGAGTAAAGAGAAGCCCGAGCCGAGGAAGAAGAAAGGTAAGCGTCTAGAATGTTCTGTTATACGTATGAGTGGGGGGGGGGTGAGCTTACTGCTGTGAATACGTCTGGTTATACCTATTTTTTTGGTTTTGTTTTTTTTTTTACAAGAATATAAGCCATTCATTGTATAGATTTAGTCGGGTTAAATTTCGAAGTGCAGGGATATACCTTTTTCAAAACGATCCGTAAACGAACGATCTTCTGTAAAGTTTTATGTATATTGATTCAGTAGTTTTATCAGTCAGGCATTTAAAAAGAAAACCTCATTAATTTATTGTGTATTATTGAACACAGCTATAGCTAGGCAGGAATAGACGTTCAAGGTTACCAAAATTCGTATAGTGTGTGCAATAAATGTTCTCAAAGTCAAATTCCGTAAATACAGAATTTTTTTACGTTTTCAGCCAAACTGTTAGTTTTACCATGAGATAGACAAAAATGGTAGATCATGAAATGTTATCAATAAAAATTTTTTCTTTCACGAGTCACCGTTTCTGAGATGTAATTTTAACAATTCCCTAGATATCCTATCAGCTTTGACTACTAAGATGTGCCTGTAGTTACAATAGCTCACATAGCCTTCAAACTGGGACACAAGTATTATTGCTGTTTGGGCGAAATAATATCTGACGTGAGGATGGTACATACCCAGACTGGCGCGTACAAAGCCTTATCACCAAGTTAGCTTAGCCTTATTTTGCATATTTGTCCAAACGATGCAACGCTTGTTAAATTATAACCAACTTTTTGTCTAGTCAGACAAATGAAATTCAATTATAAATGAAAGTTATTGACTTCGTGCGGGTAAAATCAATACAAAGATACCCCCCCCCCCCTTTCTTCCTTGTGATTCCCAAAAATCCATTCTTAGTGAGTGCCTATTTGACGAAAGTAAATTTCTAGGCAATCGGACTTAAATTTTGGAGGTCTCGTGTTAAGTCAGTCAGGGTTTGGTTTGGTCACTCTTTCCTGGAATTATCCGGGTGGATGGGGGATTCTTAATTCAGTTGTTTGGTGAAACTAAAAACGAAACTCAAAAGAACATGCAAGTAAAAGCTTTATTTTGATGCGTTGTCGCGTTTAATTTTTTTTTTATTTGACGTATTATATGTATTTAGGTTAGGTTAGGTATTCAGCAACAACATATCTATAGTATAAATCATAAAAGAAAATATTTGATACACATGTAAATAACAATGCTAGCTTATGGGGTTTCTTGTGAAGATTTTTTTTTCATAATTATATGTCGCTATTAAATTTATTTAATCATTTTCAACGATAAAGGTATGTTGCTATATTCACGGCAGTTCTCTTCCCTCCCATAACTATATAATTGTCTCGTTTTCTGCTGGATTCAAATATATAGTAATCTGTAATCACTGATACTAAGTTTATTTTTAAGGTTTGAGTCTTTTTTTGTTTTTAAATGAAATTCAATGTCTTATCACATATACGACGCTTACGTAGGGCGTATATATCAGTATATATTGTTAATATTATATAATAAAACCTTCTCCAAAACGCGCTGCAACTTATCGTATAAGTTTTACGTACGTACGTATTGGTTTAGTAGATCATCGGTTATTAGTGTGGATTCTAGATGTGCCCTTATCGTGTACACTAATGTACTAAACGTGTAGCATATGCTTGTAACGTATATTCATTGTTACTTTAATATTTGCAAGCCTATTAATTCAAACATTTTTAAGTTTCGTATACAAACTCAGCTGGATCATGATACTTATATAAGTATTTTATTATGGTATTTCCAAACTAAATACAATAGAAAAACAAAAGATTACGCATTAACGTCATCTACGTGTTCATGGAAGATATTGTGTATGTATTTAGATATATATCGTGAGTAATTTATTCCGTGAGTTACATAGTATAAAAAAAAAAAAAAAACTATTTCCGTCGTCTCAATGGATTTTAATGCGTTTGTCACCAATAGACAGTGATTCAAGAGGAAAGTTTGTATGCGTGATACGTGCATATTTATAGTACAGGAAAGTCGAGAATTTCAACTTTATAGAATGGGTAACAAGTAACTAGAAGCTCTATTATATTTACTGATCTCAACGATACTAAAATATATATATATATATATATGTGTGCGATTATAAGAATCACCTGTCCTTTCTTGAAGTCGAAAATTACGGTAGAAGAGTAGAGAGTTTGATTTGAGATGGATGCCCAATGGCTACGTCTTATAATTACAAAAAAAAAGTTTTCTTCATGTAAATTATGATAAAAAATATATTTTTATAATCGATTTAAATCGCTATCGAGAGATTTTGTTTAATCATTAATAAATAAATTTTATCGTTTCGCATATATTAGGAAGTTTATCAGTGTTCGAATTATTTTACATTTTTCTTAACTTTAAAACAACTGTTAAACGTTATAAAACTTTGAATGTCACACTGCTCGGTTAAGGCGGTCTCTCCTTTTTGCGGAGAAGTTACATGTGCCACATTTCCTTACGATGTTTTTCTTCACTGTCGAATACGTGATTTATTAAGCACATGAAAAACCTAAACGATCACAGTCATCAGTTAAGATTGACATCTTCTAAACGTCTTATCTGCCCCCGCACGGCTCACCAATAATACAATTGTACATTATTTCAATTTCAATACTAATTCGTTTTCTAAAATATCACGAACACAGCAGAAAATTTGACGATTATTTGTAATATTTGCATGTATTTATTTGTAAGTGTGGACACGTCTCGTTATATCCTCAAATGGAAAGATAGATTTGATTCTCTTATATTGAATATCGAACGAAAAATTTTGTTTCAAAAGATGATTTTAGAAGAAATACAAGTTTATAAGGGACCTTAGTTCCTAAGTTTAGTGATTCGAAGAAGTGTAATTATCAATGGTTGATCTAACCTTATCAGATGGTCCACTTCCTTACATATTTAAAATAACAGAAAAACAAAGATTTACTTTGAACTCTAAGGATTGTATTTTGTATTATCTACGAGTTCTCAGGTAAGTCCATGTACCAGTGTGGTAGTTAAAAGAGAACATTTTGATTTCATTCATGCTCGTATGAAATATACAATTTCGAAAATAGGGTTTTTTTTTTGAACTATCGATACCTGTCCACGCTTGGGGCCCAAGAAATTCTTTACTTGTCTAAGTTTTTTGGACGATATTCTCTAAAAGTATGTGATGTATTGCTTTGTAAATTGTTCATTTTGAGTTGGTGGTCATTGGATTTAGTATCGTTTTTAGATCTAACTCCAGATGTCACACTTATAAAATCGTCCAGAAATATTTTCCAAGTGGAACATTTTGCGAAACGAAATCATATATTATCGCTTTAATGAAGTAAAGTTGTATTGTATGTGTGTGATTTCGATTGGCGATTTGTTACTAGTTTTAAGTATGTTAAACCCAAAACTATGGATTATCCGTTCCCGATAGTAATTTTCAGCTATTATATTGAATTGATCGTAAATAACATTAAATAAATTATGTAAATACTACTCACTATAAATGTCGCTAGGCTTGCGAAAGGCATACGTGTAAACGTTTCGTTCTATCGATGAATAAAATAAAGTTTATTGTTAAAATGGACGTATAAAAATTATCATACGGAATTATTGGAAGAAACAAAGACGTATCCAAACTGATATGGAAAATTCACTGCAGTCGGTATAGCGGTCATTTTTTTGTTTTAGAGGAATGGTCCGATCCTGCGCGGGGTAACGCCGGGACGATCATAAAATGTACGACCGCGTACCCCTTCAGAGTAAACGATAAGTGCATAGTGTGCGTCTACTGCCAGGAACTTTACGATGACCCTGACGTGTTCAGGCGTCACATGGACGAGGAACACCACACCTTCAATATAAAAGTAGCGTTTCACAACTTGCCGAAACTTGAATTCATAAAGGCTGACCTCACGGATTTGAAATGTAGACTCTGTTCCCAACAATTCGAAAGCCTCGAAATTATAGCGGAACATCTCAAGCAAGTGCATAACGAAGCGATCGATTTAAATGCTAGACTAGGTGTGATGCCGTATGTTCTACGCAGAGACGCTTTCAACTGTGTCGTTTGCGGGAAGAGTTGTCCGTCGCTTTTCCACCTGAACAGACACACGATAACACATTTCTTGAGCTACGTGTGCCATTTCTGCGGCAAGAGTTACGTAGCAACGACGGGCCTGTTGAGACACGTTCGTTCGAAACACCAAGAGTACAAAGTATCGTGTAGACGATGCGGTAAAGTCTTTCCAAACATGGAAGCGAAGGAGAAACACAGGAGAACGGAGAAATCTTGTATGGCGTACTGTTGCTCGAAATGCCCGGAGAGATTTCACGATTGGAAGATTAGGAAACGACACATGGAAACTGAACACGGACAGAGCAAGCGTATTGACCGTTGTGCCGACTGCAACATAACGTTCAGCAAGGGCAGTGCATATTACCAACATTTTAAACTTAAACATTCGAAGGACTGTGTCATTTGCAAACACTGCGGCATGAAGTTTATCTGTCGGTCACGATATAAAAGACATTTGTCCACCCATGTTAGTTATACGTCGTAAATTCTTAGAAATTGGGCATAGTTAATGTTTCATGGTTTTCGAAGATACCTACAAAATTATTTATGTTAGATCTAGGGTCGCCAGGTTTCCGGATGAAGCCGGACATTGTTAGTCTTTTTGGATGCGTGTCCGGACAAAGTAATCAGGCCGGTATTTGTTGCTTTTATTAAGCTTTCTAAATTTGACCAAACACTATAGCTAAAAAGTTTTTGGCAGAATTAAATTTAAAGAATTTTAGGATATTTAATTTTCGGATAATAGGTCAAAAATATCTGTTCTTACAGCTAAAAAAAATACTGTCAGTGTGGCATTTTTACCCAAAATATCCGGTATTCGGTTTCAAGACCTCTGGCAACTCTTATTATGTCTGAAAATAAATGTTCGTACAAAAATATTAAGTAGTTAAAATTAAAATAGGCTGTCGTTAGTATTATATTCGATCTGCGGAAATTTGTATTTTTCTTATAGACAATTGAATTCGGTAGATTTATAATTGTTTTGATTATAACTCGACATAATGAAGAAGTTATTATATTGATTAAACACACGAATACAATGTTTTATTTATAATAATATCGTTAGTGATTGAACTATTCGAAGTTGATTCAACATCATTTTAAAAATACATATTCGGTAAAGTTCTTTTTCTTCGCAAGAATTGATGGAAAATCTTTCAGAAAGCGAATCCCAGGTTAAGTTTTTGTACAAAGCAAGTAACTATATAGATAGTCCTAGATAGGTTCCGTGAGGTTTGATAAAATTAGCTATATTACCATTTTAAATTGGTATATGTCCAAGATAATATGCAATTTGAATAAGTAATATTTAATGTAAGAATACGGAATAGAAGGAAGTATGGACTTTTTTGAAAATCATGGTGAGGTGGTTTAGAAAAATTCAGCAAAACTGAATTTAAACAGGCGCAAGTGACGCTTTCTGAACTCTGATTTATGTATGTAGCCCACATGGGATCCAAGGTCACTCTGAACGCGTTTAATCGAAATAAGTAAACGACATAGTACGTAGTCGGTGATGATTGTTTTATTTTCTGAGAAACTGACAAAAGCTGTCCATTTTAAAAGCCTTATTTATTTTTATAAAATGTGGAAATTAATCTAAAATTAAATTCATATCTGTGAAACGCAATGCGTTCATCGACCATTTTAAATATGAACATTGGAAAAGCAACTTTGTGTACATGAGATGTGATTTGAAATTTATGCGTCGAAATTATTTTTGACGTCCTTTAAGCAATAATTTTGTTTTATAATCCATTTGAAACCGATATATCATTTAGCTTGTATAAAGTTTCTAAACGATTAAATACTCAAATATTAATTAAATCAGATTTTCATTCATATATATGATCTCGTAACAAATAGATTTCTGTCTGAAATTTTCGAAAGAATTTTAGCCCAGTTGACGCAAAGAAAAACAATTTATTACCATTATTGATCTACGAAATATAAGAATGAAGGTACAATGAGTAGGAATTCGGCAAAAATGTTCTTCTGTAGAATATAAACACGATAATACAGATGCATACCATAAAATCGTTAACAGATTCATTATCATGAAATTGAAATTCGAATGTGCCAAAGTTGGAATTTTATGGTCAACTTCATATTAAAACTATTGTATATTTAAACCTCATTATTAAAGTCGGACTTCCCGTTCTTACTGGTACGGGATGTACCGATATATAGTACCATAAAATGACTAATTGACTAGTACCACATATTATTTTTAATCAACGCCGAAACCGTTGTAAATATTATATATTAAACATAAAAAAAAAAAAACTCTCTTAAAACATTTTGTCAAAGGCACTTATTTCTCTTTGTTCTAGAGGTGGATTGGTTAGTCACCGCGCGTCTCAACGCTAAACTAGTTTTGAGATACTCAACCGCGTATCCGTTTAGGATACCCAGTAATTCCATGGTTTGCGTCTACTGCTGCGAACAATACGATGATCCGAAGCAGTACAGGCTGCACGTGAAACAGGAACACGATGATTTCAACGTGGACACAGCATTCGCTCATTCGTCGAACAATTACTCTGAATACCTTAAAGTCGACTGTTTAGATCTAGCTTGTCGGATTTGCATGGAGCCCTGTGATACTATATCGTCCATGGCCCAGCACCTAGTCGAAGATCACGGTAAAGATATTAATTTAAAGATCGAAGTAGGAATGCAAATGTTCAAATTGGGACCGGAGAAATGGGTGTGTGCCTTGTGTAGTTTGAAACTGCCGAGCCTTCGCGAGCTCAGTCGACACACGAGCTGCCACTACCACAAGTACACGTGCGATGCGTGCGGTAAATCGTACATAAATAAGGAGAACTTGACACGGCACATGCAGTTCAGCCACAGCGAGTACAAGATCTGTCTGAAGTGTAAGAAGTCGTTCGCGAGCTGCGAGGAGAGGCGCGTGCACGTTCTATCGTCCGAACGCTGCTGGCCTCAGAGTTGTAATATTTGCGGGAAGAGATTCATATCGAGGAAATTGAGAACGGAACATCTGGCCGAAGTTCACGGTCAGAAACCGAAGAATTACAAGTGTCCGGATTGTGGGAAAGTCTTCGATAAATGGCATCCGTACCGAGCCCACTTCATACTGTCTCACACGGATGATAATTTCTCGTGTTCGTTTTGCGGCTTGAAATTCGACACGAAACGTGCTCTGTTGGAACATAAAGTGATCCATACGAAGGAGAAGTCTTTTTCTTGTAATATTTGTTCAAAATCGTTTGCGCGCAAGAAGAACCTGATACAGCACAGCTGGATCCACAGCGAATTTAAGCGGTTCCAGTGTAACATATGCAGTAAACAGTTCAACCAGCGTGTCAGCTGGAAAACCCATATGAAATCCTATCACCCGGAATTGGTGAACTTGTGACCACGGTTCCGCTGATCCATTAGATGATTGGTCCTTTCGCGTTGTAGCGATATATTATCGACGTGCATTTAGTTTCAATTTGAGTTATAAACGAATTTTTAATTTTATCATTCATAATAATCACAAATAATATTATTTTTTAAATGTAGTTTTGGATTGAGTACGCATGCGTGTTACGATGTTGTTAAACAGATGTATATTAAATTAAATTAAATGTATAGTAATAAAAGATGATTAGTTTTTTTTTTTCTTAAATTCATATAGACAATGGTTTCCCAAATATCAAAATGTTACCATTTAAAAAAATACTTTCGGAATTATAGGTAGGACACTGTAAGGTGTTTTTAAATATTGAATTAACACTTTATTAAATTCAATAGTATAATTTTTTGATTTCTTTTGTCATTCTAAAACAATTATTTTTCATTTTTTATTGAAATGGATTACATGAAATGAAATCATTTATAGAATTTACATACATTACATTACATAGTGATATATTTATTTATATATTAAATTTTAAAAGTTTATCACAATTTCCCGTCTATAGTTTATACAGTAACTATTAAATTTCTTTCCGCTTTTAAAGGTATACATATATATAATTGATATTCTACACCGGCAATGTTACTGCGATACAAAATTACTCGAATTTGACTATATAATTAAAAATATTTTGTTTTGACCTAAAAGGACAGCTTTAAATATACCAGACGCTTGAATAGCTTATATACATAAAAAATGTTCTAAAAGACGGTATTGCATCCATATTTATGATAAAATATATTGGCATTTATACAATTAAATAAAAATATTTGATTTGCTATTTTTCAAATTGCAGCTAACTTTCCAGACAACACTGACATAAATGCCAACAATTCCCTTTCAATATGACATATTTTAAACAGTTTTAAATTTTTTGGATAAAACTTAAGTTGTATCACACAATAAATACAATAGTTTTAACTAAAGATTCAAAGTATCTTCTTGTATGACTTATTTTATTCTGAAATTATGACGGCGTAAACAATGACAAAAACTAGAAAATTTACTCAGGAAATAGATATTTAGACTCATTTTGAGGACACGTATCATTAATGATCCTTTCAGTCGAGATCTACGGATGCAGAGAGAAGATGACGACGTATAAAATTAAAATGATATAGACTATTTAAATTTTAAAAGATAAAGAGTAAATGAATTTAATTTTGAAGAGGATTGTGAAGTAACATAGGTTGGTTACGATCGAGCAAATGAATGACCAAGGGATTTCTTTTTGTTCTAGACAAAAATGATGCGTATTTCATGGCGAGGCGCAACGCGGAGTTTATCGTGAAATTTACAACAGCGTACCCGTTCAGGCTTCCCGAAGATTCCATGGTTTGTGTGTACTGTTGCGAGAGCTATGACGATCCCTCGATGTACAGGAAGCATATGGACGAAGAACACCAGACATTCAATCTTCGAATGGCTTTCGTTCACTGTACCGAGGGTTACATTAAAGCTGATTGTACGGAATTACGTTGTCGCCTCTGCACTGAACCGTTCGATAATCTAGAAGACGTTGCTCAACATTTGTACCATAAACACGAACAGCCCCTAGATTTAACATTCGAATTAGGTATGCAACCATTTAAATTGGAAAAGGATAAACTAGCATGCGCTATTTGCAATTCGAAGTCTTTGTGCCTAAGACAATTGTCAAGACATACCCAGTCGCATTTCTTGAAGTATACATGTGAGGCGTGTGGGAAATCATATTCGACTATAACCACTCTCAAGCATCACATAACATACACACATACAGGTCAGGAAAGAATATGTAGGAAATGCAAGAAAACTTTTACGTCTTTGACGGAAAAACGGGAACATTTAAACGAATCGAAGAAATGTTGGTCACATTTGTGCAATATTTGCGGGGAGAGATTCTTGACGTGGAACATCAAACAGAGTCATATGACGGATGTCCACGGAGCCCCAAAGAAGACCTACATATGTCCGGAGTGCGGTGAAGTATTTCCGGATCGTAAGAAATATCGTGTACATTTTAAAATTCTACACACGGACGATAATTTCATTTGTACTTGTTGTGGTCTGAAGTTTGACACTAAACGAAATTTAGAGAATCATAGAGTGATACATACGAAGGAGAAACTGTTTCCTTGTCCTGTCTGCTCGAAGTCATTTCCGAGGAAGAAGAATTTAGTTCAGCACATGTGGATACACAGTGAACTGAAGCGTTTTAGTTGTACGCTGTGCAATAAACAATTTAACCAAAGGGTTAGTTGGAAAACTCATATGAAATCATATCACCCAGATCTAGTTGACTTCCAAGGCATGCAAAACAATAATGCGAAAATGGTACTAACTGTTTTAAAGAATGACGAATAATTTCCTACTCTATTTACAAGGCGAATAAAGTGCAAAATGAATTGTGCCTGACTTTACGAAAAATGAAATAAATTCAAATATATTTATAACAGTTGAAAACAAGTGCTAAATTATGATAATTTAAATAGGTTTTTAACAGTCGTCTTATCTAAATATTCGGGTCTTGCTAATAAATGATTGTTACATCATATTTGATTATATATATAATTTTAGTTCTTTGTTATATATTAACTTAGTCGGATATGTTGTTTTCGTTTCATAGTCTATCTGAGACATTGTACATAAAAAGTAGATCGTTAATGTAAAAAAATAAATTGGTTAGAAATTATTTCGTTACTTTTTATTATTTCCTGAATAAACATTTGTACTAAACGTTTAGGTGAGTTGATTTAGAAGAATCTATACTAAGTTGAATAGCTATAAACTTTTGATGTGATTTACGTAACTTAAGACAAGTCTTTATGTAGATTAGTACATCCCTATCTCAGTTGTTGTTTGATACCGTTTCTGTGTAGCATAAAAATATATTTCGACTTCAGAGTACGGCAAACGAAGTATAAGTGTTACTATCGAAATCCGGCTCGTATAATGTGACGTTACGATGGAAAAACCTAATCAAAGAATTTGATCAAAGGCATTTCTGTCTGTTCTAGACGTGATTCGTCCGTTATCCCTCGCGAGACGCAATGCCGAGGTCATGGTGAAATACTCCACAGCGTACCCGTTCAGATTGCCGGAGACGTCACTGATGTGCGTATATTGTTGCGAGTCGTACGCAGATTCGTCTAATTTTAGAAAGCACATGGAAGAAGAACACGAAACCTTCAAAGTAGAGACCGCGTTCGCGCACTGTGCCTACGAAGGCTATCTGAAAGTGGACTGCACAGACCTACGCTGTAGGATATGCAAGAAGGCGTTTAAGAAACTGGACGAAATAGCCAAACATTTAAACGACGTACATGACCAGAAAATCAATTTGGAATTCCATTTGGGTATACAGCCTTTTAAGTTTGAAAACGATAAGCTCTTATGTGGGATATGCGATAAAAATTTTCCATGTCTCCGGCAACTAAGTCGGCATATGTCGTCTCATTATCAGAATTTCACTTGTGAGGAGTGCGGGAAGTCCTACACGACGAACGGTTCGCTACAACAACACATGAGATTCTCTCATATAACGAATGAACGGATTTGCAGACGATGCAGGCAGACATTCAGCTCGTTGGAAGCGAAACGGGAGCACGTCGAGTCCTCGCCTAAATGCTGGTCGTATCATTGTTTCGTTTGTGCTCTGAGGTTTATGAAGTGGTCGGCAAAGGAAGAGCATTTGATAAGCGTACACGGTCAAGCGAAAAAGACCCATTGCTGTCCAGAATGTGGGAAAGTTTTCACATCGAGAAATTCGTACAGAGTTCATTTCGCAACGACCCACGCTGGGATAAGTTTCGTCTGTTCATGGTGTGGGAGAAAATTTAGCACGAAACGACACTTGGAGCAGCACACAGTCATCCATACAGGATTAAAACTCTTCGAATGTCTGGTTTGTTCCAAATCGTTTCCGAGAAAGGCGAATTTAAATCAACATATGTGGATACACAGTGAATTTAAAAGATTCGAGTGTAGTATGTGCAATAAACAGTTTAATCAGCGTGTTAGTTATAAGTCTCATATGAAAACCCATCATCCCGAATCACAAATCTTCTGAACTTAGAACTTTTAGCATTTTAATATTATTGCGTTTAAAACAATCTTATAAATGTTATGTGATAAAAGGGTGTTTCATTGCACAGATAATGATAAAAAGTGGTAGAGCTTATGTTAATTTCCGCAGAAAACATAAATTTTACGTCAAGCGTATTGCTTCTTGACAAATATAAATTATTTGGAAATGTACTTAAGAAAACGTTAGATATATTTTGAACGTAAATCAATATAATTATTTTTAGGTTATTCTCATAATTAATTTAATCTATTGAAATAATTATAACATCGAATGAAAGTAAACAAAACAGGTACAACATACAAAATCAACAACATTATTTCTATTTTATCTTGGTAATTTTGTATTAAAAATAGATCTTGATACAAAATTATCAAGACACATAATTATTTGACGGTACAAACGCGATTATGATACAAATAGGAGAAATAATGTTAGCTTCAATATATATTTTAATATTTAAACGTTACAGAAAAATCTTGAGCGTTGCAGAAGAATTAATGAGTCAAAAAGGGATTTTTTCTTTCTTTTCTAGACATGGAACACGCAGTCAGTCGTACACAGATGGCTAAACGCAACGCCCAACTAGTGTTGCAGTATTCAACGGTGTATCCGTTCAGAGTGCGGGGCAAGGCCATGCTTTGCGTCTATTGCTGTGAAGAGTACGAAGATCCCAAAGACTATAGAAATCATTTAGACGATCTACACAAATCCTTCACAGTGACTACTGCCTTCGCACATTGCGGTAAAGGCAAAGAGTACCTAAAAGTCGATTTAACAGATTTAAGATGCAGAATATGTTTGACGCCCTGTAATAGCCTTGACGAAATTGCTGAACACCTTCGCGATCTTCATGGTGTTGCGAAAATTGACACAAATTTCGACATCGGAATGCACCCGTATCGAATGGACACTGAAAAATGGGTTTGTTTTATTTGCGACAAGAAAATGCCATCGCTGACCAAGTTATGCAGACACACCACTTCGCATTACCAGAAGTACACGTGTGATGTATGCGGTCGAACATATTTGACAAATGAGGCTTTAAAATATCACATTCGATGTAGTCACACGGGTAATCACGTTTGTAGGAAGTGCTGGACGGATTTTCCAACTCTAGAGAAGAAGAGAGAACATTTGAAGATATCGAAACAGTGCTGGGCTTTTTGTTGTCTAAGTTGTGGGGAGAGATTTATGTCATGGGAAGGCAAACAGAAACACCTAGTAGAAGTACACGGGCGGCCAAAGAGGATGTACGCTTGCCCAGATTGCGAGGAAACGTTTGATTGCCGTAAACATTTTTACAGTCACTTTAAATTAAATCATAGTGACGATAGTTTTGTATGCCCATGTTGTGGCCTTAAATTCGGTACTAAAAAACAAATGGAGGAACATAGATTTGGTCACACGGGCGAAAAACCATATCGATGTAACGTTTGCATGAAATTATTCTCAAGAAGCAAGAGTTTGAAACAGCATATGTGGATTCACAGCGAAAATAAGCGCTTCATTTGCGTTATATGTAACAAACAATTCGCACAGAAAGTTAGCCTCAAAGGTCACATGAAATCTCATCACCCAGAAATAACACTGGAAGTTTAGACGTAGTAAATAGTATACTTGTTGGTTAACGCATTTACGTAAATAAAAAATGAATAGTTTGCGAGTTTTTATATTTTAATAGTCCCGTTGAGTTAGTTGCGGCTTGTTCGTACTTGGTTTATAATTGACCAATTTTTCTTTTTTTGTTTTTAGGGTCCACATTGGAAATTCGTGGGCGTAGGGAGAGTGAGAGTGAGAAAAAGAAAATAGTACTCGTATATCAGACGCCGCAGCGTCGTAACGCGGAACTTATACTCAGGCATTCGACTGCCTACCCCTTTAAGACCCGGTTTAGTCAGATATTATGTGCATATTGCCATGATGAATATAACACTTTGACGATACTCCGATATCATATGAAAACCGAACATGTTACTTCCGATTTTAAAAACGTTTTCTATAGGACTAAAGATAATTTGATTAAAGTAGACATAACAAATTTAAAATGTAAATTATGTAACCTAGACATACAAGATGTCGACACTCTAATGGGACATTTATCACGAGACCATAATAAATCCGTTAAATTTAACGCGCGTTTTGGTGTTTTACCTTACAAACAGAACGCGTCCGACCATTGGGTGTGCGTGTATTGCCAGAAGACGTATATAGAATTTATTCAATTTAAACGCCATATTGCTACTCATTTTATGAATTTTAGCTGTGATAAATGTGGGACGACCTTTATTTCTGATCATGCTTTAAGAGATCATCGTCGTCAGGTTAAGTGTTTTAGGACGGCGTATAAGCCTCGTAATGGTAGAGTCCTGAAACCTCGAACGAACGCTGAGATTATTCTTCAATGTTCAACAGCGTGTCCCTTCAGAACTTGGAAAAGTAACTTTAACTGTGTGTTCTGTAGAGTTCAGACTAACGATCCAAGCACTCTACGAAGTCATGTAGCGACGAGACATGAGAATTATGACGTTCAAGCAGCATTTTATAAGAAATTAGGAAAGGAGTTTCTTAAAATTGATATTACAGATTTACAGTGTAAATTATGTTTTATGCCGATAGAAAATTTCGAAACTCTCACATATCATTTGAAAAATGATCATCAGCAACCAATTAATTCGGATGCTCAGTTAGGCGTTTTGCCTTTTAAACTAAATAATGGAACGATTTGGAAATGTACAATGTGTCCAAATGAATTTAAAGACTTTGTTTCGTTAGACAAACATACATCAGAGCATTTCCAAAACTATGTCTGTGACACTTGCGGCGAAGGTTTCATAACCGAATCGGCAATGATCGCGCACACTAAAATACCTCATGAAAACAAATATAATTGTAGTCGTTGCGTTGCAACATTTTCGACGTTAGAGGAGAGGAATGTGCACGTGAAAACTCAGCACACATCGACCCCGTACATGTGTGTTTACTGCAAGGATAAACCTCGCTTTGCTAACTGGGAATTGAGAAAAAAACATTTAATGGAAGTTCACAATTACAAGACAGGTGCCGATAAATACGAGTGTGCGACTTGTCAGAAATCGTTCAAGACACGGTCGGGGAAATATAATCACATGGCGAGAACGCACAGAATAAAAAAAGACACTGAACTCAATTATCCATGCCACAGCTGCCCTAAAGCCTTTACAACTCAATTATTTCTTGACAAGCACGTAGCAAAAAAGCATTTCGATGTATAATCCATCTCTAAATATATTATAGTTGACAAATTTAAATAGAAAAAATAAATCAAGTTTAACCTCAAATTTTAATTGTGAATATTTAACGCAATGATAGTTATGTTGTCGTGATCGAAGAACCTAAAATTAATATGCAATAGACTGAAATAATGATGTGGTTCTTTTCTTTTTTTTAGGGTCCACAAGGGAAATTGACGGACTCAAAGAAAAAGAAAGTAAACCAAAAAAAGGGTTATTCGAAAGATCCGTAAAGCAGAACCCACAACGGCGAAATGCTGTATTGATACTTAAACATTCTACTGCTATTCCCTTTAAGACTCGATTTAATAGAATCTTATGTTCTTACTGTCATGACGAATTTGAACCTATGGAAGCTTTAAGAGACCACGTCAAATCTAAACATACAAATGCCGATTTTAATAGCGCCTTCTATAAAGTCGTAGATGATCTGAAAGTTGATATAAGTCATTTTAAATGTAACATGTGCACGGAAGATGTGCAGAGCGTTGAAACGTTTATGAGCCATTTGTCTCGTGATCACGGAAAAACGGTTAATTTCGATGTACCTTTCGGCGTTTTGCCGTATAAGCAGAACGAATCAGGCGTATGGATGTGTCTAGATTGTGAGAAAACATTCCCTGAATTTTCTCAAATTAACGGACATTTGAGGAGTCATGCGAAAATTTTTACCTGTGATAAATGTGGGGCTACGTTTCTATCGGAACATGGACTTAAACAGCACGAGCGCAATTTTAAATGCTACAAGGCCACGTATAAGCCGCGCTTCGGAAAGGCCTTAAAACATCGTTTTAATACTGAAATTATCCTTCAATGCTCAACCGCTTGTCCCTTTAGGACTTGGGGTCAAAATTTTAATTGCGTATTTTGTCGCGTTCAGTCTAACGATCCGAATGGTCTACGAGCTCATATGGCATCAAGACATGCGAACTTTGATATCCAGCTCGTGTTTAGTAGGAAATTACGCAAAGAATTTCTCAAAGTTGACATAACTGATTTACAATGTAAACTTTGTTTCATGCACATAGATACCCTCGACGAATTGTTGACTCATCTAAAAAATGATCATAAACAGCCAATCAACATAGACGTACAACCCGGCGTTCTGCCATTCAAACTAAACGACGGTTCGAATTGGAAATGTGCCATTTGTAAAATACAATTCTCCGATTTCATATCTCTTAAGAAACACACAGCAGAGCATTATCAGAATTATGTTTGCGATACATGCGGCGAAGGTTTCATCACGGAAGTTGCTCTAAGGGCACATACGAAAATACCCCACGATAACAAATACAATTGTAGTAGATGTATTGCAACATTCTCTACTTTAGAAGAGAGGAATATTCACATAAAAACACAGCACACGACGCTTCCATATATGTGTGTGTATTGCAAAGAAAAGCCGAGGTTCGCGACTTGGGAATTGAGGAAGCGACACCTCATGGAGATCCATAACTACAAACCAGGGGCGGAAATGTACGAATGTACGACTTGTCATATGATGTTCAAAACTCGTTCGCAGAAATACCACCACAATGTCAAAGTACACCGAACGAAGAAGGAGCTCGATTTTGGTTTCTCTTGTGGTCACTGTGCGAGAGGTTTCGCTACGAAATTGTCTCTCGATAAACATATAGCAAAAAAACATTTTCACGTTTGATATTATGCGTTCGATTACGAGTATCGGTATAATTATTGGATAATTGTAATTTATTTATTATGATTTTAATCGTATTTT
Organism: Vanessa atalanta; assembly: GCF_905147765.1. NCBI lineage: Eukaryota > Metazoa > Arthropoda > Insecta > Lepidoptera > Nymphalidae > Vanessa > Vanessa atalanta. The sequence goes on along the minus strand of NC_061898.1, from coordinate 4,245,930 downwards.
TTAGTAAAATATAACGTGTGTGATCTCAGACGGCTAGCTCTACAACTGTACTTAAATGTTTGCTCACAAGTTGAGGTACATATATATTTAAATATTTAACAGAGAAATTGCAGGATCGATTTCGATGAAACTTCTCATTTTAGTTTAGTATTAGTATTGTATTAAATATTAGTGATGACGTATTATAATAAAATTACAATGAAGTGATACTTATGATACAATTGTTAAGTATATTATGATTAAATTTAATATTCGACATGTAGGAATTTGACAATCATATCATATGTTAATTTTCAATAGAAACAAGGTCACGTAATTATCATACACGTTGATATATAGTAAGTCTAAAGTGCTACAATGTAGTATTTACGATTTGGCATATTATATTTCTGATGTAGAAATATAGAATATTCGGGGCAACATATTTTGTTGAACTCTTGAAATAGTTGTGGCTTCGATCCAGGGACAGATTTGATACTTTGGCTTGGCTTGGTTCTAGCCCTATAGCAGATGCCGCCCCCTACATATATATTTTACGAAACATTGAATAAATTAAATCAACATTTGTTTTAAATGTGCTTTAACACGTTTTTTGACGTTTGTTTTTTTGTGGGTTCACTGTAAGACTAAAATAATGTTCACCAATCAAGTTTTGACGGATCTGCTTGGGCTGTATGGAAATCCGCACCTTCTTTGATCTGTGAATTGAAGTAAACCGAATAAACACATAATGATGTCTTTAATATATATCACTAAATATGTTCATAAACGAGTACGCGAAATTCTAATAAAGTAGACTTTTACTGTCTAATGTCCAATAGTAAAAGGTAAATGTATATCTTGTTAGTTTCTGTATAAATGTTGATGAAATATTTTTATTTATATCTTTATAATAGACAAGTCTTTTGTTTTATGAAAAGTTGTAAATATATTCGAATTGGTATGACAATTTATTCCTTTTGAATGTTAAGTCTTTTAGTTTAATACTGAATTAAATATTAAGAATTCCTCGATACAATTAGGTTAATATCTATTAAGAATTAAATGAAACCTAATTAAATTATTCTGAAAACGAATGTGTCTTTTTTTTTTTAATCTTATCCAAGAAAATTAGAGATCTTTAGGGTTTAAAGTCAATAGAAGACCATAAGGTATAAATCAATGACAAAAAGTTTAGCTTATCGGAAGAAATGTAAAAATGGCAACCCTGCAAACTATCTTGCAAATGGACGCTATAAAAGACGCATGCGCTGCTTCTTATTTCTTTGGACAGTGGAAGAATTGACACAAGTTTTCTTTTTTAGGAGAACGCGGAAAAATGAGCAATGAGGCCGCGTTAAAAATTGAGTCGTCTGAAAATTTACTTGTAGAAGATCCTCTAAAAGTTACAGAAAAAAAACGTTATCAAAGAAGCGCAAGAGCCGAAGCGAGGCTTGCTACCAAGAAGAATGCGAGCGCTATTCTCGAATGTTGGACTCTCTGTCCGTTTAGGTGGAAAAGAAATCGATTTAAATGCGCTTACTGTGAGGATAATTTCATTGAATGTACAGAATTGAGAAGTCACATCAGACTATGTTCAACTCAACACTGCGTTAAGGATATATATAGCAAATTCAAGGAAATGTCACTTATAAATATTGACGTGACTGATGCGAGCTGTAGGATATGTGCCATGCCCTTTCAAGGGGTTAACGAAATGCGTAATCACGTTATTGAACACGGTTTTGACTTCGATACGTCTCATCCAGATGGTGTACTACCATTCTTCTTGGACAAAGAGGCGTGGAAATGCTTGATATGTCGAGAATCATTCAATAATTTTCTAAAGCTTTATGAACACATGAATATACACTATCAACACTATATTTGTGCTACATGCGGTAAAGGTTATATGACAGCGCCTCGTTTGCGGAAGCATTCAGAAGTTCATATAAGTGGCACTTTTCCGTGTGACAAATGTAGACAAGTTTTTACCATGCGTGCTGCCCGAGATTATCATAAAGCTCACGCACATGCTAAAGGTCCGCGCTACGAATGTCCACAGTGTAATATGAGATTTGAAGGCTATTATGAAAGAATGAATCATTTAAATAAAGAGCATAGGGAAAAGGAAGTGTTGTATAAATGTGCCCATTGCGAATTATCTTTCAAAACGAGTGGGAAAAGAGCTATCCACGTAAGATCAGTCCACTTTCCTCAGCAGCGAAATTTTGCTTGTCCATTCTGTAAATGGTTATTTAAAACTGGCTACGAATTAAAAAGGCATATGGTCAAACATACTGGTGAACGTAACCTCTGTTGTACAATTTGTGGCAAAACATTTAAGAGGAATAGAGCGCTGAGAGCACATTTGGAAATTCATGAAGATTTGAGCTGCAAATGGTGTGGCGTGTTGTTTAAACAGAAGTCGTTGCTTCTAGCGCATTTGCGTGCAAATCATCCTGAGATAAATGAATGAATACTCCTTGGATGACAGGAAATTTGGCAGTATTTTTTCCTCAAGTCACTGTTAAAAATATTTTTTTCATAAATAAAAGTATTAGAAGTTTTTACGGTATTTTTTTAATTTGACGAAAATTATTATTCTGTCGTTAGAATAAGGAATAAAAGTTAAAGAATCTAGGTAGTGCATGTTTTGGGGGCTTTGGTGCTAAGCTAGTAACAAAGTATTATTTTGTTTTCTAGGTCCCGCTCTTGCGGATTCAGAGGGGGTTAAAGTTAGACGGGTTAGGAAGTTAAAAGAAAATGTTTGCGCCAGGCAGAAACGACGACGTCGGCGAGCAAACAACGAATTGCCAGAGGAATCAGAGAAACGAATAGCAAAAACGATGATGCGTCGAAACGCATTGACGCTTCTCGAATGTTCCACAGCTTGGGCCTTTCGTTGGTTCCAAAGCGCGTATTATTGTTCGTATTGTGATGTTAAATTCGTAGATCCTTTACTTTTGCGCGATCACGTTACATCCTTTCATATTGCTGATGCACCAACTAAACGAATATTTTCAAAACTTACCGAAAATAATATGGTTAAGGTAGACGTCTCTAATGTACATTGTAGGATTTGCAATTGCAAGATAGAAAGCATAGATTTTTTGAAAAAGCACCTAATGTCTGTTCATGGAAAAACCCTAAATCCTGATTACAACGATGGCATACTGCCCTTCAAACTCGATTCAAACGGTTTCGAATGCCAAATATGTAGCGCGCATTTTACGAGCTTTTGTAAAATCAATGAACACATGAACACACACTTTAAAAACTATATTTGCGATGCATGCGGTAAGGCGTTCGTATCAAAATCACGATTTAGAACGCATGTTCAATCACACGAGACCGGTAGCTTTCCGTGTGGAGTGTGCGATGAAATTCTAGAAACGAGGGTTGCTAGAATGTGTCATAGGTCGAGAGTTCACAAGAAAGGTTTTCGATACACATGCCCACATTGCCCGGAGGTTTTTACAACTTATTATGCGAGAGGGAAACATTTGGTAGATGGCCATGATCAGCAGAAGCAGAAATACGAATGTTTTACTTGTGGTAAATCTTTCGAGACTAGCTGTAACCGCGCAGCACACGTTCGTCTAACTCATAAACCGATTGAAAAGCGATACGATTGTACCAATTGTTCCTGGTATTTTGTAAGCAAGTCGAAATTGAAAAGGCACATACTGACCCACGATAATGTACTTGAGACTGAAGAAAATCTTTCGAAGAAATGAAATATAAAAACATTGTTTTTTATTTTTAGGCGATGGAGTCGCAAAGGATATAACAGTAAAAATTGAATGGAAAAAAGTACGAAGAGTTACAGAAGATAAAGCAAACGCTTCCTTGCTTCTCGAATGTTCAAACGCGGTGGCCTTTAGGTGGATGCGCGGGAAATTTATGTGCGCTTACTGCCCTAAAATATGCGCAAATGTCAGTGAAATACGTTCTCATAGCCAAGCGCACGATAAGCTTATCATTTTCCATAAACCAGAAGTTCGGAATTCATTTCCACTTAGAATTGATGTAACAAATTTAAAGTGTAGTCTATGCGACTTAAGTTCTAGAAATCTAATGGAATTAAAAACTCACTTGATAACAGGACATGAAAAGAATTTTAACTCTAAATATAGCGATGGCGTAATTCCATTCGTTTTGACTAGCTCAGAATATCGCTGTGTCCACTGCGACACTTTGTTTGAAAGCTATATGAATTTATTTAGCCACATGAACGAACATTACCAGAGTTTTGTTTGCTATACTTGCGGAAAAGGATACTCTGCCAAGCATAAGTTAAGAGCTCATCAGAAGTGTCACGAAACTGGAAAAATTGCTTGCCCTAAATGTGACCTCGTATTTGTAAATCACGTTGTCAAAAATCGACATGTCGCTGTGATTCACGGTCCGAAAAAGCGGTATCGTTGCCCTGTGTGTGATTTGACTTTCAAATCTTGTCATTCGAGATTGAAACATTTGGACAAAATTCATGGACAAAAAAGAGAATATCGATGTAACATGTGCCCGTCTGTGTTCGGAAGTGGAACGTCCCGTTATTCTCATATGCGGATAGTGCATAACCGAAAAAAAGTTGCCTCGCATTTATGATAAAAGATTTTTGGAATAAAATACTTATAATTGTTCAATTGTTGTTTATTTAAATTCTAGCTCTATAATACGTTACGCCCTTTTAAAATGTATCATTTACTTATTAAACAGTAAACCCATACATAACTTTAATAAATATAAAGTCGGAGAACATTAAATAAATATTAGGCACTAAATTATCTGTTTTGTTTGAATAGTTTATTTCGAATTAGTTTTAATAAAGTATCAGCCGTACCTTGCTAGTCTTTTGATAGTAGATTTTCTTTTGTTTTTAGGGACGATCAAGACTGTAAATTGGAAACGGCGACGCAGGTTCTATAACGATCATAGAGATAACGCGGCCATTATAATCGAATACTCTAATGCCTGTCCATTCCGATGGAAACGTGGTGCTTTCGCTTGTTCGCACTGTCCGAGAACTTTCGGTCATTTTCAAGACGTTCTCAACCATGCTCAGGAACATAGTAATCGTCTTGAAGCGATGAGATACGCGCGGCCGTACGATAATGTAAAAATAGAAATTAGTAATCTTAAATGTGAAATTTGTAACGAAGGTATGAACGGCTTGGAGCAACTCAAAGAGCATTTGCTAAATGTTCACCAAAAGCCAATACATAAGGAGTTGAGCTTGGGCGTGACGCCGTTCATTCTGCAGAATAAAGAAATGCTTTGTACGCATTGTGACGAACGTTTTTCTTTGTTTTCTCGATTGAATAGCCACATGAACCAACATTATCCGAATAATATTTGCTTTCACTGTGGGAAATCTTTCTCAGCCGTCCATCGGTTGAAAGCTCATCAGTTGACTCACGAATCGAACGAAATGGAACATAAATGCTCAAAATGTGACGAAGTATTCGATACTCGAGCGTTAAAAAACTACCACATAAATACAACACACGCTCCAGAAAATCGCTATCGATGCCCGTACTGCAATTTATCATTTAAACGATACTCGGACCGGTTGAGGCATTTGAAACAGCTTCACAATCAAAGCGTCGAATATCCATGTCACTTGTGTGCAGCAGTTTTCGCTATGTCCGACCAAAGAACGAAACACATTAAGAATGTTCATATAAAACACAAGCAATTTCAGTGCGACTTTTGTCCGAGTAAATTCGTGACGGCTGGTCAGTTGAAGAATCATCTTGTGAAGCATTCGGGACTAAGAGAATATCAGTGCAGTGTTTGTAAAAAGAGTTACGCAAGAGCTAGGACGTTAAAGGAACATATGAGGATACACAATAATGATAGACGATTTGTTTGTGAATATTGTAATAATGCCTTCATCCAAAAGTGCAGTCTTAAAAGCCATATGAGAACGCACCATCCAAACGCGGAACCCTCCAAGATTGCAGTTTGATTTTATATCATATTTAACTAGTACAAGTGATTTGTTTATTTCTAAATGGAATTAATTGTTATTTATTGTGATATTAAATGCACGTAAATGTAAAAATATAAATAAATATATCTGATTATAAAATATCTATTTATTTGTCGTATATAAACAAAAAATATTTATTTGAAACGGGTTTGAATCATTAGGTACTAAGAGTTCCTAAATTTTTATTTATTATTGAATTTTATGTTTAGTATATGCCTTAAAATGTATGCTGAAACAATGAAATGCAATTAATTGTTGCTTTAAAGTATACGAATATGATTAGAAGAATATAGGGAATAAATAGAAGAACCTATATTGGATATTTTTCTATTTTTAGGAAGAAAATATGCTGACATTGAGATTAAACGAGAAATGGACATTAGTATAGAGAATAATACAGACCTCATATCAGTCAAGGCAGAAGGAACTGAGCGGAGAACGGAGGGAAACGAAAGGCGTGCCGCTTTCAGAAAGAACATAAAAATTATCATGAGTTCATGTACGGCGTACCCTTTTAAATATCGAAAAGGAACATATTTATGTTTTTTCTGCAAGAACACGTTTCTGGAACCAGAAAAATTAAGAGAGCATACCCAAAGAGAACACGCTGATTTAATGTTTAAGCTAAAGAAATATGAACCTTTGAAAATGGACTTTGCAATCACATCCTGTAAATTGTGTGGGATTGACATTAATAATTACGTTTCGTTGAAATCACATTTACGTGAGCACGGGAAAGTTCTAGACAGTTCGTACGGTGAATCGATTCTTCCGTACAAATTGAGCAAAGACGAACATTGCTGTCAGGTTTGTGGAAAACGATACGAAATGTTCCTTAGCCTTCATAAACACATGAATGATCACTACGAACATTTCATTTGCGAAACTTGCGGCAAGGGTTTTGCTACAACTCAGCGTATGCTTAATCATTCGCGGACCCATGAACGGAGAGATTTTCCGTGCAAACATTGTGGGGAAACTCTTACGTCATATGCGTCACTTTACGCTCATATAGCAAAAGTTCATCGTTTGAATAAGCGGTACAAATGTCCCATATGCGACGAGAAGTTTGCCTCTTATAAATATAGAATGAAACATTTGAATACGGTACATGGAGAAAAAACGGCTTTATTTCCGTGTCCATCTTGTCCTAAGGTTTTCGATCTTTGCAGTCGACGGACCGCACATATACGGTCCCACCATTTGCAGGAACGTAATCATGCCTGCTCCGTTTGTGGAATGAAGTTTTTTAGTAACTACGAATTGCAGGAGCATAGCGTGAAGCATGTGGGTGCTAGGATATATCAATGTGATGTTTGTAAGAAATCTTATGCTAGATTAAAGACTTTACGCGAACACATGAGAATTCACAATAACGATAGGCGGTTTGTGTGTCCTGTTTGTGGGCAATCGTTTATTCAAAAATGTAGCCTGAAACAACACGTTAGAGTCCATCATCCAATGCAGGTTAAAGCCGATGTTTTTTAAATTATTTATATATAAATCTACAAAATATATTGAAGCATTGTTTTCATCGTCTTTTTAAATAGCCACCTGCTCATAGAATATATAATTAAGGAGTAATTTAATAGCTATCATTTAAAATAAAAAAAGTCATTAATACGATGAATTTAATTAAGTACAGCTTTAGTGTGAGTCAATGCTATTAACAAAAATACGGACTCATATCTACATCTACATAAATTATTTTTTTCTATAGTAATAAAGTATTTATCGACACTTACGTATAGTTTTATTACGCCCACCTTAAAAATATATCAAATAATATTCACAGCCTGAAAGGATAGCGCTATAATCTCAAAAATAAGAAGACTACGATAATGCACGTGCTTGAGCGGGTTTCTAAATTCATATCCGCAATATCGTGTAATATTGCAACAATATTTATATATATTTGCATGTAATTTTTGTATAAATGCGTCACGCTCATGCACGTGTTTTATCATTTTTAGGTGAAATTGTCGGCGATATTGGCGTACTTACTCTGAATGCGGAGGCACGTATAGAGAACGCGAAAAAAATGAAAGACGCTGATGCTATAAAGGCAAAGAAGAAGAATGCGAGTATTTTATTAGAGAACACGAGGATTTGTCCATTTAGATGGATGAAGAATTTATATTTGTGTTTTTATTGTGACCAACAATTTACTGATCCGACTATTTTGAGGCATCATAATAGTTCCGATCACAATTCACAAACTTTGATGCAAATTAAAACGGCACTATCAAGACTAAAAAAGCATGAATTAGTTAAAGCAGACGTATCAGATTTGAGTTGCAAACTATGTATTGCGCAAATAAATAATTTTGAAGATGTAAAAATACATTTAATCGATAAGCATGGTGCCAACTTAGATATTAACTCGCAAGATGGTGTTCTGCCATTTAAAATAACTAAGAATAATTTTCCATGCGCTATTTGTGAAGAGAAATTTGATGAGTTCAAAACTCTTAATCATCATATGAACATACATTACCAAAATTTTATCTGCGAACAATGTGGGTCAGGTTTTATAACACCAGATCGCTTGAGGACTCATGCTTTCTCTCACGAAACAGGTGCCTTTGCTTGTGAAATCTGTGATAAAGTATTTCGTTCTATGAATGCGAAAAATGAGCACTTTGCGACGGTACACAAGAAAGTCAAACGGCATCGGTGTCCATATTGCCCGGAAACATTCCGGAATTACTTCCAAAGGAACAAACATATTTCGACGATACATGGAATGAAATTAAAAGAATTTAAATGTTCATTGTGTCCAAAAGTGTTTACTTCGAGTGGAAAAATTGGTGTGCATGTAAGAACTGTGCATTTAAAAATGAAAAGGCACGCTTGCCATGTGTGTGAATGGAAATTTTATTCCAAATCAGAATTAAAAGAACATATGATTCGTCATGGTGGTGAAAGAAAATTCCAATGCAATATCTGCAAGAAGGCCTATGCTAGAAAATACACCCTGAGAGAGCATATGAGAATACACGAAGATGATAGGAGATTCATTTGCACGATATGTGGTGGATCGTTCGTTCAGAAATGCAGCTTAAAGCATCACGTCAAAGTTAATCATCCATCGGTTAAGACGGATGAATTTCAAAATCTGGTGTCGTGATTTCTGTAATTGGTACATATTCCTGTTCTCGTTGTTTGGGCTAATATTAATATCTTTAGCGACTTTATGTATGCGTTAGTTAACCGTTTACCTAGTTCAAAGTATATTTGTTTCTAAATGATCTTATCTAGATTAAAACAAGCATTATCAAGATATACACCTACGGTTGGGTATGGACTAATCTGCACCTAATTATAACACCTAAATACACTGCATGTTCAAGATATTGGGGTGAAAGTACAAAGAATTTGTTTCTGTTTTTAGGAATGGACTCTATTACGACGGAAAAACAGACGCCGGCAAAACGGATAGTACCACTGTTTCAGGTGGCTTATGATCGAAGCCTTTGCAAACCCTTGGGGACAGTGACAGCTTTTCGAAAATTGCGCCTTAAAAACCAGTCTAAAATGCCTACTTCTCCTGCTGTAAGAAATAATACGCCATCTCGTAGCCCCTCACCAATCTCACTGGAAAGGAGAAGTCCAACGCCAGTCAAAAGTGTGATCTCTGTTATACCGACGCCTAAAATTATGAAAAAGCAGGCGGACTATCGCCAGAATGCATTAACTGTATTTGAATTCTCAACTGTATATCCATTTATTTATGGAAACAATAAATTTAAATGCTTTATTTGTTCTCAACCTTTTCTCGAAACATCTCTTTTGAGACTACATATGAATGAAAATCACACGTTCGCTCCATTAAAGAGATTACTAAATAATCGGAGAGAGAATGTTTTAAAGGTAGATGTCGGCGAGTTGATGTGTAAATTATGTTCGGTAAAGCCGAAGGATTTATTACAACTAAAGTTTCATTTGAAAGAAGACCATCAGAAGCCCATAGATCCAGATTTACAAGATAACATGATACCTTTCAAATTAGAAGAAGAGGGTGGATCCTATAAGTGTGTTATATGTGACCAATTGTTTATAAAAGTCCGAATACTTGTTATACATATGAGCGTACATTTTAATAATTATAGTTGTGAAATTTGTGGTTCCGGATTTATGACGTTGCGACTCTTGAAGAAGCATTTGGAAGTTCACGAGACTGGCAATTTCCCTTGTGATAGATGTAACAAAGTATTCAGTACGACTCATAAGAGATCACTTCATATACGAGGCGTACATCTCAAACAGTACCCTCGTCGTTGTCCGATATGTCCGGAACGGTTCAACTCGAACTACAGGCGAACGATCCATCTCCAAGACGTGCATAATCAATCGACCAGGGTCCATAAGTGTGAGACCTGCGGGCGTGGATTCAATCTTAAATATCATCTGATTTGTCATACTCGATCGGTACACTTGCAGGAGAGGAATCATCAGTGCAAAGTTTGTTTACAAAGGTTCTGCAATAAGGAAACTTTAAAACGTCATATGGTTATACATACAGGCGAAAAAAATCACAAATGTGAAATGTGCGGCATGGCGTTCCTCCGGCGGAAGAATTTAAAAGACCATTTGAGATTACACGAAGTAGTTTAAAAGGTTTAGTACGATTCTCATAGTCGCCGTATTGATTCGTGTCGCAGCGTACTTTACATGTGGTGGAGGAAATTGAACTTATGTACTTAATATTTAAAGTCTATATTCGCAGGCAATCGATGCGGCCGTGTGCGAGCGTTTTTTATTATGCGCGTTCCATCCAAATATGTAATTTAAATATTGGGTACACACATTAAACTTCCTTTACCATTTGTAAAATGGGCTGAAGCGTGATTTGATGCGGAATGGTTACGCGAATCGTACATTATGCTTAAGGTTTTATGTTTTGCTCGGATTAAAATTTTTAGGATTTTCTATATCAGTTGCAAGTATCTTATCTTCTGAAACATCATAACGAGGAACGATTAAGTTTATCTGATTCTATAAAATGAATGTGATTGTGACTAGGACTCTTACAGAATGACATAAAATAAAATACAATAAAATAAAAATAATTAATTCGATAATTTTTTAACAATTCACAGCTAAAATATTATTTATATAATGTAATTTTTTGGACAATAAATGATTTGTTCAAGTTTGTTTTTTTTTAATTAACACAGCTATATCTACTTACCCAATTTAAATTAATCTCTTTGTAAAATATCTTAACGATACATGATCCATGAGTCAGTACAATGACATCTTCATTCTTCTTTTTTAGGCATCATCGTAGAAACAGATTCATCGATTTTATTAAAAGACGATGACGGTCGAGAAATAAAACTTAAGCTTCTAAAGAATCCAATTAATATTGAAAGTCTTATTTGTGAATACGAAGACGATACCGAAGCACAAAACGAACCATTTGAAAAGGATAATATTCAGACGGATAAAAAAATAAATATATTTGAAAAGAAAGAAATTAGAATGAAAAAATTGCCTACTGTTTCCATGTTAAAAGAACCTTTGCTGCTCAATGATATACCAGATCAGAAATGTGGTATAAAGTCAGTTGTCTGTGATGTGAAAACCGTGAAAAATAGGAATTATGGTAACTTAAAAAAAAGAAATTCTTTCGATTACCATAAATGGAAGCAAAATGCAATAACTCTTATTGAATTTTCATATGTGTATCCTTTCATTCACGCCAGTAATAAATATAAATGTTTTGTCTGTGCGAAAGCATTTTTGGAGGCAGTCCTCTTAAGAGAACATTCAACTGGGTTTCATACAATTAAGGACTTCAGACGAGAACTAAATAACAGAGTACGAGATAAAAATCTAAAAGTGGACGTGACAATTATGCAATGCAAATTATGTCAATTAGTTTCTCCTAATATTTATTCGTTAAAAGTTCATTTGAAAGGTCATGGCATAAAAATCGATCCTGATTTTCAAGATAATATAATCCCTTTTAAATTGGAAGAAGACAATTTCCAATGCCAGATTTGCAATGAAACTTATCTCAAACTCCGATTACTGATAATACACATGAGCAAACACTTCAATAACTACAGCTGCGAAATATGCGGATCCGTTTTTATATCTTTACATCTTCTAAAGAGGCATTTGCAAACACATAAGATCGGAAATTATCCCTGTGAAGTATGCGACAAGGTCTTCAGTAATTCTGCAAAACGGACAATGCATATGAGAGGTGTACATCTCAAGCAGTATCCAAGGACGTGTCCGATATGTCCGGAAAGATTTAATTCGAACTATCAAAGAACAAAGCACCTGCGTATTGTCCACAATCAAAGTTCCGAATTATTTAAGTGTGAAACTTGTGGACGAGAATACGATCTTAAGTATCAGTTGTTGGTTCATATAAGATCTGTTCATATGCAGGAGAGAAACCACGAGTGTGGTATTTGTCATTCGAGATTTTTCTCAAAGTATTGTTTGTCCAGACATATGGTGATTCATACAGGGGATAAAAATTTTAAATGTGAGATCTGTGGTAAGGCCTATGCGAGAAGTAAGAATCTGAAAGAGCACATAAAGTCCCATGATGTTGGGGATGTTTCTGCGATTTGTGGTGAAGATTATAATGATCGCACAGCTTTAGCTACACATCTGAATAACTCTAATGAAGTACTTAACTGATTATTTTTAATTATTTAGTACAATGCAAAGAAAATTAATCTCAATTATACTTCATAAATGAATGTTATATACTTTAGCTTATATTAGGCTTAAGCATTTGATAATGAAAAGCAAGCCACGTTAGGTTAGTATCGTTTTTATAGCTTCTGCACTGCACTGATTTGTAGAGAGCTGAAGAAAGGAGTTCTAAAGAAGTTTTTGTTTACAGCGATACCGGGCACTCAGCGGCCGACGCCAAGGACAAGCATTTGGCAAATGACAATATACGAAAGATTAAATGCCGCAACCTTCTTAGAAACAACTACGATCAAACCATTTTTTTATCAGCAAGCAAATTTCAAATGCTTTTATTGCACTGAAGTTTTTCCAGAAATACATTCAGTATTGCAACACACAGCTTTTCATCCGGTTCCGGATAGATCGAGTCTCCTCAAGCAGTATTTAAGGAAAGGCAAACGCGTGATTAAAGTTGATATATCTAATTTGAGATGCAAATTATGCGAACAGAAGTTTTCCGACCTCGATGATATTAGAAAGCATTTGATAGTCATGCACAAAAAGGAATTTAATGCAGCTGGAAACGGTCTCATGGCTTATGACCTGAGTACGAACAATGGTGTTCTCTCGTGTCATAAATGCGGAAAGACCTTCAACTCGTTTTTTCTTCTGAATAGACATATGAATGCCCATTTCAGTGTCGTCTGCGAAACCTGTGGCCTTGGATTCATTTCACACCAGCGTCTCATTAACCACAGGATAGTTCATCAGAATGGTGTGCATAAATGCGATAAGTGCCAAGATATATTCCCGACAAAATTGAAATTAAGGTACCACATATTCAAGAAACACGAAATGACAAATGCGAAGAGAGTGAAACCATTGAAATGTCCACATTGCTTGGAACGATTTTCAGAGCATTATCGAAAGATGACACATTTGAAGGAGGCGCATGGAATAATCTTTACGTTCGAATGTCAAGTTTGCAAAGCGATTTTCCCGACTCGTCGAGCCTTGACGGAACACACAACAAAGCAACATACCCAAAAAATTCAATGCAAAGTATGCGGAAAGTGTTTCGGAACGAAATCGCTTTTGAAGATGCATTCACGTGGACATACCGGAGAAAGAAATTTCTACTGCAACGTATGCCAGAAAGCATACATGCACGAGAGAACTTTACGCCAGCATATGCGAGTACATGGACCTGTTTTGAAGTTCACGTGCTGTGAATGCGGCAGTGGTTTTCATAATCGTAATGATTATAACAAACATATGAAACAGTGGCACCCCCAGTGGCAGTTTAGGACTATTATTAAGAACTTTGGATCTGAACTCGTAAACTGATTTACTGTATAGTTATTTAGGTTTCGAACGGGCTAGTGGTAATACAAGTCACGATTAAATGTTGTGATGAAAATATTGAAAATTAATTTTATTTTACTTGCGGCATAGATTTAGATTTAAAGAGTATTTTCTTATTAATTATTTATTTTCCACCGAATTTTGATTTTACTTTAATAAGTTAATTCGTAGTATATCTGAACATAGGCAAAATTAACATTTAATTACGTACCAAATGTTTTGTGAATTGAACTTAGTTATTTTATTCAAATAACTGAAAAACTTATAATAAAATAAATTACATCAAAATATTTTCCGATTTGAGATAAAAATGAAAAATTTAAAATAATGCTAAAATATTTTGAATTATAATTTAAGCGATTGGTTATTGAGAATAAATTTATATTTTCGTAACAATTTATTTAAATAAAAATATAATTGCTGATTAGAGGAGCTTAAAAAATACGCATAAACAAGTGATCTCAATATGGAGCTATAGATTTAACATGGAAATTTTGCATCCTCAGGACCGAAATCTTCAGGACGTCAAGGAGTACTCACAAGTATCTGGGAGATGACATTATCCGAGAGACAAAACGCGGCGATGTTGCTTGAGAATACAACGATAAGGCCCTTTGTTTATTGTAGATATTTCTTCAAATGTTTTTTCTGTTCCGAGGTACACTCTGAAATAAACGCATTGCTTAGGCATAGCTCTACTCACGAAATGCCCCACCATGCGGATATTCTCAAAGATCTCCTACCAAAAGGGAAACGTACAGTTAAAGTTGATATATCTGATTTAAGCTGTAAAATATGTTTAAAAATTTACCCAAATGTTGACCAAATAAGGAGGCACTTAGAACTTGAACATAATAAAGTGTTCACGAAGTCTGGAAATGGCGTTGTTGCTTATAATTTAAGTTCCAAGGACGGACAATTTTCGTGTCATATTTGTAACAAGATTTTCCAAACATTTATACTCTTAAATCGTCATATGAACGTACATTTTAGTAACGCTGTTTGCGAAACTTGTGGCGCCGGCTTTATGACACATCAACGACTGATTCAGCACAAGGAAATACACGCGCCTGGTGGATATCCGTGCAATCGATGTAATAAAGTGTATACCACACATTCAAATCTAAAATATCACATAGAAAAGGCACATGAAGGCGCAACGAATATAAGAATGCTCAGATGCCCGCACTGCCCAGAAAGATTCAGCGAACATTTTAGAAAATTAAAACATCTAAAAGAAGTTCACGAAATTACTTTTACTTTTATTTGTGATGTCTGCAAATCTATATTTCCAAGTCGTAGAGCCCTCACGACACATACAAACAAATTTCATACTCAAAAAACGCTCTGTGAAGTCTGTAAAAAAAGTTTTAGCTGTATTTCTACACTTAAGAAACATATGGCCTCGCATTCTGGCGATAAGGATTTCGTATGCGAAATTTGCGATAAATCTTATGGGCATGAGAAAAGTTTAAAAAAACACATGAGACTCCATATCCACGGAGAATTCAATATCTATCCTGGGTTAAACACGTAAAAGATTTCCATTCTGACGCTTTAATAAATTCTTGAACATTTAAGAATTGTTGTAATATTGATCTCAATTATAATTTAGAAGATATTCTTAGTTGTATGGTTGTGATTTCTTGTCAGTATTAATTTTACGATTAAATTTTATTTAATTATCGCATCTATTCGTTTGTGTATTTGATTATCATCCTATATAATTAAACAGTATTTTCACGACAGGTAAACTCAATACCTAAATCTTAGTGGGTTATCGTTTGAGTGTATTTTCGTCCAAATACATTCTTAAGATGTTTTTTCTTTCACAGGCGATAGATCGAGATTTGAGACAAGTATTTGGCAAATGACAGTACCGGAGAGAAATAATGCAGCTGTTTTATTAATATATACGACTGTGAGGCCGTTTATATTCATGGGCTCTTGTTTCAAGTGTTTGTTCTGTATGCAGTACTATTCAGAAATTGCTGCTTTATTGGAACATACATCAACACATGAAATACGCGATAAAAGTATTGTTCTAGAAAAGTATATCTCGAAAGGGAAGAGAACTTTACAAGTGGATATATCTCAATTAAAATGTCGTCTGTGCAATCAAGCGTATCCGAATTTAGACGCGATTCGAGATCATTTGAAAATCGAGCATAAAAAACATTTCTTGCCAGCCAGTAATGGGATGACAGAATACAATATGGAGGTCAAGAATGGTTCCTTTATTTGTCATGTTTGCGATAACGACTTTTATTCGTTTGCGCTGTTAAATTCTCACATGAATTGTCACGTAGGTAAGGTTGTATGTGAAAATTGTGGTGCCGGATTCCTTAATCAACATCTTCTGATGAAACACCGGGAAACGCATTTAGCTAAGAAATTTAATTGCCAGCAATGCGAACGAGTTTTTCTTAAAAAAAGTCAATTGAAATACCATAATGAAATCGTTCATAAGGGCAAAGAAAGGGTTAAGTTAAAGAAATGTCAACTTTGTTCCCAAACGTTTAAGGAGCATTATAGTAAAATGATTCATCTAAAACAGGTTCACGGAATAATAAGGAGTTTCCAATGTCATGTCTGTAAAGCAAATTTTAGCACACGACGCGCTTTGACCGAACACACAACGAGGTATCATACCGAGAAGTATAAATGTGAAGTGTGCTCTAAATGCTTCGGAATAGAGTCAAAATTGAAACAGCACATGCGTGGACATACCGGTGAAAGAAATTTTGTATGTCCATTGTGTAAAAATGCGTACATGCACAAAATGACTCTACGAAAACATATGAGGAGTCACAATACGGTTTTTAAATTTGTATGCCCTGAGTGTTCTGCTGGGTTTCACGATAAAAGTGATTACACGAAGCATATGAGACAGTGGCATTCTTGTCGTGACGTTAATGATTGAACTACTAATTAAAATGTATGTCTTTTTATATAGAATATCCTATCTCTACAATTTTGATAGAAATTGCGTTTAACCAATGTTTCTAAATAACTTAAATATCATAATGGCTATAAGAATTTAAGTATTCCTTAATTTATTTTTACTTAAAAGTCTTAAGTTAAGATTTAAAAAAAAGGAAACCAAAGATTGTTAGACGGAGTGACTTGTTCATATTTCGAATGAAATATCTTAGCATGTAGAAAGTGTATACTTACTGATAAATACATTTAAAATATAAAAATAATGTTTTATTTCAGTGACGCCTAGAGATCTACCAAGGAGTAGTAAATGGTCGATGACACTAGCCGAGAGAATAAACGCAGCGCTTATCTTAAAAAACACAACCGTCACACCGTTCACGTACTTACTCTTTCCAAGCTCCTATAAATGTTTATTCTGTGATGTAAAGACTTTCGAAATCCAAACGTTACTAGAACATTCTAGAAGTCATATTGTTCCAAATCACGATGAAATTCTAAAAGATATCCTAAAGAAAGGCAAGAAGAAAATCAAAGTGGATATATCGAATTTAAAATGTAGGATATGTGATCAATCGTTTCTAAGCTTGGAAGATGTTCAGAAACATTTGGCAAACATTCACAATGTTGTGTTCACGGACGCCGGTGTTGGAATGATCTCGTTTAATCTAGAAACGACTGATGAATTATTCACCTGTCACATTTGCTCGAATACATTTCACAGTTTTTTCCTCTTAAACAAACATATAAGCGTACATTACAGTAATGCGATGTGCGATTCGTGCGGCAAAGGTTTTTTGTCTTACCAACGATTGATGACGCACATGGAAAGCCACCGCAACGGAACTTATCCCTGTGAAAAATGTAAAAAAACCTTCCCAAGTATATCAAAACTCAAGTACCATAATGATAAGTTGCACGGAACTTTGGGCAAAGTGAAGTTGGCCAAATGTCACAAATGTTTGGCGAGATTCGAACATCATTACGAGAAAATAAAGCATTTGAAAGAGACTCATGGCATTTCTTTTAATTTCACGTGCGATACTTGCAACTGCGTTTTCAAAACTCGACACTCATTGAATATGCATGTCGTCAAGAATCACACACAGAATATCGCGTGTGAAATGTGCAAGAAGACATTTTCAGAACGGTACCATTTAAAAAAGCACATGGCTACGCACAGTCAAGAAAGGAATTTTGTATGTCCATTGTGTAAAAAGTGTTATAGATACGAGAAAACACTGAAACAACATTTGAAAATACATAATCCGGAATGGAAATATTCGTGTTCCATCTGTTGGACAAGTTTTTCCAATAAAATCGATTATAAGACCCATAAAACTGCAATGCATTCATAGAATTATTTATTTTAATCCCTTTGTGTTCAATGATACATATTTATTTTGTTGTTATATGTACAAGTCTTTTCCAAGTGAGCGTAGCTAAAATGATTCAAAATAACAAGGAATATGAAAATTTCTCCGCTGTAATTTCTCTAAAATATCTAGTCAGGAAATCTATTTATGTTGAAAAACATTAATGCGCTTAATTTCATTGATTAAATAATAGCTATGTTTTACACGACGGACGTATGAGGTCCGAGTATTTTGCTCTTCTAAGAGTTTACTCGTGGAATGAACTAGAAACACGATAAACTAAAGTGCTCCTAAAATGTTTCGATATTAGATACCTACATGTATTTTGTTATGTACTTGCAGGTTTAGTAAGAAGATATACCGAATATCTAATATTAAAATATTTACAACGGTGTTTTATTTACTTTTCCCCCACAGCTTTTTATTTCATAGACAATTTATCTTTATCGTATGGGCCACCTGATGCTAAGTGATCACCATCGCTCATAGCCAATAGCGCTGTAAGAAATATTAACCATTCCTTACATCGCCAATGTGCCTCCAACCTTGGCCACTTTCTACCTTGGGAACTAAGATGTTATGTCCCTTGTGTCTGTAGTTACACTGGTTCACTCATCCAAACCGGAACACAACAATACCCAGTACTGTTTTTGGCGGTAGAATATCTGATGAGTGGGTGGCACCTACCCAGACGGGATCCTGCTACTAAATATCTAACTACAACAGTGAATGTTTTACTTACATGAATAATATATTTGACGGATGATGAGCCTCAGCCTCATCGTTATGGTCCATATTTAGGTTTCAGCAGTGGGCGTCGATGGGTAGTGTTGGCGCAACGAAACACAGTAAACCAAATGAACTTGTTTATTGATTAAATTAATTTAGTTGTGTCTTGGAACGCGCGTCGGTTTAAATATTCGACCGCACTGGCCGGCTGCTGCTCGAGAAGTGTCGAGTGCGCCGCTCAGCCGGTGAATCGTTGACTCCGTCGAGCGCCGACAGAGGGCGCTAGCGCTCTAATGACATTTCGATGTCAGTATTGCGACAAATTTATATATATCTAATTTCACAAGTATTATTATTATTATTATCTGTACTGTAATGTTCACTGGCTCACTACTACACGCAATAGGGCGCAAGCGCACATCCCATCTGTGCGATGACTAACACCCGACTCCCTGACCGACAGTAACCCCTTCCCTCCTCGTGTGCATGAGTCAATGTATAATATCTATTGCATAGATACAAACACTACATGTGCCTTTTCGCATCATTTGAATATCAATAAACACGAAACTATTTATAGCTCTGTAATAGAAGTATCTTTATATTCTGCTATTCCAGATACCATTTCGTTATTTTTTATTATTTTCTATAAATATAATAAAATTGGAGTGTATGTTTGTTATATTAAAATAACCAAAGTACACATACCAAAAAACCATTTTTTAAAATTTTTGTGTCTGTCTGTGTGTTTGTTCTTTAATTCAATTTAAGGTATAACTTTTAATTGACTGAATCGTATTTTTTATCATTTTATAAGTTCTATTGGTAGGAATGTAATCATTTTATTTGCACGAACACTTATTGAATATTCACTACAAATATTTTATTGGTTAATTCTATTTTAAGTTTTTGTATGTATACTGAAAGATTTTTAAATTAAATTGATACCGATACATTGTAAACACGTCGCCATAGTTTGGAACTCAGATATTATCTTCCTTGACTGTCGTTACATTAACAGGTGCTGTTTGGTGGTAGAATATCAGATGAGTGGGTGGTACGTTCCCGAAAGGGCTTGCACAAAGCCCTAACCACTAGTATTGTAGAACAAAGTTCGGCATTTTTGTAAAAATAGTACATGTTATTGTTAAAATTAATTGTCGTCTTTTCCATTAGTTACTCTTTTTTAATATTTTTACGAGGGTTTGGAATTTAATACTTAACATCTAGCGTCGTTAGAACACTTTAAAAAGACGTCGTACATGAAAATAACATAAATTTAATATTTGTTTTGTTTTTTTTTTCACTAATGCTAGTGTATTACACAACGTGCAATATGAATTAAATATTTTTTTTAAAAATAAAATACAAAAAATCTCGCAGCCGGTAGGATTCGAACCTACGCTCCCAGAGGGAATCTGATTTCGAGTCAGACGCCTTAACCACTCGGCCACGACTGCTTGATGAAGGATTCTGAAATAAGAAACAATTTTTGTATTAATGCTGGTGGACCGAGACAATCTGGTAGATTCGGGGGCTTTTAAACTTATTTTTGGATTTCGGGAAAGGAAACCTTGAAACCAATCTTTCCTAGCGGAATTATGCCTCATTCAGCTAGCAGGAAATTTCTTTGAATTTACTGTCGCATTGCATTTAATGCCAACTACATTGCTTGTTTTCTTGTCAACCCATAATGCAATTTATTGCATGTCAAAAAATTATTGACAACAAGCTTTTCCTCGGCCGTTGTAAACACCTGTGATGCTTTATGTTGACTGTTTTTTTTCTTCGAATTTATGAAATAAATGAAAATAAACTTTTATTTTCATTTATTTTATATCGTCTCAAAGTACTTCTATCTATGGCATATTTAATTGAAGTTTGTCTAATAGAAGCGGTTCCCTTAATTTCATCTATAGCATTTTGCAACTCCATTTGTGTGTGTTTTTTGGTTTGCCTGCATTTTCAGGAGGCTTGTATTGAAAAGGCATCGTACAAGCTGCCACTGAAAAATCAATAAATTATATTAAGACAGAAAAAAAAACAATCAAATAAAATTAAGTATAATTTCCCTGCACAGGGAGACACGAACCACTGAGCAAGTCTCCCGCAACCACTCTGGTGCAATTTTCCCGCTCACACTAATTTTCCATTTAGGATATGACAAAGAGAAACCACCGATCGTAGAGAAAAACAACACTTAGCACACGTCAAACTACATTTGTCTGGCAATATAATAATAGCAATAAACAATACGTACATCAATGAATATGACAGCAATCAAAAAAGTACTTAAAACAAAAAAATATACTCTGTAGAGTTAGTTTGGTTGCTAGCACTCGCTAACACGTGTTAAATTGTTATTGACAAACAACAACGCTATGGTGCAAAATGGCTGCATACTTATGATTGGCCTCTTGCGTGCGACCAATGAACGATTTGACGTTTCGTTCGCGCTAAATTTAAATACAATATTGAAAGGTGGCTCAACTCTCCCACCTGGGCAAGTCTCCCAGTTTTCCCCTACTGATTTATAATACTTTTACGAGGGTTTTAATTTTAATATTTAACATCTAGCGTCGTTAGAAAACTTTAAAAAGACGTCGTACATGAAAGTAACATAAATTTAATATATTTTTTAGGTTTCGTTTAATTTTTCACTAATGTTAGTGTATTGCACAACGTGCAGTCCAAAAAGCCATATAAATTAAATATATTTTTTAAATATAACAAAAGAAGTCTCGCAGCCGGTAGGATTCGAACCTACGCTCCCAGAGGGAATCTGATTTCGAGTCAGACGCCTTAACCACTCGGCCACGACTGCTTGACGCAGAGTTCTGAAATAACCATTTTAGAACTTTTTGGGACAGGCTATAAATACAAAGTTCAACCCTTCCTTTGGCAGGGGCGGTTGAAACAGCGATTGAGGGCATTAGAAACAGATAAAAATAATACAATAAATACTAATGAAACATTTCATCTATTATTAATAGGTACTAATTATATTAAATTATATGTTTATATTTAATACTCCTAAAACATTTAACAGTCTTTGACGTGTTGTAAGTCTCTGGTGTATCAGTATAAATAGTTGATTTTCTAGTTATTCGCCCTAAATACATTTCACTGGGGGTGCTTTTTTCAGTTAAATGAGAAGGCGAGAGCGGTATTGTTTTATTTTCAGTTGGATTTTCATTAGATATAGAAACAACAGAACGCTCAATAGATCCAATATTATTTTCTGGATTAGGTCGATCTCAGTAAACAGATTTCGATTAAATGGGTTAATACCCGTTTTGCGAAAGTCGTCTTGAATATTGAAAGATCTCATGGGGAGGGGCAAAACAGACGCTACAATCTTGAGTGTCATCAGGAATGAATTCGAGCGCGAAACGAAGTAAGTACTAACTGTTTTGCATATGGTGCGATGCATTGGCGGACTAAGCCCGTCAGAGGCCCTGGGCGGCAAAGCTGAATGAGACCCCAGCTTTAAAAAATCTCGGGTGCCAAGAGATCGCTCGCAAGCAATCCATGTCCATGACACATCACCCTGAATTACTTGTTTGAGTTGAAAATAATTAAAAAGTTAATTAATGTAATCACTGACGATAGTGAAAATGAAACCGAATTAAATTTCGGATTAAAATTAATAAAATTAAAAACAATAAAGATACCCCTTATCTTTTAATTGCTTTCAATGTGAACAAAATTATGTTAAAAATATCGACATGACTCACAAAAACATTTGTATACTTAATACCTACTAGTGGATCTCCCGCGAAAATTCGCGTTTATTAAGAAGATTTTTTAGGAATTTCGGAACGTATGGCAGGTTTTGTTTTGATTTCATTTCATTGTAGCCCGCAAGTCACTTATTATACTACACTCTTTCCTTATTATACAGTATATTTCCTTATACTTTCCATAGTATCGCTCTATAGCCGGCCCGTAACTATTTTCCGCTTTCAAAAATTATTTTTTAGTAAAATTGTAACAAGTTAGTATATTGCAATCAATATTTTTCTGCACATTTACGTCTGGATCTCTTCAAAATGAAACTAGAACCGATTCTTTATGTGCAGCCATCGTCCCGTAATCACTGGGACAATGGTTTACGCTATTAATATATAAGATTGAACTTCAAGTGATGTTTTGTTTAATGATTTAATCAAAAACATTGTGACATTTCTATTACAGCAATTTTTTTAGTATGTTGGTTAACTACCAATTGGTCGACATAATAATAATTGGTCACCATTGCCCTGAGACACTAAGTAATATTAAACTTCTCTTGCATCGTCGATGCGACACCAATCTTGGGAACTGAGATGTTCCTTGTGTCTGTAGTTAAACTGGTTAACTCATCCTTCAAAATGAAACACATCAATACTAAGTATTCCTCATTGGTGGTAGAAGATTGCAAGAGTGTTTTTTTTTTCCAATATCACATTAATTACTCTTATCCCAATGTAAGTAGCTAAAGCACTTGTGTTATGGAAAATCAGAAGTAACGACGGTACCACAAACACTCAGACCCAAAACGACATAGAAAAGTTATGAACTTATTCTACATCGACTCGGCCGGGAATCGAACCCGGGACGACGGAGTGACCTACCCATGAAAACCGGTGTACACACTACTCGACCACGGAAGTCATCAGTAAGACCAAAGACGAAATTTTGTATGTATGGATGTTTGTTACTTTTTGACGCAAAAACTACTGAATGGATTTTTAGCAAAACTTAACATAATACACACTAATTTGATTTAATTAAAATTTCTTACAACAACAATGTCGATGGACGGTAATGAACCCTCACCATCAGGTGACCCATTTGGTTATCCGCTCACCGATATAATAAAAATAATGCTTGATACTACACAGATACTTTTCTACTGCAAAGGACCTACAGAGTTTACAGGTAAAGTTTGTCCTACAATTTTTATGAAACTCAGATGATGCCGCCGGAGTTAGACGATAAAATTTGGCGTTTAAAATAAAAAAAAAATGTAGATCCTAAAAAAGTCGATATTTTCTAATTATTAGTTTAGAAGGTGTTCCGGTGTAACGCACTTGGCGTCCTTGGCACCGGCTACTCTCACATATCCCCTTCTATACTTCTACGTGGAGGAAACGAGATCGTTTTTTCAGCGAGATCAATATTAAAAAAATGTAGAGGCTCCAACGCGTTACTCACTCAAGATGTTTAGCCTCACCTTTCAAGGAATTTAATTTTAACAATTGGAACTTGCTATCTTTAATTTTTATAGTATTTTTTATGTTAAAGACACAAATATTTGTGTTATCATATATTTAATTAATACATTCATTTGAATACGAAAGGGCGAGACGATTTCGTACTGAAGGTTCGGTATGATTTTCATACCAAAAACGGACTAGAATACGTTTGTGCATTTTTTTATTAAATTTTCAACAATTATGCAACAAAATCTACGAAATGTTTTAAATTAGGGTATTTTTTTTTCATTAAGTTCTCTGTGGTCTTATTAGTTGCGAGGCAAGACTGAAATTTTAGGTTGACAAGATAAATTCGAAGTGGCGACCATGGACCGGAAGACGCAGCGTGAGTAGGCCCCACACAAGTTGGTCCGACGACCTGGTGAAGTTCGCTGGAAACCGCTGGTTGCGGGCTGCACAAGACCGATCGTTGTGGCGATCTTTGGGGGAGGCCTATGTCCAGCAGTGGACGTCCTTCGACTGAAAGAGAGAGAGAGAGAAGATAAATTATGCAGGCCAAAAGATTTATTTAAAAATGGTTCTATTTATAAAAATGCAAATGTCTACATTTTAATATTGCGGAATAATCGACTATGAATACTAAACACCGTAGACATTGTCAGCTTAATTTTGATTATTTTATTACTAATCATAAATTAGTAGTTTTGCCCTAAACTTTGGAGGCGTGCACTTTAAACAGCGAGGCTGTAGTCCACACGTCACCTACACCTTACGCCGCCTCTGGGTCTAGTCAATTAGTGGCTTTTAAATAGAGCCGCACATTCTAACACCCTGTTTTCGAAAACTGGGCAGGGCTAATAAATAAGTAACTGTGTTAACCATTTGAAGTAATTGGAAATAATGAAAATAGATAACGAAAATTCGCTTAGTTTACGTTATTATAAAAAAATATATTGTAAATATATTATTTATTTATTTATTTAAAAACTTTATTGACCAACAACAAAAGTTGGAACAAAAGGCGGACTTAATGCCTGAAGGCATTCTCTACCAGTCAACCTTTAGGCCAAACAGAAAGTCATGAAGGCGGTAACAATAAATTTTACAATAAATACTATAATAATAATAATAATAATGAAACAGAAACATAGATAAAATATTATATATATGCATGAGAATACACATTTATAATTAACAGAGACATAATAGAAATTTTAAAAACAGAGCGTAGTGAGAGAAAGAAGGAGAAACTTAAGAGAGGTTTTTAATAAGATGATCCTGTAAACGACGCTTGAACAATGCCTTAGTAGAAGCCTTTCTAATTTCTACCGGAAGTTTATTCCATAATCTGACAGCTTGGACGGAGAAAGCGTTAGTTAGGAAACCAGAGAAGTGACTGGGAAAAGAGAGAAGGAGAGAATCAATAGAGCGTAGCTGTCGATCGTGATTGTCAGAAAGAAATTTGAATTTATCCTTTAAGTAATCAGGGGAAAGCGGGTCAAAAAGAATAGAAAAAAGAGAACACAGTAGCCGTAAATCTCTGCGTTGGCGGATAGGGAGCCATTTGAGTTCGGCTCGACAGTGGGAAATGTGGTCGAATTTTCGAAGGCAGAAGATGAAACGCAGGGAATTATTTATGAGGCGATCGAGTTTGTTTAAAAAAAATTCATTGAGATCGACATAACACACATCAGCGTAATCGATGATCGGATATATAAGGGCTTGCACTAGCAAAACTTTGGTTTTAATAGGGAGAAAATTTCTTAATCTATTGAGACACCTTAAGGTGGCGGTAACCGAGCGACTAACTTCATTAATATGCACCTTCCAGCTCAAAGTTGAATCAATGTGCAGTCCGAGATCTTTAACATTTTGAGAGTAAGGTATGATATTGTTATTAAACACGATATTTGGCAAAGAAGAAATATCGCACTTGGAAATGATACGCGAACTACCAACAATGATCGCCTGACACTTAGCTGGATTTACCATGATACCATATTTATTAGACCAGTTATATATGTAAGTAAGGTTTTGATTAATTTTATTTACAGCTGAATCGATATCCTCCAACTTAGTATGAATATAGAGTTGCAGATCATCGGCGTAGAAATGGTAAGAACAGTCGATGTTATAAGTAAGAAAATTTATAAAAATAGAAAAAATAATAGGAGAAAGGATGCCACCCTGCGGCACGCCAGCAGATAGGTCAAGCCACCCGGAAAGACATTGATCCAGCCTGACCGCTTGCTGGCGGCCGCGAAGATATGAGGAGAACCACTCCAGAGCTGATGAAGAAAAGTTTAAATGCTTAAAAATGGCAAGAACAATATCATGATCTACCAAGTTAAACGCGTTGGAAAAATCAATAAGGACCAGTATGGTGATCAATCTATTCTCCATACCAATCCGAATATCCTCAGTTACTTTGAGAAGAGCAGTAGCTGTACTATGGCCTGGTCGGAAACCTGACTGATATGAGCTGAGAATATTATTGTTATAAACAAAGGAAGAGACTTGTTGGTAAATACTTAATTCTAAGACTTTTGACAAGAAAGGAAGAATGGAAATGGGTCTGTAGTGATTTAACTGGGAGGGGTTGGAAACTTTAGGAAGAGGAATAACATAAGCTCTACGCCATAGTACAGGGAACTCTCCTGATGAAATAGAAAAATTTACAATGTGAGTTATAGCTGGCAGTAAATAGTCTAGAATAGATGTTATCATATATCGATTAATGCCATCAACACCAGTAGCATTCGATGTGATTGACAGTATAATTTTACGAATTTCTTCATCAGACACTGGAGAAAGAACGAAGTCGTTAAAAGAAGGAGAGGCCATGGCTTCAATTTCTGAAATAGTACGTAATTTAATATTAGGACATAATAGAGTAGAAGAAGAAAAATGTGAGTTTAAACTATCAGGAGACAATGAAGGCACAGAAAATTTATTGTTACGCTTATTTATGCCTAATGTTTGTAGAAACTTCCATATTGAGGCCACAGACGAGTTACTTACGTTAATATGACAATAGTGGCGTTTGGCTGTTCTTACCATCAAGTTACACCGGTTGCGAGCAGCCTTATATAATTCCCAATTTTCTTTGCACCTGTCATGTTTATATTTGCGGAAAGCACGATCACGACGAGACATAGCCATACGCACCCCTTTAGTAATCCAAGGAGCGGGCGGTCTTCTTATCTTGACAGGACACATTGGTGCATGTTTATCAAAAAGTGATGAAATGGATGTATTGAAGTGAGAAACTTTATCATTAATTGTTGATGAATTATACACTAAAGACATGTCAAGCGATTCTGCATCATTTTTTAAGTTTTCTAAGTTAATTTTAGCAAGATTGCGCATCCACACTGTAGGAGGTTTAATTTTAGGAGGCTTAAGCTTGTAGGACACATATAAAAGATCGTGACGAGAGAATCCGGGAGCTGATAATTGACCATATTTAATGACATTATTTGTTGAGGAGACAATAATAACATCCAACCAAGTATCAGGCGAGTCAAAGTTATGATGTGTAGCTCCAGAAGGGAGAATGTTGAAATTAATAGAATTTAAGAGGCTAGAAAGTTTTAAAGAACGTGGAGTCATTTTTAACATATCTGTATTCAGATCGCCCATGATTACATGATGTGTGTAATCCGATGAAAGGGACTCAAGGACAGGTTCAAGTGAAGAGAAATAGTCAACAGCAGGAGGGCAGTAAATAACTCCAAGGACCACTTTCACACCCCTGAGACGGATTTCAATGAATAAAAATTCAGCAGAGAACGAGAATGAAGAAGGAGATGAAAAAATAATATTATAGGGAATCTCAGAGCGTAGGTAAATAGCCACACCTCCGCCACCTTTGCCTATACGGTCGTTCCGAATTAGCACAAAACCAGGAAGACTGTATAAGCAAGAACTAAGAGAAGGTTTTAACCAACTTTCGGATATTAAAATGGCGTCTGCAGGGGCATTGGAAAAGGCTTCAAGAAAATCAGGAAAATGAGAAGGTAAGCTTTGAGCGTTAATATGACATACATTAAAAAAGTGAGGAGAATTGAGAAAAGAACTACTAAGCAAGGACCCAAGCGTTTCAGGAACATGGAAAGAATCATCGTCTACGTCAGAGGAGCAACTACTACTACATGCTGATAAAAATATATCATCTGTAGTGGACATAATTTTACAATTTTAATTGTACGTTTCGATAAATTGAATACAATATATAAAATATATATTTATATTATGAATAAAATAATCTGAATGATTTAATAAAAATAAGATAAATATGTATATACTCTTTCAATAAATATTAATACTATATCTATTAATCATAATTTCTGCACGTCCCGCCGGTTGACGGTTACATTAACACAATAACAAAATAATAAACACTAAATAAAAACAGGAAAAAAATAAATAAAAAAAACAAGCAATGTGGATAAGAAAATACAAAAATTTAGAAAAATTTAAAAGGCCAAGGCAATAGGAACAAATACATAGTAACATTAATTAATAACAACAAGTACAAGGGTATTCTTATTTTGTTATCAAAAACATCGTGTGAAAAAAGCAAAAATATTTAATGTTTATGCTGTTAGGCTGTACGGTATAATACCTTTGCTTTCCGACATGACCAAAGTCAACAAGTTGTTGTGTCAAATGTCAACGTCAACTCAATTATTGAAATACCGGAGTTCTTATTTGTAAACTACAAATTGAAAATTTGTCACCAAATAATAATTGAATTGAATTAAATTACAACATATTATCACGGAAAGCAACAAAAGTACAAAGAAATAACGTGATACGCTCAAAAATTACAAAAGAATACCCTTATTTATAAGATATGCAATGGCTCGAGAATGTTATAACAAGAAGACAAAAATATGATACTATAAGAATAAGAAGGCAATAAGATTGAAGTTAACAATTATAAAAAAAATAAATAAAAATAAAATAATAAACACTATTTCTTAGCTCTCACTGCACGTTTGAGCTTGGAACTGAGACCGGTTGATGATTTATCCTGGGTACCTGATGAAGATCCCTCACCAGCAACATCGATTTTTCCAGTCAGTTCAGAAAGACTTTCTTTTGAGTCAATACGATGTCTGGAACCATCAGGCATCTTGACAAATATATTGCCATCTAAACTCCAGCAATTCCTCATACCCAGTTTAGTACGAGCAAGTAGAAATAGAGATTGGCGTTGGTGCGTTAAGAACTCTGATAGCACAAAAGAGGAGCCCTTAAGACTTGCCTTTTTCTTCCAGATGGCACTTTTTAAGTTGAGGTCAACAAACCTTACAAGCACGGGACGATGCTTACCCTCAGAGTGTTTGCCGAGGCGATGACAGGCAATAATTTTATCCTTAGTTGCAACAGGAACACCAAGCTTGTTTGTACAGATCCCGGAAATAGTGTTTGTGAGATCCTCATTCGCTTCTTCAGGCACACCATTAAAAAGCAAATACTTCCTGCGATGTCTCATCTCCACATTATCAACAACTCGGCTGATTTCCATTATCTGCTGTCTGAGAAGGCTTAGAATTGACCAGACATGATCTTTAAAGCAATTAAATTCATCAGCCAGAGCAGCGAGATTGATGTTACTCCCTGGGGTACTTGCCTTGAGCTGCTTCTCAAATTCCGACATCTTCTCCAGCAAGGAAGCTTCTAGTGCCTTTTGTGTTTCCATTACAGTATAATAGTTTGCCATGTTTGATGAAAATTGTACAAACTCAGTGTTTATAAAGATGAAGTTTGTTGTGCCGGCAGGACAGTGCAGGTGAAGTGTTTAAATAAGCACTATATGCATATATTAAGCTGAGATAACACTTGTAAGTATATAATAGAACTTAAACTTTAATAAACTGATGAATATTGTTGACTTAGATTAAAAATAGATAATAAAATCGAAACTTATAATCTCAGAACAGTGTTGTAGTTTTCTTATTATGAGAGGCAGCTGTGTATGGAGCCTGAGGTGCTCTGCTGTTTGCAAACAAAAATTATATAAACATACATCTTTAATGTGTTGAAACATTCGGAAAATCCTAAGGCGATCTTCGGGTACTATACAACAATGCGTTCGGGAAATAATGGGGTTGCCGCGATTCTGTACTTCGTCGGGAATGTTCATGGAATATCGGGTCGATTGCTTTTATGCCACGATGCATAAAATATGCGCAAAACATCCAACAGCAACCTTAACATCGCCAACGGACTTGACTGCTCGTATATCAATCACTGTTGTTAATAAATAACAAAATGGGGCATCAGTTCCGCGATCTAGCCAAAAGCCAAATTGGCATCGAAAATGTTCGGTGTGCTCAGCAAGAGCGGACAGTATTTCACGCGGCCCATCACCTAAGACTATACAAGGCGCAAATTCGGCTTTACATAGAGTACTGCTCTCACCTCTGGGCAGGTGCTGCCCAGTTCCTTCCATTTGAACGTATCCAACGCAGAGCGGCTCGAATTATCGACGATCAAGCCCTTTCCGATCTGATTGATCCTTTGGCTTTGCGTAGAGATGTTGGATCACTCTGCATCTTATACCGAACTTTCCACGGGTTCCGAGTCATTGTTTGGAATCCCGGCTGCTGAATTTCACCTTTGGACATCTCATCAAAGTTCCAAGTATCACCCATCTAGCGCGATTTTTAAGACATTTTCTGCCTCGCACAAGCACTCTGTGGAACCAGCTTTTGTCGGCGGTTTTTCCTAACCGATACGACTTGGGAACCTTAAAGAAATCAGCGTGCTCATTCCTTAAATTCCGGCAACGTATATGGAAGCCCCCCGGTGTTGCAGATGTCCATGCCTCCTGCTCGCTTGCCACCGATGATATAAATTATTTATTATTATATTGTTATTTGTTTTTTGCTCCTAAGCTATATCCGAACTAGATCGATCGATAGACGACCTATATAGCTAACCGAACAAAGTCGACTACTTCTTGTAAAATTACAAATCCAATTTAAAACGCAACGCCATTTAAAAATAATTAAAAAAACAATTAAATTAAAAACAATTAACAACGATAAAAATAATTTAAATAATTACTAATTAAAAATAAATTTGCATAGATAATAAATATTCTATAACTATAAAAACAGAAGAAAGTACAGTTCGCATCAATACAAATAGTTAAGATTCGCACACGAAGGAGGTTTTAATATATTTGAAAAAATGTTGAAGAATAAACTGTATTTGTACGGCAGTTACGATAGCGACTTTAATATCGCGCCTCACCTACACCTTGGTGACTATATGTTGAATAAAATTAAAACATTCGGTAACCAGATTGCTGTTGTGAGTATATTTTATGTTTATTTGAATTACTCTGATGGGATTTAATGACGGCATCTCAGGAACCATTCGATTATTCTCGAACGTTTTTGAAAAAACAGTTCTTGTTTAAATGCGCTAGACTTGTAGTTTTCTTACAACGAAGATGACGATCTTTTATACGAAAGTCTTTCTATATAAGGGTCATGTTCAAAAAAATTGTAAATTACGGATATGAAACAGATAGGAAAATAATTTGTTTGTAACAGAAAGGAAATATTCGGGCAATTCTAAATAACAAACCGAAATAAATAAATTTAGAATTTTTAAATTTTTATCAGAGGTCAGACCTCTGTCGAACACTCACAGCTGGACATAGGCCCATCCTAGTGTTAAATCTATATCCTATAAGTTAGTAGATGAATAAAACAAAATCATAATCGGTCATATTTTATTTCAATTTCACTGAAAATCACTATCAGTGTCATACCACAGTTACTTATTCACTTAAACTGACTCATAATATGTGAATTAACTCATAAAATTTGGTGTTAAACAACATAAATCTGGCCTGCTGACCCGTAGACTATTTTAAAAATAAACTTATATTATCTCACTGATTTGATCACATTAAAATTATTAAACAACTGTAGGGGTACTGGTCCCTAGATTACTTGTTGTTACTATTCGTAGATATTTCTTGAGTAAAGCAACACTTTCTTGCTCGTCGGATCGGAATGATTTTATTTCAAAAATGTGTCGATATATATACAAAACTAGGAATAATATTATCCAATGAAATAATTACAGTCCATATTTACAAATTCTTTCGTCCAAAGAAAACGCTTACTTTTCTACCAATAGAAAGTTACAAAATTTACAATGATAAAAATTATGATTCAGCCAATTAAAAGTTATACATTACAATTGAAAATATTTTGGAAATTAAATCATTCCGATCCGACCAGCAAGAAAGTGTTCTTTTACTCAATAAATATCTACGAATAGTAACAACAAGTAAGCTAGGGATCAGTACCCCTAGACAACCAATAACCATAATGAAAAAAAATTATGTATTAACCTAACCTAACCTAACCAGTACGGTGAGAAGTTTGGAAAAAAAAGAAGGATGTTTAACCTTTTTACGCACAAAATATTTGAACCTATGCAGCAGCTTTAGCAAATAACTTCTATAATAAATTACTATTTACTAGGATAACAATTAGGAACATATTTTCTTATCAGTCTTAGTAAACAAATCAGATCTCAAGGTTTATAAAAAAATATTTGGTAAATTAGTTTTTGGTACAAGTATGTAAAATAAAAAAACAGTCCATGCACATAGGTGGACCATCGGGACAATCTTTACATTCCATCGTAGTCTGCACTCGTTTTTTATTTTTATAGCAATTTCTGCAATCTTTTCTTGCGACTGCTTGCACTTTTCTTTCTGGTCCCGTTTTTATTGTCCTTTCCATCGTTTTGACTATTTTCGTCAACCTATGACTTTGTTGACTTCGATTTCCCGATGAGGATTCGGATATTTGGTCATTTTGAGGTAAAAAATGTTTAATGATTTTCTCCCTAAAGTCGTACAATGAAAGCTTAGGTTTTCCAGAGAATTTGTTATATAATAAACGAGAATTTACCAGACTCATCATCATCGTATGTATAAAATTTTTTAAATACCAACGTAAAGTCTTTCTTTCGTATGGGTAATATGAAATCATTTGATCTTGAAGATCAACTCCTGACATGTTTTCGTTATAACGTAGTATAGCCAATAACTTAAGTGTTGTAATACCACGTTTACTTGTAACTTCTTGCATCTCGTCAGCGAACTCTGTCGATAAATAATGAATTTCTCTCTTATGTTTCCATTTACCAATATGGACTCCATTTCTATACCGCGAGATGTTTTCGCCTCTTTTTAATTTTTTTGAAGTAATAACGCGTGGATTGTCCTTACGTTTTTTGTTCAGTGTGCCGGTGCAATAAGTTAGTTGACGCAACAGTTTACTTGCTAAGTTATATGAATTATAAAAATTATCCATTTAGATTGAATGGCCACCGTCCAATTTATTTTCCATCAATTTTTCGACAATTTTTTCGGTGTGGCCCTTTCCTGCTGTTTCATCTTCTGTGCTAGTAAATACATGGAAATTTAAAATCAAGCCATCTGGTTCTGCGAGCGCATATAGTTTGATGTCATACTTGTGACGTTTTCCTTTTATGTATTGTCGAAAAAAGAGACGACCACGCCATAAAACCATCGACTCATCTAAAGATAAGTTCTTGCCTGGATAATATATATTATTCATTGTGTTGTTGAAATTTGCAACTATTTTCTGGCATTTATTTAGACGTCTGGCAGTGACTTCTCCTTCATCATCAGGAAGTGTAAAATGTAAACAGCGTAATATAATAAAAAATCGGTTTCGTGACATATAATTCGAAAAACATGATTTATATAACCAGTGAACCTTCCAATAATCTGTCAATCGGTTCATTTTTGCAGTGCATAAAATCATCATCATCGGAGTTTTCTAAAGCGTTGAGAATATCCGATTCTTGCAATAAAACACGTTTAGATTGCACTCGCGAAGGTATCTCATTTGGTCGTTTTGTATCCCTAGAGGTACCAGGTTGATGATCACTCATTATAAATATTAATTTATTATAAATGTTATAAAATTTTAATACAAAAAAACGTAAAATTTGTTCAAAAGCTACTAAAACCAATCAAGAAAGCCGTCCGCACGAGCGGTGACACTTAAGCGTACTAACCAATTACGTAACACTAAAACAATCGCATGATTCTCATGGCCACGCCCACTTTACAATAGCTCAGTTCTTTCTCTAGTGGCCCATAACAAACACATTTGCGATAACGCTCCGGCCCATGCAATACACTTCATACAAAACTCTACGGACACTTCACGCGACGTCGCGTGAGGGGCCACATCGAAGAGTATTGGGAACACGCGACGTCGCGTGATT
Organism: Vanessa atalanta; assembly: GCF_905147765.1. Classification (NCBI taxonomy): domain Eukaryota; kingdom Metazoa; phylum Arthropoda; class Insecta; order Lepidoptera; family Nymphalidae; genus Vanessa; species Vanessa atalanta. Next base: position 4,211,374 of record NC_061898.1, on the reverse strand, counting down.
GGCAATTAACGTGATACGATTATACGTGATTATTATTAATTACGCCTCGAGGAATATACCTCCTCCAAGCCTATAAACACCGATAATTATTTATTAAAAGTAGCCTATACACCAAATTTTATAATTCAATTATTGGGATTACATTCCTTCATATATTTATTGGGTGGATTAAAAAAAAAAACAAACAAATTATGATTTAATTATTTTATTCCCAACAGAAGAATAAACATGAATTGCCATATTTCCAAATTACTAAATAGAAATGAATTCTAATAGTTTTTTTAATTTTTTTGGAGTATTTTTTTTCATTTAGCTCAAATGAAGCTTTACAATTCGAATAGGCATTTTGGATCGTGTCTGCTACCTTAAAATCCTCTTCACAAGAATCGATTTTAATCTACTCTTCGATCAAAAATGGTACTGTTGATCGAAAATTATAGTTTGTCAAAATGTTTTTAGATTAGCGCAGTAACGGACGAACGCATGACGTTCAACGAGCTGGCGCAGCAGTCTGTCGACGTCGCTCTCTCACTCGCTCACATAGGAGTTAAAAAGGGAGATATGGTTACCATTTGCAGCTCGAATAGGATGCAATATACACCCATCGCTTTAGGGACCTTGTTAATTGGAGCTGTACTCGTTAACGTCAATGGTACCTGTACAGGGTGTAAGTCACAAGCCACTTGTCACAAATGTATTTAAATATTGTAAATGCGAAAGCAACTCTGTTACCTCTTCACGCTTAAAACGCTGAACCGATTTAGATGATATTGCTTATGAAGATAGTTTGATTCCCGGGGAGGGACTTGGGCTACTTTTTTTAATTCTTCCCACGATTGGGGTGATGATACATGTGCGGTATAGGTAAAGTTTTATAAATTTCTGTAGCTAGTATTATTATAAGTGCGAAATTGAGTTTGTTTGTTCGTTTATTGCGCTTTAAAGTCTTAACTACTCGGCTGATCGTCATGAAATTTTGCTTACATGTCAGCAGTATAGAAAATGACCCAAAAGCCGCTCAATTACAAATGGAGGAAACCGCAAGCGGACGCTAGTTTTATTATAAACCTATAGTAAATGATATATAGTTTTACCTGTTGATAAGTCTAGAACAAATCTTGGACTCTGCAAATCTGTTCTATTAAGCCGATTGAGTTTAAATTTTGCGCCCACGTTTGGTGCTCACGATTTGGTATTTATGCCAAATGGACGCCAAAAAAGCAATATTTTTTTAAGCGGTAACACATTTAAATTTACTTTTAGTCAAAATCTCTGGATAAATGTAGGTGAAAAACAAATATTAGGAAAAATATATGTACAATTGTTGGTAGGCGGACCGGCAAATGGGCTGATGTTAAGTGGTCACCACCGCCCAAAGACATTGGTGCTGTTAGAAATATTTTCCATCCCATAATTCGCCAATGCTCCACCATACTTGGGAACTATGATGTTATGTCCCTTATGCCTGTAGTTACACTGGCTCACTCACCATTCAAACCGCAACACAACAATACCAAGTATTGCTGCTTGACGATATTTGATGAGTGGTTAGTACCTACCCAGACGAGCTTGCACAAAGCTCTACTAAGTACAACGTTTTTCTAAGACGACAATTGCATTAATTACCATTTTTAATTCTTATATTTTCAGTGTCACTTTTGCACAGATTAAAATTAGCAAAATCGAAAGTTTTATTTTGTCCGTCCTCTAAGTACATCGAGAACAAGGAAAGCATAAAAACGGTAATTAAGAAAACCATCGTATTCGACGAATCCGTGGAAGACGCGATGCATTTTAACGACTTCTTGAGCCAACACGCGAGTGTCGAGGATTTCGAACCGACTCCGGTGAAGGGATATGAGGATTTGGCAATCGTTCTGTTCTCTTCTGGCACGACTGGCATGCCGAAGGGCGTTCAGTACACACATTACAATTTCTTGTGTTCCACCCAGGATCCTTCAATCCGGTAAACAGTTAAATCTATACAAATTCGCTGTGTGTGAAGTTAATAATAAAAAAATCTAAATTAAATATATTAATTTGTTAATAGCTCTGCTATATCTAATCATCCGGATGCTAATCAAGCCAAGTTCAAATCAAAAAAAGGATAGCATTTGTCATATATATTACACACTATAAACAGTTCTTCATTAATTCAGTTACTTTATTTTTTTATTTATTTTTATTTATTTTTTATTTATTGGAAAAGTTACACCATTAACTTATCACTAAGCATTTAAAATTAATATCTGACTTGGGTAACATACAAAGTGATACGTCTTTGAAGGTGTAAACAACATTGACCTTCAAAAATATTTTTGATAGTAAACTGTTACGATATTCATAAGAAATATTTGCATCAATTATATACAATAAAATCAAAACTGTATAGATCGTGACCGCGAATGGTGGCGAGAATGCTAGCAGCATTCCCCCGTTGATTCGCAATTCCGATCCACTAGGCAAACGTGAACCAGCCCTCCTGTCACCAGCGGAGACAATAAGGCGAGGTGTTATACTTTTAATGAAGGTTTTGCACTACTACTCCAAGGTCCAAGCGTTTCAACAGCAAATGTAACAAACACATCGTTTGGTCGCTTCAGAATTTTTCGAAACTGCTGCGGCTCTTAACAATGTAACCTTGATTATTTATAATATAAATTATACAAAAAAATCCCGTTATCTACTAAATATCCAGTTTAATTTTACTTTCAAAATTTCAGTACTAAGTTTCATTGTATTCTTGTTTGAAGGGTGATTGAGCCAGTGTAACTACAGGCACAAGGGGACATAACATCTTAGTTCCCAAGGTTGGTGCCGCATTGGTGATATTGTAAGGAATGTTTAATATTTCTTACAGCGCCATCGTCTAGTGGCAGTGGTGACCACTTACCATCAGGTGGCCCATTTGCTCGTCCGCCTACCTACATCATAATTATTATTTTTTATCTCTCATCTATATATATATATATATATATATTATTATGTTCACAAGAACCTGAACATGGTGTTCATTGATCTCGAGAAAGCCTATGATAGGGTCTCTCGTGAAGTGTTATGGTGGGCATTGAAAGAGAAAGGTTTGCCTGGGAAGTATGTGGGGTTAGTCCGTGCTATGTACAGGGGATCCTGTACCTACGTCCGAGCGTCTGATGGCAACACCGACCAATTTAGTGTGGCTGTGGGGTTGCACCAAGGGTCGGCTCTAAGTCCTAACCTCTTCCTGCTCATTATGGACGCTCTAACGGCGGACATACAGGAAGAGACACCCTTGTGTATGCTTTTTGCCGACGACATTGTATTGGTTGGTGAAGATGGACCTGAGATCCAGAGCAGATTGGAAGATTGGCAACAAAAACTGGAGAATGTTGACTTGAAAATCAGTAGAACGAAGACTGAATACATGTTCTGCGATTTCGGCGGTCTCTCCGGTCCTGAAGCCATAGCGCTTGATGGCGTGGCCCTTCCAATCTGCTCCGACTTCCGGTACCTCGGTTCATTCATTCAAGGCGATGGCGAAATAGATCGAATGGTTAAGCATAGGGTGGATGAAGTGAGGGCAGGTTACGGGAACAATTTGTGACCCCAGTATTCCCCTGAAACTTAGGGCTAAGATCTATAAGACCATGGTCAGACCTGCTGTTCTATATGGATCAGAGAGTTGGGCTACAAAAGGGATGACTGATAGAAAACTGTTTGTGGCGGAGATGAGAATGTTGGAAGGAATGTGTGGTGTTACACGAATGGATGGAGTAAGAAATGAGTACATAAAAGGAAGTTTGAAAGAGGCACCGGTAACCGAGAGACTACGTGGAAACCGGCTGTCATGGTATTGGCATGTTATGCGAAGGAATGAGGACCATATTGTGAGGAAGGTCTTGAGCATGGATGTGGATGGATATAGAGGTAGGGGACGACCACAGAAACGATGGATGGATTGTGTGAATGACGATATGGTTAGATATAATGTTACTTGTGAGATGGCGTCAGACAGAGAAGTATGGAAGAAGAAGAGATGCTGCGCTGACCCCACGTAAAATTAGGATAAGGGCAGGAGGATGATGATTAATGGTATCATGACAATTTAACTGAGGATCTTTACTGCTTCTGCCGTTGTATAATATATAATTTAATTCAATATTTATTGTTTTCCTTATTCATTTCATCTGTTTCAGATTAAAACAAGGTACGGTGGTACTGGGATTGGTAGACTGGTCGAATTCTTATGGGATCATTGTATTGTTTTCTTTTCTGCAATGGGGTGCGACTATAGTATTAAGTGTTGATCCAGAAGCAGAACAAATACTTGATATAATACAAAAATATAAGGTAATCATGGATTTTTAAAGTAATAGTTCTTGAGACGGGAATGGAATAAAGTGGTATATAGACTATTCGAGTGGAAGTAGGAAAAAATATAAAAAAAAAATCTTAGATTTACGTATTTTATGCGATTTGCTAATAACTCAGCTATATTGTGCACTACTAAGAGTTTATGATTGATATATATTTATTTATAATACAACACTATTAGACTTAACTACTTATTTCCACTTCAATTTTACCTCCAAAATTCCGATAACAGTTTCGTCGACGTTCAAAAGGCCACTTTTTCGCAAATCCATCGTGAATATCATAGATTAATCAAGCTCTCAAGTTTCCAAAGGCTTTTTCCCTTTTATGTTTCGAAAGAAGTATAGAATAGGAAATTATTTATGACATACACTGCGAACAAGTGCACATAATACAATTATCGATAATCCCTCTTTGGTATCAATTAGATTTGTAACAATACCAACCTTAAGAATGAAAAAAGAGCTGTCCCGTCTGTTGCAATCTTGGAGCTTGAGAATCCCTTCGGAATATTTGTAATATAGTGACGAATTATGACAATTAGGAAATATAGACTGCACTTGTGTTCTTGTGTAATATACATATTCTTTAGTTACAATGACATACTCATTACCACCCTGTGTTGCTATATAAGAAAAATATAAGAATACTGTATTTTTAAACTTATTTTTGTCACAAAGGTTCAAGTTTTACCGACACTTCCCACGGTCATCGCCACCATCAATACGTTGAAGGACATCACCAAGTACGACACCAGCTCGTTGCGAAAGATGTTCGTTTCTGGGACAATTTGCAATGAGATCATTTTAGACACGTTTAAAAAGAGGTTAGATTAAAGAATTAAATATTTAGACAAGTTTAAAGAGAGGTGTTCAAGATCAAATGACATTATTCCAAATAATCATTTGGTTTATCATTTCGTCAATAGATGGCGTTAGATGTATTTTACATCGCGCTATCGAAATGTTTTTTATAAACTACAATACAATTTTTGTAATTTCATAAAGTGCGTTCAATTACACTATCTGACCAGCAGTACATACTCGGTGGTTTTATTTTGAAGTCTCACAGTACCAACGCTACCGGGTATCATCCCTAACATTGGTCCTTCGAGCCGGATAGTGTTTTTTGTGAAGCGGTGAAGCCGCTTTCCCCGTGTCTCCGCAGTGGATTGCTGCAATAAGGAAACACGCATCAGAAGCCGCAGCAGCGGGACCCCAGCCGTGCATTGGTGGGCGGACGAGAGCAACTGCAGCGGATTAGTTCAAAGTGTCGCCACCTACAGAGGGCGCCACTTACACCAGGTCAACAAATTGTGTTTGTGTGAAGTGCAATTTTGTGAGTACATTATTTTCAATATTTATTGGTGAATAATCAAAAGTGAAAAAGTTAGCTTTCTTTTGAACTTTGAAAATTTACGAAGAATTTTAAACTTAGAAAATTTATTGATTAATTTAGATTTACTTTGTAATTTCAAGCATGTTAGTTAAGGACTTAGAATAATTTTAAAAAAAACGAAGGAACGGGGAACCTATGACCGATTTGGAAAAAAAAAAAAATTCAAAACACTTTAAACATTTTAGATTTGATTTGAAAAAAAAAAAAATTAATACTTTTATTTTAAATTACCTTAATTCATAATTTGGATATTTTAAAAATGGAAGGTTTAATAAATGTTTTAAAAGATTCGAAAAATATAATACAGAAAGGTCTAATTAACTTTAAAAAATGTAGTAAAGATAGACTAACAGTAGAATATATTGAAACCAAGCAAGAATTGTTAGAAATGGATTGGTCTATATTTAGAGAGAATAATACTAAATTATATGAAAGATTTAAATTGGAGGATATAGAACAAATGGTAGGTGATATATATGATGATGTTGAGAATACTTATATAGTTTATAAGAGTCTTATGAAAACAACGCTTAACAAAATCTGTTCGACAAAGGGATCAGTACAAAGTGAAAACACTTCAGGTATGTCGAAACCAGTTAATCCTTTTGTTAAACTACCAAAGATCGCCATCCCAATATTTTCTGGTAAATACGGGGAATGGACAACATTTCACGATCTTTTTACCTCTTTAGTGCACAAAAATGATTCATTAGATAATGTACAAAAAATGCATTATTTGAAAAGTCACCTTTCCGGTGAAGCTGAACAGCTCATTCGCCACACTCCAATAACTTCCGCTAACTATAGTGAGTGCTGGGCTCAATTAGAAAAAAGATATAATAACAAGAAATATCTGACTAATTGTATTTTAAAAAGATTGTTTGGTCAAAAACGAATAAATGTCGAGTCAGCTTCATCGTTGAAAGAATTATTAGATAACACGTGTGATTGTTTACATGCACTTAGAAACTTAAATATTAACGTAAATACATGGGATATTATTATCATACACATTGTTTCTCTCAAACTAGATAGTGAAACTCGTAAACAATGGGAGTTAAATGTTTGCGCCAGCGATTCCAATAACGATTTGCCAACCTTTGAACAATTCAAACTATTTATTGAAAATCGTTTTCGTGCTTTAGAATTTTTAGAACCAAAGGTATCGATGGCTCAGCAGGTAAATAAAAATTATAACTATAACAATTCTCATGGTGCAAAGGTAATGTTAGCCACTAACTCGTCAAGTATGCGCTGTGAATACTGCTCAGAACCGCACAAACTTTGTTTTTGCAAGAAGTTTACTAAACAGCCGATTGAAAATAGACGAGAGTTTGTGATGAAGAACCGAATCTGCTTTAACTGTTTAGGTAGTAATCACACCGTATATGATTGCAAAAAGTTTACCACTTGTAGAGTTTGTCAGAAGCGCCATCACTCTCTTCTTCATTTTAATCCGCAATCAGAGCAAACCACATCAGTGAAGCCTACGATAGAAAATGTTAATTCCTCAACTAGTTCTCCTCCGATAGTTTCGTGCTTGTCGACAGGAAGGGTGTCAAAGCCAAGACAGGTTTTATTAGCCACAGCGCTAATCAAAGTCGAGTCGAAGAATGGCGAGTATCATCCCGTCCGTGCCTTACTTGATCAGGGCTCCCAAGCTTGTTTTATAACCGAAGCAGCAGTTCAATTTCTTAGTCTAAAAAAGACACATATACAAGGAGTTATATCAGGACTTGGTGAAAATAGTTCAACCATTGCTAGGTCTATGGTACATTTAAATATAAGATCCCGAGTGAATTTCGACTTCGTGTTTACGGTGAAAGCATACGTGTTAAACAAAATTACATCCTACTTACCTGAACGTAGCGTCAACACTAACTTAAATTGGCTAAGTGTCACGAACCTGTGTCTTGCAGATCCAGGATTCCACACCTCCAATAAAATTGATATTTTATTAGGTGCTGACGTTTACAGCCACATAATTACTGAGGGGATTATAAAAAATCCTGCCTGCAATTTAATCGCCCAAAATACTACCTTAGGATGGGTCATCTCGGGTGTTGTGGATAACGAAGATAAAGAGAGGTCAAAAGTTATCAATGTATTACATGCTCAGGTAGATAAAGAAGATGATATTTTAAAAAGATTTTGGGAATTAGAAGAACAAACTAGTACAAAGCAAATACTTACACCGGAAGAAAAAGCATGTGAAGAGTTCTATAGTCTAACTACAAGAAGAGATGAAAGTGGGAGATATATTGTTAAGTTACCTTTTCGTGAAGTGAATACACTATGCATGTCTGGAAATTCACGAGATATAGCTCAAAAAAGATTTAGGTCATTAGAAAAAAGATTAGGAGATAATAAAGAACTAAAAGAAAAGTACGTAGAGGTTATACAAGAATATTTATCATTAGGACACATGAGACCAATAGCAAAAGATGATATGAAGAAAGATAAAGCTTTTTACTTACCTCATCATGCGGTTGTACGCGACGATAAAACTACTACAAAAGTTCGAGTAGTATTTAATGCATCTCAGAAGAACAGTAATGGAGTTTCTTTAAATGATAATCTTATGGTAGGACCGAAATTGCAAGCTGACTTAAGGCACACCATATTAAGATGGCGATTGTATCCCATAGCACTGGTAGCAGATATAATTAAAATGTATCGGCAAGTCGGAATTGCTGAAGGAGATGCAATGTTCCAACGTATACTTTGGCGTGATTGTCCGGAAAAAGAAATTGCTGACTATGAACTAACGACAGTTACCTTTGGTACAGCTTCTGCACCTTATCAAGCCGTTCGGACGTTACACCAAGTTGCTTTTGATGAAGGGGACAACTATCAACTTGCAAAAGATAAAGTACTCAATTGTTTCTATATGGATGATCTTATGACAGGGTGCTATGAAGTGGATCAAGGATTAGAAATATATACACAAATAACAGCATTATTAGGTAAAGGTGGTTTTAAATTGCAAAAATGGAATTCTAATAATCAAGAATTAATAGAACAAATTAAGGAAATGGAGAATGAGAAAGATCAAGGACAATTATATATAAATGGAACAAACAAGGATATAATTTATATGGACAACATAGACAAGGTTAAAGAAATATCACACGAAGAAGTAAAAGAAGTAGAAATCAAGATAGATAGTACAATAAAAATATTAGGACTTACCTGGAACCGCAGCCAAGACACCTTCCAGTACTTAGTTAATCTTCCACCGCTGACGACTGCACCTGCAACTAAAAGATCAATCATTTCAAATATAGCACGACTATTTGATCCTTTAGGTTGGATAGCCCCAAGTATAGTACTAGCAAAGGTATTCATACAAAAGTTATGGCTTACCGGCGTTAGTTGGGATGAAGAACTAAACGTGGAGTTAGTGAAGGAGTGGATTGACTATCGAGAGCAACTGTCACTACTTACCGACGTACGCATACCTCGTTGGATAGGGACAAGATTGAATCAGAAGCTGGAACTGCATGGATTTAGTGACGCTTCTAAGACAGCTTACTCAGCCGTGATTTATTTGAGGACCATTGACCTTGAAGGTAAAATACACGTGACACTTATTGTTGCAAAAACCAGAGTAGCTCCTGTAAAACAAATTAGTATTCCACGGCTAGAGTTGTGTGGAGCAGTTCTTCTGTCACAACTTTTGATCGAAACAGCTAATATCTTCAGTATTCCCAAAGATCAAATTAAAGCATGGACCGATTCCACAGTTGTACTAGCCTGGATAAACGACCACCCAAGTAGATGGAAGACGTTTGTAGCTAATCGAACATCTGAAATACTAACGAATATGAAAGCATCGCAATGGTTTCATGTTTCGACAAAGGACAACCCCGCAGACTGTGCATCTAGGGGAATACCGCCGAGATCACTTCTCACCTGTGATTTATGGTTTTCAGGACCATTATTCCTGAAAAAGGACAATATATCCTATAACAGACCAAATAATTTAGACAAATTAAACTTAGATTTAGAGGAGTGCGTTAAATCTTATGTAACGGTTGTTCCAAATAATTCAATTTTCGAAAGGTATTCTACATTGAAAAGGCTAATAAAGGTTGTTGCATATTGTCGAAGATTCCTGAAAAATAACAAAATATATCGTGGAATGTATTTACAAAAGGTGGAATTAGATGCTGCGCTGGAATGTTGTATAAGACAAACACAAATAGAAATATTTACAAAGGAATATATACAATTACAGGGTAAAGGTTATTTACAAATAAAATCAAGTGTATTGAAGTCACTCTGTCCTTACCTTGATAATAAAGGAATAATAAGAGTAAGAGGCAGATTGGAGAAAGCTCAGTTGAGTGAACAGACCAAACATCCGATTGTACTACCACGCTGTAGTCCAGTTACTCGACTTATAATAGTCGATGCTCATGCCAAAACGCTGCACGGAGGTCTTCAGTTGATGATAAGTTTTTTGAGGACAGCCTACTGGATAATTGGAATTAGAAACTTAGCCAAACACCACATATACAAGTGTGTTAAGTGTGCTAAGCAAAGAGCAAAGATAAATCATCAATTTATGGGTTCATTACCGTCCGTTAGATGTACTCCAGCTCGTCCATTTTTACATAGCGGTGTAGATTACGCGGGACCCATAAATCTTAGAACAACGAAGGGTCGTGGGCACCGTTCGTACAAAGGCTATATATGTCTTTTTGTATGCATGGTTACTCGTGCTTTACATTTAGAAGTAGTCAGTGACATGAACACCGAGGCATTTTTGGCAGCTTTCAGACGTTTCGTGTCTAGACGAGGTCACTGTGCTAAGTTGTGGAGCGATAACGGTACCACTTTTGGCGGTGCCGCAAGAGAGTTACAGGAATTAGTAGCAATTCAACCATCTATAGCAGAGCATTTAGAATCGAATGGTACGGAGTGGCACTTCATTCCTCCGCACAGTCCCAATTTCGGCGGACTGTGGGAAGCAGGGGTAAAATCAACAAAATTTCACTTAAAAAGGGTCATAGGTGACTCGACCCTTACATTCGAGGAAATGACCACGCTTCTGACCCAAGTGGAAGCTTGTTTGAATTCGCGACCCATGAGTGTTATTCATGTCGGTGATCCTGGTGAAGCATTACCTTTAACACCTGGACATTTCCTAATTGGCGAACCCTTACTGAATGTACCGGATAATCAATTTGAAAGTTCAAGGTTGAATCACTTATCGCGTTGGCAATTTGTTCAGAGAATGATTCAATCGTTTTGGAAACGTTGGTCAAACGAATACCTGTCTAATTTGATGAATCGGTATAAATGGTCTTGTCAAGTTCCTGAACCATCAGTTGGTGACATAGTCTTGATAAAGGAAGATAATTTACCTCCAAGCCGTTGGTTGTTAGGTCGTATATTACATAAACATCCTGGTAGTGATAATATTACCCGTGTAGTCACAGTACGCACTAAGACCAATACAATTAAAAGACCAACGTCTAAAATTTGCATTCTACCAATTACCGAACAAAAGAATGTTTAATTTTTTTGTGTTATTAGATCGTATTATATTCATATCCATATTTTAGTTCCACTTTTGTATTATTATTGTTATGTTTTTTTATTATTCTTAGGGCAAATGTAATTGTATTAGATAGAGAGACCAAATAATATTTGCTATTGCTAAATGGTATTACTTTAAATGTACCTAGCACAAGTATAGACTTATTTTATGTTTCATTGTTATTTAATTTAAGGTACTTAGTATTTTTAAGTTATTATTGTTCAGTTTTAAGTTTAGTTCAAACCAGCATATTATTGTATTCAACAAAATATTTTGTCTGGTTTCTTATTATATGTGTGCAACTTTTAAGTAAACTCGGAAAGGACGTTCCTTCAGTAACGTCCTTGGTGGGCGGTATGTTCAAGATCAAATGACATTATTCCAAATAATCATTTGGTTTATCATTTCGTCAATAGATGGCGTTAGATGTATTTTACATCGCGCTATCGAAATGTTTTTTATAAACTACAATACAATTTTTGTAATTTCATAAAGTGCGTTCAATTACACTATCTGACCAGCAGTACATACTCGGTGGTTTTATTTTGAAGTCTCACAGTACCAACGCTACCGGGTATCATCCCTAACAAGAGGTTAGAACAATTAAGCAGTTGTGTAATTAGCTTGTAATTAAAATAGCGAATACAGTATGTATTCAAATATTATTATTTTATATCATCCACTCTAATTGATGGTAAGTGGTAGTGGTAGGGTACGGCCAGTACAATCAGGGAGAATAAACTGAGCTACACTGCCATGGGGTCCGCGAGATGCCTCGTTTGAAGGAACCAAAACGTGTGCTTGTAGAAAATACCATTTTTTAGATGTGCGTTGAAGAATTGTTGCCAAATTTCTTCGTGCGTGATGGGATCCTAGGCGGTGACATCGAGAGCCAGCACGCGTAGACTTGTGAAAGAAAGGGAATTCAAGAGCTACCTGTAACTTTTTCTGAATGATTTTTTTTAATTAGCCATATCAATAGTGTAATATTTTCCCTTGGTGGAAGGGCTTTGTGCATGTTGGCGTATATACCACCACTCACCACATATTAGGGCCGCCTAGTGAGAACCGTCAATAGCGCAACGATGTTGCTGTCTAGCGATGTTAGAAGTTGCGGTGCAAAAATTCGTTCGCCCCTCGAACGAATTTTTGCACGAACTTAAAATTGAAAAAAAAAAAGTCTATTTTCTTAAGTACTATATTCAAGAGCCTGTGACTGTATTGAAAAATGTCTCATCAATTTTGTTTTAATTTAAATTTTAAAATAAACAAAACGTCATATCGGTACTATATTTAAGAGCCTGTATCGAAAAATGTCTCATCTATTTTGTTCTATTTTAATTGAATGCGTGTTAATTGATTAAGATGTATTGACGTAAGACGCTGAACCGTAAACGTGTCAGATCGCCATATTGGTTTACCGTTGAAGTTACATTTTATCAATTTCAGAATACCGAGTGTTGATTCAGCGAGTCACTATTATGGATTGACGGAAGTTGGCTGTATTTGTAATTCGAAATCCTCCAAGTTCGGTCATCGGGCGGGCAGCGTCGGCGGCGTTCGGAACATATTCGTTGTCAAGGTTAGTTAATATGAGCATAACAAGAAGGGAAAGGTAAATCTGACTAATCTAATCTGAACTGGCTGAACCTGCGGCTTAAGCCGCACAATGAAACATTAACTGTTACACAAAAACCGTCAGCCCCAATTTTACACCTACGAGGGATAAAATAAAAAAAGTTGCCTTAGTCCTTCTCCAGGATTCAAACTCCACATTAATTTAGATCTAAATCGGCTTAGCAATTTCAGCAAAAAGAGGTAACAGACAGAGTTACTTTCGCATTTATAATATTTGATTATATCCATTATTTAATAATATAAACATAACATCTATTCAGATCGTAGATTTAGAGACGAGAGAGCCCCTGGGGCCGAACCAGCGGGGTGAGATTTGTTGCAAGTCTCCTTCAATGCTGCGAGGTGAGTCAACTACAGACATTTATAACCAGCACTGGGCGTTAAATGTGACGTCAGTTTAGTGAACAGCTTGTGAAACTACTTTAATAATTATTATTTATTTATTTGCTAAGAATTTAGTAGTATTTTAATGTTGGTAGTGCAATTTATAAATAAGACTTATCATCTACTGAGAAAAGATTAAATCTATTTGAATAAATTACGAATATATTAGCTTGGGTTTGGGACTTGAGAGCAACATGGACTAATTGATTGTTAAACAAACGCGCAAAGTACACTACCGCACTGGTGACGTAGAAAAGTTTGGAGAATACAATTTTAGTAAATTTTAGCAACGCTTTCTCTCAGAAATTGGGGGTAATAGAGTTTTTTTGTAGAATAATGGCATCTACAATTTTTGTCTTGTCTTATCATAAAACTAACGGTTATACTAAACCCAAAAAAAAACATTTTTGCGAATCCTTAAATAAAAAAAAATGCACATTTGGGATCGATGGGGACTTTTTCTGACATTCATGTATATATTCAGCTTCTTGAGAATGTAAGCAAGGTTTATTTTTCAGACGACAGCCGAACAAGCGAACAAGGCCCAACAAGGCGGACAAGCAGCTGTCCACCTTATTATTAATGTGCAACCCCCCCCCCCCCTATAGTCAATCGCGCTTTTAGAAATATTAACCATATCTTATATCGCCAATGCACCACTTGGCGGTAGCATATCTCTGAGAGGATACCCAGACCGACTTGCACAGAGCCCAACACCAACTAACAAAAGATCGCTAAAAAATATATTAAGAAAATGATTTAGTAGACAAACTTTAAAATATGTGATCAAAAAAGTTTTTTTACAAAGAATACATTTTCAGGTTACATCGGCGGAGAAGTCGACTATATGGATGAAGAAGGTTTCTTTAAGACCGGCGACTTGGGCTTCTACGACGAAGATCATTACGTATACGTCGTGGACCGGATAAAAGACGTAATCAAATACAACAGCTGTACGGTAATTAGATTACTATGTCCGATTTGATTTAACTCTTTTTATTGTTTCTTTCGGCCGTAATAGAAACCGAAACATAAGTAACCAATATAAAATATTTATAGTTTGAAATCTTCTACGTAGCTAATAGAGTATACGGGTCCAAGAATAGGTCACTAAAAAGTTGTAAATTGTCCATGGGTACTTTTTATCTTTCATAAGTTTTTATAACTGTCTTGAACCTATAATGCATAATTCGTTGATCCAGTAGCTCCAGTAGCCACAGACCCGAGGTTGTTTGTTCAAACCCCAGATCGGGCTGATCAATTTTGAGGTGTTGTTCTTACTAGGTGTCTCCATCTGAGTTGGAGGCGGTGTTGCTTCAGCATCCTTCGGTGCACGAAGTAGGTGTAGTGGGCGCACCACACGGTGATTTGCAAGAGCTGCCGACGGCCTTCGTTGTGCTGAAACCTGGTGCCCAAGTCACCGAACGGGAGCTCAAAGACTTTTTTGATAAAAACGTGAGATATCTTAACCGCATTCGTATTATTTTTTACATATTTTGCTTGCATAGTTTCGTTGTTACCTATTCATAAATATGGTTACATTTTACCAAACGAATTAATCTTTATATTTTTAAACTGAAAACGTCATCAGTTATTATGTATATATACTAGTTGTAGCTCGCGTCTCCCGGTCCAAATACACACGCATGATATCACCAAACTGGATTATTGCTTCAAACTTTTTAAAATGCACTAAAGATTTATGATTAGGATTCACGTGTTGCTCATTTTAGGCTTTTTTTGCTGTATGATGTACTATTTTTAAAATAATTGCAGGTAGCTCATAATGTTATGAAACTTGCGGGCGGAATACGTTTTATAAACGAACTGCCTCGAGGCGTTGGACTCAAAGTGGACCGAAAGAAGCTCAGATTAATGTTGTAATTGTTTGATTCAAATGTTTAAATAAACTGATGTGGACTTATGTCGTGTTTTATTTACTAAAATGTTTAGAGAATATTCTATTTTTATATAATGAAAATATGGTAACATTATATTATTGTTAAATTACATGTAATTAGAAAATAATCAAAAATTAAAAATTTTTATATTAATTAAGTTTTATTTTATAATGGCCTACGGATATCAGACTGACATTTATACCTGTGCTGTAATCTTAGTAAAATTAGCGCCCATTTATATGCTAACTCGTAAATCAAAATCAAAATATACTTTATTAAAGTACGCTTTTGCAAGCACTTTTGAATCGTTATTTAAACTATATATATATATTAAGTGAAGCTACCACCAGGTCGGAATGCAGATTCTACCGAGAAGAACCGACAAGAAACTCAGTAGTTACTCTTTTTCAACATTTAAAAATACTAAGTAATGTTACAGTGGGACTGATGTACCTGTGTGAGACGTCCGTAAATCAAATAAGAAAAAAAAAGTCACGTTAGTTAAATACAATAATATACCTATGTTTATAATATATCCTGCCTGGAAGTCAACAAGTATTAGCTGCACGCTTTTTATCATCTATATAATCTTGTATTTAATAACATGCCTTCTTTACTAATGTATTTTTTAGAGATGATTTAAATTTATGAATCGGCAAAGTTAAAAATATCTGCGGAATTTCATTATAGAAACAGATACCTTGCTCCAAAAAGGATTTATTGACTTTGCAGAGTCGGAAACTTGGCGTTATAAGCTTATCCTTAAGTCTCGTGCACATACAAGGTTTATCACAGATTTTATCAAAGTGATCAATGCTACTGTGAATACTTTTGTAAATATATTGTGACGCAACAGTGAGTATTCCTACTTTATTAAAAACATCCCGAACTGGACTGCTCTCTTTAGTAAAATAAAAACAGATTGAATATCTGCAGCGTTACTCCAAAGTAATATGCCATATGACATAATACTGTGAAAATAACCAAAATATAGTAGACGAGCGGTATCAATATCAGTTAATTGTCTAACTTTTCTAATCGCGTATACTGCGGAGCTGAGTCTTCCTGCCGGGGACGACAAATGAGTATTCCACGAGGAAATTTGGAATCCAATGCTATTCCTAAAAACAACGTAGTTTCGACTGTATCAGAAAGCCCCCATTAAATGATATATTATAATTTTGCTTTTTAACATTTAGAAGGGTAAAACATACAAATGAAAAGTGTGTAATGTGATAAAAAAAAAACACCGTGAAATATAATTAGTGTTTTTTTTTTGATCATTCAAAACTAAATTATTTACTGTAAACCAATCGTGTATCTGCGATAATGAACTGTTCACATCGTCATAGTCAGTTTTTTTTCTGTCTACCTTAAAAATCAGTGAAGTATCGTCAGCAAACAATACTACAACACAAATATCTTTAACATAGAAAGGAAGATCATTTTTATAAACTAGAAATAGAAGAGGACCCAAAATTGATCCTTGTGGAACACCCCTTTTTAACGTAGATCCTGAAGACTTTATTCCATGAATAAAAACTTGTTGGATTCTTTAACTTAAGTATGAAGCAATGAGATCAAGAGTTTTACCTTTAATAGAAAAATAGAAAAAAAAAACATCGTTAGAAAATCTGCTAGAATTGGATAAAAATCTGCTATGTATATTCACCAAGCTGCATTGGAACAGCTTGGTGGAATGTTGTCCTAATCTTCTCCTATAACGGAAAGAAGGCTTTAGTAGAACGGTGGGACATTTTTACAGGTTGTGGTAAATAAAGTACAATACTTTTCTGTAACCAAAATACCCATTCTACCAAGTTGTTACCAGGAAAAAATCAATATTTTTCAAAAGAGATTGATAATTTAAGACAGAATTGTGGTTCTTATAATATATAATTTATGTAACTTAAAAATTTTGATCATATTCAATTATACGACTAAAATTCGACGGATTAAATTTAAAAAAAAAAACTTAATCCAATGATAAATATTAAAACTACTCAATTTTTATTTTTGTTATTTTCAATTTGAAACTCAAAACTTTTATCCAATAAAAAATATGTCATTAATATTATTTTTACTTACAAGTTGCAACCCTGATACTGTTCATAATTTGTTTTGACAATTGACAGTATACAAAATAGAAAATATCACTATCAGTAGACGTTTAAGCTAAACAAATAACTGAGTTTTATTCATTGAAAAACTATTAGGTGTAGCAGAAATTAAATAAAAATTCGAAATGTATTCTTACGAAAGCAATTTTAGAAATATATGTCGCTGTTGTCGTATGGAGGGCTGTTTTAAAAACATATCTGGGGAATACTACCATTCAGGACATAAGGAGATTTACGAAAATATGTTAAGAGAAACTTTTAATATAAATGTATGTATAGTATATTTATAGGTGTTTAACTATTAAACATTGTAATATTGATGTACAAGCGCTTCAAGGTCTATCGTATTTTTAATTTACAATGATAGTAGTCTTGGACGAAGGAAGAATTACACTCGTACAAAGTTTTCAATAGAAAGAGTTTTTTTTTTTAATATGTATAGTTATAAACTATTTAAAACAATTGAATGAAAATATTTACAATATTTGGTCAATCCCGATTTTCAGATCTTTATAATTTTCATTTCATTGAAATATATTTTATTGTAAAATTTACAGATAATTATTCAAAAGAATTCCACTGAAATTAGTACAATGATATGTGACAGCTGTATTCTGAAGCTGAGAGCCGCACTAGCATTTAAAAAAATGGTGATTGCTAGTGAAGAGAAGTTCTCTCTTTACTTTTCTAAATTACACAGTGATAATGACAAAGGTACAATTTATACATTCTATTTAATTTAAAAAAATATATATCTTAGTGTTATATTTAAAATCAGTTACTTCTTTAAATTTAAAGTTTGCACACACATTGTTCAAATGCAATAAAGTATTTTAAACTTAATTTGTTTCACTGGAATGAATTTCACTTGTTGGAAGGCCTTGCTCAAGCCCGTTTGCTAAGGTACTAGCTCCTCTTTATATACTCACCTACCCAACAGCTATGCTTAGTAATTTTATGTTGCAATTTGACATGTGAGGAAGCCAGTAAGTAGTGTAGTGTAGTAACTACAGGCACAAAAGACAAAACATCTCAGTTCCCAAGGTTTTTGGAGCAATGATGTTGGCAGGGCTTGTTAATATTTATTACAGTGTCAATGTCTACGGACAGTAGTGATAACTTACCATTATGTAACTATTTTGTCTAGCCATTAGAAAAAAAAAATGTTTCTAAAAGTATTTGAACTTTGGTGAACAAGACATTCTTATATAATGTCGAAATATTGAGCCCCACCAAATAAAAAACATGGTAAATATCCCGTTTCAAATACTTATAGTAATAAAAATAACCATGTTAATTTAAAATCTTATAAAAAAAATGTTGTTGAAAATGTGTTTCGGTTGAAGAATTTGTATTATTTTAGGCTTACAATACAGTGTTAGTGTGAAGGATGATTTAATTAAATCGGAGTCACTTAAAACAGAGTTAGATGAAGATCATATAGTGGATATAGAACAAAACGATAGATTTGATGATGGTAAGGAATTCCATATTTTAGCTGTATTGTGTATTGCTATTTTGTAATTTTGAAAAGAACATTGTCAAAATAAACTGCACACTTATAATAGCAATTACAAAAATATTATTCAAAACTTACATCATTAAAAAAAAACTCTTAAATCATAATAAATTAAAGTTTATGGTTGTCCTCTAGGCATTCCTAAATTATGCATGCATTGATGCAGTGATGGCAGAAAAATGTTTTTTTTTTTTTAATATTTGTTCATTTATTCAAACATACATATATATGGGTAGCTAGCTTAGAATAAACTATGGAAACATTATAGTGTCATATTTAATCTGTCACTAAACCATTCTTAATAATCTCGTATATATTTTTGGAAAATATAAAGAGAAATGGTATCTATGGTATGAATATCAGAAAAATGGTTCCAAAATAACAATTTTCGTATCGATTTTAGATTCGCTAAGTATTAAGGATGAAATTGAATGTGAAGAGAAAGATCGGGATGTGGATAATAACAGGAAACGGAAGCAAGAACATAGAACTGGGAAATCTAAGAGGAAAAAAATAATGTGTCAGACTGGTATGTAATTTTTTTTTATGTAAATTTATAAAAAAAACTGTTTTCATTTATCATCAACGTATTTATAAATAATAAACTTTTGGTGTATTTTTTTTTCTATACAGATAAAAACCGAGATTAAAAGCCGAGTTTAATAATTTTACAGTTTTACTTTACTGCACAGCACAAACAAACAAATTAATAAAACATTAATACAGCCAACAACATTGAACAACTAGCTAGTGTTGCATATCGATAGACCACTATCGATAGACAATCGATAGGCTATCGATAGTTTCGAACTATCGATAATACATAATTACATACGACCGTCGATTTTCAAAGAGGCGTTTCAAAAAAATACAATAACAGAAACATTAACGAGAACTTTTCTCAAAATTCATTCACTGACTCGATAGCCCAAAACTATCAATAGTAACGCTGCTACCAATAGTATTGCTTACTATCGATAGTATCGCCGTTATCAATAGTATTGCTCATCGATATTGTTGGTCAAAACGATACTATTGACAGTACTATCGATATCCTGAATAGTTTTCGAGGTCAACTATCGATAGTCAAACTATCGATCCACACTATCCAGCATTGTAAATAAAGTTGTATTATTGTGTAAATCGTTTAATAATTTTGCTATATTTGTTTCAGATGAAATACCAGACAGTGAAAAGGATTGGATTAAAATAACAGAGAGACGCGGGCGAGGTCCTATTCTACGCGAAAACTCACTTAAACTTCTCTCAAACTCGACAATGTTTGTATTTCAATGGAACAAGAGTCGATATACATGTTTTTGTTGTAAACAACCATTTATGGACATGTGCTCGTTACGGGATCATTCAAATAAAGAACACTCGATTCAAAATATAGAAAAAAAAATAATAACACAACAGAACAGATTGTTAAAAGTCGAAATATCGTCATTGAGTTGCAAGAAGTGTAAAGAAAAATTAAACACAATAAACGACCTTCGTCAGCATTTAATAAAAAACCACGAAATCAAATTTGACATAGACGAAGATTTATTAATACCGTTCAAAATTCAAACCGAGGGATTGAAATGTCAAATGTGTTCAGAAACGTTTAGGAAGTTTCGACTTTTAAACGTGCACGTCAATAAACATTTCAAAAATCACGTGTGTCACGTATGCGGCGCGAGTTTTACTAATTTAGTATTTCTGAACTTACACAAAACGAGATCGCATAAAACGTTCAATTGTAACGAATGTGACATAACGTTCCCGAACAGAACAGATAAAAAAACCCACGACAGAATCGAACACAACGTCAAGTTCGAAAGAAAATTACGATTTCCGTGTCCGTATTGCGACGAGAGATTCTTTCAAGAGAATTTCAAAGTACAACACTTAGTTGAAAAACATGGTATGCTGAAACCGGAATACAAGTGTTCTTTGTGTGTCAAAGTTTTTATAACAAAGAGTTTGTGCAATAATCATGTTAAAAATGTCCATATGAAGGAGAAGAAACACGAATGTGACATTTGTCATAATCTCTTTTACACTAAATCTGACGTCA
The DNA here is from genome assembly GCF_905147765.1 of Vanessa atalanta. Classification (NCBI taxonomy): domain Eukaryota; kingdom Metazoa; phylum Arthropoda; class Insecta; order Lepidoptera; family Nymphalidae; genus Vanessa; species Vanessa atalanta. The sequence continues at coordinate 4,190,451 of NC_061898.1, read as the reverse complement.
CTAGACACAGAGTAACTCACACCGGAGAGAAAAAATTCTCATGCTCTCTCTGCAACTGCCCATTCTCCACACGAGACTCGCTTCGTAGACACATGAAACGGACTCACGAAGTCGCTAATTAAATGTTAGTTATATTTATGTCTTTTATTTAAAAAACATATATATAAAATTAGGTTTAAATAAAAATATTTATAAGATTCGATTATTATATGTATGGGAAACGGGAGTTTTCAACGTGGATGGTAGTAACAGATAATTATTTTATGATTAGTTCTGATAAGCATGCAGATTCTCAGCACCGACGAGTTCCACATACAGCCCCACCCCCCACCATTCACGCGGGGGAAACGCGTAAGAACGTTTTTCCGGCGAAAAAATAAGAGCTAGCAAATTTAGCCCTGTTTTTAATGAACGCATTACACAACTTTTCATAACAACATATTTATGTATGTAGATAACAGGTACGATCAAAAATGCTATACCCTAATAACCTTAGGTTAAATAATAAAAAAAAAAACTAATGTACTTATCCAAGATGAATGTTCATTGTTCAGTCGCTATCCATACGATATTGGTGCTGTCGAAGGACTATTCGCGCAATATAGTATAAACCAAGAACTGAAGAAACATTGAGGCGTAAATTTAAAGAAATCGCAATATTAACCGTTGCTTCTAAATATATATTTTGTAATGTTATACATATATAAAAAATATTAATGAATTTAACTTTAAAAATAACGAGGTATTATCAGCAGACAAAGCAATCACAAATACCTTACCATAAAAAAGAAGACTATTTATGTACAACCTAAATAAAAAAGGACCCAAAATTGATCCTTGTGTAACGCCCATTCTTAGTACAGATCCAGAAGACTTCATTCTATTAATAGATAGCTGTTGATTCAAGGATGTAGCAATGAGATCAAGAGCTTTACCATTAACACCGTAATATTTTAGGTTGTACAAAAACGTTTCGTGCTATACACAATCAAATGCTTTGTGTAAATCACTGAACACACCAATAGTATTCTATGATTTTTCTCATGCATCGGCTTAGCTCTATTCCTGCGTCAGTTTTTGAGCGATTCCTAGTAAAGTCAAATTGTTCACAATGTAAAATAGTATTTATACCAAAATAAACCGTAAAAGATGTTTTAACAAATTTTTTTAGATATATTTTATAGTATAGAAATATAAAGTAGGCCTATAATTAGACGGATCACTTTATTTTCCACTTTTAAAAATTGGTAATATGCTTACTACATTTTTAATAAATCAGGTAACGGAGACATTTCCAAACACTTGTTAAAAATTAAGGCTATCAATGGTTATTTCTTATATAATACTATTAATTAATTGATACGGAAGACCCCATAGTTCCTCATTAGTCCTTTATCGTTAAGACTTTTAAATACTTTTATGATATCATCAAATACAGTAACTCGCTTAGAAAAAATTCAAAGAGTTAAAGTTGATAATAAACTTTGGGAATGAAACGATCGCATTTCTCTGTTTTGTAGAAAATATGTAAACAATTACATATAGACAAAAACACCGTTCAGTTTCTTTCGTCGGTTCTTCTCAGTTCAGGGTATTTTATTTTCCGAAATGGTGTTAGTTTTTAATTTACCAATCAATCAAATTTTAATATAATTTTACAATTAAAATCGAATTCCTTTATTCCAGCGTTCAATTTAATAAATATTTAGTTAAACATTCATATTCGCCTTTCATGTGGCAAAATATGGCAACATTTTATTCAATGACAATAATTGTCACATTTTAAACTTTTGTGGTGAAGTGTTTTCACAAACTTTTATTGTTAATTGTTATCGTATTTTGAATGTGTTGTCTTAGCCAAAATATTTAGATTAAAAATGGAGCATAAAGTGTGCCAATGTTGTTTTTCAATTACATACAATAATAATGATATCAAAAATAATTTGTTCGAACAAAAAGTTATTTATTCCGAATTAATAAAAGATACTTTTGATATAAACGTAAGTAAATTTGTATATTTTTTATAAAGGACGGTAGTCTTCTAATAATAATTTAAAAGAGCCACCTCGTTTGTTCCTGGGATTAATAAATAATGTCTTTAACAATAATGCATTAAAAATATTTAATTATTTATTTTTATATTTATAGATCACTTCAGAAATTAATAAAATATGTAATCAATGTATAAGAAAACTCAAAGAAGCTTCGGAATTTAAACGCGTTATTCAGAGAACACAAGATGAATTATTAAAAATATGTAAAGGCAAGTATACACTATATACTATTATAAAAATATTAACAATATATGATTAAATTTAACATTGAACACAACATAAAATTGATAAATTTTATTTGCGATAATTTTATAACTGTATTCTTAATTTGAGAAAAAATATTTACTTCACACGTATATTTAGTAATTTTTTTTTGAACATAAGTGAGTCTACCTTTAAATTAAGTTATGCTTCACCTTATTAGATGGTAATGCTTTGGGCAAGCTTGCTGGGTAGGTACCACAGAATCATCAGATATTCTACTGCCAAACAGCAATACTCAGAGATGTTGTGGTTGAAGGGTCAGTAAGAAAGTGTAACTACAGGCATGTGAGTCATAACATCTTGGCTCCCAAGGTTACATAGATTGGTTATTATTTCTTACATTACCAATATCTATGATGTGGTGACCACGAAACACCATTTTCCAGTCTGCCTACCAGTAATATAATGGTAAAAAAAATCTTGCTTTATAGATAAACAGGAAACACAAAATATGGATACTGATACTACTAAAAGGGATGTATGTGCAATGTCTACAAACCTTTGGGATGTAGATAAGAAATCAAAAGGTCCAATCAAAGGTACGAATTGCCCTTTTTACCGATCATATAATTATAAAAGATATGTTCAAAAACTAAAACCAGACTGAAAGATGCTGAAATATTCTCATCTGCAATGAACGTACTTACTACACATTTGTGATATATTTCAATATTTGATAAATATTCATAGTGATATTACATGGTACATGACCAAGGATGAACATCAACCACCATGGATATACCACTTAACATAAGTTTATGATGGCTTACTATTGTTAGAATGTATTGGTTTTGTGGGGTTGATTGTGACCACAGCTGTTCTCTGATAAGACATAATAAATTAATAATAATGATTAAATAATAATAAAAAATATGTTCATTTTACCTAAGTTTACATCACTCAAAGTGTCAATATGTTTGACACTTTGAGTTAGTTTTATATAGTCACCGAATAAGTGTAAATTACTGAAACGATCAACCCTATATGATATTTATGTATAATTCTATTTTACAGACACGCAATATCCAATCCATTCAATGATAGCTTTTCAAATTAAATCAGATCTAACTGGTGAAAAATATATCAAAGATAAATGCACAAATATACAAGAAAATGTGAAGAATAATGGAGGTATGATTTACGTATATTATGGATAAAAACTGACAATACATAAATTCGAGGAATTTATAAAAAAACCATTAACCAAATTAGGCATTATTCAACACAAGACTATATAAATAATTTAACAAAAAAGGCGGAGCTGATACTTGTTGAATTCCAGGCGCGATATATTAAACGACGACCGCCGTGGTCGAGTAGTGTGTACACCGGTTTTCATGGGTACGCCACTCCGAGGTCCCGGGTTCGATTCCCGGCCGAGTCGATGTAGAAAAAATTCATTAGTTTTCTATGTTGTCTTGGGTCTGGGTGTTTGTGGTACCGTCGTTACTGCTGATTTCCATAACACAAGTGCTTTAGCTACTTACATTGGGATCAGAGTAATGTATGTGATGTTGTCCAATATTTATTTAATTAAATAAATTTGATTGTATTTCATCTTCATCATCATCAGCAGCCCATACTCGTCCACTGCTGGACATAGACCTCTCCAATTGCATGCCACTGTAATCTCTCTGAGGGGGTACAAGGGGGCACAAACTACACCTTAGCTCCCCAAGCCAACCAGACCTGCACATGGTGCATCCTCCCGACCAGCAAACGAGGCTCTGGCGGCCGACTGATGGCGATATAACCATCAAGAAATAGGCGTAGCTAAAGCTGCGTCTTGCGATCACTAACCCGCCTGCCCAATCTGGCGATTACGAGCAATTCCTCTAAATGCAGAACACACCCAAGATTGTATTTAACTGATATAATTTTGTATCTAAAAAGAGTAAATGCCGAGTTTCGTCCCAGTTTTTCTCAGTAGATTCGACATTTCGAATTAGTGTTAGCTTTACTTTTAAACCAAGCAAAAGTTTGGTAATGTCCACTAGAAGCTGTTATCACCTATTTGAATAAATATATTCCACCACACTATTCCGAAGCAGTTTGATGGATAGCATTTAATTCGTGGAAAAGTGTAACTACTGAGTTTCTTGCCGGTCCTTTACCGTAAAATCGACATTTCAAACCAGCGATACCTTAACATATATAATGTAATCAAATGTGTCCAAAAGTTCTTGTAAAATGTATTATTACGTTACATTTAATACTATCAATTAAGAACAATTTTATACGTTTTCAGATAAAATTACAATTTTGCCAACCGATGTCACGAATCGCACTAAAATCCATCGAGCGACAAGAGAAGACTCATTAAAACTCCTTAAATACTCAAATATTTGTCTGTTCAAGTCATTAAAAACGAAGTTCCAATGTTACTCCTGTAAAGAAACCTTCTTTAACATGTCAGATTTAAGATCACACACAAAAATTCACTCAAATACAAACGACAGAGGGTCCAAAATCAACTTAAAGGGGTATTCCTCTAAAAATGCAGACATCTCATCATTATCTTGCAATTTGTGTTATCAGGCGTGTAATGACTTGAGTGTATTGAAACAGCATTTGATAAATAAACACAGTATAGAATTTGCATCAGCTGAACATATGTTTGTTCCGTTTAAACTCGAGAACGGCTTCAAATGTGTTACATGTGGCGAAGACTTCAATTCATTCGTCCGTTTATCGACCCACATGAATAAACACTCGACGAATAATGTCTGTGAAAAATGTGGCACGTTCTTCATAAACCGTTTGAGTCTGAGAGCACATTTACAGTCGGTCCATAGAGAGAAAAAATGCACGATGTGTCTGGCGAAGTTTGAGAAGAACTATACCAAGGTGAAGCATATGAGGATTGTGCACAACGTCGGAGCCATTAGGAGATATTGTACGATATGTGGCAAAGATTTCAAACACTCGTACAAATTACTGGAACATAAAATAAAAGAGCACGGGGCTCAGAGATTGACATCAAATTGCAAGGAGTGTGGGAAGACCTTCCTCTCGCCGCAGAATTTGAAGATTCACATAAGGTCCGTTCATGTTAAGGAGAGGAATTACCAGTGCAATGTATGTGGTATGAGGTTCTTCACTAAAGCTGATGAAAAAAGACATGGAAGGAAACACGAGGATGTCAAGATGTTCTCATGCAGTTATTGTGAGGGGAAATTCAAGTCGAAGGATTCTTGGAGACGACATTTGAAACGTATACATGATAAATTAGTCGTCGATTAAATATATTTTTTGTTGTGATTTGTTTTATTTTAAAGATGGTGTAAGTTTGGATAGGTAGCGTTTTGGGCAAGCCCGTCTGGGTAGGTAGGTATCACCCACTCATCAGATTTTCTATCGCTAAACAGCAATACTTAATATTGTTGTGTTCCGGTTTGAAGGGTGAGTGAGCCAGTGTAACTACAGGGAACATAACCTCTTAGCTCCCAAAAATAACGTATGGTCTATGGGCGGTGGTGACCACTTACCATCAAACTCAAACTCCTTTATTCAATATAGAAGCATTATACTTACTTATTGATAGTCAAATTAAACACTACAACCGGTTCGGAAAAGGTAACACCCTGACCTGAGAAGAACCGACAAAAGAAACTCAGCTAGGCTTTTTTTTTGTCAATCTAATTAAATACAAATATTGAATATGAATAGAAATAGCCAGGAGGCGATCGTTTCATTCCCAAGGTGTGCCATCAATCATAAACTCACTAATTGTATAGTATATGAATAGACCTTACGCACACAAGCGATCCTTAACATTTTTTTTTAATTTGGCAACAGAATCATTTTGAACGTTTTATGGAATCCTATTGCAAAACCGTATACATTGCCCCACAAGAGTTACTGACTCTATGCAGTCCAGTAACAGGAGTAACAAGTTTCTGTTTGTTCCTTGTACCAATGCTATGAGACTCACATTTTCTCATAAAATAGTTGCTGCGTTACCCCAAAGCATAATACCGTAAGACATTATACTTTGAAAGTAACTGAAATATACTAAGCGAGCCGTATCAACATCGGTAAATAATGTTTTTTTGACCGCAAATGCCGCAGAACTCTGTCTACTCGCCAATCCGTTTATATGGTGGACTTTCCCCTTTAATGTCAACCCTCTGAATTCTATTGTTAAATCAGGTGGCCCATTTGCCCGACCGCCTCCCTATTACATAAATACCGCCCTCTTTAATTACCACCAAACCATGCTCTTCTGTATTAAGGGGCGACCCGCCAACATAATTCCTGTAGTTTCCATAATTTTTTTATGAACTCTCAGCACACGGTTGACGGTGACGGTCGCCACACGATCAACGATTCCTATGCGCGTGTGGCGAGTTGCGCATTTGGCGAAACCTCACGCCCGTTTTTTCTCCGTTCACCTACTTCGTTTTCGAACCCTTGCCCATATGAATATAATGTATGACTTTTTTTTAAGGATAAATTTATTAACATAAGAATTGATAACATTAAGTGTTTAAATATATATACAAATATTAATGGTGGCAAGAATGCGAGCAGCATTTCCCCGTTGAATCGCAATTCCGATTCTCTGGGTTAAAAATGAACCAGCCCTCCTGTCAGCAGTGGAGCCAATAAGGCGAGGTGTTATACTTTTGATGAAACTTTTTGCACCATTACTCCAAGGGCCACCAAATGTTTCGACAGCAAAATAAAAATTATTAATTAAAAATGTACGGATAGCGCGTTCCTGTCTTACGCGTAGTTGGGAAACATTGTCCACGCGTACAGCTCCTGTACGGACCGCCGCGAACTTGTACGCGAAGTCAATCGATCCAGAGCGCTCTGCGAGCCCCAGTCATTCGCCATGACTCCGACAAACTTAGCCGTTGCGTGCACCACTGCTGCGGCATTACTCATTATTCAACACATTTTAAATAAAAAAAGAGAAACAAAGGGAAACTTAGATGATGGATGAAAGAATCGTATCGTGAAAGATTACAGCGCGGATATAGGCTTATGGAAGTTATAAATTATGAATGAAGGGAAATGGGGTAGGTATAATAAGACACGTCTGCACTGTTTGACAATGTTTTTAATAATAATATTAAATAATCAAGTAAAGCTGTTCGTTGATTGAATGAGTGGTGAGCGAATGTGAATGAGTGAAAGATTGAATAATATAATGAAAGAGAAATCTATTATGTATAGAGGCTTGAATTTTTGTATATTCCAACAGTCCCCCTCAAAAATACAAGTTAATATAATATAACAATACCATAACATAATTTCTTTCATTACTCATTTTTACAAATAAAATACTAACTATTTAGTTACATAAACCATAGTTTTATTTATTAAATAAACTCATTCCTTCATTTACTTGATTAACACAAAACATGAATTATTTGTCAAAACAAATTTAAATTCTTTCTTAATTCTATAAATCTCTTGGAAGGTATCGCTTTTGTGAACATGTCAGCTAGTTGATTTCCTGTGGAAATAGGTTCTAGCTTTATTATTTGATTAGCGATTTGTTCCCTAATAAAATGATATTTTATATCTATGTGCTTAGATTTTTTGTGATTTGTGGGGTTATTGGCAATACATATACAACTATTATTGTCTTCAAATATTACAATAGGCTCTGTTATTTGTATAGAAATACTATTTAACAATGACCTTATCCAGACTGCTTCTCTCACAGCCTCAAAGAGAGCCATGTATTCAGCTTCCGTTGAAGAGACGGCGACAGTATTTTGTTTTCGTGTGGTCCACGAAATTGTACAATTATTAAAGGCCTTAAACAAATAGCCAGTTGTACTTTTTCTGTCGTTCTCGTCACCTCCCCAGTCGGAATCTGCATACCCACTTATTATCTCTTTATATTCAGATTTTTTATAAACTAATTTTAAATTAATTGTACCTTTAATGTATCGTAAGAGATGTTTTAAATATTTCCACAACTCTTCGTTATTTTTAGATTGATATCTACTTAATATATTAATACAAGCACAAATATCTGGCCTTGTGCAAAGCATTGCATACATAAGGCATCCTATAACATTTTTACAAGGTGCATCATAGTGAGTGTCTGAATTTAAAGCTACAAAATTGATTTTAGAAGGAAAAGGTGAATTCGATGGATTACAATCTTTCATAGAAAATTTATTTAGAACATTTTGCAAATATGTTGTTTGATCTAAAGAAATTGTATTAGTTGTTCTTTGAATTCTAATACCAAGAAATAGTTTTAAGTCCTTCAAATCAGTCATTTGAAATTTTTGCATTAAACTGTTTTTAAACGCTTGTAATAAATTACTAATTTTAGTAGTAATAATTAAATCATCAACGTACAGAACTATATACACGTTTTTATCTATACAATTTTTATCTAATATGTACAGACAAGGATCTAATTCAGAGTTCTTAAAACCCATTTCCTTGAGAATGAGATCGAACCGTGCATACCAACACCTGGACGACTGCTTTAGGCCATATAATGTTTTATTCAATTTACAAACCTGGTTATTACTTGCTAAAATACCTTCCGGTACTTCCATATAAATATTTTCTTTCAATATACCATTTAGAAACGCGGTTTTAACGTCCATGTGGTGTAAATGTAAATCAAACTGATTTGCCAGTGCTAATATAAATCTAAAAGTAGTTATCCGAGCCACTGGTGCGAACGTTTCGTGATAGTCTTGTAAATACTCTTGAGTGAAACCTCGAGCAACCAACCGAGCTTTATAACGTGTAGGTTCACCAAATTCATTATTTTTAATTGTAAATACCCACTTGCAACTTATAATATTAACATTTTTCGGTCTAATAACTAATGTCCACGTTTGGTTGCTTCGAAGCGACTCAATTTCATCCTGTATAGCGTTCAACCACTTATCAGAATCGTGCCTATCGAAAATATTCTTATATGATGTAGGTAAAGATTGCGTATCATTAAAAAGAGATAAAAATAAATCAGGATCGTGCATTTGCTTATAATTCTTTGGGGGTAATTCTCGAATTCTTTCGCTACGTCTTAAATTAGTGGTATTCGATGAACCGTCCAACGAATTGTCATTAAAAGAATCTTGTTGTTGATCTATTTTTAGCTTTGCCGAATCAATTTCGGGCTTACTAAATTTTGAAAGGGTTTCAATGTTGTCACTACTGCTACGTGTAGGGCGTGATTTTTCAAAGTTTAACTCGTCAAAAATAACATCGCGAGCTATAAAAACTTGATTATTTTCGATATTGAATAATCTATAACCGTTTGCATCGTAACCGATCAATATTGACTTGAAAGATTTCTCATCAAATTTATTTTTTCTAGCTTTGTTGTGAACGTATGCAGTAGATCCAAACATTTTTAAATGATTTATTTTCGGCCTTTTACCATGCCACATTTCGTATGGTGTTTTATTTATCAGAGTTTTAGTGGGTAGTATGTTAATTAAATAAGTAGCTGTTAAAACAGCTTCACCCCAAAATATTTTATTTAATTTCGCACTTGTAACCAATGTTCGAGCCATTTCGGTTAATGTACGATTCATTCTTTCTGATACACCATTTTGTTGTGGGGTGTAAGGAACCGTTAAATGATACATTATCCCTTTGTCAACACAAAATTCTTTGAATTCGTTTGAAAGATACTCTCGGCCATTATCGCAATATAAATTAACAACTTTAGAATTAAATAAATTTTCACATTTTGTTACGTAGTCTTTCATACATTTATATGCTTCAGATTTAGAATGCATCAAATACGTTACTGTATAATGAGTAAAATCGTCAATAAAAGTAATAAAATAATTTTTATCATCAAATGTAGGTGGTGTAATAGGACCACAAATATCGGAATGAACTATAAAAAGTGGCCTATTTCTGACTGATTTATCTTTTGATTTTGCAAAGGGCAACCGCGACTGTTTACCAAGTATGCAAGACTCACATAATGTATCATTAGGCATAATATCATTAATTAGGTAACTATCATCAATTAAGTTTTTTAGAATGTTAAATTTATTTTTGTTTAAGTGACCTAGACGCTTATGCCATAGTTCGTAAGATGTAGAAGTTTGAGACAAATTTAAATTATGTTGAGATCGCGTATGCACTTGAAAAAACTAATTTAAATAAATTATTACTGATAACACTCGATACTAAACACTTGATACTATTGTTAATATAAACACTGTTATTTTTAAATATAACAACCATACCTGCTTGTTGAATACGATATACAGATATTAAATTACATGGCACGTCCGGCGCATATAATACATTATTAATCGCCCCTTGAAAACCTAAATTAGTAGTGACATTTATTGTACCTTTACCAAACGCTTGAATGCTTTCATTGTTCTTAGCTATACCAATTTTAATCGGTGTTGTGAACTCTGAGTAGGAAGAAAATAATTCCTTACTATTTACAACGTGGTCAGTTGCACCCGAATCTAAAATGAAAACAATATTATTAATATGATATTTATAAGAATTTGACAACTTACACGTTGAAAACATAAATGCGAAACTGTCCTCGTTATCGTTTCTGATTTGCAAAGCGCTCGCAGCTGCTGTTTTACTGCCGCTACTACCTCCATTTTGTTGTAACTTTTTGAAAAATCGACAATCCTTCTTCATATGATTTCGTCGTCCACAATAATCACAATATAATTTTGAAATTTTATATGATGAATTTCCGGCGTATGACTTCTTTTTATAATAATTATATGATTTCCTTTTATCGAATCCAATTTTGTTCTGCGATTTGAATTTATTCGTTGATGTATGTAAAACTTTGAGTTCTGTCGTCGTGGTATTCTTTAGTTTGACTTCGTGATCTAGAAGACGAGTTTTTACAAAAGATAGATGCAATTGTTCCTCTCCAAGTGTTTCCAGTGCCGTTATAACACCATCGTATGATGTGGGTAGAGTTAAAAGTAAATGTGATATTTTATCCATCTCATCCAATTTTGCACCAGCCGATATTAATTCAGTAATGATATTATCGAAATTGTTAAAATGTTCGAATAGTGTCACATCTGGCTGTAGTTTCATATTAAGTAACTGTTTACGTAAAGCCAATTGAGTCGCTAAGCTCCTCCGCTCATATACTTTGTCTAGTTCGGCCATTATGGATTTTGCAGTAGAAGAACCTCTTGCAAAGCTTAAAAATGTGTCACCCAAGTAATCTACAATCGTACCTTTTGCTAGCATATTCTTCTTAATCCACTCATTATCTGGTATTGGTGGTGGTTCTTCGTCAATAACAGGCAATAACTGCATTTCTTCTAGTAGTGACCTTATACGAAACTTCCAAGTACTATAGCGATCACCGTTAAATTGTTGTATATTTCTTTTACTTCTCGAATCCATTTTGAGTAACACTTTTACTATTAATTTTAATTATTTAAACAACTTTAAACATGACCTGGGCCCATAACCTGAAGGGAAATGGGGTAGGTATAATAAGACACGTCTGCACTGTTTGACAATGTTTTTAATAATAATATTAAATAATCAAGTAAAGCTGTTCGTTGATTGAATGAGTGGTGAGCGAATGTGAATGAGTGAAAGATTGAATAATATAATGAAAGAGAAATCTATTATGTATAGAGGCTTGAATTTTTGTATATTCCAACAATGAAGAATGTGAGTACAAAAATTTGTGAGATGATTTATAATAAAAATATGAATAATAAATGAGTTATAAATTCATTGAGTTGAATCAATCTGATAATATTTTCATTATTGAAACTCGAAGAACACGCGTGTCTATTCATTTTGCCGTCCAAATGTAGCGTACACGGTCGTGTGCGTCTTCTTTGACGCGCGACCAAAAACCGACCGACGGCGGCTCGCGCTTTGAGCTAGCTCGCGCGGAACGCGTTCCCCAAGAGTGTACGCGTCGCTATAAGTATGGACATGACGTTCCGAACACGCGTACCAGTGTACGCGCTATCCGTACGCACCTTACGAATTTTTAATCGACTTCACAAATTTATATTCACTTAAGGTTTAGCTTTATACAATTCTATTGTACCGTTTTAACCCAGGGTACTGGATACAAAAAACGCGGATGAACCGTTGACTATATCCAAATATCTAACCTTATATTACAATAAGCCGGAATCTCTTGCGGAGGCACCAGGATAGTTACCCGGTTGCCCTTATATTCGGCCCTGCCTTTATTAATCTATTAGAGTATTAATTACCTACAAAAATGTACCCTATTATAGATGGCGAACAAAGGTCTTGAACCCATCGCAGATCAAGCACTCGTTGAAAGATTTTGCTACGGGCCCCGTTGCTTAAACAGACTGGCGCGTGCAAGTTGCAAACTTGAGCTAAATGTAAATATAAATTCCATATAAACCTTAAATGTCTAAATGGTGAAAATTACGTCAATCCTAACTTTAGTTTATTCAAAAGGAATCCAGTTTGGTGATTTTAGAGGAGCCTGGTAGAAAGAAACTAAATAAAATTATCAATATTTATTGATAAGTACTTTTCGGCCGCAGTTTTACTTGCATTTTAGGGGTTGGTCGTCAAGTGTTAAGTCATGTTCGATTAGATATGCACACCTTGATGAGTGCCGGGCGGCGTGATCACCGTCGCCCCCTGGGAAGAGCTCCGTCGAGCCACGAGTGGAGCCTATGCTAGTGGAGCACTGTACGGGGCCGCGAACGCGTTATACTCGATTCCGCAGCCTCTCCAATCCATGCCGAGAACGGCCATCTTATAGTGGTTCTAGTGGGTAGGAATTCCATATAACCCGGCTTTCTCCCTAGGGGTCCGGTTACCTTGCAGGACTCGCAGAGGTGGGCCGTCGGGACGACTCAGTAGTATAGGCATTCGATCCCGTGACGTCTCCCGAAAAGACGAAGTAGGTACTACTGATTTTAGTGGGTATGCCCTAGCCCCACATACAAAATGTGGAAGGCGTTTTTCAAGCGACACAAAAAAAAAATAGTTCACTTAGGTAGAGTTGCTTTATACCTAATTTTATTAATTTAAGTTAAGTGGTTTGGCCGTGATAGACCAATAGACATAGTTACTTTCTCATCTATATCTATATATACATATAATAAAATTGGAGTGTCTGTTTGTAATATTAAAATAACCCATTTTTACTAAATGCATATAAGGTCATGGGTTTTTCAAGCATTAACAATTTGATTCATCTAAAAAATAGAGTTTAATTTTGTTAATAACAAATAAATTTTACAATACAAATGGCTAACTAAAATACAAACCTAGAAAATAGAGAATCGACAATTGCAATGTTCATGCTTTATTTCTTCCTTAAAGAGAACTGGAATTGTCCTTTCCACTCTTAACTGAACTAAAATACTAATTAATAAAAAAAAACGTTTATCACTAAGTTTCAAATGAATATTTTAAATTAATTGACACTTTTTATGTCATTAAAAAATATTATATGGTTTTTTACTGAGACGGCCTCCTTCGACTCAACTGCCAACACTCGAATGTAATCACAAAGCTTACATCTCCCCCCTTCGAAATATAAATGAGAAAATTTATATTTCCTCTTAAGTAATATTTAGCTGTGAAAACTAACTCTTGTTCCACGACCAGTATTTATTTTAAAAACTGAATCCGATATTTTTTCTTCTATTTCAAATGGGCCAATTCTAATTTCATCCATCTTTTTTTTGTTTAATTTGTTCCCATAGTCAACATATACCATATCTCCTTTTTTAAAATCATATTGTAATCTATTCTTGGCAAATAAAGTTTTATTATAGTCATGCGATTTTATTGACCTTTGGAGTGCTATTTTCCTGTCTTCTTCCAAACTTTTTGTTAATAACTGTTTTTCTTTTAATTCATGTGGTAACAAGTCAGTAGATTCCCCAGATAACAAATATTTAGGAGAAAATCCTGTTACAGAATGGTCTGTTTCATTATATCTGTTTCTACATTCTTCAGCTATTTTTGACCAATTTCTTTTTCCTTTTGATTCATTCATTTTGCATCTTATTTTGTTTACAATAGTCTGATTTAGCCTTTCGTTTAAACCATTTGAGAACGGTGCATCTACCGCAGTAAATATTAATTGAATGTTTCGGTTCTTAAGATAATTTTTGAATTCAATCGAATTAAAAGCTGGATATTGATCAGAGAGTAAGATGTCTATTGTTTCTTCTTTAGGAATTTTTTCTATGAGTTTAATGAAGTCTCGAGCGTGTTGATTCTTAGAACATAGAGTATATGCATATCTAGTAAAGTGGTCAACTAGTAGATGTAAATACTTTTTTGTTGATCTTTGCCCACCAAATCCTCCTATTGTGTCCAGTGACATTATTTGAAAGGGTTTACTAGCTGGGCCCAATTGCGATATAAAGCCATACTTTTTATTTAACCTTGTTTTATTTTTTATACAAGTCTCACAGTTTTTGCATATATATTTGATATTTTCTGATAGATTCGGTGCAGTATAAAAGCGTTTTATTTTAGATTCTGTTTGATTTATTCCAGTATGACAATATTTTTCATGGGTTTTTTTTATTATAATTTTACTGTAATTTTCACTTAGAAGTATTTTTTTATTACTTTTACCACTTTTTTTATAGTAAATTCCATCTTCTAACACAATGTTCTTTTCATGTTCTTTTATTTGCAAATTTTGTGCTTGATCACATTTTATGTCATGAATATCAATAATATTAACCGTCCTTAAATTATCTTCATTATTAGCATCTATGTCCAACACTGGGTTTCTGCTGAGACAATCTGCTTCTGTATTATTTTTTCCTGGGAAATATTTTATTTCACAATTATATTGTGACAGATAATATGACATATCGCCTAATTCATCATCAGGTCTGTTTCTTACATTTAACTTCTCTAAGGGTTTGTGATCTGTATAGACAGTAAAATAGTTTCCAATCAACCAATGTTGCCAAAATTTTATACTCTCTTTTATGGCTAAGCATTCCAAAAATATAGCTTTTTTATTTCTTTGTGATTCATTTATTTTTTTAGAAAAATATACTACCGGTTTTTCTTCGCCATTGTGTTGAATTTGTTTTAAAACTGCTCCTATTCCTACGGCACTGGCATCTGTATAGATAAGTATTGGTGCTTGTGGATTATAAATAGCTAGTATTGGTTTGGAACACAAATAATCTTTAATTTTCTGAAATGCATCCTCACATTGTTGTGTCCAATTAAATATCTGATCTTTTCTCAGTAATTTATGTAAAGGGTCAAGAACGATTGAAACATTTGGAATGTATTTTCCATAAAAATTAATTTTTCCTAAAAATTGTCGTATTTGTTTTCTATTTTGAGGAGCAGGAAAATCTTTAATTGATTTTAAATTGTCTTTTAGAGGTGTAATCGTATTCTTTTGTAATATATGGCCTAAATACTTAACAGAATCACTTGCAAATTTGCATTTTGTAAATTTCAACCTGAAACCCTCTTCTTGAATAGCATCCAACAATTTTTTTAAGTGTGTGATATGTTCATCAAATGATTTAGAAAAAACCAGTATGTCATCAATAAAATTCACTGCAAACCCCGACAGGTCATTTTTTCTTATAATATTTCCCAAAATTCGTTGAAATATGGCCGGTGATGTTTTAAGGCCAAAGGGTAAACAAGTCCACTGGTAATGGCCTTCCTGTGTTACAAAACCAGTTTTGTATTTGTCTGAATTTTTTAATGGAATAGACCAAAAAGCTGAATTTATATCTAGAGTTGTAAAATAATTACAATTTATTGTTTTTGTTATTAAGTCTTCTATTAGGGGAAATGGTTGCGATTGAGGTATGATTAATTTATTTAAATCTCTGAAGTCTATGCATAATCTACTTTTTTTTCCTTCATCCCTTTTAAAAGCTAAGGTCACAGGTGCCCCAAACGGACTGTATGATTCTTCAATCAATCCATGTTTTAACAGTTGTGAGATTTGATTTTCTATCTCTAGCTTGTCTTGAACTGAACATCTATATGGTCTTTTATAACAATATTTTTCAACTTGTAAATCTATACAGGCTTCATAGTTCTTCACTTTTCCAGTGTCAAATTTATTTTTTGCAAAGATATCAGTGTAACTATCCAATAATATGTTTATCTGTTTTCTTTGATCAGTATTTAAGTGTTCTGTATCTATATTAAATTTGTTTGTATCTATACCTTCATTAAAGTTTACAGCATATTCTTTTTCTTCTATATATATTCCCATATTTTTAGTTTGTTCGTCTTCAAAATTATTCTTATTTCTTATTTTGAAATTGTCTGTTTTTTGTATTTGGATATTTAAATTCTCATCATGAGTCAACCCAAATTTATGTATTGAATCTAATCCTAGTATTAAATCATACTCAAAATATTCATTTTCATAGATAAATGCATTTATTTTAATCTTCTTATGCAATAACTCCGCATCTAACGTAATCAATCCTTTTGTTTTGCCCCCTCCACTTATTGTTTTTATCGTGTTATAAAAATAATTTGGTTTCATATTCGTCACCTGAACTAGTTTTGAATTTATTAATGTTATTTGTGAACCAGGGTCATACAGTCCCTTGGCTTCTAATGTATTATTTAATGTCACTATAATCTCAATAAGTGGAGGAAATTTTAGTTTTTTGGATCTTCATTACTCAGTTCAACTTTTAATATTGAATTAGAATTAAGGTTTTTATCATCTGTTGTTTTTTTTTCATAGTTATACCAGCAAACACTCTCTGGATGAGATCTATTCATTTTTCCTTTATTTTCACAAATCCTGCATGATTTTTTTTCAGTTTGTTTTATTTCTTGGTTATTGTATTTATTCGTAGTGTTTAAGTTCTTCTTTATGTCGTTTTTTCTTGTTAAACTTTCTAATCCTCTTATGCTGTTAAATAAGTCATTGACTTCTTTAAGGTTTTCTCTGTCTATTCTATCCGTTACAAAGTTTGGTAGACCGGTGGCAATCAAATATATTAAAGTTGGTATATCTATTGATTTGTTTATTTCTAGCAACAGTCTCTCCTTTTTTAGAGCGTATTCTAACATTGATCCTTGTATATATTTAAAGTTCATAGCGTACCTTATTGGTGACCAACCTTTATTAGCAAATGTTTCACTCAAACTTTTCTTCCATACAGACCAATCTGAATCTATAGTATGTTTAATAATCATTGAGCTGTACCAATCTACACAACTATCTTCCAATAGCAATCTTAGAATTTCTATTTTTTGTATATCTGTATCTATTTGTAATCGTGCACATTCATTTTCAAAAGTATCTAACCATTGTTTAACATTTGTTGTATTTTTTAAAAACTTCTCTATTGAAAATTCTGATATTAATCTCATCTTATTTTCTGGTTTTTTCAACAATATTGGTTCTGTTGTTAAAGACTCATTTCTTTGTTCTATTTTTTCAAGTAAAAACCCATCAAACTGTAAGTTGTCATCATCTAAATATGTTGATTTCATTTCCTTAGTTAATGTTATCCATACCTGTCTCTTATCGTTCCTTTTTTGAAGAGTTTTTTTTATTTTGTCAAATATTTCATGCTTTATTATTTCTTTGTGTAGATGCACTGGTTGGTACTCTCTAGGCACAATATAAGTTTGGTTGTGTATATCCGTAATGGAGGTTATGGCATAAATACTTGTCTTATTATCGTCTGGTTTGGCTTTTATAATAAATTCAAATCTTAATTTCTCCATTACGTAAGTGCAAAAGAAAATATTTCCTTTTTTTCTACATGTAAATAAATTGTCGATTTATAAGGTCATGGGTTTTTCAAGCATTAACAATTTGATTCATCTAAAAAATAGAGTTTAATTTTGTTAATAACAAATAAATTTTACAATACAAATGGCTAACTAAAATACAAACCTAAAAAATAGAGAATCGACAATTGCAATGTTCATGCTTTATTTCTTCCTTAAAGAGAACTGGAATTGTCCTTTCCACTCTTAACTGAACTAAAATACTAATTAATAAAAAAAAAACGTTTATCACTAAGTTTCAAATGAATATTTTAAATTAATTGACACTTTTTATGTCATTAAAAAATATTATATGGTTTTTTACTGAGACGGCCTCCTTCGACTCAACTGCCAACACTCGAATGTAATCACAAAGCTTACATGCATATGTATGTATACATGGTACATATATCAAAATAACATTTTTTTCAAATTTTTGACTGTCTGTTTGTTCCGACTAATCTCTGGAACGGCTGAACCATCATCGACTGGACTTTCACATAGCGGATGTAATAAGGAGTAACTTTTATTTTAGAATTATATATAGAATAAAAATAAAATCACGCTACAATATTCAAATATCTTAAATTCAAACAACGCACACGAAGTCGCGGGCACAGCTAGTTTATAATACAAGTATAGATATGTGGACGGACTGATAAATCTGATCACCTGATCGTTAGAGGTTATCTCCGCTTATAACCATTGTCATTATAAGATATATTAACCGTATTTTAGTCAGGCAAAGGGCCAGCAAACTTGAAACTAAGAAAAAAAATAAACGAGACGTACCTCTTCTTTCTATAAAAAAGGTCGTGCTATAAAATGTTTTATTTAAAATCATATTTTCCACATTAATTAAAATATTATTGATATTTATTAATGAAGTTTGAACTGATATCATTATAATAACTTTGACTAAAATGCTAATTTCGTTTCTAAACATCAAGCAGTCGTGGCCGAGTGGTTAAGGCGTCTGACTCGAAATCAGATTCCCTCTGGGAGCGTAGGTTCGAATCCTACCGGCTGCGTATCTTTTGTTTTTATTATTATTAATTTTATTTCGTTTTATATCTATTAACAAATAATAAAATACCCTTAAAAATGTTTAACAAACTTAAACGAAAATTTAAATTTCTTCTTTCTTGAGAGTACGTTTTCTTAATTTATCTGACTTCATGATTCATGATGAATCTGGTCTGTACTTCATGATGAACTCTTTTTAAATTATTATGGTTTCTTTGACTTCTCTTTTTTCTCTTCTTTTGTCGTCTTGTTTGTTCTGTTTCTATTTCTACGTCATTATATTTACAATCGTAAGTGTACAGTTTCTCACCAAATTCGAGCTTAACATGACTTTATATACCTACATATATATATGACTATATATATGGTATACATGTAACATATTTTAATTTGATGTTGTCGCTACGATTTTCGAAGCGGGCAACATTGAAAAAAAAACGAAAACATTGTCGGGAAAGTTTAGCTCTTTTCTGGATACGCTGTATTGTTTTACATTCATTGCTTAACTTAACCAAGAAAGAGAGTGATACATACAACTCATATAAATACATCGAACAAATAACTAGAAGCAATTAATTAACTAATAACTTTCTTTTACATTGACTTCAATATAATTCTCATTAATTTTGAATCGAATATCATAAGAAAAATTGTAAGAATATTGTATTATAAAGAGAATTTTTATAGTGTGAATTTCCGAACGTCATAAGTGAACCTGTCACACGTCTTTTAAATTCATTCGATTTTGGCGGGAAGCAGCGCGAAATACGGTCAGGCGTATGATCTTTGTTAAATTGTTTTTGTAATAATATTAGCAAACCAGAAATTGATTAAAGTATTTTATTATTAATAATTTATTATTTTATATCCATGTAATGAATTTATCATGTACAAGATATCTTGAGGTTTATGTTTGTACTGATGCTAGCGTAATTGTAGTTCTTGTTGGTAACAAAATAACACTCGCTTACTTGTCGAATGGCCCAGTGGTTAGAACGCGTGCATCTTAACCGATGATTTCGGGTTCAAACCCAGGCAGGCACCACTGAATTTTCATGTGCTTAATTTGTGCTTATAATTCATCTCGTGCTCGGCGATGAAGGAAAACATCGTGAGGAAACCTGCATGTGTCTAATTTCAACGAAATTCTGCCACATGTGTATTTCGCCAACCCGCATTGGAGCAGCTTGGTGGAATATGCTCCAAACCTTCTTCTCAAGGGAGAGGAGGCCTTAGCCCAGCAGTGGGATATTTACAGGCTGCTAATCTAATGTAAAAAAAAACTTGTCGGATTGGAATGAATTTATTTAAAAATGTTTCAGTATGTAGGAGTATAAATAAAACTTAAAATAAAATTAACCAATAAGATAATTAAACTGCATATTTTTCATTACTAAAAATATATATTTTTTAAATATTAAAAAAACATAAGAAGTAAAAAGTCCCTAAAAATTCAACCGCTATCCGAAAATTTTGAGACTTTTTATTGCTTCAAAATAAAATTTAAATAGGAACACTGAACATAATAGACGTTTGTATAATGTTACATCGGTCGGACGGATGGGATGGGAGACGAATAACAGGCACTAGGCAGTAACTGTTAAAAATATCGATTACAAAAAATAAATCTGTTTTGCATTACAACAAAACAGTTATTATGTGTGTGAGAAAACAAGAAGGCGGTTGGCTATGCCGTTGTACCTCCCCGGGAGATACGCCGCCGAAATTTTTATGTGGAGGAGTAATTTAATAAGGCTAGAGAGCGCGTGCCTCCTTCATTTCTTATATGCGCCACCAGAGTCCTGTTGTCTGACTGAACTAAAATGTGCGCCCCTCTTAGATTCACTTGTTGTGAATTTATCGCGCAGTACACTGCAAACATCTCTTTGACGTTTGAATGCCAAGACTTCTGGTGTTACCATTTCCCTGACAGACAAATCTCGTTTAATTGAGCACCCCAGCCTGCATCCGCTGCATCTGTGGTTAAGAAATGTGTGATCTCCCTCTGGTCCAGATCCACACAACTGTGGTCTATGGCTTCGAGCCACCAGGTAAACTCCTGCTTCATAAGAGGTGGAACATTTAACTTTTGTCGTAAATTGTGTTGAGGAAAAATCTTTAAAAATCTCTGTATTCGCCGACAGTGTAGGCGTCCACGGGGAATGGTTATATTTGCGAAGTTTAAGAGTTGTAAGTGTTCCATAAAATTCCTAGGTACTCGAGTTGCTGGACGGGTGCTATCAGGGATTTTTGAACATTGATATGCCACCCTAGACTTTCGAGAATGCTTATGGTCTCTGAGACTTGGTTCACCAATAAGCTTCTGTCCTGGCTGACTAAAAGAAAATCGTCCAGATAGACAATTAGTCTGATACCTATTGTTCGCAGGATTTCTGCGATCCAGTTTAAGAAAGGCCAAAGGGTAGAGCTTTTAGCTGTAAGACTTCGTTGTTGTAGTAAACTCGAAGAAATCTTCGGTGTGATTCTGCTATTGGTAGGTGGAAATAGGCTTGTTGTAAATCTATCTTGACCATCCAGTCGTTCTTCTGTAGCAACTCTATAACATCAATCTGAGATACCAAGTGGAAATGCTTTGTAGCAATATATCGGTTGAGCCCTCTTAGATCGAATATTGGACGGAGCCCACCATCAGATTATCTTAGCAAAAACATCTTGGATAGAAAACCCGTATTCAATATCCTTGGTGTTTCTAAAATTCCTTTGTCTTTTAGGTCCTGAACTATTGTAGTCATATTTGTGGATATTTTTGTTGCAAATTTCTTTAATAATTTGACTGTTGGGTACTGAAGAGGGGGCTTCAATTTCAAAGGTATGCGGCCTCTGGTAATTATATTTATAATAAACTGGTTTGCACCCAAAGCTTGCCATCTTTGAACTGCCTGTTGCAAACATCCCCCTAGAAACACCCTCTGAGTCCTTATTATGTCATTTCTGTTTCCTGTTAAAGTTGGTAGCACTCTCTTTGTTGTTGTTACGAAAGTTAGATTGTTTCTTAAATGAACGAACATTATTATAATTATTCCTTATCTTCTTACTGGTCTTGAAGTTTCTATTTGTATTTTGAATTTGTGATTTATTATCATATTTGTAACTAGTGGAGGGACGATCATGTTTTCTTGGCTTTTCTTCTAAATAGCTTGGCATGTTTAGCCACAAGGACTGAATTAAGGGTTGCAAGGCTTCTCTGCTAAATAAATATTCTGAGCTTGGTGGAATGTTTCTTAGAGTTGCTCGCAGGTCAATATTATTAATTTTTCTTAAAATTCTCTCTCTTCTTATTTTAATGCATTCACCTCGCCTGCCACAAATGATCTGCATAATCTGTTCAGAGCATTAATGCAAGGATGAACCTGGACCAAACAGTGTAGATACTTTATCAAAGAGTATTGTAGCATTTAAATCTCTTTGATTTGAAGCAGCCCAATTAACAATATCTTGTAAGCTACTCTTTAAAATTTCCCTCTGTTCCAGCTCTGCATTAGTTAAGCCTGCTAACATATTTTCAGCTGATGCTAAATAATCCTTAGTCTTGTTAAAATGACCAAGTTCCTCATTAACCTTTAATGCAACAAAACCTGGAGAAGCAGCAAAAGATTGTAATGTTGATTTATAGCGAGTCAAAATGTTGTAAACGTGTAACTTCATCGAAACGTTCCTTAATAGCTACGGGAATAACCCTCTTCTCATCAAACTCTGTGTTTATATCCCCCATCTGCAACTTATTAATAACAGGACAAGGATTTACTAAAAATTCACTCGCAGGAACATCTGTTCTCTCCACACTACTGGGATTCATATTATTTACTTGCGAATTTTGAGTCAGGGCCACAATATAATGAGGCAACTGAGTTAAGTAGCCTGAAATGTAATCTACCTGATTAACTAACTAACTCGCGGGTCCGACCCACGGTGTTTATACTTACGTCGCTTATTAAGTGGAGGTGTACCTATTTAAATTTGGCGGGAGGTTCCACAACAACCTTGTAGTATTAAATAGGTACTCATTATGAATATTGAGCCACCGTCGCTTGTCTACCCAATGTTTTATGTCTAGTGTAATAAAGAATTTCACACATAACACACCCAGACCATCTCGTCACAGTTACAATTATTTTAAAACGTAATTTTTTTGACTACTAGATTATTACTGTTTCCCATCACTAGCCTAACCTAACCTAACTTGTACATATAGGGTATACATTAGGGTATATGTAGAGATTGATCTCCCCACCAATTTAAAAGAAGTTTGCTACGGCAAATTAAACCTGCTTAATTATGTTTGACATTGTCAAAAAAAAGAAAACGAATAGTCATAAAAAATATTTTTTGTAATCATTAAACAGATTAAATAATACGCATTGAATTTACAATTTATAAATTATTTTTGAGTTTTTGAATTATTATTAATTAGTTACAAATGGCGCTTAAGGAAAATAAAAATTTGTACGCAGAGTGTAGTCATATCAAGCGGATCAAACCTGACGCTAGAGCCACTGAAGGTTAATCATTCGATTATGTTGTTGAATTATAATAGAGTCCATTCCACTAACCGAACTCGCGAAGAAATACCTTTTGATTGTGTATCTTGACAGACTGTCAAAGATGAGTCGGAAAAAAATTCGGCCAACAGTGCACACACACTAGTAAAGTAGTGTGAAGTTTGGCGAGTGTGAAGCTTAGCTGTCACGCACACCAAGATAACAATGTTGTTCCAAACTCTATCCAGATATATAAATAATGGAAGGGAATACCATAGATTTGTATAGATATCGACCAATGACGTCTTGTCAATTCAAGGTCAAAGTTGTCTATTTGTTTGGTGTCTATGATTATATACCTGTGAAAAAAAGTCTATAACTAGTACTAGTAATTATTAATAGCACCAAAAAAACCTTTAACGTCTATATTAATGTACAGAAGAAATTCGATTATCTATTAATTATCTATGGGTGGTCTAACAATATCATTTCCTTAAACAGAAATAGCTAGAGAGATCGGTCAGAACTATCGAACCATACCAACATTCGAGAAAGGACTCTTCGACTATACGTATATGAATCATTATTCATTGGAACGTAACGAATTACTCAAATGTCGCTGGATGCAATACAAAAAACATATCGAGGAACGTGTATTTGCTCCTTTTCAATTCCCTTGCATAAGGTAAAGTAACGATTAATAATCTAATTTATGCCTTAAACTAAAAACGTCTAAAAAGCCGAGATTACTCAGTGCCTATAATCTCTTTTGTGTTCGGTGACGATGACAATCATGAGGAAACCTACATGTAACGGATGAAAATCTGCTGCATGGAATGGGTTGGTGGATACACGTAAAAGCGTTAAAGATTGACCGTGGTGAAAGAATCTCCACTCCAATATCTTCAAAAAACTCATCTCGAAAATGGGGGAGTACCGTGAAATAGAAATTAGTAAAAAAAAGGGTGATTGGGCCAGTCTAACTACAAGCACAAGGGACATAACATCTCAGCTTTCAAGGTTGGCGGTGCATTTACGATGTAAAGAATGGTTTATATTTATTAAAAATGTTTTCGCCATTTTTACCTAATCTGTGCTAAAAACACAAGTTTGTAACAAATTTATTGTTTTAGAGATTTACATTTTTACAACGGTTGTATTCGATTCTTACCTGGTGAATCGACATATCGATATCCCGAACATCGAATGAAACTAACATCGGGACCTGGAGTCGATTTTCGCGGTCAAATGCCCATCCCTCAAGAACTGCTTATGAAACGAGGAAGACTCGAAAAGAAAAATGACGGGGAGGTTATTGTTAAAAAAAATAAAAAGACAGCGAAAAGCAAAAAGTAGTAAATAATTTCTTATAATAAACCGAATTATTAAATATCTCTTAAAGTTTTTCCTAATATTCTATTCCGTCTTCAAATCTAGGATAATAAAATCTTTATAGATGATATTCTTAGAAAAAATACATTGTACAAATGTACGCTTACAATTAAATAAAAATATGCTAAGCAGATATCGCGCGACACTCATGGCTACCGTCTAGAAATATCATTTTCAAGTCTATCGTACATCGTACTATTTACTCGAATGATGCTATCTTAATGAAAAAAAAAGTCTCGAATTGGGGCCAGCTTAACCTAGTCCACTTCAACCCCAAAAAGACGCAAGTTTGCGTCACAATTGCGTGCGTTAAAAAACACCATTCGTCGTAACTCCACGATTTGGGAACATTCCGGTAGCCGCCACAGATAGAATCAAAATACTTGGCGTTGATATTTCGAGCCTCGTTCAGTTTTGCGGTCAATTGGAAGGCAAAGCCAAAATGGCATCAAAAAGCTCGGAGTGCTCAGCAAGGCAAGACGGTATTTCGCGTCGGCCCATCGTTTAAGACTCTACAAGGCACAAATTCGGACATGACATGGATTCCTGACATGGAATACTGTTCTCACCTCTGGGCGGGTGCTCCCCAGTTCCTTCCATTTGACCGTATCCAACGTAGAGCATCTCGAATTATCGACAATCAAGCCCTTTCCGATCTGTTTGATTTGCGTAGAGATATTGGATCACTGAGGCGATTTTTTCACGGGGATTGTTCCGAGGAATTGTTTGGATTAATCCCGGCTGCTGAATTTCACCTTCGGACATCTCGTCAAAATTATAAGTTTCACCCGAACCACCAAGATGTCCGAAAATCCACGAAAGCGCAATTTTTAAGACATTTCTTGCCTCGCACAACCAGCTTTCGCCGACGGTTTTCCGAACCGATACGACTTGAGAACAGAAAAGAGTGTACTGCTTCCTGAAAGGCCGACAACGCACCTGCAATCACCCCGGTGTTGCAGATCTCCATGGGCGGTGGTAATCACTTTCCATCAGGTGAGCCTCCTGCTCGTTTGCCAACTATAACATTAAAAAAATATATCATTCTGATATTAAATCTATCACAATAATTGAAAACGTTTTGATTATATAAGATGTATCATTATTTCTATTAATAAAAGACTATAATATTTGTTTTGTTTTTAATATATAGGACAAACAAAACGTATTTGTCGTATAATGTTAATGACACATGTCAATAATAATTGTCAAAATGGTATAAGAATGTTTTGTATTGCTTGGTAAATGTAACTTTGCAATGATAATATTGAATATTAAATATAAAAATAATTAATGAATATTTTAAATATGGACGCCGGGATTATGGTTGAAACTTTGCCGATACTCGGTACTTGTAATTTATGCTTAAGCGAAGGTGTCGTCAAGAGTATGCTTATTAAACAAAATAGTGAAAATAAAAGGGATTCCTACACGGATATGCTATTCAAATGTTTTTCAATAGATGTAAGTGGACTTATAATATTTACCTACGTCTTATATTTCTATTCTTGTAATATAAAGTAAAAAAAAAAGAGATAATTCCTATGTTTATCTTCTGCTAATTCCTAAATAACAAATAAGCACTCTTATAACTTAATAATAACAGCTTTATGTGAATAACCTTTGCTTTTTAATAGTGATATTAAGCATTTTTTTTTTAAATATTTAAAAACACAATTTTAATGTTTCTTTTTATGTTCAGAAATTTAAAAAATATTTGTTATTAGTCATTTTAAGCAGCAACAAAGTTACATATTAATTCACAAGTAGCCAATTAAAATTATTAATTATATACTGGCTCCTGAAATTCTACCTAGACTCAGTAAAAAAATATGACAAAAATAAATTAACTTCAGACAGAGCAACAGATGTGTTAGAAATATTGTATTAATTAAGTATGTATAAGATTACTAGTCCACGAGTTTGCTCTCATTTTCCTGAAGAATTTTTTTTTTTACCCAGATAATATAACAAAATTATTTATATTTTATATGCCTGTAATGGTGTATCACACTCCACTCTGGTCTAGTGCAGTGTGATACATATTGTCCTCTATGGTTTTTTCTATGAAAATATTCTGTTTGTATTAATAAATAGAACTATTAAAAAAATATTATCATGTTTGATTATGATTTAGGTTTACTTAAATACACTTTTAAAAATGGAACTAAATCATTTAATTATGCTGGGACTTATGTTTACAGATCTTGGTATCAATGTGTTTTTTATTTTTATGATAAACTAAATTTCAGATGACAGAATTAGACTTGGATGATACAAAACGTCTTATATGTGACGGTTGTATTAAACAACTTGAATTATCTCTGAAGTTTAAGGACCAAGTTGAAACATCATTAAAGACGTTGGAAGCAACTATTAAATTAAAAAGTGAGTAAGATATATCAAATTATATGCAATACTTATTACAAATATGTGCCTGATTCGTATCGCTACCCAGCAAACATTTTTGTAGAGACTAAAGCACCACTTACTAAAAATTAAAGTAATTGTGAATTACAATTGCTGTATAAAGGCATACCCTTAAGCATAGAATTCTGATCTTTTTCCTGATACTACACAAATATTTTTTCTTTGTATTAATTATGTAGGTGATTGGACCTGATGTACCACCTGATGGTAAATGGTCACCACCCATAGAGCCCACCCATAGCATATGCATATGCAGGCATGGACAAAGCCTTACCAAGTCAAAGCACATGAAAACTCAGTGGGTTGCCTAGGTTGGAAGGTGCAATCTTCGTTTCAATGCAGATAACGCATTTCAAAAAATAGTGGCTAACAGTTAGCCACTAAGTACACACACACTAGTAAAGCAGTACGACATTTGGTGAGTGTCAAACGAGGTCACGCAAACCAAGATAATAAAGTAGGCTCATTCATTTTAGTTTTTTTGTAGTGTGACACTCTATCTAGACATAAATTGTTTAAGCTTATTCTTTACTAGATTTTGTTTATATATTTGTTGCAAGTCTGTTTTTTTTTTTGTTACAGAAGCCAGTCAAGCGCATGAATGTGTTAAGGTTGA
Source organism: Vanessa atalanta (assembly GCF_905147765.1). NCBI lineage: Eukaryota > Metazoa > Arthropoda > Insecta > Lepidoptera > Nymphalidae > Vanessa > Vanessa atalanta. The sequence continues at coordinate 4,162,450 of NC_061898.1, read as the reverse complement.
ACTTCCAACAAACAAAGATGGTGGGTATTGTTTGAACAAATGGTGTTCTCATCAGACTACCCAATTAACCAGATATAAATCCAATTTGGAGTTAAAAAACTAAAATATTACTAAGATTTAATTATTTATTAATTTGGAAACTATTTAATCTGTATTTAAATCTATGACATTTCTTTTTTTTTTAAATGCTGTATGCTCATTAACTTCCGACTACTTTTCGAAAAATAGAAAAAAAATAAATGAAAATTCCAGAAATTTATAGAATGGCGCTACTGTAGCTAGAGAGTATTATCTTAATATACGTTTATATATTTTTTCGGAATAATTCGAAAGTCATTATTTTCAATGGCCTTATAAAGGCTGTTTTCTAACTAGATTTTACTTTACTGAGTAAAAAAATAAACCCCCTTAAAAGTCCCACTGCTGGGCAAAAAGCTCCTAAACCTTAAAGCCATGATATATAATATTATTTATAAAAACTAATAATTAATATTTAACTAAAAATATTTTATTAAATCGATTGAACGTTCTTCTTAAATAAAATCGATTATTATTCCAAATCGAATAGGTAACGTGTGAGGGCGCCACTAATTTCGAATTTCAAGAAATTCCACTGAAACTGTCAAAATAAAAATAAACAGCTGGACATAATTTCACTATGCTCCTCCATTGCGGGTTGGCGATATACATGTGGCGGATTTCATTGACATTAGATACATGTAGATTTCCTCACGATGTTTTCCTTCGCCGAGCACGCGATGAATTATAAACACAAATTAAGAACACGAAAATTCAGGAGTGTTGTTCTCCTTGGTTTGAAGCCGCAATCATCGGTTGTCGATTTTAAAATTCATTCCATTTATTTATACATTATATCCGCAAAGATATAAGTTTTTACCTGTAAACTGTCTTTTACTCTATTCCAATCGAAGTAGGAATAAATATAAACAAACCTTAGATTTGCGTATTCCGTGCGATTTGCTAATAACTCAGCTATATTGTAAACTACTAACAGTTCTGAATTGATATATTTTTTCACTTCCAAAGTTCCGATAACAGTATCGTCGACGTTCACAACGCCAGTTTTTTACAAATCCATAATGAATATCATAGTTATCCAAGCTCTCGACCAATGATATCGCGTCGATTCGCTGTCAAATGTTGTTTATTTGGCTTTTGTCCTCTTGTGGTTGGAAAAGACTATATATTTTATCGTTTAAATGAGCATAGACTTAAAAATAATCATTCTTGTGTATATTAACGAGGAGGCTATTGACGTGACAAGAAAAGTATCTACATGTATAAAACGAAGTCGCTTCCCGCCGTCTGTAAGCTTGGGTCTTTTAAGCTACGCAACTTTTTTTAATTTTAATGCGGTTTTCATAAAAAACAGATGGATTCAAGAGGAATGAGATAAATTGTGGACATTTTCTTTTTCTAGAAATATTACAAGAAGCTCTGAAAAACGTGAACGATGACCTCGCAGCTGTCATCGGATGGTCCAAGGATACCTTCGAATGTGATGACTCTGGTAAGTATTATTTAATACTAGTTGGGGAGGGGGGGGGGGGTTGTTGTTGTTGATACGCTTTTCTCTTTCATATTCCCCTGATTAAGTGTAAGCAAAATACTCATTTTCAGATTTTGTGTATTTGTGGCCTTACGGAGAGTAAACTCCGGAACCACAGCACGTATTTGAAAAATTCGTTCACCATTTTAAAGAGATATTATCCAAGTCATAGGCTGTATATGACGCAGCTAACTGGTTAAATTAGCCTTCCAATTAAACGCCTAGCCACCTTATTAAACGGCGCTGTTCAACCAGCGGCCTGAATGACACTCAACCAATTCTTCTTCCGTTCATATAATAGGGTAACTTGCTTTAGACAGTCCTCTTTTTAAAATTGTTCCTGAGATATTGGCAAAAATAAATATTGAAATTCTAACTTTAAAATCAGGTTGTTTATCAATAATTTTGGTACTAAGTGGCTGAACGCTGCGGGATGTGCAGCATCCGCCTGCCGTATCAAAGAACAGTAATATCGTGCCTGTGCTGCGATACGAAAGGTTAAGGTGGTGAGGTTAATTTTCTTAAGATACACCTGACGACCAACCCTTAAAACGCGAGTGAAACCGTAGACGACAACTAGAAGTCTATTTAAGGAATAGAGACTAATGTACCAAAATTGTGCTTTTGAGAAATTAAATTTAACATAAGTCAAGTTTAAACTTCATTTCTCAATGTATGGCACATGGCGCTTAAGCTGTTTATCCTCTCCACTGACGATGTTTGTTTTTTTTTGTTATAGACGACGACAGACTAGTATTTCAGAGCGTTAAGCAAGAAGATGATACTGACGTCGACGATGACACAGGTGTGTAATGTCATATAGTAAATATTCCCTTCATATCCCATTGCTGGACAAATATTATATCTCCTGCTAAGAAGAAATATGACCTATGATCTCGGTCAATGTGGTCATACTTACTAGACCAAAAATAATTCTGATATTTGTAGATCTTCAAGCAATCGAGTGTAGAATAACAAAGTCTAGTTATCAACAGTATTGTCCAGCTGTAAGACTTTAAGTGACTTAATATTTATTTAACTATTTGCTAGACTTGGCATGCGTTTTATTTCAATTTGTCCAATCTACGAATTGTACTGTTTTTAATAATATGAGTTCATTTATCCAGAGTATTATCCAGCAAGTTTAAGTGAATTGATGATCAAGACAGAACCAGACGACTATAGACCGAGACGGACGAGAAAAAGAACTCTGCCAACGGGCAAGAAGAAAGTGTCATACTCCGTCAAGAAGCAGGCGGATTTAAAGGAAACAGAGAAAATGTTAGAGGTCGGACTATTTCCGTTCAAAATGGGAAAAAATCAATCGTACTCCTGCGCTATATGTCCAGAAAAGTCAACGGTTCTCGACGATATTAAAGTCCACATTATGCAACACAATATAACGAACATCCACGTTGCTTTTAAGAAGATGATATCGTCGACGTTACAGAAGTTCTACAAATCGTCCGGTAAATTTCGATGCAAGATATGTAGGAGCGAGATTACCGACTACGAGGCCTTGAAACAGCATATAAACGCCTGCGTGTCCGTCAAGTCCGGCAGAGGTTGGAACAATTTGCCATTCAAACTGGAAAAGGACCAATTGGATTGTCCAATTTGTCAGAAGACATTCCTAAACTTCGTCAGCTTAAACACGCATATGAATGTACACTATCCGAATCACATTTGCGACAGCTGCGGCAAAGCTTTCGCTTCGAAAGCTCGCTTGCGAGGTCACATGCGAACTCACGAAATAGGCGATTTCCCGTGTAGATATTGCGACGCAGTTTTCGACAGGGTGACCAAAAGAGAGAATCACGTGTCGAAAGAGCACAAGTCAGGGATACGGTACGCGTGCAAGAGATGCAACATATCCCTGTCATCGTTCTACGCGAGACAGAAGCATCTAGCCGAAGTCCACAACGAGGAGTTGAAGAGGTACAAATGCAAGGCGTGTACCCAAAGTTACATAACTCCGGGTCATCTCTCCAGTCACGTGCGAAGGGATCATTTGAACGAGAGGAATCACAAGTGCACGAAATGCGACCTCGCTTTCTACACGAGAAACTCTCTGAAAATGCACATGATAAAACACGACGGAGAACGAATTCATTCGTGTAACATCTGCCACAAATCTTACCAGAGGAAGAAGACCTTGAGGGAACACATGCGTATACATAATAATGATAAAAGGTTCATCTGTCCGGTGTGCGGGAGGGCGTTCACGCAGAAGTGCACCCTGAAGGGCCACTTGAAGGTCCATGAAAGGAAACCGGATGTCGATGAACGAGTACCGCAACCCTTACATTCGATATAAATGTTAGAATAATGAAAAGCCAAGCTTGTAGTTTAACGAAATTGTATTAATGGAGGGAATCAAATCTGTGGTCTGTTGCTAAAAGGAGTTGAATCCGCACCGCATTTTGAAATGAACTAAAATCATAAAAAAAATGTTTGTGCTAAAACGTCGTAAGCTTAGTTTATTTATTTAATTTATGAGTCCACAACAACAGGATACACACTAAATACGTATTCTTAATATTATTCAATGTAAGGTTTACAAATTGACAGAAGACAGGGCCGGATTTACCATATGGGTTTTTGAGCCTAAGCCTAGGCTAACTTTATTAAATTTAACAGACCATATGGTTTGCAGCCCTGCGAGTCTTGCAATTAATCAAACCGATTCAATTAATTTAATTCAAGTCTACGTTCAGATATGTCTTAGGTTAGTTAGTGTTAGCCCAGGTCCCCCCTAAACTTACGGTCCGGCCCTGACAGAAGGCACTATAAAGCAAAATTTATTTGAAAAATATTTACGATAAAAAGTGAAAAAATAATACAAAACAGTATTAACAGTTAGAAATTCAAGTATGAGTTTATTAATTAATTATTTTTTTGGTAGTTTAAAAGTTTATTGAGAAACTGAAATTGGATAAGCCGTTACAATGAATATCAAGATCATTTTTATTCGTAGAAAGTGTGTTGTATTAACTACAGAGTCTTGGAACTGGAACTTGGAGAATACTTAACATTACTAATACCCAAAAAGGCATATGTGATATTATAAAAACCAACATCAACTTTATTAAGCCCTATTAGCACCAGGACACAGATTATCATTCGTTTACTTACTGTTAAAGGTTAATTATTAACTTTTAACAGTTGGTACGATTGTTTTTTTTTTTTGAAGTTAAACTTCTTTGACGATAGGAATATTTCAAGGTCGTTGTGTAATGTCTCCTTATGAAACGTCTTTGAAGCAAACAAACGTCATTGGTTAGCAAAAAATATTTGGTGATTTTATATTATTTATTTAAAACGTCTCCTTTATGTAATAATAATATAGATTTTTATGTATTTAGATTATATATTTGGTTTTGTCTATATATTTTCAAATAGAACCTGATTATTATATATTTTATTTCTATACAATGTTACTTAAATAATCTAAGCAAGGTTGACATCAGTATGAAAGTGGTGATAGGTGGTGGTGCTCTAGGGTAGGTACCACCTACACATCAGATATTCTACCACCAAACAGCATATATAGATATAGTTTTTATTGCATCGTTCCGGTTTTAATGGTCGAATGATACAGTGTTACTATTCCTAATCCTATTTTATTTTATTTAAAAGATTGGAGGATTATCAAATTGGCGACCTGCTGATAAGTGGTCACCAGTACTCATAGACATTGGCGCTATAAGAAACATCAACCTTATATCCCTTGTGCCTGTAGTTATTCTTCAAACCAAAATAATACAATACTAAGTAGTACTGTTTGTGGGTAGGATATATTATAAGCGGGGAATACCATAGAGGTTTACAAAGCATAACAACCGTTATTAATCAGGTATCACGGAAGGTATCAGGATAAGAAAAGCAAGTCCTACTAAAAAAAATAAACAATTCTTATTCATTGACTGCTTAAAAGATTTTTAGTAAATTAATTGCCTATTTAGCTGATGTGAACCCTGCTTATGATTCTAATTTTTTTTTTGGTACTGCACTAGTCTGTCTATCGAAATAATATAAACAAAATCTGTTATTACAAAACTATAAAATTTATGTTTTTTTTTTTTTAACAAATTAATGCAATAATTATTTTATTACGCACAATTTGTGATATCTGATTAGTAGGATTTGAAGCATTTTCACAAATTTATTACTATACAACAACGACAATTAAATTAAAGTCCATTTAACGTTGAACTTTATATTATTTTTTATTTGTTATTATGAATAAGAAGAATCAATGTTATAAAATGTAAATTATGTGCAATAAAAGAGTAAATGATTTTACAAATACAGCAATGGTCCTTTTTTATCTGTTATAAATAAAACCTACTTGATTTTCCCATTTTTTTTTCGCTTTTGCGATCAACCCTAAAGCTATAAGCAAGTCTGTTCGGTGATGCTGTCATGGAGCGGCTTCCCATTGGAGGCCGTCATCATCATCTGCTGCTCAGAGCTACTGCAGGTCTTCTAGCTCTAAGGATATGATGACGTGTTAGTCTCCTCAAGTAAATAAAGTTACTAAATATTAGTTTTATTTTTAATATTTTTTAATTCGATTTTAATCTGTTCTGATTAACCAAGGAGGTTAATAAGTAATAAGTTTTGTATTTGAGTAATAGTTAATAATTGCTTACTTTTTAATTTATTTAATAAAAAAGCCTGAATCGGAATCTTAATTTTCTTCTTGAGTATACTGGAAGAAATTTCTGTTAAGGGGGAATGCCTTTTAATACTTAGTTTTTTTTTCTGTTATGAACGCGATAATAAAACAACATTCATAGACGATTAAACTTTATTTTTACGAAAAAATATTCAGAACGAGCATCATACCTTGAGCATAAACATAAAAAAAAAAAAACATTTTCGCGCCAATAGAGACATTGACAGCTGACAAATAAAAAGGTTTATTTATTTTTATTTTTCTACTCGTAATAGAATAACGTGTTAAATACTTTTATGCAAAGGCTTAGGAAATTATACATTTGTACTATTCTTTTTTTTTAATAAACAAATCGGTTGGGTTGGCCCAATGTGTAGTATTTAAATGACTTAACTAAAAAACATGGCAAAACTATGAATGATAAGATTTTGTACGATAATCGAATATTTTATTTTTTATTTGTAATTATGATTTGACATTGCTATTAAATTTAAATTAACATGTTACTACCAAAAAGTTTAAATATACACTTTATTAATACAGCTTAAAGAAAATTTGACAATTTAAAAAAAAAAGGTCTACAATAATTGACTTGGATTCTTGACTTAGATGTCCATTCCAAGGAGTTTCTTGTCGAAGATGAACTCGCCGAGCGATGAGTGACGCTCCATCATCTTCTTGAGAGTGGAGGCCTTGCCGGCGAGGTCACGTTGACCCTTGTATTGTTCTTCCAGGAAGTCACCAGTCAAGTAATCCACAAGCTGTAAAAAAGGTGTAACAATTAAAGCATTCATACGTATATTCATGAATTTACAGCTCAAAGACTTCCTCAATTTCAAGGTAAGGTCATCATTTAATAAAAGAACTGTTCATAGTTATTCCACCACGCTCTAATGCTGGTTTGGTACTCCTGCATATGACGATTTAGGGGAGTTCAAGAACCCATGCCATCACAAGGGTTTATCCGCCTAGCTGGTCAATCTACACCCTTGGAAATCCAGGATCCGCCACTGTGCAGATTCCCTACCATATCATCCTAAACAAATTAAGATTTGAGCTCGTTTTCATGTCTCTTAAAGGTGTCTCTCAAGATTATACGTGTCCCCGTTATGATTATTATACTTCTATTTATTTAAGATTCGTTTATGGATCGGAAAATGTCTTTGTTTTAATGTTTTCCCTCTAAATGATATTTAAATCGCACTGCTAAGACGCTTTGGGAACACTGGTGAAGAGTCACAAATGGCGACCACATAGGAGATGAGGACTACAACCTGAAAATGGCGCCTAGCCAAGAAATCCATAATCGCGAGAAGAAAAGTAACATCCCTTCAAATTTAATTTGTGATGTTGCCTTGTAATAACAAATTAAAAGATAGAGAAAAAATATCAAACCCCAGTATTTGAGCTAAACGATCTAGGATTACTTAAAGGTAGAAAACATATAAAGAAAATCTCACATATAAACTCATAACTTGTATACATATCCTTTGTTAGAGACTATGTACTATGTTAATAATTTACCTTTTACTAAAAAAGGGACATAACATCTAAGTTCCAAAGATTAGTGGCACTTTTAACTTGAAGCGGTGGTTAAGCTACAATGATTATATCTATTAGCGGTGGTGATCCATCAGGTGATCTCAACCAGCCTAGCTATCTTGAATAAAAACAGCACATGTTATTTTCTATAGCCAATGGACGTAGGAAAAAAGATAAACAAACTTTTCTCTACGTATTCCATGCGATTTGCTAATAACTCGGCTATATTATGCACTAATAAGAGTTTATGACTAATATATCTTTATTTATTTATAATACTACACTTAACTACCTATTTCCACTTTAATTTTACTTCCAAAATTCCGATAACAGTATCGTATACGTTCAAAACGCCACTTTTTCGCAAATCCACAGTGAATATCATAGATTAATTAGGCTCTCGACCAATGATATCGCGTCAATTTGCTGTCAAATGTTGTTTATTGGGCTTTTCTCCTGTTATGGTTGGAATAGAGTATATACTTACATGATAGTCATTGTTCTCGTGACCCTGGCCGTCTCTGTCGCTCTCACACTTGATAATCACGTTCTTAATGGCCTTTGTGACTTCTGTTTCCATTTTCAGGGCATCTTCCAAAGCATCCACACCTGATGCCCAGTGTTTGCGTTCTGGGGGCTGGAGAAGTTAATTATTAGAATGTCTTCTAGCATCCAAGTTAATATGATAATTTTATTAATAAATACGTGTGCGTCTCGATACGCCCAACAGAAGTTATTTAAACTAATCTAAGTTGTATGTTGAAATTGTTTAACTTGAAAATAAGCTATGATAATGTTATACATGTACAGTGGACCCCCGGTAATCCGACAAACCTTTTGCAGGGCAGTGGACTATCGAATTTGTCGGATTATCGAGTACCCTACTGCCTAAGAGGAACATTGGGGTTCTTACTCTTTAGGTACGGTTTTTTTTACAAAAGAGTACATTGTAATCCGACAAATTACAAATACAATGATGATATTATATACGTTATACTTTAAAGTATAAATAAATGATAGCAATCACATGTGGTCAAATACAAACTAAGCGATCAGAATCAAAACATAAAACGCGTCGAGCACAATAGCGGTGGCGCCCAGGTTGCAACCCGCTCGATCGTGCGTTATATACAAAAGCGAAGACTGTCAAAGAACTATTCAATAGTAATAGACGTGTCGGTATAGAGGGGGTGCCGGATTTGCCAGGGGGATTACCGGGAGTCCACTATATATTAATATGATTATGTGATATAAATTGGGGCCGTAACGCGTTACGTAACGAAGCAGTTTTCCCCCCCGATAAGAAGTTATCACTTCAAAATCCTGTGATCCAATGTGAAAACCAATTGGATTGTATTCTGAAATTCTTGAACTACCGGAAATACTAATCTTATAATATTTAATGAGCATCCTTGTCTACTGTATGATAATGGAATGGAATAATCATATTGTGCAGAAATGTTCCAACAAACAGCTTAAAAATGAAAGTTGGTGATCATGATTCAGTGGTTCCGATTTTGGTCACGGTACCCATCATCATATCAACGGAGAGTTTAGGAGCAGAACTAACGGCTTATGAGCTTAAAAAACTTTTTGGGTTTTTTTGTCGATAAATTCTCAGTTACATCATGAAATCTGGAAGTTGCATGTGTGTACTCTCCCTTCCCTTCCACCTCGAAAAGTACATAAAGCCGTTGGTGTTGTGATTGAACTTTTTGAGTTGTAATTGCCGTCGCATCAGATCATCAGAGTGAGGGATTAGAGATTCTGCGTTTGCAGGCACACTCGTACACTAAAATCTCTTGCGTAGTTGGTTCGTCTCCCTTGAGACTGGACGTCATAGCCGAAATTGGTCAGGACTCAGGAGAGTAATATAACTCCTTTTTTTTTAATCTCGATGGAAAAACGCTTTACTCGTTTCCCCCACGTGGAAGTTATGTGGAACTCACCGCTGCCCCGGACGCCGAGTGCGCCCCGGTACACCAGAATACCCACTAAAAAACCGCCACAGTATCGCTTTCACATGCTACCGTGACGCCCTGACGATCGGGCCGCCTATGCGGGCTTCCAACACGAGTAATGTCACTTATAGTCTAAGCAACATGAAACTGCCTCTAATATAGCAACATTGGGAATTGGTAACATTTATCCAAATAAACTCACGCGAATAGTAATCAATGACGTGACGTTGGTTGTCAGCTCTCCCCTCATCAGCAGATATTCAATAAGTTTCATGGCGTGCTCCCTTTCCTCGGAGCTGGCGTCGAAGAACAGCTTGGCGAAGCCGGGGCGGTTCACCTGAGATTGAGATTTAGAATTTAAATCAAGAGCGTGTTATTCAAAAATAGAAATTATTTATAATTGTTTCGAAATACGCTAGTAACTTTTTTTTGTTATTATTAAATTATTATTTTATAAGTCACAAAGATTATTTTAAAGGAAATTTATCTCGATTAACCAATAAATAAAAGGAGTTTATCTATTCAATAGTATTTTTTTAAGTTACGTTAGAACATTTAAAAATCGATTTGGAAAATCTTTTTTTTTTGTCTGATTAAGAATACTTCGTGGTTTCCATTTAAATTTGAACAGCATAGTAGTTAAAATTTTATACGATTTTATAGTTTTTTTTAATACGTCTTAACGTGTCGAGTTTATATGTTTGCGTATAAAGATACTTACGGAATCTCTAGAGAAGTGGGCGCCCATAGCCAAGTACTGGATGGAGGCCGATACTTCCATCTGGATCTGCTGACGGACGCTGCTGCGACAACCATGAGACATAGTGATCCATTGCTTCGGAATATTAACCGGGTTTACATTACCTGAAATTATTATTCAGAATTAGATCTACGAATCTAAAGCGGTTTCCGTACAGACGAAATACTGAACGCTCATTGGTCGCCCATTGTGACGTCAGCTGCTTCGACCAATGATAATACAGAGAAGTTAATCAGACATCCTTTATATATAAAATAATAAACGCGCTTTTAATAAATATACTCTGTTAAATTAAACTGCTCACTTAAGATTAAATAGTTTAGATTTTGTTTCAAAAATGAATATTAAAAAAAAAATCCATACGCAAATAAACATATAATGTAGTTACATTCTCAGATTCTTGGCAAGTATTGATAGGATCCAATGTATTCAAAGCTAATGAACAAATATCGAAAGAAAGAAGCATAACTTCTAACGCACGTAAATACTGTACGAAGTAGGCACACGCATGTTATTTAAATAACTAATAAAATAAAAAATCCGCGTTTTTACGACGTTTACTTTGTAAACAAATTTCATTCTCACGATGATTAATTTATGAGTCCAAAGGTATATCGGTCGGTTTCTATACTAAATAGGTATAATACAAAAATATGGAACAAAACCAAAGTCACCGATGTAGTCACCCGAGCGGACCGATTGAAATGGTGTTGGATAGGTCACATGTTACGCTGCAAGAAAGAAAAACGGAGCAAACAGGTAACACTCTGGTACCCAAGAGATGGAAGTAGACAACGGGGACGTCCAACAAGAAGATGGGGCAGGGCCGGATCTACGTTTAATACTAAATTTAATTTATATAAATATAATATTATATTATGTTTGTATACTCTGTCCGTCTGCTTCTATTTCACAGCCAAACTACTGAACCGAATTTGATGGCATCTGTCATGAAGCATGCTTGAACTCCAAGGGAACTCCTGACAAATAGTTGTCTTTTAAATACCACTTTTATTCTATAGATTTCAACAATGGAATATATTACATCAACAATGGAATAAAACCATTGTCCGATTTATATGCTCAGTGTCAACACATCACAAGTACAACAATAATATTACCGACTTATGTCGTTTTGAAATGAAAGTTATTTTATTCGATTTAAAGAAAGAAAACAAAGCTATCACTTTTGGCACGAAACATTAAACGCTGTGACGTCACACGACGCCATCTTGTCTTTGTACCTTGACCTTTGGCATTTTAGCCGCATCGTGATTTTCTTTATAAATAAGTAATTTATTGTTTACATTTTAAACGAATATGTATCGAGGTTATGACAATTCATATATTAAGTGTATATGTACGTACGTAATATAATTATAACAGCATGCACATCTTTTTTGCGATGAACTTTTTTTATTTATATTATAAATAATAAAGCAAGCCTATGTATAAAAAAATTATATAAAAAATAGACGTAGCATCAGGAGTTGCTACGTAAAACGGAGATCTAAATGTTTATCTAATCTGTACCCTTGCATTAACATTTAAACCGACACGGTATTATTATATCTAATGTTAAGTGTGACTGATAAAATAATACGTGCTTCTAGAAATGATATAAATTTTCCAACAAACATTGAGAAGGCTGAATGATTATTATTTATATATATATTTAAAAAAATAATCGTAACTGTCTTGCAATATTGTTTTGAAGTATGTCATGTGGCTGTATGATGCCTTCCTAAGCCTTTTGGAATAAACAAAAAAAAATTGCGAACCGGTTTCAAACGAAAAAAAAACACGAACAAAAAACAGAATATATAACAATACTTGTAATAGCGCTTTAAATATTATTTTTTATGTATAGTATTAATAGAACAATTCGTCAAATCTTGATTCGAAGCGCTAATGGTTTGAAATAATATTGTTCTTAATTTTGACGTAATTATTAAATAAAATCAATTGAACTATATTAATACGGAATTTAAAAAAAAAAATCTCCCGCATTTAAAGGTGTTTATAAACAGTATTAAGTATAAGATTTTTTATTTTAATATTTCTTTTGGATGTGATAATTGTTTGAGTTTTGTCTTTAGATAAACCGTTTTAAAATTAGGTACAGATTGTCTTAAGTGTTGTTTCCTTTAAATTTAAATGGTAACATATAAAAATTGAATCCAAGTCTGTTCATAAATGAGAGAAAAGAACAAACGAGTGATAACTTTCTTTTTATTGAAGTCGATTAAGAAATTAAATTAAGTCTTAAATATTTATACTGAAATATTCGGTTAATAATAAATTACTATTTACTAATCCTCTTCATTTTTTATTGAATTTATTTTATTTTGTTGTATGTTATTAACGTGATCAATTATATTATTTAGTCTAGTAATTAATCTCTAGTATTTTAGTATTATAAAATTATTTTAGTAAATATACCTGTGTATTGTACCTAAAAATGCATGTTATGGCCGTCTTAAAGAGTCGCACACTTTATATTTAGTATAAATATGTTTTTATGTATAACATGTGTAAGTGTTACTGCTGATGGTCCTTAATAAAGAAATAAATAAATGAAGTCTTAAATAATTGCGTAAAATACAAACAGAATTTTCCAAAGTCTCGATAGGTTTGCGAGGTTGTTTTTTTGTAGCTTGATTCAATTAAAATATTTTTTTTACATTTAATAACAATGTATTTCATTAGATTTAATTAAAAATGTTTTTAATGAAATCTCTTATACAGCCAAAGTTGTTCTACATATATATAGCTTAGCATAGCTTTCGTAGTTAAGGCGTGAAAACATAACAAGCGAACGAATAAACAAACTCACTAAATAAATGCTAATTTATATTAGTTCGATTTAAATATTGGTTTAACAATTATTTTAGACCGGTATCGTATTCTTGAATAAAAGCACAACGAACTCATAAAAACATAAGAAAGAGAGATTGGAACGATGTTGCTTTCGCATATTACGTATTAAGTAACAGACGCAATAAAATTAATCAATAACGTTCAATAATAATTCAAGACCAAGAAATAAAACTGTTATGAAAAATAATTGTTAAATAATAAATATTGTTAATAAACCGTATATAATAGAAAGGGACAGGGATTTAGAGAAAGAGACGGAAGGATCGCCTGGGTATAACGCTTACTCATTACGTGAAAATTTCTTCCAATTCATTCTACTGTAAGCCGCGTAAAAGTACTTTAAATTTTAAGAAATAATCGTCAGGGATTATTTATATTGAGGCTATGCTAAACTAAAATATCACCTACAAATTGGCAATAATTTTTTAAAAATTAATTCTGTGGCCTTGTGCTAAAGGGCCGGAGTACATTTGTCAATGTCATAAAAAAAAAGTCTAAAATGACGTAAGTTTAACATAACAAATAATCTATAAACAATATTAGAACCTAAACTTCTTCATCCCATTTATGACATTCTCCCTCCTAAAGTCCCTTGCCCTATAAATGTTTGTTGACATTTGTGTTTAGTCCATTTTGTTCTTTTTTATGTAAATATATTAAATGTAATAAAATTAAGTTGTGAATAGTCCAATTGAGTGTTACATTTTAGTATATATAGTTTAAGAGTACTAACCATTATTTTTAATTGACCTTATTATTAACCCTTAATGTTTGTGTTGTTCTAGGTTAAGGATTAACAAGGAAATTGCTACTACTATGCTAGTCTTCAAAATTTAATTGAATTTGTTTCCTCAATCGTACCGATCAATCTCTTTCGTGTCTTCTCCATCCTACGTGACATTATGAAATAATCTGTGCCCTGTCGGCACAACTAAAAGCCATTAAACTAAGAATTTAATTGAATATTAGAACAAAAAACTGGGGGCAATTATACTAATTTATAACTGTTATGATACGTTCACGACCTAACTTCGACCGAACCGCAACTGGATTATTGCCTACTGCCTAGTAAAATAAGAAAACAGCTGTTCGAAAACGAACGTTTTGATTTGATTGCTCTAAAGTGACATAAATAAATTTAACATTCACTAATTGAGAGTACGTTACATTACATATATACAAGTTACATTTAAATTTTAATATATAACATGTGGATAATTAAAAAAATATATATTAGTTTCAAACAAAATAATAAAATAACTCATCGGAAAGATCAGAATAAAGCAGTCTTGGAAGTTAAAACGTTATAGAACTATTAGTAGCTAAAACAAATTATTTTTATTTTCGTTTACTTAGTGGATTTGTGCTAGCCCGTCTTGGTAGGTACCCCAAAAATTATATAATATTCTACAGCAATTCTTAGTATTGTTGTTCTGGTTTGAAGGATGAGTGAGCCAGTGTAACTACAGGCACAAGGGACGGAACATTTTAGGTTGCAAAGTTAGTGGCACATTGGGCGACAAATACGAAATTAAAAAAAAAATATTTAATGACTTATAGCACTTAAAATAAAACACAAAATGACGATTGGCTTTTTTCAATGTATAACGTGCTTAAATTAAAAACAATCAAATCAAAAACAGTTGATTATCGTTTTATATAATTTTATTGATTTAATTGATTTCACTGTCGGTCACTAACTTATGTCATTTCATCAACACGGATTGTTAATAGTTTGCGTTCTTCGAGATAAGACACGAATAAAATTCTGTTGAGTTGACGTTTATATATATATATATTTTTTTGCTAATTCAATTATTCGTTAAATGTTCTACAGTTTTCGGTTTAATTTTATTTTTTGTTCGTAAATTATCACACTTTAAAATTAATTCAGTAACATTTACACACAAAATAGTGCAATGCAACATTTAAAAACTAAGTAGGACTCGCGTCTATAACAGGGGCTGCTCCATTTAAAAAGAGAAGATATGAACGCATCAACAATTGTTTTGATTCATGATGTGGCATTTTTTCTTCTTTTTAATGTCAAAGTCAAAAGTGTACCACAGAGTGCAAATATATACAAAATAATCTTAATAATAATTTATTTCTAATAATATTTGACCATTTAGTAAATAAACATTTTAATGGATCGACTTTGGTATATAGTCTATGTACATATATTCTATGTTTACATTTTAATCTTATATGTGTTGCAATAATATTACTTACTAATATGGTTAAGGATATGTTTGTGCCGATATACATGTTTTGTCGTATTATGAAAATATGTTGAGATGATAACAAATTTATTTATTTTGTGAATGCACAGTCCAAACAAATTATTCCCATAACCAGTATTTATTTTAATCAACAACTCTGTTACATAAGTTCAAACATTTAATTCAATAATTGTAATTTATTTATAATAATGTATATTAAGATTATATAATATGCACACTTGTTTAAAATATATGTTTCTTGGTTTATCCCATATGCATTCCAATATTCATCCAACTGTGAAGAAATATTGTGTTGATATCTAATGATAGCAGTTTTCCGACATGTTGATAAACATGATATAAAAAATCGAGATAAGTTGTTCAAATAATATTACAAATGCGAAAGTTAGTTTATTTGTTTGTTGAGACACATGAGACACATCATAACTACGGAATCATTTAATCTTTGAACCCTCCCCTTTGAACTAAGCAGTGGGAACTATTAAATAATGAATTAAAAAAAAAAAACAATATTAGGATGTATAATGTCATTCAAAACTAAAATAAAAAAAAAAAAATGTTGAAATGTGTGTTGTTTTGTATTTCTAATCACAACAATCAACATCTGTTTATAATTCTAGTCTGTACTAACATTATCAATGGAAAAATAACACTAACTGAGGGAATTTGATAAACACTCAGATGAACAGCAATAACTACTAACAAAATATTAATAGTATTTTGACCAGATAAGATAGCTATATAATTTAATAAGCTTCTAAGTTGTCTATATTTATAAAGTTACTAACCTAAGACCTAGATGTGATTTAATATCTAACAGAATCTTCTGTTAGATAACACTCAAATCACAAACATAATCTTTAAAAACAAACAAAAACATCCAATATGTTCTAGAAGGTTATAGTTGATTTCGAAAATAGAATTTATCTTGTATCTCAATTTCATCATGACAATTGATTCTTACATAGTGTTTTACTATGTGTTTTTATGTTTGAGTCTGTAATTTTATATCTACAATGACAAACTCATTAGTCATCCCACTTTGGGATATGTTCACATTAGTTACTTTCAACTTTGTACACTTTTGTTTAGCTTTAGTAAATACTGAGTACCTAATATAACTTTTTTTATTACTTGTTTTTTTTTTAGACTTAGGCAATTGAGAACAAATCCTGAAATCTCTAAGACAAAATTTTATTAAAAATATTTTAAAAAAAAATTGTTATATAATTGTTAAATGTAATATTTTGACTACATAAATATTCTCTTAACAAGATATTTACCCGTAATATGAGCATGATACGAATATCGAATTGACAGCTTAAATTTCCAATTGTGATTGTGATAACTAATTTATTCCAAAATACTGAATCTCCAAACAAAGACTAATAAACAAAACTTTTTAGTAATTATTGTAAAGGTGGGTAATCTTTAAAAAGTAATATCATTTCTATGCCGTAAGAGTTTGATTCTGGGTGAATCTCATAATGTGGAATTCCAAATTCAAAATTATTGATAAAGGAATAACATTGTAGTGAAGGTTCAATTCCTTTTTCAATTAGAGCGTAATTCATTGACAAAACACGATCGAATGGCCGTAACCTTTGTAGTCTATAATCAAAACACGAACAAAGAAAAAAGGAAATTAAAAATAATAATACTTACATTGTGTACCGAATGCTGAAGAACAGACGGCCAAAAGCACGACGATTGCCAAAAAGATCTTCATTTTTAAACTTGTCTAGAATCACAGATAATTTGACGAGGAAAATGTATTACCGACTGAACGTATCGCTCGATTGAAAAGTGCCTTTACACTCACTGGCGCAGAAGGCAACTTATCAATACAAAATAAAGTTAAAGACAAGGGCTATTCGTTTAAATCGCGGTGAATATACGAAAATATTGAACTACGCAGTGATAACAGCACATCTCGATGACAAGTGTGCATGGATGTGAAATAGTTGTGACATACGAGTGAATGAGATGCAAGATTCGTATAATTCGAGGTTTTGTGTTCCAAGAATGTTATGGAATATTTTTTTGACCTCAAACAAGTTTTCGAGCCTGTTGCATGAGTTTTTTGATCGTTTTTGACAGTTAAGGGTTTTGTGGAATGCATCAAGTCGTAAAATAAAAGTGTATATGTAATAAGAATCAAGATAAATTATTATGAAAATTCTTGTAACACAAAACCTCAACAGTCATTGGATTGTGGGTGACGTCACTGGAGGGAGGCAGGGCATTTATATTGCCAGCATTTAAATATTGCCAACATTGATGGAAATAATTTTCATTATAATACACGTTAAAGCTCATTAATTTATTGTGAAAGTTCAACCAAATAAATCAAAATCATTTCAATTTCATATTTTACTTGTTGAATGATTATTTAAACTTAAATTGTAAGTA
Organism: Vanessa atalanta; assembly: GCF_905147765.1. Classification (NCBI taxonomy): domain Eukaryota; kingdom Metazoa; phylum Arthropoda; class Insecta; order Lepidoptera; family Nymphalidae; genus Vanessa; species Vanessa atalanta. The sequence continues at coordinate 4,144,401 of NC_061898.1, read as the reverse complement.
GCACATACATTTTTGGAAAAGTTATAATTATTAAGTGGTAACCCCAATTACGAAGCCAACTTCAGATAAAGTTAAAATAATACCCTACCTTTGTATTCGTCGCTGTCAATCACTATACTACGCGGAAAAAGAGATATAAATTATTATATATTTTGTTTTTGTCGGGTTCGACGCTAAAGTTTATCAGTTTTTCTTTGTTGGAAGTCGCCTTCTGCGCCAGTGAGTGTAAAGGCTGCACTTTCAACGGATCTATTTTCATTTTCTCGTGATCGAATATTAAACGTCGCAATATTTGGTAAGTCTTTTTTTTTTTAAATATTGCCCTTTGTCTACCCACCCGTCGTGAATTAATTTAGGTTTTTTATTTTAAATCAATGTTCGTATCGTTATCAAGTAATCAATTATAATGCCTTGTGATATAATATTAATATTTGTTCATCTATCATAATCACTTTAAATCCTCAATAAATCATATTTTACAACAATAATGATAATTTTAGTCATGTATTGGTATTTGTTATCAAATATTGCTGATCACGTTGATTCAATGACAAGATTATGTCGCGATTATATTATTAACTAATTAATCATTTTTAATCTTGTAATATATTTGTATTAAATTAAATGTTATCATTAGTTAATTGTTATTAAATAGATCTATTTCTAAAACAATACGAGTTTTGCGTTAGGAAAAATATTATATAGTTTTGGACTCTCTGTAATGTCTGAAATTTTAAAATAGACAATTAATTCATTTTTATTTTTTTATTTAGCAACATGAAGGCTGTATATGCCATTGCTTGCCTTCTGGCTCTGTCTGCTGTGTCAGCTGATGTCTGCTACAATGAAGTGTCAATGGAATGTGGCAGGGCCACCAGTAGCTTAGGTAAGTACACATACTTTGTGATATAAATATTTTTTTTATTTAAATAGGCTAAGACCAAACAATTCAGTTCAGTGTCCTCTTTTTTATTTTGGGTTTAATAGCTGTTGACGAAGTTTACTGTTATCTATATAAATGCAAAGTCATGTATTTTTTCAAATATTTTCACACAAAAGTAGCCTATTTTTCAGGCTTAAGCTTATTTTCTTGGTTAAGCTGGTAAAGCATAACAGACAGGTAGACGGATAGTTACTTTCGCATTCATAATATTAGTATAGATATAGATGATTTTAGTCGAACTTCGTCCAATGAGACCGAACCTTTAATTTGATTGTGCAACAAATACAATAGCAAAACAATGCCACTGTTCACAGTTTATATTTAATTCTATGACCCTAAACCAAAAGGGCCTATATCAATAACCATTTTTGTTGAATCAGAATAAAACAATGAGCTGATGTCTTTCTATATAATGTATGCATTTTTGCATAATACAGATAAGTTATTAACCTTCATAACAGGGTACCAGTGGGACTTTAATGTTGTTTCTGTACTGATATTAGTAATGTTAAGCTTTTGCCGTTATTGCACAAAAGAAAAACAAAATGATTTGGCATAGAACTAAATATGGACTGCATTATGAAATTATACTTTGGCCCTTTTAGAACCAGGCCACAGAATTAATTATGTAACCTATTTAAGTGTAAACTTTTTTTTTGGCCTGATTCTGTCAAATGAACACAAGAGATACTATTGTTATGATAACAAATAACATTTAAGTTATTGATGAATCAATTATCCATGCTGATAAGTTTATTTATACAATAGATGTTTATGTTATGCTTCTATCTTTATAATTTAAATAGATTCCTGTTTATTTATAATTTATTTGAGAAACAGCTATAAAATAAAAAAAAATATTACAATGAAACAGATAAAAAAACATCTTTTGTTTGTTACTGTCAAAAATAGTTTATTTAAAAAAAAAAGCAAAAGTTAATTCAAAATTAGATGTCATATACAAAGATAATGAAAACAATGATTAACAAATCATCTTTGTAGAAAAAGACAAAAGAATTGTTTAAAAGTAAATTATCAAAAAAAATATTTGCAACAATGTCTTAAATATTGAGATCAATGTTATTATTGACAAATGTTGATTATACAATACTAGTGGTCGCCTGCGGTTTCTGTCGCGATTTTCAAAAAAGTCAAGTCAAGTTTATTTTAATTGGATTAACCATTGATGACATACAGATTTCATTAATAATATTAGTATAGATCTTATCTATTTATCGAGTAATAAAAAATGCCATTAAACTTATTGCGGGATGTCTAGTGCTTAACGTCGTTAACTTAACCGATCGCTATTGTACATCAATAAATAGTTTATGAGTTACGAGTAACGATCAGTTAAGGCGGGTTGATTTTACGACATACGTTTTATATATTATAAAGGTTTATATCTTAAAAAACTTAGGTAAAGTCGTTTTTCATTTACGCCTCGACAACTTTACCATCCGTAAGCAAAACGAATAGTTTCTCAAATCAATAAAACTCAATAAAAAATACGATTGACAATCTAACCATCATTGTAACAATGGACGACGCGACCCGGAAATTCGTAAAAACGAATAACGTCATTGTTTGAATTTTCTAGTACTTAAAGCTCTCAATAAACGTTTGTGAACAAGACGCTTAACTAGCGTCCTACTCGCATAAGTAGATATTTAAAATCAAAGACATAAAGTGAAGCCGATATATGCTTTGTCTCTTTCACACGTGTCTATGAAAACGACACGCTAATTAAATTAAATACGATTATAATATACAACTGTTTCATTGTGTAGTCTGTTAAAACTTCTAGAAGACAAACGTCAAATAAACAACATTTGACATCCAATTGACGCGATATCATTGGTCGAGAACACAACACAATTGTTACAAATTAAGTACTTATCCGCTACTACAATTTTACTTACAAAATACCCAATGACAAGTTGATATAAAAAGATTATTTTCGATTTTGACCAATGATATAACGTCAATTCAAGGTCATAATCGTATATTTGTTTTAAATACTAATCCTACCGTTGAAATATATTTAAAAGTACTTTGAGCGATATTAATTTAAATCGTACAGAGTTGATTTTATATCCCAAAGTGAATATTCGACCTTAATCGTGCGATAGTTGTATTCAGCTCTTGAAATTGTTCTAGTACATTCCTAAGTGTATTGTGACTTACCACAGATAAGATAAACGATAGACCGTTGATATGCAAAATATATACAATGACAGATTAAAAAAAACCTCTCAGAATACTTTTGAATATTAAAAAAAACCGATATAGTCCAATGTCATCTTCACTAAATATTACGGGCTCAATTCCATTTTAATTTGTGTAGAATATCTTTCCACTAAACCGCAAACTAGCGTGGTTATTTAAGATCTAATCCTAGTCAAAACGAGATGAGATCTTAGCCCAACATTGGACATTTAATGATTTAAATACTGTTACTTATTCCAAACAGACATAATCACGATCTAACATTGTGCGACAAAGATGACTATAGTCGCCGATGCGTATCACTCGGGCATTGAACCCTTGTTTAAAAATCTTGCACTCCAAGCGCTCAACACTAGGCACGGAATCAATACAATAAGGCAACTACTAAGAATTTATCGACGAAAAAACGACAACTTTTTACTTAACTTCCTTAACCCCACCCCTGGGTTGAACCGAGAACCTCAGACGCATATAATAAAACCCCAATAATGTTCACAGCCCTGCCCAGCTGTAACGCTGTGTATGGAAACTTCGGTCGTCAAGGAAACGTAGCTAACGAGCTGCAGGCGTACGCCAATCTGCACCTGCGCAGGTCTTATGAATACCTGCTGTCTGCCGCGTATTACAACAACTACCAGACCAACAGGGATGGTTTCCACAAGCTCTTCAAGAAGCTCTCCGATGAAGCTTGGGCAAAGACAGTTGAGATTATCCAACATGTAACCAAAAGAGGTAAGTTTATGCGGTATGCCTTTCCTCTGGTAACATATTCTACCACTTATTAAGCAATACTTAGTATTCTTGTGTTCCGGTTTGAATGGTGAGTGAGCCAGTGTAACTACGGACACGAGGGACATAACATCTTATCTCCCAAGGTGACGCATTGGTGATGTAAGGAATGGTTAATATTTCTCATAGCGCCGCCCGCAAGCACATTTTAGATTTTGAGAAATAGTGTAGAAACAATCCAAGGTCATCAATTCATATTTGTTTAAAATCCATCCTATTCGACATATTGAATTTTATTTCCATAGTTTTGATAGCTAATCCATAATGATTGCCACAGAGTAGAACTCAACCAATGTTGACCATTTAAAGTTAAAAGTGTTTTATTGATCTTAACAGTTACCATTGAAACAGGCATTGTGTGACTGAAATAGTGGAAAGGGGTAATTACTAACTATTTTAACCTGTTCTTGGATTAATGGCATCTTTTATTAAAGTCTTTTAAATGACGTTTCAAAAGTGTTTGTTCAAAAGAGCTTACTTGGATATAATGTCTTATATTTCGTTTTGAAAGAAAACTAATGCGAGAATCACAATTATCAGCTGGACCATCCATTGAAATATATGTACTAAATATATTGTCACCCCCAGGCGGTACCATGGACTTCCGTTCCCGCAGCTCTCTGGAGACAGAAGCCAGGGAGAGCACCCTGGAGCTGCAGGAATTAGAGTCGCTCGCTCACGCTCTAGACACACAGAAGGAAATGGCTGAACGCGCATTCTTCATCCACCAGGAGGCCACCAGGAACAACCACAAGACCCACGATCCTGAGGTGAGTTAATCTTTAGATTCTTTTAGATTTCTGGTCGCAGATTATACTTAATTCAAGAAGAATGTCGCACTTCAAAAGGCCGAAAATCGAGTCAACTTCATTGTCTTAGCGTCCATGACATACTAGTGTGCGTGTAAACAGTGTTCAACTGTTATACTAACTATATTTTTCGATGCGTTCTCTGCCTTGACAGTCTATCTAGACATATAGCCTATTCCAATGGAAGTAGGAAAAAAGATAAACAAACTTATATTAACGTTTTTCATGCGATTTGCTAATAACTATGCTATGTTGTGCACAACTTAGAGTTTATGATTAATATATCTTTATTTATAATACAACACTATTACACTTAACCACTTATATCCACTTTAATTTGACTTCCAAAATTCCGATAACTGTTTCGTCGACGTTCAAAACGCCATTTTTTCGAAAATCCATAATGAATATCATAGATCAATCAAGCTCTAGACCAATGATATCGCGTCAATTCGCTGTCAAATGGTCTTTATTAGGCTTTTTTCCTGTTCTGGCTGGAATAAAGTATAAATGTTTAACCAAAGACAAGAACTGTTCACACTTGTCACTTAAAAAGCCTAAGCATGAAGCTGTGAAACTGCGAAGCTTGTATAATAATATTATATACTAAAATCTTCTTCGAAACGTGATTCATCTTCTGATATAAGATTTATATATATTGGTTAAGTATTTTTCACTTTAATCTCTTAACCGATCAGCGTAACATTTTGCATACGTAAGGGATACAGATATGAACATAAGTTACTTTAAACATGACCCCCACCCCTACCAATAATTTGAAAACGTTTATAAAACAATGCTTGCACAATAAGACATTGTTATATAATTCCTATACTAGCAGTTCCGCGCGGTGAATGAACCCGTGGGTCGTATCGTAATGTGACATATAGTCTATACCAATCGAAGGAGAAAAGATAAACAAACCTTAAATTTACACAATCGACTTGCTATATTATGATTTACAAAATTAATATATATTAGTAACTGTTTATATTCACAATAAATTTATTTCCAAAAATTCCGATAACAACGTCTCGGATAAATCTTAATTTTTCGCGAATACATAATGAGGATCATAGATTATTCAAGAATTCAACTCTCGACCAATGATATCGCGGCAATTCAAGGCCAAAGTTGTCTATGCTTTAACCTTTGGAAAACTTTCACAGTAAATGGAGTCTAATCGTGATTTATTGTAATAGCGTTGGGGGGAATTACCTTGGACAAGATCCAAATGTCATTGTTGCAGCTGAAATTGCGATATGTTCTGGTAGATCTAACCCTGTAACTTTATATTTACTAGTTTCCCTCTTCGTGTTGAGAGGGGGTCAAGTGTGTGGGCCTATGTTCTTTAATGTATCCCTAACGTCATGTATGTTAAATTTCAATGTGATCGGTTCAGTAATTGAGACGTCAACGCGTGTTACAAATAAACATACTTAGTTTAACATTTTTAATATTACCAAGGTTAGTTTATCGACTAAAATTCAATTTAAAATTAACACAACACAAAAAAGTGTAAAGCGATCAAAAATATTATATTATCAGTAAAAAAATACAATTTCATGAAATAGTTTCTAAACAAATACTAATAAAACTTACATTTATAACATTTAAAATTAATTACATTCACAATTAAATGAATAACATCGAAGATTAATTACATTTACAATAAAATGAATATTTATATTGTGTATTTTTTAATAATTAAATTAGCTATTGGTTCATTAATAAGCATTTCGATAGCAATTACTGATATGATCGATGTTTACAGTTATAAAAAATCAACCTTACTTAACTATTATAGCTAGTACAGACTTGGTTAACAAAAATGTTAAATGTTTGAGTGTATATTTATATATAATTTCGTTTATAAACAGATCGCACAGTATTTGGAAGAGGAATTCATCGAAGACCAGGCCAAGACCGTCAGGGACCTCGCTGGACACACGTCCGACCTCAAACAGTTCATCACAGCTAACGAAGGCAAGGACCTCTCCCTGGCCCTCTACCTGTTCGACGAGTACCTCCAGAAAGTCGTCTAAATTAATATCTCAAATTAATTAAAATACTATGTCATTTAAATTCGCCATATTAGTAAGTGTTACTGGCAACACTGCGTACAAAATATAGGCTGTTAGTTTGTGATTTATTTTTTCATTAAAGTCACTAAAATATTATTTTAAGTTAATAAAAATGTATGCTCATTATTGATTTTTCAGTTATTTTCAAATAAAAATTTAATAACCACCGTTATTTGTTTTTTATTTAAACAAAGATTTATATTATGTTTTATTGTAATGCATTCAAATCATAAATTACAAATTTAAACAATCACAATTTAAATCACTACATATTATATAAAAAAAGTCGCTTCCCGCTGTCTGTCTGTCCCTTTGAATGCTTAGATCTTAAAAACTACGCAACGGATTTTGATGTTGGCTTTATTAATAGACAGAGTTATTCAAGGGGAATTTTTATATGTATAATACATACATAATGTAGAGAAATACCGATACTTTTAGAGGTTTCCAATGTGATGTCGTAAATAAACAAATTTTTTGCGCTTACATTGCAAACGCTGGCTGAACCCTACACGACCCTGAAACCTGAGATAGAACTAAATAATGTACAACAGTATTGCACACCTTAAAAGTTCTACAAAAATATTCCGCGATGGTATATTTATATACTTTACTTTTTCGCAAAATAATGGCTTATATTCGAAGCGATTTAAAGCAAAACAGCATTAAACCTTATCCAATTAAGTACCTTAAATACATTGCATTTAATATATATCAATATGGCCCTGAATCGACCGAAAAAGCAGTGAACATTGTGTATAAAAACATTTGTAGTTTATTACAAAATAAAATAGGTGTGAAGTTGTCTATTTCGAGCGACTTGAAACTTAATTCGCGGCTTAGTGCCGATTCACACTGGAACAGCAAAGGCGGGCAGCGGCCGTCAGCGACCGGTAGGATACGACGAAGCAATAAAATCAATACCGCTGGCAAAACGCGTGCGGCCGCCCTTTTCGAACTTCTCAAACGATGTGATCTCTTTACTATGTAGAATTGTAGAGAAAGCTCGCCCCGGCGCTGCTCAGCCAGCATGAGTTGAGCCTTAGCGATCAACTTCATCGTGCAGTGGTCATGTCACTTTACGGGCATCATAAAAATTCACACGCCACATTTTTATACCGTGCCAAAATAATTATAACTTCAATAAAAGGCTAAATAAAGCATTCGAACGATCTTATCAATGAAACCCTTTTTTTCTAACATTATTTAACTAAAAAAAGATACAAAGGGACGTGATATTATTTTTATTTGTGTATGCTGTTATACCAGCACATTAGATCAACTCCAATATAAACAAAAACATTCAAATTCTGACAATCAAACACATTTAATTAAGTGTATACTAAAATACAATAATAAAACTTATATATCAACATGTTCAGACAGATTAAAGATGGTTTCATATAGAATTTAAATAATATATTAGAAGTTAAAAGAACTTCATTTGTTTAAATTATTGGAAATTCTGACAGATTCGTTTTTTTTTTTGAAAAATATATGGCCGTATAATGCCACAGAGTATTCAGATGTCTTAATCCAAACTTGATTGTTTAATTCACAAGTATATTATAAACTTGAATCATATAAAATTAATTTTATCATAAAAAATTGTTTGTGCCAATTGTTCGCGATGCGTCGTAGTTTCACCAACGTCATGATTATATTAGAAAATGTTCAAATCATAGTAATATATTTAGAAATGGAAGTACTCGTAGTTACACAACAAAGATCCAGTTACAGATATACGATTTATCGTTGACGTGACGAAATATATTAGTTCGGTGAAAATAGACAAAGAAATAATGGAACGCTTGCCATAATTTGACTAAAAGCTACTATTTTTTTTTAATTTTAAGTTCCACTATAATATTACAAATGAAATATCAAAAATACCTATCAATACTGCGCCTGTTAAAATAAATATTCGGCTTTTGTAATTTTTCTAATAGATTTTTTTTATCAATAACAGATAATACTAAAATTGTAGATCATGCAATTAGGTATCTACAATGTTCAAAGACTTATTTCTAAGGGCCACCGTGTATTATATAAAAACATCTACTTAAATTCGTTTTTTAATATTGCTGTGTATGTGTATACTGGAAAATCTTAAAATTTACCGTAGTTTGAGCATTTACAGTAACATATACATAATTTTCAAAATTGTTATGATTTCATTTTACAATGGCCTTGACATACCAAAACAAAGTCAAAATATTCTCAGCCGAAGAGTGTATACAAGTTCAAGACTCTTGATATAGAAAAAAGAATGCCTTATTTGTCTTGTGACTAATCAGATGGCTGCAGCTCGTGAGTATCTTGTTTCAAATCGCGAGTCAATCTAACACAAAAAAATTGCACTAATATTTTAAATGTGAAAGTTATTCTGTCTGTTGCTCTTTCAAGGCCAAACACATGACGATTTAACACTGAAACGCGAGTGATACCACTTCCGACAACTATTTTGGAACATTTATATGTTTCAAAATAGTTGTCACAAGGCACAAGTAGTAAAATTTTCTACTTGTGCCTAAATATATTTTTGGGTTGGGTTTAGAATAATCCTCCACGATTTTGGGGAAACATATTGTTGTATATGTTAGAGAATTGATCCCTGATTACAACAATACCACTCGCGTCCTGCGAAACTGCACCATTTTCGAGAAAATTAAGAAAAACTATCATAACCTATACACGCGGAAATATGTCAAATAGATCGTAATATTACTATAAGAGCAGGATAAGTAACTATTTTGTATAAGTTCGACAAGGATGCAATATACATAAGGTGCTTGTCATATGTCAAAACGCTAAATGAATGTGTCAAATATCACGAATATGTTTTGACGTTATTCATATTTAAATATGTCGTTCGTTGTTGTTTTTTGACTTGCGTATTTCGAATGAGTGCTCATTTTGCTTGTTGTGATTTATTTCGATGATTTTGCTGGAAAGCTTAGATTTATACATTTGATTGTATAAAATTGACACAAAACCGACTCTTTTAACTCTGACTCAATATGGTCTTGTCGGACTTACCCCTAGAGTGTTTTTTAAGAAAAAGCGAAGGCGAAGGTGCTGCACATCCCGTAGCGCCGAAGGCCACTGAGTTTCGAAATTGTTAATAAATAGCCTGATTTGAGGTTAGAATTATATGATTAGTTTTTGCCAATATCTCAAGAACGAAGCAAATTCGCATGATGGGAATGGTACCAGAGCATAGGGAGAATACTCATATACTTCCCCAGAGCCCCTCTACCCCCCGCTCCTGGAGCATATTACTAAACCGCAACCATTATAATAATTATATACGTACTTACTTATACACTGATTAAGTTATTGAATAACTCAGTTGTAATAATAATACACAAAATTATGAGTATTACTGACAATTTATTGGCAGAAATACTCATAATTTTGTGTGAAACTAAAAGTTTGGAACTTAGCAGTGTGCACTGTCTTGCCTCGAAGTCGTCAGATCTTAGGGGCTTTTACGGTTTGAGCATAGCAACTGTTGCAATCAAATATTTGTTGCGGATTGATATCAAATCAAATCAAAATATTATAAATCAATATTATGGACCTATGCAGTAGTAGCAATACTCCATAATACTGATTTATCGACTGCAACATTTACTAATCCTCAACAAATATTTAATAGAAACAGTCGCTTTGATTTAACCGTAGGTAATAGCCCACTGATTTTTCCAGTCATGTTGGCTTGCAGTTCGCAACATCACATGCGTATCCTATATTATTTCTTTCGCAATTGAATCTTTTAAGCTTTTTGCAGTTGCTTAAACACTTGACAGTATAGGTACGGTTTTTTTTTCTCAAATCTCGTTTTAGCCGGCTGTCAAGGTATGGACATGTTATGCGGAGGAATGATGACCTCACAGGAATGTCTTGAGCAAGGACGTGGATGGATATAGAGGAAGGGGACGACTAAAGAAACAATGGATGGATTGTGTGAAAGACGATATGGCTGGATAGAATGTTACTTGTGAGATGACGTCCGACAGAGAAGTATAGAAAAAGAAGACTACAGCGCCGACCCCGAAGATAACTTACTCATTATCAGAGCCGTCTCAAGCTATCCCTTGGGCACCCATGAATTTGGGGCCCTTTTGCTAGATATTTTTTTGTTTAATTTGGTAAATTTTTGGTTCTACGGAGCCCTCCCAGATTGGGGGGCCCTGGGCACGTGCCCCATGTGCCCTATGGTAAAGACGGTAATGCTCATTATGAAACTAATATTTCCGGATATCACTAACATTAACGAAATTTCATTTTATTTCCATAACCTAAAACTTACTAACGAAATAAAATGACAACTAATGATAAAATTTAATACGATTTTTCAAGCGCATTCAAATAGTCTTAAATGTATCAGAAAATAAATTTTAAAGTCGATAAGTCGGTACTTAAAGATATATAAGAAATAAGACATTATTGAATTAAATACTCAACTAAATGTGTACATATCTCGGCATCTTTTTATCAGATAAAATATTGTCCTTAAAAAAATTCACTCTTGAATTCATTACTGAACAAAAAATACTTTTATCTATGGTTCTAATCTTGGCTATTTTTATTATAAACATGTCGAAAGCCTATTGAAATCATCATATTACGAAATTTCTTTGTCTAAGTCGCTGTGGATTTCCGAAGAAGACAGATTGACATTACTATCAGTACAGATATTATAATCGGATCGCTTTATTTATCAATTTATGTACGTGACTGATAATCTGTTTGACCTACAACTATGAATGTGTTTCAACCTCTTTTGACCTCGGATTAGACTAAATAAATACATTTATTTAGAATTACATGTCTCGACTTAGCACAGATAAACAAATGACATTTATAGTTTTTCTTCCAATCAAATTTTTAGACTCAAATTAGAATAAACTTTATTTATATAAGTAACGATATTTTTATAAATTTATTTAAAACGTCATTACATGGTTAATTTTAATATATACCTACGTCGTTTCGTAATGTCGATCGTTTCTACCATGAAGTACCGATATGAAATTCAGTAGTTAGTTTTTAAATTTATATTAAATACAAATGACTTCTACGTTATTAAGTAAACTACTAGACGCGCTGTTCGGTACTGAGATTTCGCGCACTAGGTTACGGTCAAATGACCACAACTCAGTTATTTATTTGTATTCTTAATAAATTCGGACATTTTTTGTTTAGTCGGTATTGAAAAGGCATTATTATTTACATGCACACTTTGTTTACAGGATTTTATAATTATTAATGATAGTGACTAATGATAGTGACTAATTGAATTCGCATTTTCTTGTAAACAAATTACTTCACGGAAATTACACGTATGACAGAAATCATGATATGTCATTTCGTTTATTATTTACTAGATTTGCCTAAAAGAGAGCAGCACAACCGAAATGCCGTCATAGATTAACGAACATACTTAGAACAGACATGCTAATAACGGAAAAGATAAAAAATAAATTTAATTAATAAATACTATTAAAAACTACTGTTTTTACAAAATTGCCGATATTCTTTCAGAGATCAAGAATGACACTTTTAAGTAAGTATTAAATTGATTTCTTATTTCTTCTGGGTTCTAACCTAAATCTGTTACGTTCATTATATTTTGTTACAATTATTGTCTAATCTACTCAAAAACAGTACAATTGTGACCATTGTTGAATCAAATAGTTTCACTATAACACTCTCAGGACAAACAGAAAAACATTGATAAACTATTGTGCCGCGTCTGCGCGATTCTTCCTCGCTCTTCTATTACAGGGTACTTTAGGTAGTGAAAAATAAAATATAAAATTTAATAAAAATTAAAACTTATGTAGAAATATACTTAAATATTTTGATTTTGAGTCATAAAAGCGCATTCTTTTTTTTATGTATATATATAATTAATATTTTATTTAATTTGATGGCAAGAAAACGTGTTAATTTTGTTGAAATATATTTTTTGTGCATTTTTATTACGAAAATCAACATTTTGAAAATTCGAAGTACTCTTTCAAATAGGAGTTGGTACATATCTTATTTTAATCAGTATGTCTAGTAGTATAAATATCTATTTTAAACATTATATCTTTCAGGGTTAGTATCCCGTATGTACTTTGTACTTTTCTGTGCAAAATATCATGACAACAGATTAAATAGTTAGGATGTTATGTATGGAGGTACATTAGGACATCGCGTTCGCCGAGACCACCGACGACGGCCCGCTACCAGCAACCCTTGCGCAACACCACGCCGCCCAACAACGGACCACACCGATCTTTATAATTTCTGTGTCTCTTAGAATTAAAAAAAGTATTAATATAAATAATATAATAATTGGTTCTGAGGGCATTCTGTGTTACAACCTCAACACATGAAGTAGTCTAATTAAATTAGTATTAATATTTGTAAATTAAGTTTGTGAATTAAAATAAATTTACTTTTAAAGTACTTTCGGTTTTTTTTAAGTCCTTCGGTTGCGAACGACGTAATTAGGAAGTAAACAAATATCAAGAAAATAAACGAAGTTTAACAATACCTATAACGCAAAATTTAATTTAGATAATTGACAAAATTCGACATAAACAACATGTGCTTAGTTTGGCGTTCGTCCAAAGTGCAACATGGAGTTTATATCGAGAAGACACTTCACAAGTCACAATTTAATACGTGTGTCATTGTGTACGTAACTAATGTCGTATTGTATGTGCTTTATTTATTTAGAACATGGCGTCGAATTACGCATCTGGTGTTCCTACGTTTACCGCGATTATATTTGTCGTGTATTCCTGATTTACGTAAAAACATTTGTATGTTATATAGACTGTATACGAATACTACGATCTATGTATCGCCGTAAAATTGTAAATACCGTTTGATTATAATCTATCTGACTGTCGAATGATTGTGAACATTTATTCAACTCACAATAAAACAAACAATTTCGATAGTTCATAACATTTCGGTTAGGTTAGGTTAGAATTTTTATAATTTAACTGAAATTTACTTCGATAGATTATAAAATACCGTATAATAATACGTTAAATAGGCTACTTGACAATGCGAAAAATAAAGTAGGTATTCATTATTGTAATCAGTATAAATTATGAGCTTAAAAATGGTTATTTATCGACGAAAGTTGAAAATAATAATTAATTTATTCAAAAATCCATAAATAAAAATTTTTTTTTTAAAGTTTGTCACGCAACTGAAAAAAAATATTATAAAAAGAAAATCGCTTGAAGAACTCACATGTCTAGTTATTTGACATAACTTTTGTATTTTATATAAATTTCATATTGATTACGTTTCATTAAAAATAAATTCAAAACGTTGAAGTTAAAATAAATAATTTTCTAACCGGTCCTTATGTGTCTTTTTGGTTTTAAAGTGGTCCCATTAGCCACGTCTACCATTCAGAGCCGAAGGATCGGCCGAGTGGTTTATTTGGTTGAATGCTAAACGAACGTGTTCAGTAACAGAAACAAGTGCGTACGCGCATTTGGTTGTCGAATCAATGTAGTTTTAATTGAGAGCTTTTTGAAAAGCTTCAGTGCAATTATTCTGCAGCGAACTCGAACTTAACGACTCCTGATGCTAAGTTAAGTGATTCTAACACCTTTCTTGACTTACCCTTCAAACTAGAACACGACGTAGAGTATTCAATCGGTGGATGGTACCTTAATAACTGTCACGTGGTGTACAATGGAATAATATATTATCACAATTATTGTGGTCGTAGGAAATAAAACAGAAATGGTTATAGATCTATTTAATTAATTGCGATTTACAAAGTAATCAATCCGACTCGCTGGAGTCGGAGGCCGCGTCCTCGACGTCCACGTTGAACTTGTACTCCTGGTCGGCGCCCAGGTAGGCGTCCGACATGAAGTACAGCGTGTAGGTGTGCCGGCCCGCCGAGCCGCACACGAAGTCCAGCCGGACCTTGGCGGAGCGCCCGAGCGACACGCGCTTGATGGACAGCAGCGTGTTCGTCTTGGGGTCGCCGATCACCACCCACCAGCCCTCTTCGCGTTTCTGGGAATTGTTCACTTATTTTACTCGATTGCCACCGACCGCACGATGCGACACAGTCGGCGGACTCACCGCTATCCAGGCGATCTCCTATCAGTCAACCATTTTGCGGAGCAGATATTCACGCTCTCATACACATGGTTGAAGATATTTCAACAAAAATAATAAAAAAACGCAAAATTCACAAATATTAGAAAATAAAAAAAACAATCTTTACTAATACAATAAATACGAAATTTACTGTCTGTCTGTGTTGCTCTATTACTGTTAAACGACTCGACGGAATTTGATGAAGTTTGGTATGAAGCAACCAACACAAGGAAGGTCGTAGGATACTTTACGCCTCACACCTGACGACCAACCACTAAAACGCCAACGAAGCCACGGAACGAAGTGGGTATAACTAGTATTCTATAAAGTTATATAAATCTTTACATGTTCCTCTGAATGCCTCTGAACTCTTGTGATTGGGTCGGTACAATCGGGGTATGGGATAGGAGCATGCACGACACCCCTCATCCCCACCGCGGTCACCACCCCGGTTACTTAACACAGTAGTAGAGATAGGCAATACCTGACATGCTGCGCACCATGATAAATATATAACGGGGGGAGGTTAACTAACCTGAGGGAAGAACGGCGCGATGACCGGCCCCACGATCTCGTCCTCCCTCTCGAGCGACACTTCCACCACGATGGGCTTCCCGGCGCGCAGACGACGCTCGTTCTTTACCTATCACAATAACACACCGAATTAAACCATTATAAAATATATTGTATACTATTAAAATAAAAGATATTTGAATGTGATGACGATTTAAAAATTGAATGGTGACCACAGAAAAATGTATTTAAAAATAATGCACACACTATATCCGAATAAGGTGACTAATGTCACTCAGCTATTATTGAAACTCGGGGAAGAAGACAATTACCCAAAAAGCTATCCTTTAAGGAAATAATATTTAAGAACTTGTATGGAATATATTTTACTTAAGATTTATACAAGCACTTAACTTAGAACGAGTCCGTACTTTGTCAAAGTACATCGTAATTGACAGTTCTCTAGGAAAGTAGCGTTAGCAAAGAATTTCAATAAAATAATTATCCGACTCTCGCAAAGCTAAGAGTGTAATAAGATTTTAGTTGATTACGTATGTTTTATCAACTTGAAGAATTTTTTGCTATGATTAACTTTGATAATTTTACTGCCCTTTCTATTTTTTTAATGTAATAAAAATAATCTTGACATTATAAAACATTTTAGTATAAGAATCTAGTATGGAGTTACCTCGTAAGTCAGTTCGACGTTGGGGTACCGGTTGCAGAACCTCGCCACGTCCGCCATCTCGGTGGGCGACAGCTGCAGCAGCTTCGCTCGGGCGCCGTCCTCCAGCTCCATCACGTCGAACACCGTCTCGACACTCTGCAGCGCAAATACAGACGATCAGGTTCAGTTTTGTATCAATAGTTGTAGTAAGACAATCATTGACTTAAAATACTTGACAAGTTCAAACAAACACGTCGAATGAACTCCCGATCTCCAGCTCCTCACCTTGTCAGCACATCTCTGCACCAGCTCGGGCGTGAAGTGCGGCAACTGCCTCAAGTACGAGTCCTTGGCCCACATCGCCTGCGTGACCATCTGTGCGAGCTCCATGGCCGCCACGGCTGGAGACAGCCAGCCGCTGCTCGAGACTACGTCCACACACGCCTGGATCAATCTTATCGCCTGGAAATATACAACACAAATGTTACTATTACTTGAAAAAACATACATGTAATTATTTGTATGTCTGTTTGTTTATCGTTAAATTTTGGCAAGTTGGCAAACTGAAAAAAAATCATAGGGTATCTAACACCTGCTTTCCACGTCACTCGAGGACGAAGACGAGGGCGGAAACTAGTATCTCAAAAAATACTGTTTTTTAAGAAATGTCAGTTGGGACATTTATGGTTTATTATTTAATAAGGAGAAGGTTTTTACTGTATCGTATCTGTGTACGCGGTAGCAACCGCGCGATTTTCAGCGTCAACCCTTAAATTTTAAACTTATTTTTCATTAACACTGATAAATAAAATGTTCTACTCAACTTATTAATTGAGTTTACTATCAAGTAATTTTAGATTTTTATCGACGAGATCACTAAGAGACGCTACGGGTTCACAAGTGTCGCTGACCTTGGTGAGTACGATGGCCGTGTCGGCTTGTAACTCGGCCGGCAGCTGCATGCGCGACAGGTGTGCTTGCAACAGGACATGCGCCTTGACATGCGGCTCGTTGTACTTCACCGTACCGCCGGACGGCGTCGCCGGTTTGTGCGGTACCCTGCGGACGTACAAAATATGAATATTAAGTGAATTCACAATTCAAACACTTTGACAGGATTCATTGGTTTAGTGGTTAGTGTGGCCTAAGATCCCGAGGCCCTGAGTTCAAACCCCAGGTCGGGGTGAGAGTAAAATTATTGGATTTTCTATAGAAAAAGTTTTAGTAACAAACCAGAGTCTGGAAGTTAGAAGTGTGTCCAGTCCCACGCCTCGGTTAGCACGTAAAGCCGTTGGTCCAGCGTCTGAACTCTTACCGGCGTCGGATTTGTCGTCTCATCGGATTATGAGGAGGAATAGAGAGTACACCTGTGTCTGTGCAACACAATGTCCTGCGCAGTTGGCTGCTCTGAATTGGGTCGGGATAACATCATCATGAATCTTAACTCGATAGGAACGCGTTATACTCACTTCGCCGCCAACGCTTTTATGATATTTTCCTCACGATGCCTGATACAGAGGTCGGAGTACTCAGCCGCTGATGATATTATCTCCAGCAGACCACGGATCTTAGTCTTCGACGTTAATGACAGACTAAAGAGCTCTGAAAAAATCAAACGATAAATTAAAGAACATTCAAATTTAAGTCTGTTTGTTTGTCTGAGAAAACACACTAATATGAAATGTTTATAAATTATTATTATAGTACTTTTTTTGCCCTCCAAGGGACTGGGGAGTGTCAACAAAAGTTTCAAACTTCGGGCCGCTAAAGAGAAATTATTCACAGAAAACCTCTCCAACACTACTTGCCCGAACTGGGGTTTGAAACCCCTCGAGATCCAGCCTTATGACCCCATCAGCAGATTAACGAAGCCATTTTAGTTTTGAACTTTACACGAGCACAATAAGGGTGTCTATACAACTGTGAGATTTAATATTCCGGCTTTTCTCTACTATTATATACATGTAAACCTCTGGAATCTCTCTGTTTATTGATGAAAGCCGCATTGAAATCCGTTGCGTAGTTTAAAAGATCTTACCATACAGACACAAGCGACTTTGTTTCATACTATATAGGGATAATACCGTACCGATCGTTGTATAGTTGATGTAGTAGTACGAAGCTATCATCCCGAGGTTCAAAGGCTGCACGTCCATCTCGTCTTCGATCGCGATACACTTCGACTGCTCCAAGTCTGACAGTGTTGTCTCCACCAGTTCCGAGAGGTGATCCGACAAGTGCCTATAGAATTATATATATTAACAGGTGCATGGATGCTTGATACTGAATTAAGAATAGGTAGGCCGCCTTGCAAGTGGGCCAGCTGATGGTAAGTGGTCACCACTGGCTCTGTAAGAAACTATAAAGACGTTATGTCCCTTGTTCCTGCAGTTACACTGGCTCACTCATCATTCAGACCGGAAGACGACCATACTAAGCATTGTTGCTAGGTTTAAATATGTGATGACTGAGTGCTGTCTAATTATACTGCTTAATTAGAATGATAAAATAAAAAAAAATCCGTTAACAGCGTCTTACCTGTGTGTAACACCCTGTAGATTATAATAATTCGGATTCTGCGTGAGTCGCCGGTAGAGGAAGGTCCACGTCAGGTAGTCTACGGCGTCCTGTTTGTTCTCGATCGTCTTTGTGACGATTTCTGCGTTCATGTGATCGTGCAGTCTGTGGTCGAGGTGACTCTGGGGACGAGATTTAATTCAATGTTAGTAATTGACTACTCCCCCCCCAACTCCTCGCAAGTAGAGGCAGGCCAACGAGGCAGTGACGTATAAACAGAAGAGCACCTCGAGCGGCAGGCAGTCGTTGAGCAGCTTGGTGAAGAAGGTCTTGTGGTGCGCGGCGCACATGAGCACGGCCACCGAGTGCTCGTCGTCCAGCGGGCGGCAGGCGCGGCCCAGCATCTGCAGCACCGTGGTGACGGGGTACTGCTCGTAGCTGTGCAGCTTGCCGTCGTACACGTGCGTGTCGGCCACGATGACGGTGTGGCAGTGCGCGGCGAAGGCGAAGGCCAGCTCGGCCGCCACCACGCACAGCTGCGCCGCGCCCGACTCCAGCAGCTGCTGCGCCGCCCGCCGGTCCGCCGCGCACACGCCCTCGTGCAGGTAGGCCACGCCCGCCGCCAGCGTCTCGCGCAGCATCTTGTCCTGCAGCTTGCGCAGGAAGGGCTGCAGCAGGTCGGGCCGCGCCCGCAGGAAGCGCCCCGGGCAGCCGTGCGCCGCCGCCAGCGCCAGCAGGTCGGCCGCCAGCAGGCGCGCGTGGCGCCGCGACGGCACGAACACCACGCACGGCTTGCTGCCCGCGTGCCGCACGACGGCGTTGTAGATGGGCTTCGTCATGGCGGCGAGCCGCGACGCCGCGTGCGAAATGTTGAAGCCCTGCAGGAGGGGGGGCGGACTCGTGACGCAATGGTTTCCTTTCGATTGACACTTCGACTCGAAGATTAGATAGGGGATAGAGTTCTGACCTGGACGTGCAGCTCGAGGGGCAGGGGTCGCACGCTGGGGTGGAAGTTGAAGGCGCAGTTGGCGTTGCAGCCGAGCCACTGCCACACGTCGCGGGCATCCGCCAGCGGCAGCGACAGCGCCACGATACGGATCGGACGACCTGTGGACGAGAACGACAATCAGTTCAGGTAAATAAATAGTTATTAATAATTTTAACACCGAATATGGCAATAACATTAGGATAATTTAATATAAGTCGTCCCCCCCCTTCAACAAAAGTAAGCTAAGCAGTGGCACAAACCGGTCTGCGAGGCGATGTATCTCATGCGGGAGCAGGCCACCTCCAGCACGGGCCCCTCCTCTCCGCCCAGCAGCTGCAGCGCGTCCACGATCAGCAGCGACACACTTTGCACACTCTTGCGGACCTTCCATCTGGAATAAATAGACTTTTATTTATAACCACATACTCGTCAACAACGGCGTCACACGCGTTTTAGGGGGTTGGTCGTCGAATTTTAAGCATAAAAAATTCTATATCCTTACTTTGGTTTCAAGGCAAATTCATAGCAAATTTCATCAAAATCGGTTCAGTAGTTACTTTTACATTATATTATATTAGTATAGATTGTATACGCTTCCCGTGCAAACTACACACACGGACGGACAATCTAACCAACATATCTTTAATTAATTTGGGTCATTACTACTACTCATTTAAAAAAAAAACAAAAGTTCATGACACGGAACACATATACATTACATATATCATGCCTCCTCTCCCTTCGAAGAGAAGGTATGGAGCATATTCCACCACGCTGCTCCAATGCGGGTTGTGGAATACACATGTGGCAGAATTTCGTTGAAATTAGACACATTCATCACAATGTTTTCCTTCACCGCCGAGCACGAGATGAATTATAAACACAAATTAAGCACATGAAAATTCAGTGGTGCCTGCCTGGGTTTGAACCCGAAATCATCGGTTAAGATGCACGCTTTCTAACCACTGGGCCAAACACATGTAGTATTATAGAATAAAGCTGGTCATAACAAATAGAGATGAACTCACCGTCTGGACAACACGTCCCATTTATCAGCAGTCGTTATAATAATCTGCCCCTTGTTGAGGAGCTTGTGGTCAGTAGCCGTCTCGCCAGTTAGTTGCACCACCTGGAAAAAATAATTTTCATTTATTATAAATCTGCTTACATTACACTATTATAGTTTGATGTCCACTTTACTCGGTGGTAGGGCTTTGTGCAAGGCCGTCTGCGTAGGTACCATCCACTCATCAGATATTCTATGACCAAACTCAGTATTGTTGTTTATCAATTTAAATCGTGAGTTTGACAGTGTAACTAGAGACAAAGGATATACCATCTTAACTCCCAAAGTTGGTAGCACATTGGTGGTGGAGGGAATTGTTAATATTTCTTGCATATTTCTTGCAAAGGGAAGGGCGAAGTTGCATGACGTCACGATTTCTGACAGTTCACTGTACCGTTAGCCGCGTAAAAGAGTTTCGTTCAAATAATGAATGTTCATAACAATTTCTCCCCTGCTTCACTACAACAACAGTATGTGTGGAAGCCAGCGGAGCGCCTCACCTTAAGGTTGAACCTGGTGCCGAACTTGTGGTACCAGTCGGCGAACACGATGTCGGCCAGCGCGTCCTTGGGCAGCAGATACACGGCGCGGCCCGCTGCGTTGGTGGTGAGCAGCCGCAGCAGCGCCAGCTCCGCGATCACCGACTTGCCGGAGCCCGACGGAGCGCCAACGAACACGTTGTCGTCCGAGTTATACACTGCGTTGAAAACCTGCGAGGACACAGGAAGAATATATATATATAGCGCGACTCGGTATGAAAATTATAGAGGTTAAGTGTTTTAAAAAGATATCCTTCTAAAGTAACCGTCATGAGAAGCTAAAAATTTTGTAAACAAGTGTTCACGAGTTCACAACATTTGGACCAACAAAAAAAATGAATTTGTTTAAGATTTAATAAATTATTAAGTAACAAATATTAATTAACATATATTATTTAAGAATAATTATTCGTCAGATTCATAAGTAAAATTAACAAGAACAACCAGATCCGCGATATATGCAAAGCAATGAAACAAACTCGTACGCATTCGAAACTCGAATGACGCGTTTCTTTCAAAATGGCGTCCCGATAGTTTACAATCCCTGCGACGGACGCGTTCCGGTACCAAAAAACACAAACGATAGCGCTTTGCGTCGTTAAAATATGATCCGACTAAATTAAATAGGTTGTTACTTTCATATAACCCGTCTATATTTCATGTCGATTGAATATGGTCAATTTATTATTATCTCGCAGTATAAAATGTTTACTTAGTAAAAGATGTTTGTTTACATAATTTATAGCTTCTCGTGACGGGTACTTTAGTGGGAAACAATCTTTATTATTATTACCTGTGTCTGCACAGGATTGAACTGCGGGAATGTATCCGCATACAGCTCTTCGTATTTAGCGTTCCTCAGCGCTGATATCGGTAACGGTTGCAGGTCCAGTAGTTCTGTCGGTGGTAGGTTCTTCTCTGGCAAGATGAGGTGGCGGAAGGATACCGGCAGCTGAGTCTCAGCTGCTATCCATCTGGATAACATAAAATTTTAAAAATAGTATTTGAGATGAGGGTTTTTGTTAATTTAAATTATTATTTTAAGCAAATGACCATTGTTCTCACCTATCAGAGACCACTCTTAGGAAATACTGAGGCGGGAGGGGCTCGAACACTGGAACGAACAGCTTGACGTGGTGCTCGTCACGACAGTACTTCTGCTTCAGCAGGAAGTACTCGTGGTGCAAGATCACCTCTGAGTCCACATCCTCGACCAGGATCCAGAATGCTTCCGACTGCCCATGTATCTGTTTTAAGAGAAAGAAGAATCGATTATAGTAATTTTTCACTGATGAGAATATGTCTCCTCTTTAAGAAGTCGTCCTGACTTTAACCACGGCGGAGTCTCAAGAAAGACCAGCCTGCACTACACTAAAAAAATTCAATGAGAAAAACCCAATATATTTTTATCGGCCAGACATGGGATTTGAACCCGGGACCTCAGGATCTTGTCACTTGAGCAACGAGACAGAACACGCTTTAGATTTATTTCTATACCGAAACATGATGATTCAAAAGTGCTTTTATGAGCCAACTTTAATAAAGAAGAATTTGTAATTTTTTTCTTAAACCTCGCGACGACCGAGTGCAAGCAAAGCCGCTGGTGACAACTAGTTTTAAATCAATTAAATACATAATTTTACCGATTAATATATATTAAGAGGAATATCAAACGCTTCTCACGTCAAGTCAAAATTTAAAGCAGGTACAACTATTTAGGGTATGTACTTATACTGTTGGAAGGTCTTAGTATATAATATTATATACTAAGACCTTCTCCGCCAAGCGCTGCGTCGTCTGTTATAAGTTTTATGTATATTGGTACAGTAGCCTATTCAGTTA
Organism: Vanessa atalanta; assembly: GCF_905147765.1. NCBI lineage: Eukaryota > Metazoa > Arthropoda > Insecta > Lepidoptera > Nymphalidae > Vanessa > Vanessa atalanta. The sequence goes on along the minus strand of NC_061898.1, from coordinate 4,121,276 downwards.
ATACCTTCTCGTCCCACTGGAAGTCCGGTGTAATCGTGAGCTCGACTCTAAGCGTCGAACGCGTGACTGGCTGGATGTGTGTGCTCAGCTCGAGCTTCGGGAACTGGTGCACATATTTGTGTATCATCTTGCCAAGTTTCGGTGCCCTCACAAGCTCACCGATTTCATTTGGACCAAGTTCGTATAACTTTTCCCAGGGGAAATTTTTCTTTTCAAGTTTCTTAATAACCTGTGGGTATTAGTAAGTACATTGAAATTAGTTATTCGTACAAGAACACCTACAAACTTGAAATTTGGCAGGTAGGTTCCTTATAGGGTGTAGACATCCGCTAAGTAAGTATTTTACGAAACTCCACCCGGGTAAAACAGGGGTTGAAAATTCACGCGGCTAAAGCTGCAGGTCCAGCTAGTTAAATATAAAGTAAATGTCTTCCTGTTGAGCTAAGGCCCTCCCTTTTAAGGAGAAGGTTGAGAGCTTACTCCACTATGCTGCTCCACTGCGGGTACACATGTGGCACAATTTCATTGAAACTTATACACTTGCAGGTTTCCTCACTATGTTTTCCTTCTACTGCCGAGCTTGAGATGAATTACATAAATTAAAAACATGAACATTCAGCGGTGCCTGTGGGTGGCAAACATTCTAACCACTAAGCCATCTCGGCTCCAATTGGCCTTGTCTACATTATGAACCAGTACCACAACTTTGCGTTAAAGTTGGTCAAACTTTTATCACTCGCTTAAATACTGTCTCGCCCCATATAAACTATAAAACTAACCTCTTCCGGCATCTTTCTGAACTGTCGCAGCGGCGACATAGACTGCCACATCCGGCGGTCTACCATTTTACACAGGGCTAATGTTTTGTCCACCAGCTGAGCCCAACCTGGAATAAAACACACATATAAATTACATTTTCATACAATATAAGATAACGAACAGAACAGCGCGTCCGCCATTCCGACAACCTCCTATGAAAAGGTATGTTCGTGCAGAAGTCTTATACGATGTTCAGCTTTCTTAAACGAGCGAGCGGATGGGCAAATGGCTATTGATGGTAAGTGGTCACTACTGGCCTATAAATTGGCACCGTACAAATAAGCCATCGCCAATGCGTCACCAACCTTGGAAACACAAATGTTATGTCCCTTGTGCCTGTAGGTACACTGACTCATTCACCCTTCAAACCGAAACACAACAATACTGAGTGCTGCTGTTTGGTGTTATAATATCTGATGAAAGGGTGGTATAGGTACCAACCTATCCAGATCGGCTTGAACCAATGCTAGTAAACTTCTTTGAAGTATTTTCTGGTCTTATTGTTTTTAAGTCTCAATAGTTATAGTCACAGATACATACAATACAGAAGCGTTCGCTTGAATAAAGTAATCTCTCTAAGATGTGTCGGGTACCTCTGTGCAGCACAATTTCGTAGAGCGCCCGCAGGAGCCTGGCGGCGGACTGCGTCACGTACACCATGTCCGCCATCAGCGCGAACCCTTCCAGCTTCAGCTGCGATATGTAAGCTTGCAGCAGCACGTTTATCTTGGCCGACGGCTCCTCGATGCTCTCCTTGATCGGGATCGGGACCTGGTGAGATACAACCAAGTTTTATAATGAAGCATTATTTTAATTTAATTTAGTTTAATTTGATTTTAGTCACATAAATATCAATTTGAGTAAAATTTAATCTTGACAAAAATTTAATTCCCAGGTGAACCTTTTAAACTTTATAGAAAAGAATATTACTGGACAATCGGTAGAAAGATGACAATTAACCATGAATTTCTGTTTGTGATATTCCACCAATTCGCATTTAAGGTGCGCGGTGTGATAAGTCCTTCTTAAGAGGAGATAAAGGGGATCTTTGCCCAATAGTATTATTCAAAGACTTTAAATTTTAACAACTATACTAATATTATAAATCCGAAAGTAACTCTGTCTGTCTGTTGCTCTTTCACGGCCAAACCATTTTAATTTGTTATGAAAATTATTGTTAAAAATTGCATCAATCTCATGTAGGTTTTTCCTTGAAAACCTTTTATATTATATATATAAATAAATATTGAATATATGTAAATGACCAAATTGACAAAAAAAAACGACCCGCTGAGTTTCTATCGCCGGTTCTCCTCGGGTCAAGGTATTTTCTTTTCAGAACCGGTGGTTACTATCAATAAGTAAGTGTAATATGTCTATATTGAATAAAGAATTTGAGTTTGAGTTTAACCTTGCCATTTCAAGTTAATCATTTGATTTTCAACACACTATTTGTGATTAAAATTCACTGATTCCGTTGTTTATACAAATCTTACCCTCTCCATGAGTTTGTGAAGTTCCAGCTTCTCCTCGTCCCTCACAGCGATATGCTTGAACTCGGCGGAGAGCGAGAACACCCGGAACAGCTCGATCTCGGCCAGCGTCGGCTTCAGCAGCTGGTTGTAGCTCTGCATCGTTTCGTAAGTGCAATAGAAGTGTGACGCAATCCGACCGAGTTCGGTGGCTTGGAAGTGGCCGGATTTCCGTTCATATTTCACGAGACCCGCTCTGAAAAATTAATACAAATATGTACCGTCAAGATATAAAATGTTAAGTGCAATTTTTCCTCTGTTGATCAAACCAAATCTTTACCAGATTTTACCAATAAAAATCTAAACAAGACTAAAAAATAAAATGTTCGAAACATTCAAATTGGCCCAGTGGTTAGAACGCGTACATCTTAACCTATGATTGCGGGTTCAAACCCAGATAAGCACCACTGCATATGCAGAGTATAGTTAACAATATTAAATATACTAACTTATCGAGTAAGCAAGCAGCAGTATGGATTAAGTCAGCTCGGTGGAGCTCCAACAACGAATCCTCTTGCAACTTCTCAGGGGATATACCGTAGAGAGCAGGCTGTCGCAGCATCCTTATGTAGAGGTATGTGTACCCTGGAAATTTGATGTTAAAACGTTTAGTGAAAAATTTCATTGTACATTAAATGATGGTACTTAACGATCATCGATTTTATGTGGCAAATAAATTTGACTCCAAATTGACATAAGATTAAAATATGTATGTGGTAGTCCACAAATGGGCCACCTGATGGAATGCAGTCACTGATTTCCATAGATATCGGTCCGTAACAAATATTAATCATTCCTTCTTCCACTAAACGAGACATCAACCCTGGGAACTAAGACGTTAGGACCATCACACTATAGAATATATAACGTCCGTCAGTGCGACACCCACCGAGCCAGGTGACGGCGTCGCGCACGCTCTGCACCGAGCCGAGCACGATCTCCGCGTTGAGCGCGTCCGGCAGCTTGCTGACGAGCTGCGACTCGATGGGCAGCTGCTGGTTCAGCAGCGACAGGTAGTACTGCAGCTCCGAGTGGTTCGTGATCAGGATACCTGGGAGATTGCGTCGAAAGATTAAAAAAAAGACCTGCATTTTAAATAGTACAATACTTTATCACTTAAATTTTCAACCTTATACGGAATTTTATATTTTTTAAAATTTAATTGGAACCAAACAGGAAGTTTACCACAAACAATAGAGAATTTTCTAAAACAGTTTATAAGTGTCTAGAATATATGATAAGCGGGATGTACCTACACAGGCGGGCTAGCACAAAAGTCCTACCACCTAAATCGAAATAATTTACTGGATTTACACTTTTACAAGCAATTTTGAATCGTCATTTAACAAACTATACTAAGTGAAACCACCACCGATTCGGAATGCAGATTCTACCGAGAAGAACCGGTAAGTAACTCAGTAGTTACTTTTTTTCGAAATTTAAAAATCAAGGTCATGTTACTTAAATACAATTACATATGTTGCATCCTGCCTGGAAGTCAACATGCTATAATATGTCTATTATGCTAGAACTAATTTTGATGAAATTTAGTGTGGTTTAGTAGCTTACACTCCAAGAAAGGTTTCCACTAGGCTTTGAATATATATATATATATGTCTAAATACTGTCAAAGCTGAAAATGTGACGAAAAAAGTAGTGGCCAACGTTTGGCTGCTAAGTACACGCACACTAGTAAAGTAGTATGATGTTCGGCGAGTGTGAAGCGTAGCTGTCACGCACACCAAGATAATAAAGTTGGCTCGTTTGTTTTATTTATTTAGTGGTCCTGTCTTTCTAGACATAGATATAGATATTTTCAATAACCTCTCGAGAACCGCCACCGCCACCGCCAACATATAACCAATCGAGGTAACTAAGATGTTATATCTCCTGGCCGCCAGACAGTAATTAAATGGACTCACTTATCCCTCAAAGAGAAGAATACTGAGCCTCGGTAGTGGTGAATGGTAACAATGCGAGCTCACCCTCCCCCTTGGTGTCGTACTGCGGCCGGCCGGCGCGCCCCAACATCTGCAGCACGTCGAGCGCGCCCAGCTCGCTCCAGCGGCCCTTCTCGGGGCTGTACACCTGCGTGCCCTTCACGATCACGGTGTGCGCCGGCAGGTTCACCCCCCACGCCAGCGTCGCCGTCGACACCAGCACCTGTGGACGATATTGCAGACGTAAAGAACAACAAATGTATTGAAATTTAATGCATAGATTGGAACGTTATTTCTCGTCCATGAAGTGATTTTGACGTATGGCAAAGTGTTTTATCAGCTAGTGTAACGAACTATTGTAGTCCTATCCGAGATAACTCTTCATCCTAACCCATTCCTTTGCTCATACTCTTCAAGTATACTCTCCCATGTAGATAGTCTTTTCACGACTAAGAGCCCCCCCCCAGTAACAACCCGCTTTGCGTTCATTAGACTTTGAATTTGACTAGAAAAATGTTTATCCGACCCGTAAAGATCGCGTCCCCTCTAACTTGCTTAATCATGTTTGGTTTTCTGTTTGTATAATATATGGTAAATGATAATAACATCCGCTCATAGAGCCTGGCGCTAGACTCTACTATTTTTGTTCCCCCCGAACCTCTTAATGTTAACAATTACGAGTTTTGTTTGTGGTGCGTTTACGGTATCCGAGGGAAGACCCAACTTAACTCTTATTGGTAGTATATATGTACACATTACCTGTATGTGTCTGTCAGCGAACAGATCCTCAACGAGTGTCCTGTCAACGCGGCTCATACCAGCGTGATGGATCGCGAATCCGTACGGCAACAGCTCCCGGAGCTCTGGATTCTTGACCTGTTCCGCTTCAGTCCTGAGGACTTCCACGCTGGCTGAACCTTCCCTGTGAAACAAATGTTATATTACTGTCAAATTTTTCATGTTTTCAATATGGAAACATTACATCTGCACAAACAAACATCATAAGGTTTTTAATTTTAATGTTTATATATATATATATTATTTTTTGTTCAAACAATGTTAATTCTGAAATGGTATTACCATCAAATGAGATGATAAGTTTATCTTATTGATATTTGCTACGTATACTTGTGGCATTAATGGCGAGGCCGTTATGGCCAAAAGCTTTGACTTAAAATAGGCCAACTGTCGTAAATGGATGCCTCCTCTGAGGCCGAACCCCGCACAGGATTTTACATAATTGGAGTATGAAATAGGTCTTTCTTACCTAAGGAACTGACCGAGGGTGTCCTTCTCCAAGCACATGTCTCGTATCGCTCGCGCCGTCTTGCCGGTCTCCTTGCGTGAGTGTACGAATACTAGAATCTGTATAAAAAAAACTATTATTAAATGGGTAATTTTCGCCGCCTAAATTGCACGCCTCTTTTATTTATCCTGGATCGACGTTGTATCTATTTATTTTCTCTGTGTGGTGTACAATAAAGTAAAAAGTTAAGTAAAGTAATATTACTATGAAGAATATAATTTTTTTATTGAGTAAATAATTCATCGTTTATTGGCCATCTTCTGCAGATAATCCAACAATACCTAGATCCGCACCACCTAGATGTCCGCGAAAATCGACAACAACGCGATTTTAAGACTGCCTCGCACGACCACTCTGTGGAACCAGCTTTCGCCGGCGGTTTTTCCGAATCGATACGACTTGGGAACCTTCAAGAAAAGAGCGTACTCCTTCCTTAAAGGCCGTCAACGCATCTACAAGCCTCACGGTGTTGCAGGTGTCCATGGGTGGTGGTAGTCATTTTCCATGAGATGAGTTTAATAATTAAAATATTTCTACACATCTAAAATAGCTCCCCTCTTCCGAGCCGCGGACGGGAAACTATCTTAGTAATAAACTGTACCTGATTCCTTCCAGCGTGTTCCATTGCCTTCTCGTAGACGATATCGTTCATAACTTGGAACCTTTTCAAGGCTTTCTTCTCTGTCACACCGATGTACTGTTGTTCCAGGGCAACCGGTCTGCAATGTAAGTAGACGATAAGTACAAATCACAAAATTACAACGAAAACAGAAAAAACAGCGAGGAAACTGCCTATGTTTAAGTTAAATTCATTTAAGAAAGAGAACTACTGAACTTTACGCCTGTATCTTTTTTTTTAATATTCCGATAACAGTTTCGTCGGCGTTCAAAACGCAATATTTTCTCAAATTCATAGTGACTAACTGAATACCATAGACTCGACCTCGAACCTCGACCAATGATGTCGCATCAATTTGCTGTCAAATGATTTTCATTTGGCTTTTCTCCTCTTATGGTTGGAATAGAGTATATGTATGTATGTATGTCTATCAGTGAAACGTGTTCCAACATACCTGAATGAGTTATCAAAGTAAAACAGGCCTTTCTCCGGTTTGACCCTCAAGAAGGCCGCAACGTCCGTGTAGTTCGGCAACGTAGCCGACAGACCCACGAGACGGACCTGCGGGCAGATATTACTTCATTATTACCAATTAAAAATAAATTGCAAATAGCTTTTATTTCTACTAAAATCAATTTTAATTCAAGTACTTATTCTAGGTTATAATAATGTTAAATATATACTATGTATTAGCGTTTATATGTATAAATAAATATCAATGTATGTTCGTAGCAGTCGCCTCTTCGGCGTTGTCCTTCCCTAAACCATTATTACCGATTGAAGAATTGTCTCGTTGAAGTGGCTATATATAAAAACATAGGGAGTCTGGTAGTTGAAAGTGTACACACTCCCGTGCCTCGGACAGCACGTAAAGTTGTTGGTTCTGTGCTTGCTGCTTCGTGCAATCTCTAACGGAGTGCAGCAGTGATTATTAACAGTTTTTTTTTTTTTTTTGTATCATTTATTGTACTAAGACTAATAAGATAATTGTTACTACTAACAAAACGGACCTATACTCTGAAATAAATGATTTATTATTATTATTATTATCAAACGCCGGTCGTTTTTACTTATTTCCGGTCCTATCGTATTACGAGAGTGAGGGAATAGAGAGTACACCTGTGTTTGTGAACACATTTGTGCCCTATCATATGTTCGAGACCAACCAAGGCCTGCGTAGTTGGTTGGTGTCCTTGAGATTGGCCGCCGTAGATGAAATCGATCGACGACCACATAATTACGAATTACTTAATTATACATCAAAAACACCAATCAGCAATGAACATGAGACATTTATAAATAAAAGCGTGCACCTCCTCCTGCGTGTGCTCGACGGTGCGCAGCGTGCGCGCCACGAGCGCCTCCAGCACGGGCCCGCGCTCGTCGTGCAGCAGGTGCACCTCGTCGATGATGATCAGCCGCACCAGGTTCGTGAACGAGCGCTCGCCGCCTGCGGGGCGTTCGTTTTTGCCATTTATTTCATTTCAACCACATACGAAATTTCAAGAACCGAGATGGCCCAGTGGTTAGAACGCGTGCATCTTAACCGATGATTTCGGGTTCAAACCCAGGCAGGCACCACTGAATTTTCATGTGCTTAATTTTGTGTTTATAATTCATCTCGTGCTCGGCGGTGAAGAGAACATCGTGAGGAAACCTGCATGTGACTAATTTCAACGAAATTCGGCCACATGTGTATTCCACCAACCCGCATTGGAGCAGCGTGGTGGAATATGCCTTCACTCAAAAAACCTTCACCTCAAAGGGAGAGGAGGCCTTTAGCCCAGCAGTGGGAAATTTACAGGCTGCTAATGCTAAAATACGAAATTTCATATTATTATATCTAAAAGAAATAACGGTTAATATGTCAAACTGACACTTTCTGGTTGTGATTTCATTTCTAATTTGAAATATATTTTTGTGTAGCGAATGTCCGACCAGTTTTAAAACCATATAGACACAACAAGTCGCTTTACATTATACATAACGCCATTCTATCGCTTAATAAAACAACGATAGGACTCACCCTTCCTCGTCACGATGTCCCACTTCTCCGGGGTGCACACGATGAGCTGGGTGGCGTCTATCTGCTCCCTCGTCAGCTGGTGGTCGCCGGTCAACTCGGAGACCTTCATGTTGTAAGCTGCGAGACGTTTGCTGAAGTTGCCCACCTGAAAAATAATCCATTCCTAAATTGAACGTACTCGAGTGAAGAATAAATGCCAATCGTTCTTTACAATAAAAGGCGATAAATATATAGTTTAAATCTTAGTGTTACTTTTATGAAGAAGTTATCGCGAATAGTACAAGCGGCCGAAGCGATCGTTACCATCTCCTGCACGAGCGAGCGCATGGGCGCGACGTAGATGACCTTGAAGTCGTTGGCGTTGACGCTGCCGTCGTCGTTGACGTGCTTGCCCACCTCGCGCAGCACGCACAGCAGCGCCACGTTGGTCTTGCCGGCGCCCGTGGGCGCGCACACCAGCAGGTTCTCGTCCGACTCCAGCGCCGCCGACGAGATGCGGCTCTGGCGAACGCAAGCACTGTGTTAGCGGCGTCTGTCGGATCGCAGTGGAATTAACATGCTCCGAGAATATTCCTCCTAAGGGAACAGACTTTGTCCCGGACTGGTCCAAGAGAAGTGTCCGTTGGTGTATCTTTTTAATAGTTTTGATTGAGATTATTTTTCATGTGCCCCCATGATTTATATGCCATACGGAATCACAGTCAAAGTATCTTCATTACTAGTGACTATGTACAATTTTAATTGAACCCATAATCTTGTTACATATTGTTGGCTGTTGCCCAAGGAGTCTGTAACTTTAACTGTACATCAAACTCTGGGTCGTACAATTAAAAAGAAAATATAATTATAACTTTCATAAATACTCATTAAGTCATGTGGGATTCTATAAGAAATTACATCTCACTCGTGAAATATGAACCGCCAACTTATAGTTTTGGATAGTCTTTTGGGAATGATCCATTAGTCAGGGGGACATTTTCATCATCACTAGTATAGATAAAATAGATACGATTACCTGTATCCTATTCAACGTCTTGAAGCCTTCGAACGCTGGCTGAACGTACTTCGGCAACTTTTCTATCGGCATGAGGGTCTCGTTCTCTTCGAACGGTTTTGGCTTCAGAGCCGGCACGTGGACTTCTTCGTAGCCTTAAATAATAAAATATACATATAAAAATCTTTGGATTCGATATTATCAATATATCAAAATATTTAATGAATACTTTATTTTTAATTTACGTATGCCTGACAAGCAGACTGCTGGATAGCCACTTTGGCAAAGACCCGACGTCTTATCATACTGAATAACAAATGAAGTATTCCTAACACCAACTGAAAATATACATACTATAAAACTATTAGTCCAGCATTTGCCTACTTTTTCAGACTCGACATTAGTGTACATTTTTTTTTACTGTCTATATTACATAAGCATGTTCCGCTATTAATAAATAATTTACTTTCTGGCACGTGTTGAAACTTAACTCACCTTTCCTCTGCTTCCTGAATGATCCAGGTGGCAGCTGACAGCGCTTGTTTGCCATCAGATGTGAACCGGCTGCGAACACCAGCTCCTCGAGCTGCAGCACCTTCCTGTTGCCTCCGACGGTACCGCCACTGCTGGTGGGCTCGGTGCCGGTCTTGTGACGCTTTCGCGGCTGCTCCGATTGTTCGGCCGTCTGTAAAACATATACATTGTTCTATAGTCGCTTCGTTTTACGGAAATTAAACATAAGATATAACAAGAAAAAAAAAACATCCTTTAATAAAAATGTTTTCCTTAAACAACATGAGATATAAATAAATAACCAAATGAAAATTCAGTGACGCTCGCTTGGCTTCACTTTAAGCACGTAATACCTAACTTTTCAAATACTGATTAGTATTTTATAAGTTATACGGGAACATATGAACACACATATATACGTAGCGGCTGATATTATTAACCCTTTTTATCGAAGTTTTATATCTTTATATCTGTATGAGATTAACATATTTCAACACAGTTTAACCGATAGCGAAATAGCTGCCATCTATACTTTCACGATGAAAACTATTTATTGTAATTCGTCACTAGATGGCGTCATAGATCAGCTTATATACCTTCCAATCGATCGCCCTGACAATTTAAGCACGGAAAATATTTAATTGCAGCGCCGGTTATATAAAAACTAATTATATATAAGTGTTTTATATATAGTGCCCACCTCATCGTCTCCCTTCCCCGTATCCAACTGCGCCAGTATCTTCTGCAAGTGCGGCTGCTTCGACATCTCCTCTCTGATCGCCGCTCGCTCGCTCTCCGACTGAGACGAAGCTAGCTTCGTGCAATACAGGACTGAAAGAGATAGGTATATAAATGTGAGAAATCGTGGCGCCTTTTTTGAAATCGAGTATATATATAGACCACGAGCGCCATCTGGTTCTTTTATACCGAACTAAGTTTTCTAACAAAATTAGCGTCATCTACGCTGTTTATTTTGGGTATTTTTATGGGTACTTAAACATTAAAATAACGATTTATATCAATTAAAAATTACTGTTTTGGATAGTTAAATAACGTAATAAAAAGCAGGCCCCTTAGTTTTATCTGAATAAGGATTTGAAGCTATTTCGAGAACAATTTCCGTTGAAAAAAGAAAGTTTGTATAAATATGAATGGAAGGTAACTTTACAACAAAACATATCTGAATCGTTAATTTTTCAACGCACAGTCGCTCTTTTACCAAAAACTATATTTACAATGAGGTTAGTATCCAGAAATATATATAATTTTAATTTTTTTTTTCTAAACATTATTGTAAACTACAATAAGGATATATATTTTTTTAAGTATCCTCAATTACTGTTCTCGATCCGAGCTTAAATCCAAGAATCTCTATTTAAGCAACTTTCGTTCAGATAATTTTAGATCATTGATTTGACTTCATGTTTTTTCTGTTACTAATAAATTCAATTATTTTACGATGAAGTAATACTGAATGAAATTGATTAAATTTTTTTTAAATTGTATTTTATGCCCTAAGATATTCGCTCCTAAACTAAAATTATACCGATCACATTACTAATTTAAACGAAAAACTTTTAAATTGAAAACATATTACTCCATACTAAAACATATCGATGATAAAAAAAATTGTGGAGTTTCCATAGAGATTATAAAAATTATTATATTGGGTACGTAAAAACATGAAATTTTAATAATTTCTGACATAACCAAAGTACCAGCAACCTTTGAAACTGAATGACTGGACTGTTACACTGGCTCACTCAACCTTTAAGCCAGAACACAACGATACTGCTCGGCATTAGGTTATATGATGAGTGGATGGTACCTACCCTGGGCTTGTACAAGGCTCTACCACCAAGCAAAATTATGAAAACAAATATTTATTTAATTTAAGAATAAGAGTTACAATTTAATTTTATGAGGATGCTTTTGGGTCAAATCTACATTTAATTTAAATTGGTTAAATTGGACAGCCGATTAAATCTCGTTACAATAATTAACAAACAAAATCTAATATTACCAATTTTTCTTCCTTACTTTGACAATTTGCGAGACACTCACACCGTTACTGTACGTCTATATGAAAATCTACTTACCAGTGTATCTGTATTTGTTTAATATCTTCACGAGATCGAAGCAGTCGTACCCGAGGAGCAACACTAGTCTATTCTCCAAGTCCCGGTCGTCGGCTGCTTCCGCTAGAGCGCGCAATACCTCTGACGATTTGGCCTGGTGAATAAAATACAAAAAATTTACAAATATTTTTTGAAACCTTATTCGGAGTTCAGGCTCATATCTGAGTACCATTTGGGAACTACATTAGTAACGCAGAATGAATTATGAAACTATTTTCTTTCAACAATAAATTAAAAAATATGATGATTAAAAGTGTGTACGCATGTGTCTTTGCGTCTGTGTGTGTACGCATGTGTCGGTGCGTCTCTGCGTGTACGTATGTGTCGGTGCGTACTGTGTGTGTACGCATGAGTCCGCATGTGTCGGTGCGGACTGTGTGTGTACGCTTGTGTCGGTGCGTACGTGCGTGCGTGCCAGTGAGCGTGCGGGTCACCAACCTGCGACAGCATGGCGTCGGGGAAGTGGCGCGACAGGCGGCGCTGCAGCCAGTAGGCGTCGATGTCGAGCGCGTGCAGCGTCTGCGCCTCGCGCCGCCGCTGCGACTGCGTCTGCGCGCCCTCCTCTGACAGCTGCCGACATTGTATTATGTAGTATTCATAAAAAAATATATATATATATCAACATCATTTCTGATGGTAACATTTTGAAATTGATATTTGGGCTTTTGTTAATGATTTAAAGAGAGCTTTCTAAATAATCAAAATAACTTCAAGTCTCTCATGAGAGCAATTTAACTTGACTTAAACACAAACTCAACTGAAGTCGAGTTTAAAGTTAGCTCGGTGAAGGATTTAGCAACAAAGTACTCACTTTTGCGTGGATTGCGTTCTTTTTCCCCTCCCCATCGCTGTCATCACCCGAGCTCTCCTTACCCTCCTCGTTTTCTGACACATCACCGTCTTCCTTCTCTTCATCGTGTACCTGTAGTCCAAATTAAAAATAAATACAACATATATATCAATTACTTAACAAAGTTTTTCAAAAATCAATGTAAGTTGAAGAAATTTCTATTCAATTTCAAAAGGTATCTTCTGAAGTCAACTTTATCGACATATGTAAAAAAAATTTTTACTAACATGCAAATAACTCAATCAAATAATAATGATTATAAAATAAGATTTTACAAACAAATTCACATAAAAGAAATATATTAACTCTAGTATGTCGGCTCACCTCTCCATAAGCATCCTCATCATCTTCCTCCGACGACTCCTCAAATTGAACGTTGATGCCGTACGTCTCGTCAATTTCAGAATTGCCCTCCGTCGCTGAGCTTATAGTGAAGTCTGTGATCTTTTTACCTGTTAAAAGATACAATAGTATTATGAAAATTCATGCATCCATGTATACTCTATTCCAACCACAAGAGGAGCAATGCCAAATAACGAAAAAAAAAAAAAAAAATTTTGACAGCAAATCGACGCGATATCATTGGTCGAGAGCTTGATTAATCTACGATATTCACTATGGATTTGCGAAAAAACGTTACGTTTCGAACGTCGAACAAACTGTTATCGGAATTTTTGAAGTAAAATTAAAGCGGAAATAAGTAGTTAAGTGTAGTAGTGTTGTATTATAAATAAAGATATATACATAATAATCATAAACTCTCAGTGGTGCACAATATAGCTGAGTTATTAGCAAAACGCATGAAATACGTCAATGTAAGGTTTGTTTATCTTTGTTTCTACTTCCATTGAAATAGGCTATAGATCATCTTGAATATTATAAAGTACATTTCAATGGTAGGAGAAGTAAATATAAACAAAACTAAGATTTACATATTCCATGTGGTTTTCACCTTAGATAAAATAGCTATAATAGCTCTGATATATTATGAACTACATACATTCCTTGATGAATTTATCTTTAGATATACTACACAAAACATGATTGACACATGGGATGTGTAAATCCAACATTTGTTTATTCTTACTGTTCCTGCCATTGAAATATACAATATGAATGAAGGTGCTTGTATATAACCGCTAATAATATTATAAATGAGAAAGTAACTCTGACCGTTACCTCTTCACGCTTAAACCACTGAACTGATTTAGATGAAATTTGGTATATTGATAGTTTTGATTTCCGAGGAAGAACATAAAGACATAAATCCTTTTACTTCACTCCTCGATTAGATAAAACGTTGATTAAGCTTCCTTGGAGGGCAAGCTTACTTCACAACAAATTTCATCTTCAATTAAGTTCAGTTAGCCGTGTAAATGTAACACGAAAACTACAGACATAGTTACTTTCACAGTTATAATATTAGTATAGATTCATAATTATTGATTGGATTAGTATACTACTTTATAAAAATCGGAACCAAAGGTTGTACAGTGTTATTAGGATTATAAAAAGAAAAAAGAAATTCAACACATATTAAAAAAATATATCTGAGAGAAACCAGAATTAATTGCAGTAAAAAAACTTACCCAAATTAACCAAAAGTGCGAATCTCTCGTCTGGTATGGGTCCGAGTAACATCTCGACCTCCTTCTTCCTCTCTGGGTCTTTGAGTTTATCATTTTTAAGAACTACTAATACCTAAAAAGAAGTGTCGCATTATTATTTGTTGATTTCATTGATAGGAATCATTATTCAAATAGTTATTTAATAAAAGTGCTAAGTTTATTGCCAATTTTCCTCAATACAACAGTCTACATTCTGAACAGCTTATATGTTTTAAATAAATCAGTTTAGTATAGACCACTCTTTAATTTATTCTATCTAGGAAAGTCAATTACCTTATCACAGAGTCACAGAGTTATTGTTATATTGTACAATGACTATTCAAAAGTAATAGAAGAGCCTACTTGAATAAATTATATTTTTATTGAATAATTACTAATGTATAGTAATAGACTTCACTTGGAGGTAGGGCTCTGTGCAAGCCCGTCCGGGTAGGTACCACCCACTCATCAGATATTCAAATGCCAAATAACAGTACTCTATATTGTTGTGTTCCGGTTAGAAGGGTGAGTGAGCCAGTGTAATCACAGGCACAAGGGACATAACATCTTAGTTCCCATGGTTGGTGGCGCATAGGTGATGTAAGGAATGGTTAATATTTCTTACAGCGCCTTTGTCTATGGGCGGTGGTGACCACTTATCATCAGGTGGCCCATATGCATCCAACCAATGCCATAAAAAAAAAAAAATTTACCCATATAAAGTCAGGATGGCTAGTCTAAAAATAAAATCTCAAACTCACTTCATCACAAGCTCCACATAATATATCTCTCGGCTGATCTCCTAGTGCGCTCTGCATAAAAGCTAGCAATAACTCGTAAGCATGTCTTGTGTGTTGTGCTCTGGGACGGTATAGCACTCCTGCTGGTGTATCGTCTGCCCAGGCTACTCTGGATTTTGATTTAGACAACTCATATGATGCTTCGTCTCTTTTTTGTCGTCTGTGAAACAAAAAATAATTGTGTTACATAGATGATGACTTTATAAGCTTATAACGAAAGGAACCTAGAACTTCTGACTCAGAGAAATTGACCCAACGTCACTTGTCACATATTCTACTACCAAACAGCATTATTAAATATTGTTATGTTCCGGTTTGAATGGTGAGTGTGCCGGTGTAACTAACGGCGTAAGGAAATAACATCTGAGTTCCCAAGGTCGGTGGTGCATTGGCGATGTAAGAAATGTTTACTATTACAAAGAGGGCCATTGTCAATGGATGTAGTGACTACTTACTATCAAGGGGCCCATTTACATATCCACTTACCTATATCATAATAAAAGAAAAAAACAAAACACATAATGTTGTTGTAATATGTACTATCTCTTGCATCAGTGTTTATAAGCATTTTTTATGACCACCGTTGCAGCTGCTGATAACAACTAATTCCTTATATAGTCATATTGGTTAGTAACTCCTAATATACACAATTAAACATAATTCAAGAACGACACAAATAATATTAATGCAAATTAAACTCACTTTGCCTTCCTCTCTTCAGCTTTTTCTGGTTTAGTCCTTTGAGCTCGGTCGCCCATACGGGTTCCTGTGAGTTTGCCAGAAAGCGACAACACTTCTCCAGTCGCTTCATCGCGACCGCGTCGTTCTATTAGTCTTACATCAGCTTGTAATACGAGATTGGAGTTCTGTGGAACATCAGATTAAGGGAAATATTTTATAGTTTTTTATGAAATGTTTATACGAAAGATCGAACCAAAAGGGACAACAAAAATATCAAAACTTGTAATTAGTTCAAATAGCTATTTGTAGTTTATGTGTATCACAACTCTGGACTATTGAGGGGTTAACACTATTTAATATTATTAAAACGTGATTTAAACATCATATTGCACAATAACAAGAAACTAGAATAACAAATAACTTACAGCTTTATATTCATATTGCAGCTGTCTGGCCGCCGCATCCGCCATGGCGAAATCTTATATTTATATTTGAAAATCACAATTACCGTTTCTCAATTAAATTTTCCTCAAACGCAATTATAATAAAACGTTATACTTATAAATATTAACACAACGTAAACGAGGTTATACCGCTAACGCCATATTTATATAAATGTCAAAAATTATTTAACGTAAATATCAGTGTTGCAAGTTAAGTAAATGCGCAATGCGTTTTATAACATATTCAAATACATCTTATGTAATTAAATTTCAATATATGTTTATAGATTTTATAATAAAACAATCGTGACTGATTTTAAATAATAAACTTTATCTACAGAAAAGTTAAATTATAAAAATATTAAGGCATAGACAAAAATTGTATAGATAATAGCAACGAAGCCAAATTACAATAAGTTAAACATTACACAAATGTGAAGGACATTTATATCGCATACATATAATATCGCAAAACTAAATAATTCCACAGAATCCCATTCTTTTTTTACACTTAATCTGATTTTGATAATTAAATCCTATAGTATTTAATTTATTCCTTCATCTCAAATTTTATCAATATATTAATAATAAGCAATTCTGTATAAATCTCATAAAGAATTCTATAAGATTTAGAGAGCTTTATGGTTTCCGAATTAACATTTAGGTACTTTACTATACAACAAACAAACGATGAAGTCTCTATATAACTATTCTTTACATTCAACTAAGGGTTCTTCTTTGACACAACTGAGCTTGCTGCTGTCACGGCTTCGGATCAAATGTTTGCGATATTTCATTTTTGTTCTTCTATTTTACTTATTCTCGCGAAAGTTATATTTAAGCGGTTTTTATCTGTGGTCATTCAATCTCCTTTTTTTATTTCGTTCAGTCATGATGAACTAAAATTAAATATTTTTTTTAATAAAATACAATTAAGGTTTGAAATTACAACATTGTTTTTGCTAAGCGATACTATTTATTATAGTTAATGTTTAAAATCATAATGTACTTACTCTTACGTTATATATATAGATGGACAATTTACAAGTTTATTTATATTACTAAGCTATCAACGGCCCGGTATGTTGTATCCGGGGAGAAGAACCGTTAATAAACTCAGTACATAGCTTATCTTAAAAAAAGAAGTACAGGTCATACTCATATACAATTAAATTTATGTTTCATGTATCCACGAACATAAACTCCAAGCTCTTCTATCACTGTACAATCTCGTACAGTAAAATTAAAAAAATATATATTTTAATACATTATTGAGAGTTTTACTTTTTTAATTTTTGATTGATTCAATAGACTAGTATCCAAAGATCGATTGGGAGCCACCGATTTGGTTGATCAAAATAAACAAAATAAAAAAAATAATTAATTATACTCTACGGGACCTCATTAGTGTGTATAACTAACATCAGATTACCCGTGGGTAGTACACAGACAAAAGTCTGTTGTTGAGTACCCTAAGTGTTGAAATAATTAAAGATAAAAATAGCACTCAAATTAGACCTTGAACCTTGAGCTCGAACCTTTACTCTTAAAACAGTTGACGCTAAAAGTAATGCATTAATACATTTAAAAAAAAATGCGTCTGCTAATTTTAGAACAATAGTCTATGTAAGTGCAAAACGGTATTACACATACGTCGTTTATGTTATTTTTAATAAATATGTTTCTAATAAATTACATAACAATAGAATCATGCTTGTTTGTTTAGATAACCTTCGACAGTGTCTGAGTTCATTCACCCGAACCAGCTGACATTGACAGTTTACGTCATCGAGAAATTATGTCAGTAATACTACACATTTCAATATTACGACGTATAATGTAAATTTAATGAACATTAATACTTTTAATTTACCACTTCATATGAAAATATAATGGTTAATGGCTAAAAATATAAATGCTTTAAAAAAACGCCCTCTCTTTACGTCATCATTGATTTGACTTTAAAGGAAAGGAAACCGAGCTTTGCTTATCATAACATTTATAAGTAAAGCCGTTAATGATAAATAAATTTAAAAAAATATCATAACCTATGAATAGTTACACGAATATTCAAAAATCCTTTTTTCACACATGTGCTTGCATTACACAATACTATCACGTGATGTAAACATAGAATTGCATAGCGCGCGTGTCAGGGCTGTGTGATAGATGCCTGCTGGCTATTTTAAACGAAACGCTTTTTATTTAAATTTGTTTTACATTAAATTATACATAAATATGTGGGCACCACGGGACGGTCAGCAGATGTATAACTTCAAAGTAGGTGGTTATTGAAATATTTTTTAATTAAGCTGGTTGTCGTCCTCGGCTTCGCTTGCGTTTTAAGGTTTGGTCGGCACGGGTAAAAATTTTGTTAAAAGACTAACTTACTAAAAAAGTTTTTTTTTTTGTTTCGTGGATGCCTGCGGTAGAACTTGGCGAAATTTCATAATTATTGGATGAATGGTTTAGAAACGAAGAGAGAACAAACATTCAATCACCCATTTTTTTTTATTAATTAGATGATTAACAAAAAGTTTATAGCATATACCAAATATTCACATCAACAATAAATTCAAATACAAATTTTCTTCTTCAAAAGTTATCAAAAGTAAAAAAAAGTATCACATATATTGATATCTATAGATATGATTTTTTAAATAATCGTATTTTCGATCTGAGAAAGTTAGCAAGTTAGCTAACATAAAATAATATTCAGGATTTTAAAATGTTCCAACATCTTGTGTAGAAACACGATATTTCTTTATATCTATACAATATTTATGACGATGAATGAATCTTGATATAAATATCAATTGAAATAACAAAAGTTTTAACATGAAATAATAATTTGAAATATCAATAATCAAAAATCGCAATATTCTGAATATGATTGAATACTCTTTTTATTGATTTTTAACGCAAGTTCCTTTGAATTTCTTACAGTTGCAGCCCTGAATTGTTATTGATTGTATAATATTTATAAATGTGTGTAAAGGCGTGAGTTCCTTGAAGCTTTAGGCGTACATTAGTGTGCGTAGCATCGAAACGTCACAATCACATCAAAGCAACACAATTTTACTTGCAAGTGTCATGAGAAACAAAATATAGATTACTTATTGATAAATTGAGCATTCAAGATGGCGACTCCATCTAACGGAAGCGGCAATTTGGTAGAAGAATTCGAAGAATCCTTTCAGGTAAGATGAAAAACATAAAATGTTATATATATTTCACAATAACTTTAAAGCCAGTTCTATTTATAACCTCTTCATTTGTATATGTGTGTTATCTGTCAAAATAGTACAACAATACCAACATTACAAATCTAACTATCTATATGGTGTTGCCGTATACGCAAACTTGAAGCTTCATAAGCTAAACTAGTCATTGATGTTGAAAATGCTAAGAACTTTTGTGAGTACGTGACCCGAATTCGCTTATGCGGCTTCGATCGCCGCTAGAGATTTTTGTTGCAAACGCATCTCATTCAAGTCGGCCATTTTACTGATAATGTTTTCTCATTATTAAGAAAAGTTAATCGCGTTTATTTTCGATTGAATCATTAATACACCTCGTGCAAGTGCAATAAGTAACACGAGATATAACTTTATAAATATGGTGGTGTGGACGAACGTGTGAAATTGTGGTTTTCAATGACGAAACATTGTTGATTTGGATTTTTGATCATAAAACACTACGATAATGTCGGTGACCGGGGATGATGTTTGTACATCGAGTGGTGGAGTATCTATCCAAGTGTTTCGCCCAACATGGGATGAATTCAAAGACTTCAATAAATACATACAGTACATGGAGTCGAAAGGAGCCCACAAAGCTGGACTAGCTAAGGTGATCCCTCCTCCCGAGTGGGTTCCACGGAAGAAAGGCTACGACTTGGACGAGCTGAACGTCACCATACCTTCTCCTATTTGTCAAGTCGTCACTGGGAAGCAGGGTTTATTTCAACAGATCAATATTCAAAAGAAATCCATGACAGTGAAACAATTTGCCGTGTTAGCAAACTCCGCTAAGTATTGTACTCCTAAACACACAAACTACGATGACTTGGAAAGAAAATACTGGAAGAACGTCACGTACGTTGCACCAATATACGGCGCTGATGTCAATGGTAGCATAACTGATCCAGACGTGAAAGAATGGAATATTAATCACCTCGGGACGATCCTGGACTTTGTGAACTCTGATTATGGTATAGAAATCGATGGCGTTAACACAGCTTATCTGTACTTCGGTATGTGGAAGACAACCTTTGCTTGGCACACTGAAGACATGGACTTGTATTCTATAAATTACCTACACTTCGGCGAGCCCAAGACCTGGTATGCTATCCCACCAGAACATGGAAAAAGATTTGAACGTATTGCGTCTGGCTTCTTTCCTACATCTGCTAAAACATGCCAAGCTTTCTTGAGACACAAAATGACATTAATATCACCTCAAATTTTGAAACAATATTCAGTACCAGTAAATAAAATTACTCAGGAGTCTGGTGAAATAATGATAACATTCCCGTATGGCTACCATGCAGGCTTTAATCATGGTTTTAATTGTGCTGAATCTACAAACTTTGCAGCACCGAGATGGGTTGAATATGGCAAACGAGCTTTGCAATGTACCTGCAGTAATGATATGGTGAAGATATCCATGGACACATTCGTTAAAAGATTCCAGCCTGACCGTTATGAGCTATGGTTGAAAGGTCAAGATATAGGTTGCCACCCAGAGCAACCAGAAAAAATGGTCCCTGCACCCCATCCCTCTGGTCAAGATATATTATGTAACAAAAATAACACCGAGCTCCCTGAATCATTTATAGAAGCAGAAGTGGAAGGATTAAAGAAGAAGAAACGTCATCCTTTACATTTGAAAAGAGCAATGGCTAGCAAGAGTATATCCGAGGGAGCTATAGCTGTATCTATTCTTGGTCATGACGTTATGGACGATGATGAAATGACAATGGCAGAAGGAGACTTAGATATGATGACCTCAATGAAACGCCCTATGATGCCCATGGATCCAGACGATACACAGCTCGATGCTCTAGAAGACATATGGTTAAAAGGTGATGAAATGGACCCATCTGAAGCCCAACTTCCTGATATTGGTTACATTGATTCCGACAGAGATTCAGATTATGTCGCACCAGCCACTAAAAAGAATACTAAAATAAGGAAAAAACGAAAAGAAAGCATTAAAAAGGAACCAAGGGAGAAGCTTACAAAAGAAGAAGGTGATACTAGTCAAGAACAGGAGAAGGTAGTGTCCCAGCCCAAAAAGCAACGTAGAAAAATGAAATCTAAAAAACTATCTGATGAGCAGTTAGAAGACATGGCAGCGGTGATCTCTAGTTGGGAGTCACCACCTCATGATGTCGAAGATAGTATTAAAATTGAATCAGAACCTGTTCCATCGCCTAAGACTGATCCTTTGCATGAAATACTCTCATCACAATCAATCACATTAGATAATTCAGTAGAGATAAAAAAAGAATCTAAAAAACGCAAATCCAATACAAAAGCAGATGCTGAGAAGAAAGAGAAACCTAAAAAAGAGAGGGTTAAGAAGGAACCAGTGAAACGTGAACCTAAAGTCAAGAAAGAAAAATTGGAAGGGGATCAGAAAGTTAAGAAACCTCGTAAACCTAGAACACCAAAGAAAGATCCGAACTTTGCATATAGTTCACCACTCGAACCTATTATTGATGATCAGTCAAAATTATATTCACAACTAAGTCAGCCGAAACCCTCCACAGCAACTACATCCACCCAACCTTCAACTACTACTCAAAAACCTCCTCAAACTAATCCAAAGACTCCACTGAAATCATATGCAAGTTTCCGCCTAGACTCTAGTCCCCGAGTACCTGCAGTAATTCCGCCTATTAACAAAAACCCAAGTGCATTTCAAGGAGAGTTCCATAAATTTATGAAAACTAAGCAGAATACAGTCGTCGAAACATCAGAATCTTACTCACGTAAAAAGACGCCTCCGAAGAAAGTTATTGTGGAAAGTGTTGAGCTGAAATCTTTCCAGAGTACACCGGAGAAAACTCAAGATATACCATTACCTGTAGGTCAATATAATGACAGCATTTTCCTAGACACACCAATCGATTATAGAACATTTGCACCTCCAAATGCTACGGAAAGATTACATGAAACGATGACTCAACCTAGTTACAGACAGGAGAGGAACCAATGGAGGCCGGAGTACTACCCTAATCCCCAGATACCGACAGTGCAACCAATGTACGGACAAATGAGTTCGAATCAATATTTTAGAAGTCCATACCAGTCACCATGGTACGGCTATCAGAAGTGAAGGCAGTATTTGTTAATTAGTATTACTTAATCGTTCAGAGCACTCGCTAAGCCGGTGATATGTAAAAATGATTTTCCAATGCTAAATTTTATTAAGAGACAATTGTATAATTTAAAAAATAATTTTAAGGTATGATCCGATTATTAATTTGTGTGTGAGTGTTAGAGACTTAAACTCTTATGTACAGATGATAAATAAACTTCATTGAAAATTTAGTTTGAATTTTTCAATTTAGATAAAACCTCTGGATATTTTCTTTTCATTTTAAATTAATATTAACATGAGAAAATGTTTTACTTTTTTTTTTTTTTCGTAAAATGATTATAGTACAAATATTTTTGATTAAGTTCTTTTGAAATTGAAAACAAATTTTTTTTTTTTTTAATTATAATTCGATTCGAACATTGATTTTAATGTTATAATGTATATGTTTGTGATAAAACAGTTCTGCCTAAGTTTCAACTAAGTTTTTATTTTAAGTGATTTAATAATTTTGTAAATTTATAATAAATTATATATTTTGTAGATTTTATAGATTCTTGTCTACTTACTTATTACAGAGACTGAATATTATAAACGACCTGGTAACTTATCAAGAACATTTTTTTTTATTGTTGTCTATAGAATAACTTACTATGGGTCATTTAAAAAGAAACATGGTTTCATATCCCTTGCCGAGTAGCTCTATCTTAAAGGTATACTAGTCGCCATTTATAATTCAATTTTTATTAATACAATATGTATAGCATATTTCGATATGCTGACAAAAAGTTGTTATGTACAGAGACGCAAAACAAAGTACTAGAATTTGGAATCAAATTTTATGTGGTTTTGCTAGTAAAAATATTCCTCATAACTTAAAAATGCCTTGCCTCTTTCTTTGTTGATATTAACCGGTTATTACTGGTTAATGAGTGGCTCATATCTAGATCATTTTTGTATATCATAACTTTTTTTATAGTGTGTTAAAGGAATACAATCACAAGTCCTAGTCTGGATTAAATGTGTCCCGATCCGCTTATTTATAACTATAAAATTTTGACTATACAGTTGACCCTTGGTAACGTTTATTGCGGCAATTTGAATGGATGTATGTTTGAACATGTTGTGACTTATTCGCGCTATTTACTATACCATGTACTTTGTTGGATTACAAGGTACTCCTTAAAAAAGTTTCGGACTACCAGCATTCGGTGGACACCGTGTTACAAAGCGATAACCGCGGGTCAATGGTGTTTTTTTTTTTTGTGATATTAAAGTTATTAACATGTTGAATTAAAGGAAATCCTAATTTTATGTTTATTGATAGCAATGACGTGTCGTTAATTATAATACTTGTATTGTAATCATTATTCGAGATTATCTTGCCCTGGATTAAAAAAAATGGCGTGTTTTAATTCGATCGAGTTATTTAATCTGCGTTCTTGCGTGTTCATCAGTCAAAAATATAATTGTTGGTAAAATTTTAACTGATAGTATGATCGGTGGTATTATTTCATGCGTCAATTATGCGTTGTTATTTAATCTCTAGTCAATATGATTAAAAAAAAACCTGGCAGACATTTCTTTTAATCTACGAAAAAAACATTTTTTTTTTTAACATAAATGATGCAAATGTAATTTTGTAGTAGACAATAAATTTAATGGTTTAGGTAGAGAACAGTAGCTATTAACTGGATTGTAAATGTATAATTTAGTTTTTTTTTTTTTAACTAGGTTTCATACCCACCTTTTCTTAACTAATATTTAAATAATATGCAAATAAGTTATTATTGTTTAATCGAAGTGGTTTAATTTATTATAATCGGGTCATACTTAATTTATAAAATATTATAAATAATTATATTGTTAGTTCTAATAATAGAAATTAAAGTTTGTTAAAATAAGTAATAAATCTATTTGAAATTTACCGTTTTGTTTTCTTATTTAAAATAGTGTTTATTGTTAATAAATTTAATGTAAAATCCCCCTGCTGGGCTGAGGCCTCCTATACCTTTGACGGGAACAGTGACTTATGAAAATTGAATGGTTCTTGTCGTGGTTTGAATGGTTAAAAACAAAAAGCTATGAATATCGAACCACTCTTTCATAGATAAACAAATATTTTGTATTTATAACGCAATGCACTACACATGCACACATGCACGTCAATCATACCCACACACATCACACAAACACACATATACTTTGGCACCTATTCTTCATCGACGATTTGAATTCGTCATTAATTTCTATTATCTTTTCTTTATTTATGTTAGTTAAAAGTATAACATACTATGTTATGGAAGAGTGGGTTCCTCTGACATGAGTAAGTATTATACTCTCTAGAGAATATGTTACGTAAACCAAGATTTTTTGATTTTTGGGTTTGAACTCGCAATCATCACAAAATTCATGCTCTTTTGTATTATTAGACGTTAATATATATATATAATATTCGCTCCCAGGGCCGGATCTACCATATGGCTTTTTGGGCTTCAGCTCAGGGCCCCGTGGATTCAAGGGGGCCCCAGCTAAGTCAAGTCAAAATCAAAAAAAGATAATAATGCGAAAGAATCCATAACTTTATTAAAATAAACAGATCGTATGGTTTGCAGCCCTGCGAGTCCTGCAATTAATCAAACCCATTTAATTAATTTAATTCAAGTCTACGTTTAGATATGTCTTAGGTGGGCCCCTAAGTAGTGTTAGCCCAGGGCCCCCTAAACTTACGGTCCGGCCC
Organism: Vanessa atalanta; assembly: GCF_905147765.1. Classification (NCBI taxonomy): domain Eukaryota; kingdom Metazoa; phylum Arthropoda; class Insecta; order Lepidoptera; family Nymphalidae; genus Vanessa; species Vanessa atalanta. The sequence goes on along the minus strand of NC_061898.1, from coordinate 4,095,941 downwards.
TGTTCGCTCGGTAAGTATCGTACTTTGTAATGAATTAGAAGCGTAATAAAAAAGCGAATAGTTCAAAGCTAAGCACCTAGGGACGTTAAGTCGCATGTTTGGATCCTGTTGGTCTCGTCCCCACTCCCAGCACATGCTTTACGCTTATTTGGAGGGGTTAATAGGAAGTCATTTGTCAAAACAAACAAATAGCCTTTATCATTTCAGTGAGACACTCTGCTGCCTTTCGTCCCTGTTTATCTAAGGCAATGTTTTACTTCTCTTGGGTTAAACTCAACTTTTCAATTTGAACTTCGCTTTCAGAGTTATAATAATTTAAAATAAGTGGTTAAGTTTGCCCATAGGATATTCCCAATTCGATATGAATTAATTTATACCCTATCCGAAAGTATGTTCGGAAATCCAGAACAGCGCGAAAAGACAGAATAATCTGACAGTCGCCCGTTCCAACTTTCGGCGGCGGTTTTTCCGAATCGATGTTACATGGAGAACCTTCCAGAATAGAGCTTACTCATTCTATAATGACGATAACGCTCCTTAAAGCTATTCGGTTTTAAATATGTCCATGAGTAGGGATATGGGGATGTTATGATTTTACACTGCGAAAACTTTACTTGGAAAAAAGACAGATCTAAGCAATGCGTGTATGTGTGACAGGCGTGCTTGAACGTGCTGACAAAACAAGAGGCGTCACCGTGCGTTGAGAAGGAAGAGGTCAAGGTCGAGGTGGAAAGGTTCATAGACCTCGCGAGGCAGATGGAGGCCTTCTTCCTACAGAAAAGGTAATATTTTTATATAAAGTTTTAGTAAATCTATTTAAGATCAAAGATGAGCATGGTATTATTCATGGTTTTAGATTCCTTTTGTCGGCCATGAAACCAGAACTCCTCGTAAAGGAGGACAACAACGAGCTGAAGTGTGAGTTACAGAGGAAAGAAGAATTACTGAGGAGGCATTACGACAAGATTAGTCAGTGGCAGAACCTCCTAGCAGATTTGCAGGTACATGGATGCAATTCATTATTAAAGAAAATGATATATAAATATAATTTATACCCTAAATTACACAGGGATAATGTAGTTTTCTACCAGTAAAGTATTTTTACAGAATTGGATCGTTAGATCTTGAGATCACCCCCTACATACAAACAAATAAAACGTTACCTTATTATTATATTAGTGTAGACCAGTTTAGGGGGGGTGGTTGTTAATGAGGGAAGGTTTTGAACATACAAAAATATTGATTTATGTGTATACTACTATACACGCACTGAATTACGGTCTGACTGTTGTTGAAAGCAACACTAAATATTTTTTTATTCTTAACGAATTCTGACACTTTCTGTTTGGTGGTGGGCCAAAAAGGCATAATTTTTTGAGGAGAAGGTTTGGAGCATATTCTACCGCGCTGCTCCAATGTCGGTTAGTGGAATACAAATGTGGCAGAATTTCGTTGTAATTAGACAGGCTTCCTCACGATGTTTTCCTTCGCCTAGCATGAGATGAATTATAAACACAAATTAAGCACATGAAAATTCAGTGGTGCTTTGAACCCGAAGTAATCGGTTAAGATGCATGCGTTCTAACCACTGGGCCATCTCGGCTCGGCTGGCATAATTATTTACATGCGCACTTTGTTTACATGGTTTAATCATTACTTATGTATAAGTTTGAGTCAATGAGAAATAAGTACCCTATATATAGTACGATACAATATAACTGTAGCCTGGAATTAAAAAAAAAGTAATAATTTATCGTCAATTTGATGAATGTATTTGGTTATATGACATTACAAATTATTACGATTGCATAAGGATCATTTTCGCATACCAAATAGATAAAGATTGATGACTTTTAAGACGCACTTAATTCGGATGCGATCGATGTAGTGTACACAGATCTGTTATAACATAATTAGTATTTTATTTATATTTGATATGAATATATATTATCTGTGTATTTATATATCTGTCATCTCGAGTGACACACATGGCGGAAAGCGCGGGAAAATAAGATTTATAAAAAATGGCGCGCGGTGAAGACGATGTGTTTGCACAGCGAGCTGATATTTAAATATAATATTTACATGTGAACATTACAATCGGTTTTACGAATATTGCCGATGCTACGTCAAGTTGTGTCGTACTGTACTTCCTCGGGTCTAAGAATTCTCCTCAAAGTGTACTCACTCTTAAGATTTTTATTTATTATTTCCCAAGGTTGGTGGCGCTCTGTTGTTGTAAGAGATATTTAATATGACGACCTCCGCGGTCGAGTAGTGTGTACACCGGTTTTCATGGGTACGCCACTCCGAGACCCCGGTACAATTCCCGGCCGAGTCGATGTGGAAAAAGTTCATTAGTTCTCTACGTTGTCTTGGGTCTGGGTGTCTGTGGTACCGTCGTTACTTCTGATTTCCATAACACAAGTGCTTTAGCTACTTACATTGGGATCAGAGTAATGTATGTTATGTTGTCCAATATATTTTATAAACTTTTAATCGTTAATCCTTTAATATTAATATTAAATATTTTCCATAGTGTTCATGTCTATGGCGACCTCTTACCATAAGGCATCATTTGCTATTGTAGTTATGGAATTCGTGAATTGTGTTTGTCGAATTTTGATAACGTATTGTTATAAAACAAAAACATGAATTTGTCATTTAAATTAAGTATTATTTTATGTTATAACCGTTGTTTTTTTATCATTTAGTCATCAAGGTGGATGGTGCATTGTAAGGAATTGTTAATATATAATATTTGTCGGTCCGTCTGAATCATAAAAATACCATAACAAGTTTGCCTATAAAACAGCCGCTCATTCTACGATATATACAATATATACATAGATAGTCTTACTGATATACCGTTTATATATTTCAGTATTTACTTATAAAATTGTCCACGTCTAGGGTCACACGCAGTACAATAAGTGTCAGCAACAAACGCCGCAGCCAGCTTTGCAGCAAGCGGCGTCCCCTATGCAACAGCCGTGCAGCGTGCAGCAAAGCGTTCAGGTAAATAATAAAACCACACACACACAAACACTTAGGCAATATAATTGAGGTTAAGAAGAACGACATAGAAGAAATAGGTAGAGGTGATTGTATATGTTGAACCCAACTACTATAATTAGCCTTTCCATGAATAGCCTAGCCATTTTACTAAATGTTCAAACAGCGCGCGAATGGTATTAATCCAATGCCTCGTCCGTGCATATTATAAAGTAATTTGTTTTATACTCTCTCGAAAATATATATATATAGGTTAGGTTAAAACAAAATTATTAATTTAAATGGAATTGTATAAATTAATCATTCAGACCATTTTTAGTAGGTATGTCAGTTTTTTTTGTGGCTAGGCTGTTAATTGAATTTCTACTAAAGAACAATTCGGAATGTAGATTATACGAAGTATCGGTAAGCAGTTTAGTAGTTTATTTATATTAGTATTCAATACCTTTATGGTGATTATTTTCTAAGCTGAGGTCGTCACAGGAGCCTAAGGACTTCGGTAAGGTTGTATATATCTTCTGAACAGCATACACATCCAAAAACTAAACACCTAACCGGATATATAATCTTCGGTTACAAACATAATCACCTTACTTATATATATATGAAAATAGAGGAACATACTTCTAACATTTTTATCATTTATATAATCTTGAATAGTTTATATTTAATCATATATTTGATTGTGGGACTAGTATATAACAAAAAAATAAATTTAATATTAAATACCTTGGACGGTTGACACTCTAGGCGCAGCAAATGGCGGCAGCGGCGGCGGCGCAGCAAGCGGCGTTACAGCAACAGGCGCTACAGCAACAACAGGTACCGCGGCCCCCGCACCCGCCCGCCTACCCCGCCACCGTGCAGAGGCGGTAGCGTGGGACGTATTATAACCAAGGCCATCACTAGGCTTTTGTTATTTTTAAACTTTTAACATCCGACCGCTGAATGAATTCGTTCAGATCGAACTTAGAAAATCCTATGAGCTTGCTATAAATTATTACTTTCATCATAACAAATCCAGTAATTGATCCAGGATTGTCGCTTGGAAGGGGTTTGACCCCCTCAGAGGGTAGGTTTTATAAAACTAAACACAATATTTTATTTTGCCTCAGGTAGCTCGCTAAAAAGTTTAAATTAGAATAATTATTAATTAACAAGTTAATTTTAAGATTTGTCACGGAAGACCTCAGATGATTTTGTGAGGAGGTTTGAGTCTTTGGACATTTGAATCGTTCCCAGACAATTCATATCGTTATTCATTTAAACAGAAATTGTTATTTGCGCTAAATATACAAGAAAACAATAATTTAACTGCACTGTTACGAAGGTATGTCAACTGTGGGTAATTCTACTCACAAATGGACACTTTATCGAAGTTGAATCGGAATATTCTCGGGCGGGTATCGTAGTTATTAATTAGTAGAATTGTAGCAATACCCCAAAATAAATAAGGAATTGTATGTATTCCTATCTACCCCTCCTTTTAAGCTTATTACTTGAGGTAGGAGTGCGATAATAGGCTATTTGACAATGCGAAAAATAAGTGTCATTTATTGTAATCGGTATATATTATGAGTTTAAAAATGGTTATTTATCAACGAAAGTTGAAAATATAATATCAAAAATCCATAAATTTTAGTAATTTTATACGTTTGTCACGTGACACAAAACGCTCCTGATTGATCGGGTTTATGATATCGTCACTTGTTTGGTAACCTCGTTTGCCTACTGTATGTGGATTATATGTGCCACAGATTACAGTACAGGCAAGTGACGTCACCGACGACATTGCAGCGCCATATTGTCAAAGTAGCGTTTTCGCGCGCTATTTATATATTGAATTTTGAATTTGATACTTTACAGCAAATATGTACCAGAATTTAAAAAAAAACACAACTTTTACTGGGTTCCTTAACCTCTACTCAATAATGTAGAATGGATTTTGAAAACCAGTCAAATGGCCTATTTTAGTCGCTTTTTACATCACTAGGTGGCCCGTTAACCATTGCGCTGTTGACGCTTCAATCGATCCCTTTATTTTTCAACTGTTAATGTCTTATTCGTAGAATCGTTTACCTGTTTATATTTATTGTCTATTAAACGTGATCAACTCATAGGCGTCTGGAACGCGTTATTTTAGCGCGCGGAGTTTAATAGTTGTTATTTTCTGTTAAAGGTGCTCAGTTGAAAATGGCAGTAGGGGATGTAGAAGTTAAGTTCTTAGAAAAACATACAAGTTCACATAACACTTGACCTTTAGGGTTGATTTATTTCTTCAGTGGAAAATATTCCCTGCCAAACAAGAACTGTATTTACCAAATCAGTTAATATAAGGGGAAGTTTACAAAAAAACGACCTTATTGAGAATTCATTTTTTTAATTCGCAAGTTGAGCTTTGTCTAGCTGGGGTAACTCTAAAAAAAGCTAACAATAGTTTGTTGATGTTACTTCTAATTTAGCGATACGGTTATGTAGTAAGGAATACTTGTTAAAGTTATTTAAATAAGCTTTGAATATATTATTAAGAAAGTAGGGGGGAGGTGGTGAGGAGAAGATGGACCAGTGTTAAAACACTCGAATCTGAATAGATGATGGCGGGTTTAAAACTGGCGAAACTCACTTTTTAAATTAATCCCGTGTTCCGCTGCGAAGGGAAATATCGTGAGGATCGTATTCGTCGTGAATATCTCGAGTGTAAGCATGGTTGAATAAGTTCCAAAAACCATCTTTCCGAAATTTGTTAGGGAGGGGGGATTAATCGTCTCGTTTATGTTAATACGTAATTAAATGTATAGTAAGTATATTGTATATTTTGAAATGAACGGAAATTATCGGTAAGGGGTCATTCATTTATTACGTAAGACGATTTAGGGGGGGAGGGAGGTCGACCATGACTTATGTTTTACGATAGTTCTTACGTAAGATAAAAAAAATATGAAAAATATTTGAAAAAACGCGGGAAACTACGCGATTGTTGATATTCGCTCGGATGCGTTCCTAGGGGGGATTCCCGGGGTACTGAGAACCCTCCTAGCTCCTGTGGCGCCTATTGAGGCGGGGGGAGAAGGTGCGCGTAGCGTTGTTTCCTCCTCCCCGGTCTTCTTCGGCGGATCGGGTCTGCAGCAGCGTCCACCTCCCGCTCCCGTTCCGCTGCCTCCTTCTGCGACATAACGTTTTCGCAGAAGGAGCGCATTTCTGACCAGCACGCCTCGCTATCGAGCATTGCGTTGATGACGCTCGGCAGCGAGAGGTCTCCGCCCAAAGACGCCACCAGGGAATGCCTCTGGGGCCCCCACGCAGCACACTCAGTCAGGGTGTGGTACGCCGTGTCCACTGACGCGCCACACTGATGGCAGGAGGGTGACACCTCCCGCCGCGCTATCCCGTGCAGGTACTTCCCGAAGCATTCGTGCCCGGTAAGTACCTGCGTCATCCTGAACGTGAGCGTGCCACGCTTTCTCTTGACCCAGCGACTCAAGTGGGGACGAACCGCCTCCACTGTCGCCAGGCCTGCCGTGGGTCACCCCAGATCCTCCTCCCATCGGGCGATCAGGGCTTGCTGGGCTATGGCCCTGACTCGGATGCGTACCTGTAGAACCTTTGAAATTACAAATAAACACATTTCAAAAAGTTATTACTTTGAAAAATAAACAGTAAAATAAACCAAACATGTATTCATTTTCTTCTTTAGATTCTTACGTAATAAATATTAAACAGGGAGGGAGGGAGTCGGCCCTTTTTATTTTTTCTTATATTAGGGGGTGAGGGGGTCAAAAACTAGCGAAAAGTCTTACGTAATTAATGAATGGTTCCTAAGTTGATTGTAACCTATTCCAAACTCAAGAGGACTTAAGACAAATAAATAACATTTGACAGCGAATTGCCGCGATATCATTGGTCGAGCTTGAATTATCTATGATATTCACTATGGATTTACCAAAAAATTACGTTTTGAACGTTGGCAAAACTCTTATCGGAACTTTGGGAGTAAAATTAATGTGGATATAATAATAAATAAATAATAATAAAAAGCCTTTATTAATCCAAGACATTACATAGGTTACATGTTAAAAAAGTACATTAAGTTAAATAAATACTACAAGCTAAATATGTCATGGCCCCTTTCGGGTATAGGCCTCCTCCAGTTGCCTCCATTTTTTTCTATCGGTAGCTGTTTTCACCCAGTCTCTTCCTGCTACTTCTGGTATGTCGTCGACCCAGCGGGCTGATGGTCTGCCCTTTTTCCTTTTTGCTCCATGTGGATATAAGTTTAGTTTAATAGTGTTGTATTATTAATAACGATATATTAATCAGGAACTCTTAGTTGAGCACAATATAGCTGAGTTATTAGCAAATCGCACGTAAATCTAAGGTTAGTTTATCTTCATTCCAACTTCGATTGGAATAAGGTATAAATGCTTCTTTGACGAAGGTGTTTAGTTCTGGGAGGTTTTTATTGGCTAAATTTTAAGTTCAGCTTCAAGTTAGAACTTTGCTCCCCATAGTTGTTAGTATTTTTTTTTTTAATTCCACTGTAACATTCAGAAGCACTTAATTTTTTGTTTTTATTATTTTGAATTTCGAATACACTTTTTTTTTTATTTGTAATTGAGTTTTATTTATTTTTTCCTGCACCTTTTTGAATTTTTAGATATTTTTTTTTTATCTGCACCATTTAGCTTTCATAAGCGGTAAGTTTTTTTTTTTTATTTATAGTTAATTTCGTTTAGATTTTATTTTTTAGTTTGCCTATTCATTTATTATATTTAACATAAAATAAAAAAAGCAGCTAATATTTGTATGTTATTATTGTTAGTTAAATATTTTTTAATAATTATGTACGATGTATGAGAAATAAAAGTTTTTCTTAAAGATGCAAAACATGTTCATGGCGGGTGGACGAGGCGGTTACGCCGGCGCCACACTGCAGGGACCATTGGCTTACTTGGAGAAGACTGCTACTAACATAGGTGCGTTAGGGTTATTATTTAACATGAAAAGTATTACTAAATAACCAATAGAGGCTTCTAGTTATTTTATAGTATAGCATGTACCTTTGCCAGCGAAATGGAGAAAAACATGAAGCTCAAACTGCTAACTTCAATGATGCATGTTTAAGTGGTATCTTCGTTAACGAAGTCAATCGGTGTTTGTCCATGTTCTCTTGCAGACATGGTGGGACTGGGCGATGGACGAAGGTGACGCGGCCGCGGGAGGGGCAGGGGTCGGGGCCGCGGCAGAGGCCGAGGTGAGCACTCTTTGTATCATAAGTTACTACAACCGATTCCAATCGCAGGAGAACAAATACACAATTTTGATCTTGATATGATAATTGAGTTTTAAATAATCTATGGTATTTAGTGTTGTCCAGTGAACTTTGAAATTGACGTACCATTCTGGAGGATTTATTAAGGGAGGATAGAATATTTAAAAAATATATAATTGACCAATTCGACCATAGACAATATGGATGGTTATAAATAGGGGGTCATTATATGTTGATTTAAATATATATATATTGAATAGTGGCTTATATTTAAACATAAACGTGCTACAATATAAGTTGCTCGCTCAAAGCTTGTCTGTGCCCGCTGCAGGCCGTGGCGCGTCCCCTGAGTATGGCGGCAGCATGACGCCGCCGTAGCGCCCCCTCCCGGCGCCTCTCGCGCACCTCACACACACTCGCTGACTCACACAGTACAGTCGTTCTTTTCTGACTTTAATATATTTGTTTATAATAGTTATTATGTATTTATACAATGTACATACAGATTGTATTATTTATTGTTTTTATATATGACGGCGTTTGAGTGGGAAAATTTACAGGCTGCTAATGCTAAATGTAACTTACATTCAAGATGGCTGCTACGCTACCATCGACGCGACGCCTCACTAGAGCGCCGTTCAACTCCCATTGGCACTCTTTTCCAACCAGTATTAATAAACAAGATGGCGGACCAAACGCCGTCATATATTTAAAATAATCTAAGATCGAGTTTTAGTTTAACGTTACTAATATTAAAAATAACTTATATTCTTTTTTAAAACAAAAGAAACAAGCCAAATATCGGTAATGTTGCTCCTACTTTTAATTATTTATTAATATTTTTGAAGCTTATAATAGAAATAGTTTTTTTTTTAATTTTATGATTATTTTATGTAAACAAATCACTCAAAACAGACAGAATAGACTCCTATTTTTTAATATTTTTTTCTAGTAAGGTACAAAGTGATTTACATCCTAATCATCAAAAAAAAAAATGTTTTTTTGGGAATATACAAATTGTTTAATTGATCGTATGTTAAGTAAATGGTGTCAGTGAGTGTAATCATCCACCGATTTCCATTCCATTTCAGACATTAAATAGATTTATAAGAAATATGTACATTATAATATTTAAATAAAACAAAATTTTAATTTTATATAAAATATATACTATGAAGGTAAGTTCTAAATACAAATAATCAATCATATTTGTAATTAAATTGATGCTAATTTACTTGTGTGTCACAACCATTATTTGACTGATGTATAAAAATACAGATTATAACTGTCACATTTAAATTGACATTACGAAAATAATAATCGTTTGACATTTATAAATAATAATCTTTACAACGGATGCAACTCGCACGTGACATTGGCGAAATAATCTGTGTCTTTTTGACACAAATAAAAGCCAGAAATAAAAAAAAAAAAAAAACAACGGATGCAAACGGTTTTAGTTATTAAATTAACAACATAAGCTTCAGCTCTTTTTAGTTTGAATAACCAAGCTGCCATTTTGCGTGATGGCTACACGTGTAAAGGAATTTTATCTAATAAATAAAGTTGTATATCCTTTGGTCTATTTCTCTTTTAAGAATACTAACGCCATATTGGAAAACTCTTATAAAAGTGACGTTTTCGTCAAAGTTTTTATGACTTATCTGTACCCCGCAGTTTTATGCCTAATTATTGATTATACAATTAAATGTGTCGTTGATAACAGTTTCCCAAATTGTTCACGGCAACTTTTACGCCTCCTCTAAGTTTTAACGAAAAAATCACCTATAATGGATATCCCTAAGTACACGACATTGTAAACCGGGGGCTCACTTCCTAAGGCGAACTTTACGCACGCACGTATTCTGAGCTCTCATGTGACTTGTCCGGGATTTGACACGCTGTCAATAAAGATAAATATTTATGTAATCTTTTAAATGCTATTTCCTTAAATTAGCATGTCAAACCAACAATCTAATAATTTTTGGAAGGAAGTTCTTTTACGCGGGTTACAGTAGAGTTAACGGGCAGTAAAATCGTCTCCTTTTCTCTTTCTGTTGTATACGGTTTAATATTATATCATTTGAACAATTTTTTTGTTATTGTTTTAGTTCGAAAAATACGGTAACAGTATTTTTAATAAGAATTTAGTCATTGTCGTGTAAGGTTTTCTAATAAGTATCCTAAATTTAAAGTAGCCTTACCGGGTAAATGATTTTTTTTATCAACTGGCCACACTGGTAGCCGTTCGGTGGGGCGCGGCATTCAAAAGGGCGGGTTGGGGACATAGCGCGGGAATCGTGCGGACATATTACATATTGAAGTTGCCTAATTTTATTTCAAGAATTGTCAGTTTAATATTTGAGTTTAATTATAACCTTCGTCGACACGTGCAGTGATTCAAAGGGGATTTATTTTTCAGTCGTTTGATTAATCTCAAACGTTATTAATTAATTCCATTTTGTCTGTTATTTCGTATGTAATATATAGCAAAAGTAACTTCGTTCCAACATGGAGTCAAACGACACCTCTCGTTTCGTTATAAAAAAAAAGTACCCATAAGTTATCATCATTTGGCAATCAAATGTATAATTTGTACCGTTCTTTAAAGTAATATTGGCGAAGATTATACGCGCCTCTGGCGGCGAAATTTAGGACTTGTCTAAGAACGACACTTTTTGGTATAAAGTTTAGACGTAATAAGATGGATCACGATTACACAATGAAACCTGTTGCTAATAAAATTAAAAATACGAAAGATCGTTGCGTTCCTTAATGTTGTACTTACGGAGATTCGGGAATAAATTTTCATTTGTTTCCAAAGACAAAAATAAGGAGAAAAATTGGAAGACTTAAGAATATGCAAGTCGATTGACAACATAATTATTGTTTTATCCAACAAGAAACCACCTAGATATAATTTATATTTAATCACTTTTTTTTCGTGGTAATAATTGTGTCGAAAATTGACAGTCTTTTTTTTTTATTTGGCTTTAATTTTGTCAAAGTGTCGTTCTTAGACAGCTTCACAATTTTGACACTTGAGGCGCTAGTTAGAATGTTTGCATCTCCAATAGTTTACTCATACGTAACCGAACATCGTATAAATGTATTGTTTACGTGTATAATCTGTGAAAATATATTTTTTTAAACTCTATATATAAAATTATAATCGTACTGTATTTAAGTAGACCCCAAATCGATATAACGCATTTAATATAAGTCATATTATTCATTAATCATATTTAGTCAAGTGTGTTTTAGAGATTTTTTAGCGAAAATATAACCATATAATATTAAAACGAAGTTTTATTTATTACGTCCCATTAGTTTTAAATATTTTCATCTATACATATAATAAAATTGGAGTGTCTGTTGGTAATAAAAGAACTTATTTTTACTAAATGCATATGTATGTACATATACCAAAAAACATTTTTTACAATTTTCGTCTGTCTGTTTGTTCCGACTAATCTCTGGAACGGCTGAACCGATTTCGACGGGACTTTCACTGGCAGATTGAAGATATAATAAGGAGTAACTTAGGTTACTTTTATTTTAGAATTATATATAGAATAAAAATAAAATCACGCTACAATATCCAAATAACTTAAATTCAAACAACGCGCACGAAGTCGCGGGTACAGCTAGTTTATAATACATCTATAGTATACATGTTTGAATGTCATATTCGTGCTCAGCGAGTTAATTTACATAGGTAAATGCAATGAAAGAAGTGGAACGGGATTACACCTAGTCAATAATCGGTGGCTTAGCTATCGTAGGGCCAGGTGGTGCAGTGCACCAGGGCCCCGGAGCTCAGGGGGCCCTCTAACCTTAGCTTTGAATAGAGATGATGTATGGATTTAGCCTACGGGCGCATTTTCATTGGTCGATAATGCCCGCATTCGGGGTGCGGGAGATTTCTGTAAAGCGTGCCATAGGGCCCGCAAAGAGTTTATCGTTTTCACTGGTCGTCAGAGCCCGCATACGGGGTGCGGGTGATTTCTATAACGCATATATAAATATCAATATATGAATGCGGATATCACCCGCACACGTTTAATCGACCGAGTTATCGACCAGTGGATTTCATAGGTTGTTAGCTCGCATGCGGGTACTCCCCGCAATCGGGCTAACTACCGACTTATCGACCAATGAAAATGCGCCTTACTAATGATAAGTTCAACTCGCTGTATCCTGTTCTTATTCCTAGGTATAATTTTGAAGGGCAATATAAAGTTAAAGATGGAGTGGAAAGGGGGGGGTGAGGGCCCGATGATTTTCTATGCACCGGGGCCCTTGCCCACCTAGCTACGCCACTGTCAATAATACTTTAGCTTATAAGTTTTCTAAAACAAAAAAAACATCGTATATACTAAGATTAAACTCATTTATTAAAATATATATGAAGATATAGTTTTATTTAAATTGAAGTTGTTTTTTTCGACTGTTTAGTAACACTAAGTGGTAATAATGGACTAGTTGAGTGTGCCTGGTTCTCGCTGTAGGTATATCTCAAGTCGATAGCGCCGAGGTTTGTGGTTCGGGTACTTCAGTGCGCGAATTCGCCTCATATTTAATAACTTTTTTTATATTCTTTATTAGAATCGGGCTAAGACACATTTTATCAAATCAATTCAACGAAGCGTTTTTGAATCGTCAATATTAAAATACTACCAACGTTTCGGAAAGCAGCCTCCAGAAGAAACGGCAAGAGACTCGCATAGTTGCTCCTTTCAAATAAACAGATTTACAATGCTGTTTTTTTTACAATAATTATTGTCCTGTGATGGAACCCGAGCCTAAATCCAGGCGTATTTCTTTCTAAAAAGTAAGTAAGTATACCATTGTCCAAAAACGTTCTCTTTACCGTTTGCAAACGGAAAGTAGGGGTTACAAGTTTATTCTTAACTTCTACACTCCTGTGGAGTACTAATGGAGGTTGGAACGCGTTTGCCTAGAAGATGCCTATTCACTCTATGCCTTGATATCCGGATACTTACAACCCTAGTGTCACCGAAGAGCCGAGATTGCTTGCTTGGGTAAAAAATAGCTAGTGTAACGAGCGTCTGTCCTTATCCCTCTTAAATAATACCATCCGTCCATTGGCTCGTTTTCTTTTTTTTTTTTTCAAATAAACAAAGGTAATAAAACACGCTATGCTAATATAATTTATTGTTATCCATAAATAAAACACAGAATACACTATTACTCTTATAATTAATGTTCGATTCCGCAATATATCTGACATTGTTTTAACATTTATACAACCAACTTAAATGCTACGACATATTCACATAGAACGGATTGGCTGATTCAATGAAAACTGCAGCTAGATTCTTGCCGGTTCTTCTTGGTATAATCTGTGTTAAAACCTTTTCTTGGCGACATATGAAACTTCAGTTATACCCTGTACAAGATAGCTTGATCTTTTTGACGGATGTAATTTTTTCTGATCGACATAACTATGCAATGACGAACATATTATTATCTCAATTTAACTATTTTAAAAAATACATAAAATACAAAAGTTCCTAAAGATTCAAACGTTGTCGGAAAATTTTAAGACTTTTTCTATTATATATTATTGCTTCAAAGTAAAATTTAAATAGAAACACTGAAAATAATAGACGCATTGTACAAGCGTCTATTATTTTAAGCGTCGGACCGATGTGAAATTATAATTAAAACGGCATAACAATCTAAAAATAAGAAAAAAAAACACACATAGCGACGTATTCGATATATTCGAATACATGATATATTATTTATATAATGTATTAAATGAACACCCAATCCATTCTACGTTAACACAGAAACCAAGCAACACAACGATAACCACTGAATATTATTACAACTGTAATTAGGGCTAATTAAATTATTTATATTGTTAAGCACTGGTACGACACTGTCTGCAAGTACTACGTAAGCAGACTTAAGTAGGTATATAGGGAGGTGTACCCTCGCCCTCATAACTGACGTCTCTTTAATAATAAAGCCTTTCAATAAACATTATTTTCACGATTAACTCTGTTGAGCGTCTTGTGAAGGATGCATGTACAATTATGATTACATTACGCAGTACTTGGACGTATCATTTGCTTCCTTTGTCATTAAACGAGAATATTACAAATTAAAAAAAAAAAACAGATCTAAAGATATCACTTTTTACATCCTTACTAAAATATATATAGTGTTGCAATTAAAATATTAAACGATTGAAAAGTAAAAATATTATTGTCTTGAATTCATTAAATTGATTTTATTTTTATTTAGGCCTAAGTCGTAGAGCCTTTAAACTTTAACGCCACAGATAAATCAATATTTAACGACATAGACATTTTATACATCTCGAAAAAAAAAGAAGACTATAAACAATTTAAAATGTAAAAGATTGTTCATTATAGCGGTTATTTGATAATTCTTAAATCATGATTACATTTTTCAAGTTATAAAGACACACAGTTAAATTATTTTCAATCTTTCTAATACAAAAATAATATACATCGCTTTGTGTAAAAATGCATTGAAATATTTTATTAATTTATGGTTAGTTTTCACGAATCGAAAAACTCATTAAAGTTATAACAGTCGCATTACATAAATCAAAATATAAATATCACAAAAGAAAAAAAAATTAAGTAAACTTGCCATGTTCAAAATTAAAAATCAGACTAAAATTATAGGAACGATGCTAAGTTCTAAATTGTATTATCAAAATAAGCACCAATTAAGTAACTTGTTATGTCAAAATAAAATCGATAAAAACTAATCGATTTGGGTGAAAATGTCACAAATTAAAAAGAAAAAAAATAATGCCGAATACCGCGAATTCAAATCAAGACACTGAGCGGTCTAACTTATTGTTTGTAAAGACTGCGGTTGCATGAGGAAGTTCTGCAAGGTGACGGATTCGACGGCGCGTCGACCACGCGATCAACGCTTGGCAACTATGATTCAGGACTTTAAACAATATTGCATTGTAAATAGAGTTCACTTTTGCCAATCACACAATTTCAAACCTGTATAATGCTTTGATTATTTATACATATGTCGAGATTATCAGAGCAGAGAACGAGTCACCAAAGGTAGTGGCCAAGACACGCCCACTAGTACAGTAGTATGATTGGCGAGTGTCAAGTAGGGATTGCAATCCGGAGAAACGGATCCGGCATCATTATAAGTCTACCGGATCCGGTACCAATACGCGTACCGGTGCTAGCAATTTTGCCAAAACGATAGAACTGTTAACTGTTGCACGAGTAGACACTTTGAATGCGCTTCTAATTGTTAAAAACTCTTTAATCTAGGCTTGATTAGATTACATCGTTAATGTAGGTCGGATCCGGTCGGTTCGATGGGAATCCGGTCGAATCCGGCCGGATTGCAAGTTTCTAGCGTAGCTGACATACACACCGAGATAATAAAGCTCATTGTTTTACTCTATGTATAAATAATCTGACTCGTAATGTGTATCCGGCCCGCAGAGGACCAACACTAGTCAGTCGCGTATCTTCCGGCCAATGACAAAAATCACACAAACAGACATACACTTTTAACGAAATTAAAATACCACGTCGAATATTCCATTCGAAATACAAATAAACGACCATTCGAATAAATAAAATCGCGACACGAAACTATAATACAAGCGCTAAGGTCTAACTTATCGAATATTTATTATTTTGGCTTTGAGTAAGTACTACGATGCGACGCGTGTTAAGTATACCATCAGAACTGGTTCAGTATATTTTTTAAATTAATTAATTTAAATTATACATTGTTCTTTGTTAATTGGAGATTATTATTGCTGTATTTTAATTAGAAATCTGTTCAGACGATTCAAATCGGTTTAAAGAGAGCGATCAGAAAACGCTTCAGCATGAAATTACCTGTAGAAGGTTCTAGAATTGTTCTCAGAACTTTCTAATGAACGAAATAAAACACGCGCCGAATATTTACCCTTATAAACAAAGTGCTTTCTATATCTAAAAAAACAGTGCATTCCTTTCTAATTCCTTGTTCGGTTCCTTAATCTAGATAGACGCTAGTGATGTAACGATTATCGATCATTTGAAAAGGCGACGCGAATCATCGACATCGATCGCCAATGTGATTATTACCAACTAATCAACACAAACTTAGTATTCGTGGATGTACAAATATTTTTTTTTGTGTTTTTTTTTTAGTTAGTTTTGTTAGTTATAAAATTTGCATAAAGTCGTAATACTCCTTAATACACTCACTATTCCCCTAATCTTACATAAATAGTCGTTACATCACTAATACAATATAATTTTATATAATCCGTTATTTAAACTAGAATTAATGACGGAATTTTTTAAGATGAAGTTTAACGCCACAGAATAAGGCAATTTCTGTTAAGTAATTAACCACTTAAGAAGTTTGGTTATGACTAGGCCCCCTGGGGGCTTTTATGAAAGGGTAGTAGTGTAGTGCACCAACTGTATTTCTCCACTTCTGAGTATTAGATTTCAAAAATGAATATATTAAGTGAATATTAACTTGAGCCCCCTGTTACCAGGGGGCCTTCTATTAAAGACAGAGACCCTGCTATTGGCTAAGGCCCCCTGTATTTTTTATTAATATAATTTAACGATTTCGCTATATTGGTCGAAATATATCAATTCTATTTTTACTATTTCGTAGACACGAGAAAAAATTCCGATAAAAGTTTTCCTATTTTTTAATCATTAGTTTAAATATTTTTTCCTAAAAAACTCCTCAAAATTTTAAATAATACCGTAACGAAAGATTACTTATAGCTCGTCTTGAATTATACAGATACATAGATGACATACTTACGTCTCGATACAATACTGTACGAGACAATTATACCATCCGTAAGCAAAACGGATCGTATTTTGAACGACCGGGCTTAAAACTCTCATGTTATCATTGCGTATAAAAAAAATTTGGCGATTTTTTTCTCTCTTAGAAAAAAATAATTGTTTTTTTTTTAAAAATAACTGTTCGTAGGAGATGAGAATTTTAGTACGATTAAAGTATGTATGATTAGGAATGAGACCGTATAGTAAATACTGAGGTACATAGATTTTGGTATATAGGGAGGAATAATCGTATCACTTGGTGGTGGGGCTTTGTGCGAGCCCTTCTGGGTAGGTACTCATCAGACATTCTATCGCCAAACAGCGATGTGGTACCTAGTATTGTAGTTTCGGTTCGAAGGGTGAGTGAGCCAGTGTAACAGGCACAAGAGACATTTTAGTTCCCAAGGTTGGTGGCGCATTGGCGATGTAAGGAATGTCTATGGTTGGTGGTGTAACCTGATGGTGACGGTGACACTCGTGGCCGACGCCTGGCTCACTCACCAATACAAAGCGGTTCCTCGACGGCTCGCTCAAAACTCGCCCACTAGAAAGTGTGTGAGGTTCGCCTACGAGTCCCACGCGTGGGGCGAGCTCGGCGAGGCGCTAGTGCTTCAACAGCTTCTCCTGCTCGTCGGCGCGCGCGAAGGCGTCCCCGTTGCGCTCGGGGGACGCGCGGGACGCGAACGACGCGCGCGTCACGGGCGACGCCGACACGGGCGGGTTGGGGGACACCTGCGTTAAAGAGGTGCGATCATTAAATAACGTGTAATTTTATACATTATACAAAATTAGAGGGGCAGAAAAAAGAATAAGTGAGTAAAGAAACAAAACGATGTTATGTTTATGGATATAAAATTCACTTGCTGTCTCATTTATAGAGGAAACTGTGATGATAAAAAAAAATAACGAATTCCAGTTATAGAGGTTTGCTTCGTCCCACCAACAGAGGTGATTCAATGCCAAAGTGATGGGACTGCAGCATGAGTTCCAGTTATGGAGGTATTTCACTTATCCAGGTCCCACTTAAACAAGTTTTACTGTATATATATTGATTAAGCTGCCTTGAAAGGCTTCAGATCACAAAGTCCTGAGCTCAAATCCGAAAACAGTTGTTCACTAAATATCGTTATATTCTTACAAGAAATTCTCAGTATACAGAGCGTAAAGAATCACCAGTCATATAATCAGATATATTACCTGTCTCGACGGAGTCTTATGCTCTCCACTGATACTTATATCTTCGTCCACTGACTCCAATAACTGTAACAGACAAATTTTAAGAATTATATTTTCCGAAAAAAACTCATATTGTACAAAACTATGGCAATTGGAGTTTGTATAGCCTCATCCTCCTTTTGAGGAGAAGGTTTGGATGATATTCCACCACGCTGCTCAAAAGCGGATTGTTGGATACATATGTGGCAGAATTTCGTTGAATTTAGACACATGCAGGTTTCCTCAAGTTTCCTTCACCGCCGAGCACGAGATGAATTATAAACACAAATTAAGCACATGAAGATTCTGTGGTGCTTGATTGAACCCGCAGTCATCGGTTGAGATGCACGCGTTCTAACCACTGGGTAAACTCGATTCACAAGCCTCAATCAGGTTGCTGATAGTAGAATTATTTAATTGGACCATATTATATAGACTAATTTAAAGAAACACGAATAAACTTATTAAAATGTAAAAAAGAAACAAAATTTTTATAGTGACTTTTAGTAATAGGATTACTTTTTTTATATCGGGCGAGCATAAGGGGCCTCTTCATGGGAGACGATCTCTACCACCCATAAACATTGGGGCTGTAAGAAATATTAACCATTCCTTACATCTCCAATGCGCCATTAACCTTGGAAACTAAGATGTTATGTCCCTTGTGCCTGTAGATACACTGTTCTCACCATTCAAACCGGAACACAACAATACTGACTACCGCTGTTTGGCGGTAGAATATCTGATGAGTGGGTGGTACCTACCCAGACGGGCTTGCACAAAGCCCTACCACCAAGTACATATATTACTATAAAATAGTTTTCTCTTTTAAATCTTAATAAATCTTTTTAGTGTTTCTGTGATTATGATTTTGGACAACAATTCCAACTGTCCGTGTGCGAATTTGGTAACCAACATTGTATATCTTGCGCTACGAGACTGCACTATTGAATTAGGGTTTTCTAGTAATTGGTATACGATATGAATACAATAGTTCTCTTGGTGTGTGTTTGATCAAATATTGGCGCACATACAACATCCGTCCACATGAACCGAATCTGCAATTGGGTCCAATATGCCATTACATTTGGTTATTCATATAACGATGGACGTAAAAGCGGTGCAAAGCTGACAGTTGCAAATGTAGACGGTCAACTTTATCGGAAAGTTTAAGTACAAAAAGTTCATGTACGAATTGCTATTATTGGGGATATGAACAAACACGCTACGTCAAGGGAAGTATCCCCTTGATACCTTTGGGAGTTTCTACAAGCATGGAATATAAAAGTACATGTCCGGCTTATAGGATACAATATCTGATATGAGCAGAAAATCTTCGCTGTCACCATCTATAAAAGTACTTATTTAAGGAATAAATATTGTAACGTTAATATTTAATACAATAACGTTATGTGTTGTAACGTTACTTAAATGAAGGAATCTGGACATTGGGAAATAAGCATATATTGTAAGGTCGGTCCAAAATCTGATTTCGAACACGAATCGAATCGTTTCGAATTGATTTTTCAAACGATTTCAAAATTCGACGTAGCCGAACCAAGATGTATATATATGTATATATTAACATTATTATGCCAATGATATATAACTTTTATGCTAGTTCTAACTAAGCCTAGACTAAACTAAACTAAACAAACATAGACTAGACTAAAGCCTGCAGGAAAATTACACAAATCTGATTCTAAATATGAACACGAATATTCAAATTGCCGAGTCTTAATTACAGATTTACATTCCGAACCGGTGGGAGCTTCACTTAATATAGTTTGTTAAATGACGATTCAAAAGTTTTTGTAAAATCCTTCTTGAATAAAGTATATTTTGACTTTGATTTTGCCAACCTCTATTGTTTAAATTTAACTAATAACGACCTGTTTAAAACTAATGGTTTATCTACGATTAAAAGTTCAAAGTTCACTAACAATTCAAGTATCATCTCTCTTCTCCAAAAGTCTTAGAATCTTCGAAAGTTGCTTCAGTATCTGCTCAGAATCGTTCATACTTCTGACGTCATTGATGCGTTTACCATTACCATCGATATCAGCATTAACTTTCTTGGAACTGTCGTTTTTTTTCTCATTTCGTTCGGTACTTAAGTCAGAAGTCACTGGATCTGCTAGTTCTGAAGCGTTTTCGTTCTGATTCTCGATATTATTATTAGTATCAGTTGATCGTACGTCAGTATCACGGCAAGCACAGATAATTTCATCCATAGTTTTCATTTTTGGACCATTTGTGTCAATCAAAGTGTTATCGTATTCGGAATTCATAGATTTATCATTTTTGTCCGTTTCCTTCGTATCATCTGGTCCGTGGAGCGTTAAAAGTGATTTCTCAGTGCGAAATTGCGTTTTCTTTTGGTCTGAATCGATTGAAATCATTTAGTGATATTACTATAAAATAATATAACGGCCGTAATATAATGACTAGCCAGCTTTTCGGTAAGTGGTCACCGCTGCTCATAGACATTGACGCCGTGTGATATTGTTAATCATATCGTCCACCTTGTGAACTGTAAGAAGTTTTGTCCCAAGTACCTGTTACACTGGCTCACTCACCCTTCAAACCGGAACACAATAACCCAGGCTTACACAAAGCCCTACCACTAAGTAAAGTTTATTTTCGATATCTCGGTTTTGAAATATATAATGACTAGATTAACGAATTAAATCAAAGATGTTAAATTCAATGATGTAATATTCCCTTCAAAGTGGACTTCAGCAATACACGATATTAAATTCTGTAAACTTGGTGTGTGAAAGAGAGAGAAAGAGAGAGGGAAAGAGAGTAAGCTATTCGTTAAACTGAACCAACCTTTCTTCCCTTCTTCCCTACTCGAACGAGGGGATTTACTCGTGACATCGCTTTGGCTTAGCGACAATGACCTTTGACGTGATCTCTTCGACGAACTCGGCAAGTGCTTTATATCGGAAGGGTCGTACAGTTCCTCGGTACCGTCTTGCTCGTTCGACAGTATCCTTTTGAATGTTTTCGCGTAGAAATTCTTATTTTTATACGTTAAATCGTCCAAGTTTAAACTTTTTCCGTCGACGTCCGTGTAACTTTTAGTCGTGAAATTCGGCGGATTTTCCAAAACTTTAGTCTCGTTTAATTTCTTAACGGTTTCCGATCGATCGTCGACCGATTTCGTCGAATTTGCAGCGATCACGTCTTTACTCGAATCGCGCAGTAACAGTTGGGACCAATGTTTGGCGTTGTCTGTGTTCGGTGACCAATCGGTCAAATACTTAGAAGATGTCGCTTGGTCATTTGACTGGAAGTTTGGCAAACTTTGCGACGTATCTAATTTCAAGGATACGTTATCTATATTCGAGACTGAATCGTGTTTCAAAGATATGGACGAACTCATATTACAACTCGAATCATATTTTTTCGGATCTTGAATTAGATTTAATCCGATAGCTTTTTTTTTAGTCTGAAATTTATATAGTAGCCTTGAAGGTCATCACACTAGTAATGACCTCGTTTAGTTAAATGTATAGACCACTCCTTACTAACTGTAAGATTTAAGATCCTATAATTTTATTTCTTTTTTCAAACTGACGGTAAGTGGTCACTACTGACCTACTGGCCATCTCCAATGCACAACCAACCTTGGGTATTATTATGGCCTGTAGGTACTCTGACTCATTAATACCTAGACGGGATTGGAATAAAACTTCCTTGGAAACTTGTTATAAATAAAACTTTTGATAAATTTTAAGTCGACATATAAATTAATTATATCATACTAACATAAACGTCCAGGTTTCTCGTCAAACTCAATGTACTCGGCGTAGCGAGTTTTATCGGTAATTGGTTAGCACTGCAAGAAGGATGTAAGGACTGAAGAGGAGAGAGGCTTTAATGTATATATATGTTATATATATATAAATAAATAATAAATATTGGACAACATCACATACATTACTCTGATCCCAATGTAAGTAGCTAAAGCACTTGTGTTATGGAAAATCAGAAGTAACGACGGTACCACAAACACCCAGACCCAAGACAACATAGAAAACTAATGAACTTTTTCTACATCGACTCGGCCGGGAATCGAACCCGAGACCTCGGAGTGGCGTACCCATGAAAAGCGGTGTACACACTACTCGACCACGGAGGTCGTCAAATATATATGTTAACGGATATTTGTATTACGTTTGTTTATAATAAATCTGGACAGATTTGTATTGATGATAACGTGATCATTTTATTGTAAATTATTCATGTAGAGTGGAGTAATGCAACATCCTGTAAATTACCATTGCTGGGCTAAGGCCTACTCTCCCTTTGAGGACAGGGTTAGAGCATATTCCACCAAGCTGCTCCAATGCGGGTTGGTGGATACACATGTCACATCATTGAAATTGGTTTCCTCATGATGTTTTCCTTTACCACTTACCGTTATATGAATTATAAACACGAATTAAGCACATGACAATTCAGTGGTGCCTGCCTGGGTTTGTACCCGCAATCATCGGTTAAGATGTACGAGTTCCAACCACTGGGTCATCTGGGCTCTTTGTTAAACTTATTAGATTATAATTGTATGTTTAAATGTCACATTGATATATCGTACCTTATCGACTTCAGTATCGAACTGCTCGTTCGTAGCGCCTTTCGATAGCGCCCCCTTTTCCATGAGGGTCGCCCTCTTAGCTGCCAAGTAGAGGGACCTGGAATGTTGCAATGAAGCATTATTGGCGTTAGAATAACTGAGTAGGTGGTAATGGTTTTATTAATAAGTGTTAAAATTGTTGTGTTTTAATATGTTGCCCCTGGGTTAGCCCGGGCCCCACCGCGCAGGCGGCACAACCCCGCCCATTGGCGTGCGGGTGCGTGCGTGCGTGCGTGCGTGCGTGCGTGCGTGCGGCGTACCTCCTGACGGCGAGGTAGAACACGTCGGCGACGGCGCGCACGGAGTAGTCGGGCACGAAGGTGTGGCGCAGCATCGCCTCCATGCTGATGTTCTGCAGCGAGCCCATCGCCGACGGCGTCGGGGACTCCGCTGGGACAGACGGGCGGACAATCAAACCAAAGTATTGTTGTTTGGTGGTAGTGTGGGTGGGTTGTACCTACCCAACCAGGCTTGTCAAAATATTCCCCCCACCAATTCAATTTATTATAAATTATGATAATGACAGTCTTCTGTAGCCAAAATACGATAGTATTTTTTTGTGATATTTTAAGAGAGATTATATAATGCAAAACTTTAGATAGTTTTTATTTTTAATAATGACCCGGGCCCAGATTTTCTCTGGATCCGCTTAAAATGGTTTAATTTATATAAATTTCAATGTGAGCTGGGTCTTTTTCAAACCTGGCTTAGCGGGCCAAGTAGCAGCATGTTAAGTATAGTAGCACTGTACAAACGAGGCAGTCCAGCTGTTAACATAACTCACCGATCCCGAGGTTCTGCGCCAGCGCCTGCACTCCAAAGTAAGTGAAGGGTCCCGCCTCGAACACCAGGTTCTCCTTTCCAACCGTCACTTCCACACGACCCTCTAGGATCAGCGCGAAGTAGTCCGCCTGGGGAGGAGCGAGGAATCAACACACAATGTTCACTTCGGTGAAGTATACTAATTCACTTGACTACTTACATCAACTTTAATTTTATTTTTAGAGATTTGATCACAAATTCCCAAACATTCAAAACGTAAGTGTCTGCGAATTCATAGTAAATATCATAGACTAATCAAGAAATTGACCAAATATGACATTTCAATCCAAGGTCAAAGTTGTTTATTTAGCTTTACTAGGCGATATATATGTGTGTGTGTGTGAGAACTTGTTCTGAATAAGGTATAAAGTCTGTTTACCGGTTTTCCCTGCTGATAGACGTATGTGCTGAGCTCCTTCTTGGTCTTCCCTTTCATCTTGATGTGCTGGATGACGTCCTGCCTCAGCAGGCGACGCAGCACCGTCTCCGACACGGAGTCGGGCTTGAAGTACTCAATGCCTGGAAATTGTCGATAATACCAATTAACATATAGTCTATAAGTAGCAAACTTATAGCTTGAGCGAAATGGTTCTTTCTGGCTTTTTTCTTTAATTAAAATGGTGGGTTTACTCTTTTGTAAACAAACTCAGTTTGTTGCCGGTTTCAAGCTTGCCGGAACCGTTGCTAGCTTTAATTTAAAGAATATTATGTTGTTTTTTTTTTAATTTTATTTCCCGAAAATATTTACACTTAGCAGGATTCTTTGAATTGATAGAGCAGGTGTGCTGTTTGCCATTTTTTTGTTCTCGCTGGACAAAAGGGTTTATGAGTTTCCCCCACATAAAGTGGGAGGTATATGACACTCACTGGCACTGAGTGCGCAGGAATCCCCACTAAAATCCAGCAGTACCCATTCCCATACATAAAGAGCGAGGTGTGTGGAACTCACCGCCGCTGAATGCGCTGGAATACCTACTCAAAAACCAGAAGTACCCATTCCGTATGTTCAAGGGACGTCTGACCCGCCTATGCGAGCCCCCATCCCCGGGTGCGCCTTTGATGCTCAACTCCTAAGATACTCACTCGTGCTGAGGAACTGGAATGTGGCCAGAGTGAGCTGCGGAGATATATGGATGCGTTGGTGTTCGTGTCGCTCCGCGAACGCCGCGAAGTCCTGCAGCTTGTGCATGGGTCTCTTGCGACGCCGTTTCGTCCGATTGTCCACTGAAATGTTAAGCATTTATTTGGATAAGAGGCGCTATTGAGTTTCTTGCAGTTTGCAGTTTTTTTTACAGCAACACACAGACAGCTTTTATATAAATTCCAAACATTTTCTTCACTGTGACTAGTACGCACTTGCGTATATTTACGTATACATGCGTACCGAGTTGCGGTCAATTGTCCACAACTCGTTTCGGTCGAAAGCGAAGGACATGAGCTGACTTATGTAAAGAAATGTTTTTTTTTAAGTAACTTATTCGGACATCCTTTGTTTAGTGGTCCATAAAACGACAGTATTATTTACCTAATTATGAAATAGATTTAAATAATTCGTTGTTACTTCTACGGTATAAAATCTATTGGGACGACATTTTGTTAAGCTGCGTCGAACGAAACGCGTAAGCGCCATGAAATTCACGGAGCTTACAACGTTTTGGTCGCGAGAAAACTATTCCCTATGATCGATCTAGCGCTTATGTTTTAATAGTTTGATTAGATGACGTAATAAAGATCCATCGCTGCAGCGAACTTTAGTTCGAGCTCTTAAGAGTATTTCAACAAATTGTTTCCATGAACTTTCTTGTCTAGTACCATAATCAATGTTTAAAACCGATGGTACCACTATGAAATTTACGGTACCATCATAGAGTCAGTACTCACTGAACACATCGGTCTCATCGACAATCTCTGCTTGTATCATCTCCTCGATGACGTCTTCTAATGTGACCAAGCCAATGGTCTCGTAGAAGGGGTCGCCCTCGCCCTCGTTGTTGATCCGGTGGACGAAGGCCATGTGACCCTTGTGACCTGGACAGAGAAGGTCACATAAATGGTAAATTCAAAAAAAAAATCATAAGCGTCGGGGTTCCTTCGGAGAACGAAGTTGCCTTTAGAAAATGTTGAAATAAAATTGTTATTAAAAATCCCCTGGGAATTGAATCTATATCAAACCAATAGAAACAGAGGGATATGTCACCTGGTGGGCATAACGCTTTCCTCACGTGACGATACGTGCCAGTTCACTCGACTGATACAAATACAAAAACATTGACTTCCAAAACACAGCAAAAACTTGTTTAAAATTTAGGGCTGTGATACCACAAAAAAAAAACCTAAAAGAATTTATAAATATGCTTACTTCGAATAGTATAGAGCCGAGATGGCCCAGTGGTTAGAACGCGTACATCTTAACCGATGATTTCGGGTTCAAACCCAGGCAGGAACCACTGAATTTTTATGTGCTTAATTTGTATTTATAATTTATCTCGTGTTCGGTGGTATATGAAAACATCGTAAGGAAACCTGCATGTGTCTAATTTCAACAAAATTCTACCACATGTGTATTCTACCGACCCGCATTAGAGCAGCGTGGAGGAATATGCTCCAAACCTTCTCCTCAAAGGGAGAGGAGGCTTTAGCCCAGCAGTGGTAAATTTACAGGCTGCTAATGTAATGTAAGAAAGGATATATATGAAACTGAGGCGAATATAGATCAGAACGTAATTTGACAAAAATGTATGCTAAGGCGATCCCGTGGCTCTTCCAAAGATACGGAACGGGTGCCGCTGGTTTCTGTATTGGGTATTCTGGTGCACTCATTGCCGCTTTCTCATACTGCACTCTTCGTGCAGGAGAAACACGTAAATGCGTTTTTCAGTTATAAGGAGTTTTATAGCCTCTACAAATACTAATCCCATTGATCGTATACCACTCACCTTCCTTAAACTGCTTGAACATCACATCCAGAGTGACATCTTCAAAGACGAAATTGCAAGGGTTCTGGTAGTACTGGCAGAGCGTTTTCAGCGGCGTGTTGTCGTCGGGGTCGACGAAGGCCAGGTCCTTGATGAACAGCACCGTCACTATGTTTTCGCGGGTAGCCTCGTACACCGGGATGCGGGAGTAGCCTAGGGGGGAAATCGTCGGTATTTATTTTACATCATCATCGATATTTTTTTGCAAATGGAACCGATGGTAAGTGGTCAGCAGGGCCCAAAGGTGCGCCACCAAATTTAGGAACTAATATTTTATGTCCCTAGTTGAGTCCCTAGATGTCCGTAGTTATAATGACTCACTCCTTGCACAAAGCCCTAACACCAAGTAAATATCGACAAATCTCTCCACTTTTTCCTATCTCTGTTCAGTTTTCGTCTGTCTGTGCCTATTCTTTTGACCAATTCCATTAAAAAAATACATATTTTGAGGCCTATACTCGCAAGTCGAGACTTTCTAAATTTAAAGTTATTACAACACTAATCGAACCTAATTAAGAGAATAGTATTTAATTGTTTTATTGCAGCAAAATGCGTTCCTTGTAGCCGACAAAAATGGCGATCATTCCTGTTAAAAAAAGATTTTAAATTGTTTGGAGTTCAGAAATTTCACCATTTGAACCAAAGTTATGCAAGCGTATGATGCAATAAAGGTAGCACGGTGTAATTTAACCGGTAAAAAGCTAATAAGCTGAGGAAAGATACCGTAAAAAAAGTCTCATGCCTTATGTTGATCTTTTTATTTTAAAATATTTGGGGTACCAGTTTGAAATTTCTGTATATTGTCTTTGTATTGGTTAACCCTGAATTTAGGCTGTATAATAAAAATATATTCTATATAGTATAGGCATCCTAAACTAAAAAAAGGGGTAACATACATACATGAGGGCTATTTGAGCTCCTAACTCATAACTCTGTTTGGGAATAGGATATATATATATATATATATATACAAGACATATATGGATATATATAGACTAAAAACTATACTAATATGTAAATGCGAAAGTTGTAGTCTGTTGCTCTTGCAGCCAAAAACTGAACCGAATTTGATGAAATTTTGTATAAAGGAAGCTTGAACTACAAAAAAGGCTATTTTTTTTAAGCACCTGGCGGGATTATTCTCTCCTATAACGCAAGCGAAGCCGCGGACGACAACTTGTATATTGTCAAAAATGAATCAGTATATCATCAAGAATGTGTATCGTTAATAAAATCGAATATTCTTCGAAGGTCGTCCGCACGACAAAGTCATAATTCGTGATCTACTAATATTTAGTGCAAATCAGTGACGTCATTGACGTTAACCCGGTAAGTGGAAAAACGAAGTTTTGATTGCGAGAGGATGATGCCATCGTATAAAGAATCTCATTATCTGCCCCGAACTTCAATTTTTTGGAGTTTCTATACGCGTTATTAAAAAAAAAGACAAGAGTGAATATTTATGACGTGCGCGCACGGTGACGTGGAAACTACACGATAAAGTTATTTTATTTTAAAATGATTGTATTGTTACAAATTTCAATGTATGTTAAAATAAAAACAATCGTAATAAATGTAATTATTATTAATAATTAAATGTACAGCCACCACCGGTTCGAAAAGTAGATTCAACCGAGAAGAATTAACAAGAAACTCAGTAGTTACTCTTTTCCACCATTTGAATTACAGAGTATGTCACTAAACAACATTTTACCAATTCCATACAGCTAAAAAGCGCTCTAATCTGAAACCGCCATTAGTAAGCCATAAATAAGGACTGTAAGGTGTAAACTGTATTGGCGCGACTTGTAATTTGTTAAAAGTGTTCGTTGTGTTTTATGTTGGATTTGCAAACTTTACTGAGTAAGTAGTTTACTTCAATATGTATGATTTGGTGGTTTATATATGTTAAGATAAATTCGAAATTAGCTATTTTTGGTTTGTTAATAAATTGTTTTAAGTAAATAATATATTTTTTCAATTTACTTCACTTCTAAGCACTAAGTACGTAGTATTTTAACTTTGCCGTTTCATAGATTCAAGTCATTTGTAAAAAATACCTTGATAAAGATGGCATGTTCTTCGATACAAGATTATATAGATGATAAAAAAGCGTGAAGCTATTGCATGTTGACTTCCAGGCAGGAGACATAACCTACATATATAATTGTATTTAACTAACACGACTGTATTTTTAGATGTTGAAAAAGAGTAACTACTGAGTTTCTTGCCGATTCTTCTCGGTATAATCTACATTCCGAATCGGTGGTAGCTTCACTTTAAATAGTTTGTTAAATGACAATTCAAAAGTGCTTGTAAAAGCCTACTTTCATAAAGTATATTTTGATTTGTTTACTATATAAAATAATAAACGCGCGCGTAGGACTCGCACACGAATAGTTCCGTACCATTATCTATAAAAACGGAAAAAAATCCTGTTTGTTGCACGGAACTCCCCTTAAATATTTGTTTTATTATTCGTTATAGCGGCAACAGAAACCCATTATCTGTGAAAATTTCAACTGTCTAACTATCAGCTTGGTGAGACGGACGGATGGACAGACAGCGAATTTTCAGTAACAGGATCCGTTTTGCCCTTTAGGTACGGAACCCTAGTAATGATATATACAATTACACAATAAATATTTTGGCATACCAACGAAGTGAGCTATGTATAGAAATTGTTTACGTTACATTATTGGACGTTCTCCAACGCGGAGACCTAAAATTAAGACCACCATTAATTCATGGTTTTGTCACTGTCGACGTAGCAAGCTTACGTAACACGCAAGTTATAATAATAGAGACGTTTATATTTTCTTATGTGATAGGTGGCAAACGAGGAGGCTCGCCTGATGGTAAGTGACTACCACCGCCCATGGACATCTGCAACACCGGGTGCGTTGCCGGCCTTTAAGGAAGGAGTACGTTCTTTTCAGTTGATAAACCGGCAGTACCACAGCTGGGCATTAGGCGTTTCTTATGAGGCCAAGTTTGGAAACTCACTATCGGGTCTACCCACTTATATGTAGGTTTTATATGTAGGTTACATATAGCCTATTTCAATGGAAGACGGAAAAACGATAAACAAACCAAAAACTAGAATTATTTAATGTATATAAGTATAGTTATTATTGGTTAAAAGATCTTTTTAGAGGTAACTTTGTGATTTTTTTTCTATCGTACCAAATTAATTACATCATGTTTTCAAAATAACAAATACTTAGCATGTATCCTGAAGATTATCATATATTTTTTTCATTTGGTTTACTGCATTGGATCATATACTTTTTTGCATTATAAAACTTGCATTTAGCTCATGTAGTACCCTTAAGCATTCCATGTGATTTGCTAATAACTCATCTATATCGTGCACTAGTGAGAGTTTATGATTAATGTATATTTATTTATAATATTATATTACACTTAACCACTTATATTCACTTCAATTTTACTTCCAAAATTCCGATAACAGTTTCGTCGACGTTCAAAACGCCATTTTTTCGCAAATCCACAGTGAATATCATAGATAAATCAAGCTCTCGACCAACGATATCGCGTCAATTCGCTGTCAAATGTTGTTTATTTGGCTTTTTGTCCCCATATGGTTGGGATAGAGTATACATGATATTTTTTGAGCACGGTTTTTTTAATTATACAGTTAGGCGGACGGGCAATTAGGTTATTCGATGGTAAGCACCACCACTAGCTCACTGGCACTGTAAGATATATTAATCATTCCTTAAATCTCCAATGCGCAATCGACCTTGGGAACTAAGATGTTATATCCCTTGTGCCTGTAGTTACACTAGAAACTCCTAACTAATATTATAATTTATATATTATTAATATAAAGGGTTAGTGGTGTTTGCAGTGTTCTTTTACTATACATGAATTCCATCCGCTGGTTATCTGGCGTGGAAAAACGTTTCGTATTGCAAACGGAATAGAGTTCAAATTTCTTCGGTTTCTTTTACAGTAAAAATGTTGCAGTGTGTTATTTATTAAATTTCAAATAGGTTCAACATAGATGTTACGTCCCTCGTGCCTGTAGTTACACTGTCTCACTCACCCTTCAAACAGGAAAACAACAATCCTAATTATCGCTGTTTGGTGGTAAAACATGTGATGGGTGGGTGGTACTTACTTAGACGGGCTTGGCCAGCGCCCTATCATCAAATAAATGTCCATGTGTCAGCTTGTACTAGAGAACGAAGAATCTTCGCCTTAAGAAAAGAAAACCTTGGGCCACTTTAAATATTCCAGTCATTCTTCCACCTCGACCTCATCCTGGATTAAATACCAAACGACTCACCAGACTTGATAATTTCCGACATAGTCTCGAAGTCCAGCACCGACGTGATTGGCAACATGAACACATCCTCCAGCTTCGTCATCACGTCGGAGACCGTTTTCTTGCGGAGTTCGAGGGCACCGGAGATGATGTTCACTTCGTCCTTGTCCAAGTCGTTCACGCCCGTTGTTACCTGCACAGATTCATGAAAAATGTGAATAAACCTTATATTGATAAGAATCGATATTATAAAAAAAACTGGATCAGCGATAAAGTTATGCAAACCCTTGAATAATAATATAAAAAATTCGCGAACCGATACGGTGAGTTTCGTTTGTAAAACATTTCGAGTTTCGAGTGCAAATAAAACAAATAGTAAGGGTGAAAGTGACAGTGGTAGTGGTGACCAGTGTTTACGCAGCAAACGTACGAGAAAGGAGGTAGTCCGATATGGACACTTCTAATGCCGACAACATCTACCCGCAAACGTCAGTCTCGTGAACAAGACATTCGTAGATAATGTCGAAATATCGAGCTCCACCTTATAATAATAAAAAACATGGTAAATATCCCGTTTTAAATACTGTTAGTAATAAAAATAACCATGTTAATTTAAAAAAAAAATATTTGTTTTTTAAAGTATACTAGCAATGCCCCAAATTAATTAGGGAGTTACTAATATTACAATTTACCCCTCCTTTTAAGCTTATCGCCTGTGTCAGGAGTGGGGACGACAATGGCCCATGGGGTCAGGATCGATCCTGCGACTTTTTACACCGCTAGACGGCCCG
The DNA here is from genome assembly GCF_905147765.1 of Vanessa atalanta. Classification (NCBI taxonomy): domain Eukaryota; kingdom Metazoa; phylum Arthropoda; class Insecta; order Lepidoptera; family Nymphalidae; genus Vanessa; species Vanessa atalanta. The sequence goes on along the minus strand of NC_061898.1, from coordinate 4,064,060 downwards.
TAAACCATTGCACTATTTTAAGGACAGGACAGATACCATTTTTTCATGACTAACACCGCGACTAATTGTCGACTGCGGCTTTGCTCCCGTTTTAGGGATTAGCCGTCAGGTTATAATAAAGGTAGCCTATGTCCTTTCTTAGGGTTAAAGCTTGCTTCATAACTCATTTGAAAGAGCAATATACAGACAGAGTTTTGGTAAGGAATAAGTTGGCGGACGAGCATATAGGTCACCTCATGGTAAGTGGTCACCACCGCCCATCGACAAAGGCGCTGTAAAAAGTATTAACCATTCTTTACATCACCTATGCGCCACCAACCTTGGGAACTAAGATGTTATGTCCCTTGTGCCTGTATTTACACTGGCTCACTCACCCTTCAAACTGAGACAACAAAACTGATGAGTGGGTGGTACCTACCCAGACGGGCTTGCACAAAGCCCTACCACCAAGTAAATCGCATTTATAATATTAATTTAGACATTATTTATATATAAAGATGAACATAGCATACCTTCACCAGCTCCTTTAGACGTTCTCTATTATAGACATTACCGATTTCCTCGCCGAGGAAGTAGTCGAGGAGCTTGCTCACCGGGAACGCTAGGGGCGCCGTGAGGGCCATAACTGCCTGAAAATATATACTAGTATAGTACTTAGCATTTTGTAATGTTATGTTTCCTATTTATATGTTATTTATTAATACATATATATTTTTAGTGCCTCCAAGTGTCTTTTAAGTTTTTGCAACACATTTTTACATAAGAGGCGAGTACATAAGGGCGGTTTCACACGAACCGCGTTCGCCTATTGTAACAATACTGTAACTGAAATGTCAAACTCATTAATTCTCAGATTGTTAAGTTACAGACGAATGTTTCCGTTCAGAGACCGCCCTGACAGGAGCATAAATATTAAAAAAATAACACTTACTTTAGTTATCATGATACTTTTCGCCCCAACCATGAGTCCGTGTCTCGAACATATCGCTTGAGGCGTTATCTCGCCGAGCAATACGATCGACAAAGTCGAAAATATAACAGCGAATAGACCAGACGTCAGTTCGTCCAACAGTATCGTGAACGTCGAATTAACGGCGACATTCCCCAGTAGAATGCTGCACAGCAAGTAGTTTCCGTGATCACGGACCGGCATTATCGCTCTCGCGTATTTTCGCTCCTGTTCCGTTCCTGTATTCGATATGATCTTCAATTCCGTCCGGTCTAACGACATCAAACCCAAGTTTAAGCCGGAGAAAAGCGCAGAGAACATCAGGCAAATCATAATGAGGGTCAACGAAACCCATAACGGCAGCAACTTGCTGTGGATCGCGATGACCTTCCAATGTTCAGTTCCTTGGTGTGAAAATTTCTCCTCGTCATCCCCGGGATCGGTGATTCCGGGCTTCAGATTCTTCGCGCATATGTATAGCTTCGGGGCGATTAGTGCGGATGGCGTGGTTACGTCGAATAACGCTGACCTTTGAGTCACTGATCCCTCCACCGCCTGAAAGCGAGTTAATCGTGACTTCTAGGACAAATGATACGGACTATTTCTAGCCAAGTGGTATATGTGTTATGTTTTCTTCAAGGCTTTTAATTATTAATGTGTACGATAGAATGATTTTTTTACGTTTGCTGGTAAATTTGTACATGAATTACAAAAACAATTAAACCAATGAATATTCAGTCGTACTAACATGAGTTTAAAGATTGGACTGGGCTTTCTCTCATTTCTCACAAATTCGATAATAATTTTCGATCGCAAAATAAGTATCGAGAAAAGGAAAAGTCAGCCGTTGAAAAATATACTCTAGAAATATACCAAAACAGTGCTGCCCTAACAATTGAACGCCCTGTGAGATTTTAAATATGAAATGTACGATCGTTTGATGTACGTTCGTGTTGCGAGTATAATAATTTTATAGTTTTCTTTATTACTAATAAAAATGTTTACATGATGTACGAAACTAATGCGCCAATAAACTAATTTACATTTGCCGAATTTACTAACATGTGATAAATTTAAATGGAAATCAAGCAATCAAAAAAATAGTTCCCATTACAGAACAAACAGTTTTACCTAATAATTTTGTTCAGGGGAGATCCTTTCGAATATCAATGTTGTCAGATGGAGATAATTAAACAATAGCTAAAAAACGTTTGTGAGGAAAATTTTTCGTAAAAAGGTAACATTTTGGACATTGGTTTAATTTAAATGGGGGAAGTAGCCTTGTATGAATTTAGTTCGCACTTAGTCTGGCTAGTTAAACATACATAATGATATTTTGAACATTAGTTTATTTTAAATATAAGCATCCGTTAAGAAAGATTTTTTACAAATTTCAACCATAATGGGGGATATGGGAGAGGTCGCTTTGTATAAATTCTGACATACATACCAAGTATTCGCCTTTCAGAAGGAATTTACAAGGTTGTCCGAACGGTAGAGGGTCGAGTGTAAATGCAATCACCGTTTTTTCAGTCAAACCTTGACCGAAAAGCCTGAAAACAATCAGAACATAACCCCGACACTTCACAAACACTTCAATCTTTTTATTTACGGATAGTTACTATTTTGATTTTAATATTGGTGGGCTAACCCCACCTGATAGTAACTGTTCATCACGTAAGAAATATTAACCATACCTTACACCGCTAATCTTGGGAACTAATATGTTATGTCCATTGTAGTTACACTGGGTCACTCATCCTCTGAACCGGAACATAACGATACTAAGTATTACTGTTTGGCGATAGATTTTTTTAAATGATATTTGTAGGGGGCGGGGCCACCTGATGGTAAGTGGTCAATATCGCCCATAGACATAAGTGCTATAGGAATATTAACCCTTCCTTTCATCGCCAATGTGCCACATGGAACTAAAATGTTATGTCCCCATTGCCTATAGCGACACTGACTCTAGGGCCGGACACTAAGTTTAGGGGCCCTGGGCTAACAATATTTAGGGGCCCATCTAAGACATATCTGAACGTAGACTTGAATTAAGTTAATTTAATGGGTTTGACTAATTGCAGGATTCGCAAGGCTGCAAACCATACGATTTTAGTTTAATTTAATAAAGCCATGGATTCTTTCGCATTATCGTATATTTTTGACTTTGACTTGACTTAGCTGGGGCCCCCTCGAATCCACGGGGCCCTGGGCTGAAGCTCAAAAAGATAAAAGAAAGGTAGATCCAGCCCTGACTGACTCACTCGCCCTTCAATCCGGAACACAACAATACTAAGTATTGCTCTTTGACGATAGAATATATGATGAGCTGATACCAAGACGGAGTCCTATTTAAGTAAAAAATGTTTTTACTCACCTAAGTACAACTTTGGACTCTCCTAACACACTAGGTATACCATCTTCGACAATTTTCGGCTCCTTATCCGAATCTTCAATCCTAAGACCATCTATATTTATTGGATCCGTGCTTCTTACGACGGAAAAATCACGAATTTGACGATTGGCGATGATTCCGTCGTTTGAAGTCAGACCACTGGGAATACTTGCGTCTCTGTCTTTCTCATTGAAACGCATATCCTTGATTATTTCTCGTTTCCTTCTATCGTTTAGCATTCTAAAATCTTGTCGATCGACGTTCTTTAAAATATCATTACTGAGTCTGTTGTACTTCATTTCATTTATAGAGTTTTCCGCATCACGAATGCTGTTCAATGGATAATATTTATTACGTACGTATACTTCTATATCGTCTGCTTCTTCTCTTGTCGGCCTCTTTACGCTTTGTAGATAATTGACGATTGTATCGTGAGATAGATCCGTCCATTTTGTGCTCGTTTCCTGTTTGATATCATTATCGTTTTCATCAAATTTTTCTAATCTGCGAACAAGGATTTCTGATTAATGTCAGTGTCTATTTTTATGCTTGATAATGAACTATTATATTTGATTGATAGTTTTGTATGATTAGATAAGATTCATATTTTGAGAGATTTCACCAAAAGATACGTATATTTTCATGGCTAGATTTATTTAAGTATCATAATTTGAGAAAACAATGAGACTCCTGGCTATAAGCTATGACGTCACAGTATATTGAATCTAGAGGACATAAGACATTATGTAAATAAAATTAAAGAGCTTAATATACACGTTAGAAATCAATATAATTAACTCTTGCTCGCTACTTTTAGAGCATTATTTTTATATGTTATATAGTTAACAAAGTCACGTTAAAGGACTCGTGAATCCTATATTACACATACAAACGCCATGGATAATAAGTTTTATCTAGATTTTTTTAAATCGTCATGCCTTAATTGGAGAAGAAGAATAAGAGTCAATATCTTGTACTACAAGTATAGGTATATCCAATAACCGTCTTTACGTCTGTTGGTACGGAACCCTCAGAGTGCGAGTCCGAGTGGCATTTGTTTCTCACCTATATAATTCAGTAGTACGCCCGATTTATTAAAGTCACGTTCGCTCAAACTTACTTTAAGATACATTTTAAAAAATAGTTTAAATGTTTTTATGACACAGAAAAACAGGCTTCATCAAATCGATTCGCGATTGAAAAAAATGGCACACTTAACTATTTCAGAACTCACCATTGTTTAAGAATACGAATAACTCAGTGATCGAAATATAAAATCGTGGTTAATATATCTTAAAGCAAATATATAGGAATCAGTTCTACTTGCTTACTAATAAAAAGATATACTAATAAAAAAAAATCAAGAGGTGTCTTGAAACCCGGTTGAAACAGAGTCGCTTTCCCTATATACATTAGCAGCCTGTAAATTTCCCACTGCTGGGCTAAGGCCTCCTCTCCCTTTGAGGAGAAGGTTTTTGGAGCATATTCCACCACGCTGCTCCATCTCGACTGTTTCCCTATATAAACTACAGACACAATAAAATATATTAGCAACAATTGAAAATAAATAAGTGACAATAATAAAAGATACATTTAAATAATTATACACGAAACCGTATACAGTAAAAAGAGACGGAGAGATAGAGAGAGAGAGACGAAAACACCTCAGGGTTTAACCGAGGGTTCGATTCGCGGCCGCGTCGATGTAGAGAAAGTTTATTAGTTTTCTATGTTGCCTTGGGTCTGAGTGTTTGTGGTACCGTCGTTACTTCTGATTTTCCATAACACAAGTACTTTAGCTACTTACACTGGGATCAGAGTAATGTATGTGATGTTGTCGAATATTTATTTATTCAATATAGAAGCATTACTTACTTATTGATTGTCAAATTAAACACCAACGGTTCGGAAAAGGAAACACCCTGACATGAGAATCGGCGAAAGAAACTTTTCATACCTATATACTTATTATTTAATTTTAATATATTCAAATATTCGATACCAAACACAATATGTATATACAAATAATGTACAATACTTTTGCAATAAGCGTTCTTAAAAAAAATAAAAACGTAGGCATTTAGAAAACTTTCTGGGATCCTGTCGAAGAACCGTATACATTGCCCCACAAAAGAGTCACTGACTCCATGCAGTCGAGTAACAGGAGTACCAAGATTGTGTTATGAGTATCACATTTTCTCATAAAATCATATTTCCGTACATATATAACATTACAGAATATATATCAGGTATATATATTCGATAGACGATCAATCAGACGCTCGGTTAGACGGTATTACGTAAGTAATAAATTTACGGATAGTAGTTCGAGTTTCACTTCATTCATGACTCGACCGTGACGGTTACGTGACGCATTTGGCGCTGAAAGCATTTCAGTGGCACGTGGTGTTTTTTTATCAAGCCGACGACATTGTAAACGAATTCTACCGCGTGTACGTTATTACGTAGATTATTTATAACACACGCTATTGAAGTTTTGTTGAGCGTTCTTAATACTCCTGCCCTTATCCCAATTTTACTTGGGGTCGGCGCAGCATGTCTTCTTCTTCCATACTTCCGTCGGACGTCATGTCACAAGTAACATTATTTCTAACCATATCGTCTTTCACAAATTGCTTTGGTCGTCCCCGTCGTGATTTATTGAGCATTTAAATTTTTTTTATGGCATTGGTTGGCGGACGAGCATATGGGCCACCTGATGGTAAGTGTTCACCACCGCCCATAGACAAAGGCGCAATATTAACCATTCCTTACATCACCTATGCGCCACCAACCTTGGGAACTAAGATGTTATGTCCCTTGTGCCTGTGATTACACTGGCTCACTCACCCTTCTAGCCGGAACACAACAATACAGAGTATTGTTATTTGACGGTAATATATCTGATAAGTGGGTGGTATCTACCCAGACGAGCTTGCACAAAACCCTACCACCAATTAGTAGATTGTATTTGAATGTGAAATTGAAAACTTATTAATCCTCATAACTAAAACTATTTGACGAATTTTATTATAGAAGCGATCACCAAAAGAAATTCACCAAAGAAGTTTGAGCTCCAGTACCACTCAAGGAATTTGAGACGAAAACTCTGCGACAATGTTGATGCTTCAGCTTTTCGTCCTCTCCGCAGACGAAATGATTTTATAAACGACCTTGTATAATATTTACGCTCCGCTTATACCTACCTCAGTTTCAAATGTAACATTGGCCGTGAGCCAGATACGAGCCAGACGACTTGACACGTCTGTGTAATGTGCATAGTTAATTTTCTTTATTCCATGGATCTTGGAGGGTTTTCTGATTTGAAATTGACAATTGGGTGTTTTTCTGAAATTCTGCTCGATTTGCGAAATCATAAATTTAAATCACATGTTAGGAAAGCCACTCATCAGATATTCTACCGCCAAATAACAGTACTCTGTATTGTTGTGTTCCGGTTGGAAGGGTGAGTGAGCCAGTGTAATCACAGGCACAAGGGACATAACATCTTAGTTCCCAAGGTTGGTGTCGCATAGGTGATGTAAGGAATGGTTAATATTTCTTACAGCGCCTTTGTCTATGGGCGGTGGTGACCACTTACCATCAGGTGGCCCATATGCTCGTCCGCCAAACAATGCCATAAAAAAAAATGTCAAGAAAACTTTGATTATTAAGGCTTATTACTCAATACAAGATTATATTGCAGATAAGAAAGCGTATTTATTGATTTCAAGGCAGGATATATAAGAATTAAATTTCACCTTACTGATGTAGTCTGTAATTAAAATTATGAAAACGAGGGACAACTGGTAAGTAAGTACATTTAATTCAAGGCTTAACAAGACGATTTAAAATTGATCACATGAGTCTACACGAATAAACATTACTTTGTGTTTTTTTTTATATTAAAATTAAAAGTCGTAATTTTTAGTCTGTATATCACGTGACCTAGAACACGAGCCGCCATGCTGTGGCGTCAGATAGGCAGAAACTGTCATTTCAGTATAATCTGGCACTTTGACAAACAACTTTTCTGGAGTTTTGTACATTTGCACGTTACATTCCAAGGATAGCGATTGTAATTCAATGATTTCCCCAAAAACACCTTATAATTTATAGCTGATAACATTGAATGAGTACAAAAATTTCTTATAATTATTTCGTCTTGATCGATTCTCAACGGTGAATAACTAAGTAGGAGATATGTCTATTCCTTTACTCTCATAATGTACTGGAACGGTAACCCCCAACGATCACAGAAGGTTCAGGGCTTCCAGCGCATTATTGGGGGCTTTGTTTTTTTTTTTTTATTTATTTTATTCGTTACTACATTTTACATAGCATATTTAAGGTTGGGTCTCTCTAGTGAGCATGATTCATACTCGTGTCAGAGGGTCCCACTCTTCCATAACATGTTGTGTTATGTATGAGTGCCAGCCGTACATACACAACTGTCTTTATTAGTATGACGCCACCAAAATCGCTGACAGCCTTTTTGCGGGAACGAAATGGTTTCAAATTTAATTTAATTTTATGGCAAGAAAACGTGTTTATTTTGCCGAAATATATTTTTCGTGGCTTTCTACTAGGAAAATCAAATTTTGTATTGTATTTGAAAAGTAATTTTGCAAATATAGTTGAATACCCCAGTTCGATCATATTATGTTCTAAGAAATAGAATAATAAGTCGTATCCTTTAAAAATTCTTTTTTTTTTCGCATTAGCAGCCTGTAAATTACCCACTGCTGGGCTAAGGCCTCCTCTCCCTTCGAGCAGAAGGTTTGGACCATATTCCACCACGCTGTTCCAATGCGGGTTAGTGGAATACAAATATGGCAGAATTTCGTTGAATTTAGACACATTCAGGTTTCCTCACGATGTTTTCCTTCAACGCCGAGCACGAGATGAATTATAAACACAAATTAAGCACATGAAAATTCAGTGATGCCTGTCTGGGTTTGAACCCGAAATCATCGGTTAAGATGCACGCGTTCTAACCACTGGACCATTGTATTACTCTATAATTGTATCAAGTATATTTCGATTTTTTGTCTGATATTTTTAGTCAGAAATCAATAAGGAAATTATAAATTCATTAAACTTGTTCGAAACTTGGTTTAATAATTGTATTAATTATATATAACACATATCTATGTAGCTTGTATAATATTTAGTATCAAATACTACATTCTAATCGAGTCTTCCACGGTTATTGATTGCGTTACGTCCTAGTTCATAAAAAGTCTCATCATCTGGCGCCGTATTGTCTAGACTATATAACTGTTGAAATAAAACAAAAACTTTCCTCACGATCAATAGTTTATTTATCCTAGTGTTTCAAAAATAGTTGAGATGGCCCAGTGGTTAGAACGCGTGCATCTTAACCGATGATTTCGGGTTCAAACCCAGGCAGGCATCACTGAATTTTCATGTGCTCAATTTGTGTTTATAATTCATCTCGTGCTCGGCGGTGAAGGAAAACATCATGAGGAAACCTGCATGTGTCTAGTTTCAACGAAATCCTGCCACATGTGTATTCCACCAGCCCGCATTGGAGCAGCGTGGTGGAATATGCTCCAAACCTTCTCCTCAAGGGATAGGAGGCCTTAGCCCAGCAGTGGGAAATTTACAGGCTGCTAATGTAATGTATGTTTCAAAATCAATACTGATACAAAATTAATTCTTTGCTCGATCCTTCCATTCTGACAATTAAAGTAAGAACGCCAATTTATTGGCTTACCCCTAGCATTAAACGTTTACACGCCCCTCCCTCCTTCCACTGTAGCAACATCCGGTTTTGATCTATTTTAAAATACAAATTAGTTTATTTAAAACCGAATGTTCAAATCAACGTAAAATGTAACTATTATTTAAAACGAATTATTTCTGCTGATAATTCAATACATAAAAACAATAAAATATGATCACACTAAAATAAATATGCTAACATAAAATTATCTATGTTATAATTTATACTCTATTCCGACCATAACAGAAGAAAAGCAAATTAACGCGATATCATTGGCCGAGAGCTCGATTAATCTATGATATTCACTATGGATTAGCAAAAAAAACTGGCGTTTTGAACTTCGACGAAACTGTTATTGGAATTTTAGTGTAAGAGTGTTGAATTATAAATAAAGACATATATGTCATAAACTCTTAGTAGTGCACAATATAGCTGAGTTATTAGCAAATCTCATGAAATACGTAAACCTAAGGTTTGTATATACATATATATAGGGGGGCGGGAAAATGAGCCAACTGATGGTAAGGGGTCACTGTCCATAGACATTAGTGCCGTATGAAATTTTAATAATTTCTCATCTCGGAACTGCGATGTAACGTCTCTGATGTATGTAGATACAGTGGCTGAATCAGAATTTAAACCGGACCACAATAATACTAAGTATTACTGAAGGGAATACGAAACCTAAGAACCCCTAGTTTCTGACTTCGCAAGGCCAATACATCCTTACTGGGGCACGGTGGGTTCAATGTTTACATTACACATTTATTTTTAACTTGGCTTTAATAAATTTAAATATCATGTCAAAAAACATTGGATAGATAAGGCACATTACTCAATACAAGATTAATAGAAGGTAAATGAGCGTGGACTTAGTGTTTGTTTATTTCCAGGCATATAAAAAAAGCAAAAGCTTTAAATTTAATTCAAACACGATTCAAAATTTCTTTAAAAATATTTATTATTGTCCAAATGTAGCCACACGCGATAACGCATTATGGAAATAAATATCGTGACCACGTATTTTTCCCATCGAGTCTCGGGCGTTTTAACGAGGGCATTATTTCTTCACCTTGAACTATGAGGGGGTTGTAACGGCCTAGTTTGTAAAGAACGATAGGGAAATGTCGAGCGAGTAATAAAACGGCAAGAATTCTTATTTTGTAAAAAGAAAATATATTTGTATCAAACTTTTAATCGGTCATTCGTATTTGATTGGAAGAAATTTTATATTCTTTTCTTATAAATAGAAAAAAATATGTTTGTCGTTGCCTTCTTTGACCATTGTCAAAAAAAACCAAGTGTTTTATTGTTATTTATGCCTTCTATATAAAAGATTATATTGAACAATTTATGTTGACTTTTATTCCAAGACTGCCACGTGTCTGGAGTAGCTAGAATCCAGTTATATATGGCTGCAAATTTCAAGGTCTTGGGCTAAAACTCCAGATCGGGCCGTAAAAAATCTCCGCTTCGATTGGCTGCCGTAACCGAAATCTTTCAGGGCGACGTAATCATCTACATCACATTCTACGACGGGATAGATAGTTATCACATATTAAGTAGTAAGTTTTATATAGTTTTTTTTTTATGAAAAAAGAAGACGAACGGGCAAATGGACCACCTGATGGTAAGATGGTGGTGATGGTCACCACTACCCATAGACGTTGGCGCCGCACACTGGTGAAACATGCTCAAAAGTTGGCTAAAATTACGATAAATGTGTTTATGCCTATATATTGCTGCAGTCTGTCTAAAGGAATGGTTTGAAGGTTTGACGGTTTACAAAGAAACATTATTATTAAACGTATGTATCAGGGATGTATTTAATCTTACTAATATTTGTTAAAAATGAGATAAATAAAATAAAAAAACAATTACTATGCAGAAGTTATTTCTATTTTTTCAAAAAGATTTTTTACATCTCGAGGATAGGGCGCGCCGTAAGAAATAATTCCTAACATCTCCAATGCGCCATTATCCTCGGGCACTAAGTTATTACTTTACTTGTGCCTTAGTTAAACTGACTCAGTTACACCAATCACTCACACATCAATACAAAGTATTATTGCATGGCGGTATGATATATGATGGGTGGGTGGTACCCATACAGAGGGGTTGCGTAAAGAACTACCATCAAGTAAAATGACTACATATAAAAAGGTATGTATATCAATTTTGATTACTTCTAACCCCAAGGTCGTCTCAAAGAAATTGCTATATGAAGAGGTCGCCTTTAGTGTTGCACATACTTTAGCTTATTTTTTGCTTTTTTAAATCTATGCAATGTTCTAATTTATGAGCTTAATCCTTACATCATAAAGGCGAAAGTTTTTATTTTTGGCCGTTTGTTACTCAGAAGTGAAACAACAAAAACGGCTGGACGGATTTTGACGAAATTTGGAACAGTATTTCGATATCCCGACTCACACGTAAGACTATCTAAAACCCGCCAGACAGGGGAAAATCTACCAGCGGAAGCTATTCAATAAATAAAGGTCAAACGAACGACAATAAGAGACCAACTTAAACAAAGGAACACAAAATCGTCTATTTTTATGCTAAATATTTCAATTATGGTACACTTGGTTACAAAGCCGCTGCTCTGGTTTTCATTGTTTGTTGGAATAAATTTTTTTCTTTCTTACACTTTATTGAAACGACCAGCCCAGATTTTATGGCCCAGATAGAACACGTGAATATTAGCTAATGAAGATGAAGCAAATATAACTGTCTGTAGTTTTTTGGGGGTAAAGAAAAACATCGTGAGCAAATACAACAATCCTCTTTGGCGGAAAAATGTGGAAGAAATGGACGTTAGTCTAGCAGTATTACATTTACAATTGTTCAACCTGTTCTTTATTTATCAAGATACGTTGATGACCTCCTGACTGATTTTGGTCTCGGCCAGCTATGCTGGAGAAATAATATTTGTTAGTGCTGGTCAAATAGTTGTTAGTTAGTTAGTTAAGTTAGTTGCCAGGTCTGGACCTATTTTGTGATTCGTTTCATGTATTCAAACGAAAAGTTGTCGACTAATTTTTTTTTTCTTCTCTAAGTTAATTAGTTTTCCTAAGTTTATGTAGTGATGTTTTTTGTTTTTATTTTGTGATTTTTGCGTAATGTTTTTGTTTTATTTTTGAATTAATGTGTGGACTTTTTAATTGTACACTGTTTGTAGTTTGTATATGTTATGTGCACTTGTCATTGACGTACATATCTGATATTTTAATATAGTCGCTTTGGCTGTAAATGTTTAATATGTATGTTGTAAGTGTGCTTGTTTAAATAAAAAAAAAAAAATACATGTCCACTTCTTATTTCCTAACTCCAATAAAATCTGCGGCGAGTTTACGAAGAGGGCCAACAATTACGTTCTTTCCGAGGTTCAAGAGTACAGTCTCAACTTTGTTCGAAGCTTCGCACTGCTCAGAATTTCCCGTGCAAATAAAAACGCAACATAGAGCTCCGTTTAGTCATGAGCAGTGTTAGTCTGGGGTGACAAAACTTATATTGTCTGTGTTTTATTAAGAACCGATGGTTTGAAGATAGTGGCGAGACCCGACTTGATATACATAAAAAAGGAAACCAGGGACTTCAGAAACCTTTGTCTGCACATATTTAGCAATTGATGATGGTGACGATGATAAAGGAGGTCGTGGAAAAAAGGAAAAACACAAAATAATTGATTCATTTCGAGCACATCAAATTATCTGCAAGTCTATATATATATGCTAATGCAAAGTTTACGACTACCATCGTAATGGTCAAATTTGTTTTTCAATATTTTTTACGATCCTGACGCACGCCACCTGACCTCGTCCGAGATTCTATTGGATTCATTTATCTGTAAATAGTATAAAACAAAGTCGTTTTCTACTTCTGTCTTTGCTAACTTCTATAACATTCAACTGGTCTTAGTACGTTTTTCACTGATAAGATTTGTACATATATTATGTAATGTATTTTAATCATAAGACTGGTTTCGTTCAGTTGATAAGGGTGCTGACTAAACCTTAAGATATACATCCAAATGAAAAAATATTTAAATAAGTAATCTTTTTTCACGTAGGCTCATAAAAGCTTTTTTGAATCGTCATGTTAGTGTTGAATTAAATGTAAGCTACTACCGGTTCGGAAAGTAGATTCTACCGAAAAGAACCGGCAAGAAACTCAGAAGTTACTCTTTTCCACCATTTTTATTAAAGTAAAGTATAATTAAATTTTTACATATCCTCTCTAGAAGTCAACAAAAAGTTGACGCTTTTTTATCTTTAATACAATCTAGTATTGAGTAATATGCCTTATCAAACAATGTTTTTTTGATATTATTAATAGGATTAGAATTGAATTAATTAATTTTCCGCTGAGTTTTTTTCGTCGGCTCTTCTCAGGTCCGAGGAGTTAAATTCCGAACCGGTGGTATTTTTTTTTATGGCATTGGTTGACGGACGAGCATATATGCCACCTGATGGTAAGTGGTCACCACCGCCCATAGACAAAGGCGCTGTAAGAAATATTAACATTCCTTACATCACCTATGCGACGCCAAACTTGGGCACTAAGATGTTATGTCCCTTGTGCCTGTATTACACTACCTGATTTTTGACTATCAATAAGCAAGTGTAAACACTTCTATATTGAATAAAGATTTTTGACTTTGACTTTGGCGAATTGAAAAAAAACCTGTGAAATCTAATTATAGAAACAATTACGGTTCCCCAGGAAGTCGGAAACTAGGTGTTTATATAACCTTCCTCGTGTCTATACAATTATTGTCACCGTTACATTCGAAAATATCGATATATTAGAAAATTGTAGGTCCTAAAAAAATCCGTAAAAATAATTCTCAAGGCCTCTTGCCTTGACGTCACCGAAGATAGGCTTAAGGAAAGTAAATAATAAAAACACATTTTCTTTTGCTATCGATAGTGATTAAGTAGTTTTCAAGATTATTTGACGTTTCTGCCTTGAGCCCGTTAGACAAACTCGTCGAATCACCACAATAAATAAGTCCATCCGTAAATTTCAGCTCGAGGGGATGGTACTGTTGTAAAATGTAATAAAACGAACAAGTATTAACAGGTGATGTTGAATGTAAGATAATTTAATACGTTATTACTTTTTAAGTAGTCCAATCCGCTAATCATTTGGCAGGTGCCGGACAGTCCAACATGGGCGCCATTTGAACTATTTTCAGAAATGCATACTGCATCTTCATATTATACACTAGCAGCCTGTAAATTTCCCACTGCTGTGCTAAGGCCTCGTATCCCTTTGAGGAGAAGGTTTGGAGCATATTCCACCACGCTGCTCCAATGCGGGTTGGCGGAATACACATGTGGCTGAATATCGTTGAAATTAGCCACATGCAGGTTTCCTCACGATGTTTTCCTTCACCGCCGAGCGCGAGATGAATTATAAACACAAATTAAGCACATGAGAATTCAGTGGTGCCTGCCTGGGTTTGAACCCGAAATCATCGGTTAAGATGCACGCGTTCTAACCACTGGGCCATTTCGGCTCTATTCATATTATACCCATCTTATAAATATTATAAATGCGAAAGTTTGCATGGAAGGATGTTCGTTAATCACACCTGAACGGCTGAACAGATCTAGCTAAAATTTGGCAAAAAGATAGATTATTGTCTGGATTAGCAGACAGGTTACTATTCCTTAAAACCTTCAACCCAACCCGATCCCCTTTCGTAACACGAGCCGACACCTGCTGACGAATCCGAGGGCGGAAAGTAGTAAGTAATAATTTTTTTTTAAGGTTCTTCCTCTGTCACGTTTTTCCAATGTGGGTTCGACACTTGAATGTTTCCACACGATGTTATCCTACACCATCGAGCACGAAATGAATTATAATCAAATATTCTAAATCCTTCTTTATCTTTGTAACTTGATATAAAACATGACATTTACGTCATGCCAGTTAAATTAAAATCCAATACCCAATTGAATATAGAGTATAAAAAGAAATATAGTAACCGCAAGTGGGGCCGTGGACGCGTGAGGGAGCCTCACATGTTCTGTTTCAGGTGGTTCTGGGAAGGATATCAGCTGGGATGCCATGCGCAGTAGCGACGAGCGCAGGTGGGGGTGAAATCACCCTCCTGAGGAGAGCACCGAACTATGCACCATCCCGCAACCTCTTCGAAAAATCGCAGTGCGCAGTGAGTAAGAATCCTACACATCCCGCTTTCCAAGAGACCAGGTACCCCTTACCCAGCGTGAAAAAAGTATCCGCAAAGCGAATAATATATCGTATGAGTAACAACATTACTTATTTCAAAGATTATATGTTATATGTAACATTTACTAACTTTAAGATATTATTAACATTCATTTTTACCCCTCCAATTCAGTTTAAAGCCGGTGCTAGGAGTGAGAAAGACCAAGTGGTCACGATCGTACCTAGACTTCTTATATCGCTAGGCTATCCGCAAATCATTGCTTTATTGAGGCTATTAAAGGCAATATTTATTCTGATCCCAAATTTCGTCTCTGGTTTCACTGTTGAAGAGTTCCTTTGTTCCTAACCTAACCTAACCTAACCCAAGATGAGCTCTATAGAATCACGCTACCCAAAAATACATGATCATGCCAAAGATTGAAAATGGAGAAATGAGAAGAGTATTTTGATCTTGAATAATGAATTTAATCAAATTAACATAATAATTTATGTAAAATAATTTATATTATTATTTGACGTCCAAGTCTCCAAGCGCAATTTTCTCTTTTTTTAAAAATGACGTCTCGCCGTTTATAATTGTACACACCAAGGAGGTTTTATTGGGCTCGAACAATACATTATCATCGGAACTTCATCAACATGTACAATATCAACTTTGTAAGATAGTAGAAAATGGTTCCATTTCCGATACGAATTGACTTGTAATTCTTTCAAAGTATATGTATGTAGGTGAACTCACAAATGGGCTACCTGGTGGCAAGTAGTCACCACCGCTGACAGACATAGGCGCTTTAATATCAACCATTCCTTACATCGCCAATGCGTCACCAACACCGGGAACTAATATGCCATGACTGCTGTGCTTGCAGTTCCACTGGCTCTTTCACCCTTCAAACCGGAACACAAAAAAACAATATATTGCTGTTTGGCGATAAAATGTCATGAGTGGGCGGTACTTATCCAGACGGGCTGGGACAAACCCATTCCACCGATGGGTTTATTCAGACAGTTACTATGATAATTAAAAAAACATTTCTGATCTGTCGATCTGTATGTTTTCTTTATCGGCGGGGAGTTGCCAGTGCACCCCGTTGCACCCTTCTCCCGACGCCCATGTTATGCGTCCAAATATCGATTATATTCGTGACGTCATGGGAATATACATACAATTATACGTATATAATATTTAATGTAATAGCATTCGTGTTGCGTTACCTGTATGTTGTATACTAGCTGAACACGCGGCTTTGACACGTGGCATTTAGTTTGGGACGAAAACCTTCACATGTACTTGAATTTTAACTACTTTGAATTTTACTTGAATTTGAAGTTCTTACAACTTTGGTTATAAAGGCTAAGCGATACCGTACAATATTGGTGACACACCTTATAATAATTTGGTGGTTGAAACAAAGAGAGACAAGAAAAATATTAAAAAACGTGTGTGTGCTTATATTATTATTATTATCATATATATGATAAGTTTTACACCGTGTGCCGTACCGTTGCACGGCAAACGGCGCCGCACCGTAGACATGGGTCCACGCCCTAATTGGCGGCTGATCGAGCAACATCATCAAAGTTCTCGTGACATGTGAGCGCATTATAAAAATTAAAATCGTTTAATTTTTTCATAACTCTAATATTAATACATTATATATCCATTTAAACAGCGCACGCCATGAAAGCCCTCAGGAGACGCGATTTAATTTAATGGACGGTGGAGTCATCACATTATACACCGTGTTAAAAAATATGCCTCAACGTTTCTAGTATATCTGTCCTTTCATTGAGGAAAATAATGTAAAATCCCTTGGTAGTTTCTGAGTATATCGCGTAAGTAACTTTTTTTTAAAGTTATAACTTCTTAAAGCTTCGTTACGTAACGCGTTACGGTCAGTAAGTACATTACAGTACGCGTTACAGTCTTTCTAGCTTCCCTTTCTAAAAAATCAAACAATAATCCTAATCAAATAAAGTATATTTTTTATTCAGTCTGGACGCACCTTAACATTAACAGTGTTAACAGATGTGGCACTAGCATAGTAAATATATTAACGACGAATGCTCATCGTATATAGTAACTACGTTACTCAACGATATTTTCTGAGGAATTTTTCATCTCTGACTCAGTTTTACATAATAATACGTTAACATCTTGACGTAATGTACAATCGCGATCGAAAGTGCTATCTTAGCTATTTTAGCTGTTAACAATACTTTAAATTTTCCTAACAAAGCCCGCATTAGAGTATTGTTGTGTTCCGATTTAAAGGATGGGTGAGTCTGTATATCTACCAATGGGGCATTTTCGTAATGTCTTAGTTCAAAAGGTTGGTCGGTTAAGGAATGGTACATAATACGTTATGTAAGTCGGTATGCTGTTTTATTTTTGTGCTCATGTAGTTGAGTTAGGCTTTTACGTGTGTGCGTGTGGCGGCTTTCCACCAGTGCAACGCTTCAACGAAATCAGTATGGTTTAATTGACGCAGTCCTTAAAATATATAACAGAGATTAACTATCGCGATGATTTTGTTAAAAAGACATGAAATGAAACAAAATGTTTTTATTGAATATCACACTATTTACCCAAAAAACACAGAGTTTAATAAAGTACTATAATATTATTACCAGAAAAGTACCCGGCATGGTTCGGTTAAAATATGGGTGTGCATGAGATATTTGTATTGAAGGACCAATATACTAAGAAAAAATCTTATTATTGGTCAAGTCCTTTCTCAGTCGTATGGTGAACAACTCAATCAAAATCGATTGAATGTATAGAGGACAAATACATTAAAAAATTATACATTAAGACACAAAAAAATATAGGTTGCAAATGTCGATTTAAGATAAGAACGAGGTTATCAATTCAATAATATTGATTTATTTAAGACCAAAAATTTTTTTTTTTGTTTTTTTTTTTTCTAAGGTATTTTGTCTCAATGTTTATATTACTTAAATTTGTGACCACGTTCTAATTTTACAAGACAACAACTTCGTCGGCGACTGTACGAGACTTGGACGTTATCCAAAGGAACTTCGCACGTTGTACGTATTTACGATAAATAAGTACTTGTTATCGTACGATTACAATAAAAAGTCTTTATTACGTTGACTAATAACAGGGCTGCCATTCGAAGTTATAATTCTTTACGCGTTGATAGTAACATTTTTAATTAACGGAATGACGACAAAAAAATACAACCTGTTTTTTTGTAATTTTTTTGTTAGGCTGGACACTTGGTATAAATTACTAACAGTATTTAAAACGAGATATTTACCATGTTTTTTATTATTATTTGGTGGAGCTCGATATTTCGACATTATCTACGAATGTCTTGTTCACGAGAGTCTCGTGGTAAATATCCCGTAAATATCCTGTTAGTAATAAAAATAACCATGTTAATTTAAAATCTTGTACATGGTATAGATGTTACTGTAAAAGCTCGAACTACGGTAAATCTTAAGAATTTTCCAGTAAAACCTAATATTTACCGATTATGAATGGTAAATGTCCATAAAACTTTGGGATTCGAACTTTTACCGTCATTCGCTTGGTAAATCTTAGGATTTACATGTTAGGTTAGGTTGGGTTGGAATGGTGAAAGTCCGAAAAAGTCGTCCCTTTATAATAAATACTTAAATGAAAATCTTAAGATTTACCTTAGTTCGAACATTTACGGTAACATAGATATTTATTTAATCAATTAAACAAGTAAAGTTTATATAAAATATAAAACTTAATTATTTTTATAATATGTCAGTGCCCAACGGTGGGAAGTAACTATTAAAAAATAAACAAATAATTCGTTTCCACGTTGCTAGCTACCCGTCCCGACTTCACGCGAGTAGTATAAGCGTCTACATAAAATGTTTTGAATTATATCATTTAACTAGTGGTTTACGACTCACGCCTGTAAAGCTCCAAAACGGTACGATGTTCGCAAGTCAATTCACACACAACCTTAATGAGTTACACACCTAAACCTACCTCACGAATCACTACGTTTATTAGTGAAAACCTTATGAAAATACGTTCAGTAATTTCTGAGTTTATCGCGTTCAAACATACCGACAAACGCGACGACTTACTAATACATAGAGGTAACGATAATTGATAATAAGTTAACGGAACACATCAATTACATACTCACAATAGAACCTTTTTTTATATAATACAGTAATTACGGATACGCGAGTCATAGTTCAGAAAGCATAAATACTGGTCAACTTTGCTGATCACACATAATACAAATAAATATATATGAGCAATCTTGTTTATTGCAAGGTTTCGTGGGTTTTCATTTTTATCATCAGGTGCAGAATATAATAATAAATTAATAAATAAATAAATATTGGACAACATCACATACATTACTCTGATCCCAATGTAAGTAGCTAAAGCACTTGTGTTATAGAAATCAGAAGTAACGACGGTTACTAACACCCAGACCCAAGACAACATAGAAAACTTATGAACTTTTTCTATATCGACTCGACTCGGAGTGGCGTACACATGGAAATCGGTGTACACACTACTCGATCACGGAGGTCGTCGTCGAATATATTTCAAAAGGCAAACATAGCCCAGGCAAGCACCACTGAATTTTCATGTGCTAGAATCGTGTCATACTCGGCGGTGAATGAACATCGTGAAATTACCTCGTGTCTAATTTCAATGAAATTTTGCCACATGTACAGAGCAACCCGCATTGGAGCAGCGTGGTGGAATTATCTCTAAGCCTTTAACTCAAAGGATACATTATCCCAGCAATGACACATTCACAGTTACTTAACATTGGACTTCTTGCCATAAGTTTAAAATAAAAATCTTTATCTTTCGCCGGTTCGAAAATCGAACAGCAACAATAACTGGTCTCTTTGCGGCAACGTTATTTCATTCAATTCGAAGACAAAGGTCCTAATAACCAACTTAATGTTCACCTTCGAGCATAAATATTACAACTGTAAAACGTATAAGCCCTTCTACTCCCTTGCACACCCTTCGCTACGCATTACGAGTTATTGATTTTTCAGACTGGCGTCCACAAAACCAATATTCTATAAGAATGCACTTGTCTCGGTGATAAGTTGTTTAAAACTGCTTTCGTTCACTTATGGTGATGTGTTATTTATACACAAATTCCATGTAGGGCTTTGTGCAAGCCCGTCTGGGTACGTACCACCCACTCATCACATATTCTTGGCGGTAGAACCTCAGTATTGTTGTGGTCCGGCTTGGAGGGTTAGAGAGCCAGTGTAACTACAAGCACAAGGGACGTAACATCTTAGTTCCCAATTTCTTACAACGCTTTTGTCTATGGGCAACTTATACACTTTTAAATGTTACTAGCTACTCCGGCTACACACGTGCGCAATAAGGATCTTCATCCAATTTTTAGATTGAAGAGAAAATAATCATTTCTTATCCGGAAGTTCACAGCTTTTCTCTACTCATCTTTATTACATAACTAGCGACCCGCCCCGTCTTCGCACGGGTGCAATGTGGGTAATCCCGAAGAGATAGACATATACCATCGCGGACTTTTTTGAAGACCGTTTTAAGGTGTACAATACTGAAGTACATTATTTTGATCTATCTCGTAGGGTTCAGCCAGCGTTTACAATGTAAGCGAAAAAAATGTATAAATTTACGACACCACATTAGAAACTTTTAAAATTATCAGTGTTACTTAACTATATTGTCTATACAAAAACCTTCCTCTCGAATCATTCTATCTATTTAAAAAAACCGCATCAAAATCCGTTGCGTAGTTTTAAAGATTTAAGCATACAAAGGGACATAGGGACAGAAAAAGCGACTTTGTTTTATACTATGTAAAGATAAACCTTCCTCTTGAATAACTATTAATGTTTTTTGATGAGAACCGTATCAAAATCCGTTGCGTAGTTTCAAAGACCTAAGCTTAAAGATGGCGGGGAGCGTCTTTGTTTACTATGTAGAGAAAATGAAAAGTACGTTTAGCTAGAAAATATTATAATGGTATATTTATGCATTAGTTTATATAAGTAGCTGTAGAGTATTCGCTCGCTTAGGGTTTGATCGTTAGGTGTCAGCAATAAAAGAGTATCCAAAGTCCTTCCATGGGGTGCAAACTTGCTTGACACTAAATTTCCTCAAATTCCATTGGATTCGCCGATCGATAGTTAAAGAGTACATGAATATAGTATATTTATTATTTCGAGTAATTATTAAATAATAATTAATTTGAGTATTAACGATGGATGGATTGTGTGAAAGACGAAATGGTTAGAAATAATGTTACTTGTGAGATGACGTCCGACAGAGAAGTATGGAAGAAGAACACATGCTGCGCCGACCCCAAGTAAAATTGGGATATGATTTGAGGATGATGATTTTGAGCCTCACAACACATCTGTTGTGATCAAAACCATAGTTACGGTACAACCAAAAAGTATGACTACAATGAAGAGCTAAGGAATACATAATCTATAGTAATATTATAGTTTAATCCTATCGAAGAAGGAATAAAGATAAACAAACCTTAGATTTACGTATTTCATGCGGTCTGCTAATAACTCAGCTATATGCACTACTAAGAGTTTATGATTAATATATCTTTATTTATAATACAACACTACTACACTTAACTACTTATTTCCACTTAAATTTTACTTCCAAAATTTCGATAACAGTTTCGTCGACGTCCAAAATGCAATGTTTTCGCAAATCCATAATGAATATCATAGATTAATCGAGCTCTCGACCAATGATATCGCGTCAATTTGATGTCAAATGTTGTTTATTTGGATTTTTTGCTCTTATTGTCGCAATAGAGTGTTATAAATTAGAAACTAACTGACTGTCTGTCTGTCTGTACTTTCACGGTCAAACCACTGAGTCGAGTTTCATGAAATTCATAGGATAATTTGCATGCCTTACACCTTACGAGCGAAGTCGCACGACAATTAACTACGAATAATTTAAATCGCCATTTTAAGTGTAGAATTTATTTAGTGATTTTTATAATTATTATAAAATACTACACGAAAAGATTTTAATGACGTCTCATTTCAGAGGAGGCCCGAGGTGAACAGAGGTACATCAAGATATTTCTTAAAACATTCGGCGAAGAATGAAATTTGCTTCAATGAATTGACGACACAGACCACATCAAACTTATTATCTAGATATAAATATATTAATAAACATATAATATCAAATATTGCTCTTATCGATACCAAGATATATTATGAATAAGTTTGATATAACAACTAAAATTATATTTGTAACGTTTAAATATTTAAGTTAATGTCAATGACCTAGAAAAAACAACTGAATACTATTTAATGATTTCTTTTTATGTAATTATATACATTATTGCGATGGAACGTTATATGGCGGACATTAAGTTAGAACAGAATACTTTACTGTGCACAAATTCTATCCATTTTTATATTACTTAAATTAACTTAAAATTAGGATAACACTACGAGTGAGTTTGTTTAGAGACACCTTTTACAGACAACAAGTTAGCAATCCTTAGTAGAGAATTGAACAACTAACCGATTATGAGTATAAACATTTTTTTTTTTTAATGACGATAGATTTAATTGTTGCAAATTGGATTCCAACTAGATTACGATGATATTTTTTCTTACAATAAACTGTCATTTTGAGGAAAATTTATGTAGATTTAAATTTACAGATACAAAAATCCAGCATATTTTTTTTGGAGTAGAAAAAAATTATTTTTTTTTTTAATTTGGGCTGGATAAAATCTTTTTACTAAGAAGGTATTTGAAAAAAAAAAAAAAACATTACTGGCAAGCTAAGCGCTCAGCAAAATATTTACAAAACTACATAAGCCGATGAGTCATAGTTTCATATTTCTAATATTTTATAAAATCGCTATGCTTACAAATAAATTTTTACCTGTTGGCTTTATTTAAAGATGAACTGTCGTCGATATCAGGATGCAAATATAAATCTCCTCCTTGATGAATCCACTTTCCTCCAACTGGTGTATTCTCTTGTTCCGTATGCCGCAAACAAAAATATAATTTTTCACTCACTTTCGGTACGTATATTTCAAGCCTCGTAAGCCACTGCGATGTTTCAATTTCTCTTAATTCGTAATTCGGGTATATCGTATCACAATCACTACCCCTAGCGCCTTCACTGGACGTTAATCTTAAGGAATTATGTCCCAAAAATTCACTACCGTTCACCAATAATAAATATTTACATCGAAAATTTACGCACGATTTCGCTTCTACTTTAAAAGACACTATCCACGGTTCAACCGTTAAATTCTTTGTAGCGTGCACTTGTAAAATAAATAAAAATAATATCCCACAAGTCCGTGACACATAAGACACACGAGCCATTTTAATGGATCGAAACGATGAAAAGAAAACAAGATATCACGTAAATCACATCGACAGCGACATGTTTTTCTCTATTGACAGTTCGGCGGCAATTGTTGCCGGAACTGCAGTATTTTGTAAAAATGTTGTCACATCCGGACGAAATATTGCTACCACTAAAGATCTAAAAATATCAGGCATCACAATTTTAATTCATTTACGAGGAAGTATACAATATAATTACATTTCACGAATATGTAAAGAAAATTTCTAGAAATAATTAAAATAAATACTTTTCTTTTGGTAAGCTGTTTTCAGATGCTACAGATAATCAATATATTATAATGTTTATCAGCTGTCTTTGACATTTCATTAATATCTGTGTGTAATGGGCGGATTATTTTTACATCTGTGCCATTTGGCAAGAAAAGTCAAAAATCAGTGTGTTGGCTCGATTTAGACAAATATTCATAATTATCACGTAATTACAAATTATAATGAGACCGAAATTATACATTTAACCATGAAATTAGTTAAAATATATTAATCAAGTATACACGAATGTATTGAATGATTCATAGTTCAATGTTGAGGGTCGTCATGACAAGGGCTTTTCGTTAAATAGATTTTTTTGTATGGAAACTGTGAATATGGAGTTAAGGGAAGCCGGAGATGGAGCTGCGGCTGTGGATTGTGAAGATACTCCGAAGAAATACAGTTGGGCGGAGGTACGGCAAGCAGTTCACGACTTAAGAAAAGAGCTATCCTCTTTGTCCACGATGGTACCCATGGCAATATCATTCAGGAAACTTGGTAATGGGAAAACGAGAATATATTTCTTGAGGACCCCGCAGAACGGATGGGAGATCACGCTCCTGTACACCGACATCAGCCCCACCCAACAGACCAGTAATGCAAGGTAATTAAAAACTTTTTAATTGTTTTACTTTGTTATTATCAAATTCCTGACATACAAATTCATTTTAGAATATCTATTACAGATTTTTGGACATGCAGATGCACTGCTAAATATTTCTTAGATTAAAAAAAAAGTTTATTCAACTTAAAACTTAATTATATATTTATTATATATAATTTAATTATTTACCTTTTAATGGTTTCATTATCACAGTAGGAAAACTTCTCCTAATTAGTATTTTCAATTAAAGTTCAACTTAAATGGATTGTTTATATCAGAGTTATACTAAATAATAAAATTGTGAACTGATTGATTGTCCTATTAAATATATTTGAATGTAAAGTAACAGCCTGTATATGCTGCTGGGCTAATTTTTCGAGGAGAAGTTTTAGAGCTTATTACACCATGCTCCAAAGTGGAATTGTGGATATAATATATTTATTTTTTAAATTCTCGTGTAAAAAGATACACACTAAATACATATTCTTAAAATTAAACAATATAAGGGTTACAAGTCGTGTGCTCCTTCAATTATAGGAGACCACAGCACGCACTAAATAATAATTTATATACAATTAAGATAAAAAGTGAAAAAAAATATATATATGTAGCAGTAAAAAACAAATATAAATTAGTAACTTAAAAATGAAGAATATCTTAAATCTTATATCTTAAAACCGTTTATGGTGACATCGCTTAGATCAACATATCGGTTATATTGACCAAAATCAAAGGTCCCGGCTGAATGCTGTCTAACTGTCTTATAAAAAATATTGCTTTTTACGACCTTGCTTACTACGACATACCGTATTAAACGACCACATTTGGCTAATGTTTTCGAAAAATTATATCTGTAGAACAACCAGCTGATCTGCTTGCTTACAATAGTAAGCAATTTGAATAGGCACAGTGTAATTAATGTTCAATGGCTATTATCGTAAAAGTAAACACGTGTCGAGTTTAGACACAAATTAAAGGTTTAGGGTCTTTTGTAATTCTTAGAAACAAAACACACGCATTTGTACACAAGACGCACCAGAACACAGTGTTGAGTTAATTGTGAAACTGTCAACATGTCGGGACCAAAAAGAAAGCAGATTAATATCGAAGAAAGGTCGCGTATTATTTCAAAGTTAGAGAGCGATATTAATTTTAATAAACATTTTGATTGAAATAAACGAAATATAATTTAATTTCATACATTAATATATTTTGCCTATTAATACCTCTGACCTACACATTAAATAATACCACTTCATTAAAAAATAAGCTTCACCGGTTGTTACGATTATCGGTTTTTACGACTCAATATGAGTAGTCCCTTCAATGTCGTTATAACAGATTTTGACTGTATTTACAATTATATGAAAAATATAAGCTGATATATGTAACTATTCTTATATGTAATGTAATATACTATTTAAGAGTGTCAATAGGGTGATCTTATCACTAAGTAGCATTCTTTTCGTAACAATCTTAATGGTTTAAAACAAAGACAGTATTAATGACCGAAGAAATATATACAATTAAACATTTGTTTTACGTACAATTATTACATAGTATATTTGAAGAACGAATAAAGATAAATAATATATTAATAATAGTTCAGCTTTACAGTTTGTTACTAATATATCTTGATTTAGACGGTAACATTATTCCAATAAATTATTCATATCCACTTTAATTTGACTTCCAAAATTCTGACAATAATTACATTTTTTTTTAAATTCATAATTTATATCTTAGATTATTCAAGCAATGATTTTGCATCAGTCTATGTTGAGAGATGTTAATTTGGCTATCGTCCTCTTGTGTTTGGAATAGACTATATGTATTTTAACAAGCAAACAGAAGTACACAATAGAACTCCTGACAGAAATCAACAATCTTACTTAAATTCCTAACATTAATTTTTACATACAGTAACACTAGACTAACTAAGCAAAAAAAATCATATGCATCTATTTACTTTATAGAATAAAAGAAAAAGTAACATTATACAAAACATATATATATACATAAATAAATAAATATAGGACAACATCACATACATTACTCCGATCCCAATGTAAGTAGCTAAAGTACTTGTGTTATGGAAAATCAGAAATGACGGTACCACAAACACCCAGACTCAAGACAACATAGAAAACTAATGATTTTTTTCTAAATTGACTCGGCCAGCAATCGAACCCGAGACCTCAGAGTAGTGTACCTATGAAAATCGGTGTACTCACTACTAGACCACAGAAGTCGTCAAAATATATTGGTCTTTTCACTCTAATTGACGGGATCTCCATTTAAGTTAAATGAATTTATTATGGAATAGTTGTCGCTCGCTACTTCATTCGTTTTTGGGATTGATCGTCAGGTGATATACATAAAAAGTAGCCCATGTCCGTTCCTGGGTCTCAAACTATCTTCACACCAAATTTCATCTAAATTGGTTCAGTGGTTTGAGTATGAATAGGGAACAGACGGTTAGTTTTGCATTTATAATATTATAATAAATTAAAATAACGGTAAAGTAGGATTATATATTTAAAAATATATATATATATCCTTAACATTATACTATTTAGGAGTTAGAGTTGATGAATATTAAATATATACAAGGATGTAGATTCTTTTTTCTTGGAGATCGGGATGGAGTATTTATTAGTAGTGTTATGTGCTAATAATATTTATGTATTTAATAAAATTAAAAGCTGTGTATGGTTAAAAAAATCTGTGATAATTTTAAACCAAAGAGTTGGCTTCTTTATCGGGATTGAGTTGGCCGAGTAGCAAATGGGCATAGGGCAAGTTTAATATATAAGATTAATTAAAAATTCGAATAAATTAAATGAATATTTGTGCTATTGTACGAAAAAAACATTAACTTTTTTTTCGTGCAAAAAAAAAAAAAAAGATTTTGGATAAAAAAGAATAGCGATTTAACTTTACATTGTACGACATGTGAGAAAGAGACGAAACGAATGCGATATCGAAATCGGTTTGAACATCCGCTTCATCTCCTTCTCACTTTCACTTTACAGTAACCCGTCTGTGAGAACAGACGAGAAAATTGTGGCCCTGATTATGCATGCCTTTTTCCAGAGGCGGAAGCGTAGGCAACGGCCTATAGCCTCACGATTAAACGGTCCTTTAAACCACTGGTTTTGGCATTTCATTGATAATGCCAAAACCAGTGGTTTAAAGTGGTTACAGTGGTTAATACGTTAACCTAAATTTTAGTTATAATCCTTGATTATTTACATACATATACCTAGAAGATAGACCGTCGAAGCTGAGACCGCGTCGAAAAAATAGTGGCTAAGAGTTGTGCCCTAAATACTAGGCATGTGTTCGATATACCGAAAGACATCTAAAATCGGATGTCGTCGGAATATCAGATGCCATCGATTCGATGTTGACGGTTAACCGTTTTCAGCGTATCTAAAAGATTATAAATATCGTTCTGGTACGTCAACTACCAATAAAATATTCGCTTATATCTGTTTAACTTTACATCAACCCGTCTGCTCTCACTGTAAGGACAGTTTAAAGGACCATTTAATAGTGAGGCTCTAGGTCGTTGCCTAAGCCTCAACCTCTGGAAAAAGGCATGCACAATCAAGGCCACATTAAAGGCCTAAAGAGTTCTAGCTCTGGGCCCTCATAAATATTTTATATAAAAAAAGAAAAGTTTTTGGTAATAATATTATATACTTAATTGAAAATCAAAAATTTTTATACATTATTCAGGACGTCCATTTTGTTTTTAGTACAGATTATACAAAGTTTTAAGATCGGCCTTGTGCTTATTCTAAACTCAAACAAAAAATATAACTATATTAATGTTGGTATTTAAATGCAGTGCCTAAAAAGCGAGAAATGTTCTTTGTATGTATGTATGTATGTATGTATGTATGTATGAGAGTTTCTTCATTTAACCATAGCTTTTAAACGCTTGAATACATTTGGATGTATGGGATATCGGAATCCTTTCACCATCCCAGGTGACACCGACTGTTAATAAATTTATTTATTAATTAATTAACGGCTGTCGTGATTTTAATTAAACGATTGTTATTATATCAGCAATTAATATTATCACGAGAGATAATTTTATAAACAATACAGTTTTCTATAACAATCTATTTGTGATTTAAAATTGTACCACTTAAAATTGTATTTAATCTAATTTTCAATCAGCAATGATAGCGTTCACGCAATGTTATTGGTATTTTAATGGTGGATAGTGTTAAACAAAGTATCACCATTAATATGTACGTATAAAAGCGAAATACATTAAAAAAATCAAAATAAAAATATACTTTCAAGTAGGCTTTTACAAGCACTTTTGCATCAGAAGCTCCCACCGGAATGCAGATTCTACCGAGAAGAACCGGCAAGAAAATCAGTGGTTATCCTTTTTCAACATTAAAAAATACAAAAATATGTTAGTTGAATACGATTGTATATGTATGTAATACATCCTGCCTGCAAGTCAACATGTATTAGCTCCACGCTTTATTATCATCTATATAATTGTATTTAACTAACATGACTGTAGTTTTAGATGTTGAAAAAGAGTACTACTGCGTTCCTTGCCGGTTCTTCTCGGTAGAATCTACATTTCGAACAGGTGGTAGCTTTAATTTAAATAGTTTGTTAAATGACGATTCAAAAGTGCTCGTAAAAGCCTACTTGAATAAAGTATATTTTGATTTGATTTGACCGTTACTCTAAAAATTTGAAGTCGCACGTCCTGTGCCCGAACTCTCTGGAAACATCGGATTTCTATCGTGATATAGGAGCACAGGAACAGATAGCTGAGATATGAGCGCTATAACACGTCTTGTTATGTTGTTGGATTGTCTCTTTTGAAAATGCCTTAGTCGTTATCATTCAGAAGGATATCATCATTTTTTTTTTTAGTATTGGCAGCCTGTAAATTTTCACACTGCTGGGCTAAAGGCCTCCTCTCCCTTTGAGGAGAAGGCTTGGAGCATATTCCACCACGCTGCTCCAATGCGCGTTGGCGGAATACACATGTGGCAGTTTTTCGTTGAAATTAGACACATGCAGGTTTCCTCACGATGTTTTCCTTCACGAGATGAATTATAAACACAAATTAAACACATGAAAATTCAGTGGTGCCCGCCTGGGTTTGAACCCGAAATCATTGGTTATGCACGCGTTTTAACCACTGGGCCACCTCGATATCATCATCATTCTTATAATATATTAATTTAATTTCCAGGTTAGATTGGAAACCATTGATAGAATCAAACATAGCGCTCGGTGTATCATCGGGGAAGTGGTCAAGGGAGGAACAGCTGCTATGGGAGCGTCAGAGGGTGGCCGGGTGGGGCATAGCGTCCTACGAACTGCATCCGAAGACCGGCAGGGTGCTGTTTCCATGTGCCTCGTCCCTGTTTGTAGCTGAGGAAGGGCCTAATCAGGTTATTTTCATATGATTTTAATGGGTATTTATATTTGGACTAGGTGAATGGGTCTTATGATTGCAAGTCACCACTATCCTTAGACATTGACGCTATGAGAAATATTAAGTACTAAAGACCCGATTTGGCGAACGACGGCTGTGCACGGTCCAGTTTATTAATGAAGCCTATAGCACTCAGGATGCATTTAGCTTTCAACCAGTGAAACCATTTTTAGATTGTGATCATTAGTTCCAGAGATTAACCTCCTTTTTAACGCCACTCCGAGGTCTCGGGTTTGATTCCCGGCCGAGTCAATGTAGAAAAAGTTCATTAGTTTTCTATATTGTCTTGGGTCTGGGTGTTTGTGGTACCGTCGTTACTTCTGATTTTCCATAACACAAGTGCTTTAGCTACTTACATTGGTATCTGAGTAATGTATGTGATGTTGTCCGATATTTATTTATTTATTTAATATTTAACCGAACCCCCTCCACATATAAATAAACTAATTACCACTTTAATATATTAGTATAGATTCCTTATATGGCCAGTGCGTCACCAAGCTTAAGGACTAAGAAGTTTGAGCCTTTAATTACACCTGGGACTCATTCACTTAAATATTAAGAAAGAGTCAAAAGTAAGTACTGAGTTTCTTGCCGGTTAATTTCGGTGGAATCTACATACCGAATTGGGATAGGATTTAAAAGTTCATGTATGAGCCTACATGAATAACGTATATTTTGATTTGATTTCAAACCGGATCACAATAATACTACGTATGTATTGGTGAAATAAATAAGGGGGGGGGATTATAAAAAAATAGGAGGCACAATGAGTATTACTTGTTTAATAATGTATAAATTATAAATTTTGATGTTCGCAGTCACCGCCTCTTGTACCCCGTTCCCTCAGTACCGGTTGGGGGGCGCCTCTAACACCCGCGATGTGCCCCTCGATGCCGTCGCTTGTGGCTCACGCTGCGAGAGGAGATATATGGCTCGCGGGTGATAATCTAAAACGGCCGGCTCGACTGACATACGCTTGCAAAGGGAGGGATGAGCGGTGAGGATTCTCCTTTTATAAAATCATTAACAGTGCCCGCAACTTCGTGCGCGTTTAAATTTAACAAAACATCAGCTATCTGCCAGTGAAAGTTCCATCAAAATCGGTCCAGACGGACAGTAAAACAGTCAGATAGACTGACAATAATTGAAAAAAAGGGTATTTTGGTATATGTACAGTGTATACATACATACATATGCATTTAGTTAAAAGTTGTTATTTTAATATTACAAACAGACACTCCAATTTTGTTATATGTATAGATTGACTGATGTCATTTGTTTCTGAAACTACCTCAGATGAGAGCTAATTTTTTTCAGATACAAAAGAACATTTCCATTTATATATAACATAAATATTATTACAAAGTCTATATCTCTAAAGAAAGTGCATGTCTGTGTGCCTGAACTTATACACACATGCGTACACACTAAAACACGATATTTATACGTGTGTGCGTGATACCTTTGTCTTCTGTCTCTACTCGTAAATATATGTCTGTATGCGTCTACGTGTGTTCGTGTGTATGCTTGTGTGTAAAAGTCTCGTTAATTTTTTATTACCCTTAAAAAAGTTGTATGCTTCTCCTCATGTCCGTGTGTATATGTACATGTTAGCGAGTAGCCCTAGCCTTCAATATGGTGTTATGTCATTACATTATATCATTAATTATATCACATTATTATTATTATATATTATAAATATATACAATTATTATTGATATTAATTGATCAATAATTTTTACAACTTTAATTAATATTATTCTATATGGAATAACAGTTACTGGCATGTAACAATATTTCTTATTTTAAAATGATTGAGCTGTCATAAGAAAAACAATTGTGAGGGATTGGTATAAATAGAGAAAGATTGTACAAACTGATATTATTTTGCCATCCCGAACTACTGAAATTACACTACAAGTTTATTTTGATGCCTGTGTGAGTCTGCGTTCACGTGTATGCGTGATTGATTGCTAAACGTATTTTATTTAACGCGGTTTCAAATTCGTTTCGGCATTTGTTTTATTAAAAGGCATTTGTTTTTAGTTTAGCAGATGATCCTCGCCAAGCCGGAGTACCGTGTTACGTCACACAGGAAGAATTCTCACGGTATACGGGCATCTGGTGGCAACCGAAGCGAGATGGTGAGTTGTGTACGGTGAAGTTCTCGTGGCCGCTCACTGGGTCCAGTCTTTAGGTCTATTGTTTGTGCTTCACAAGGTTACCATGCCATGCCATCATTCTGAGCGGAAAGAATTTGGGCGTGAGATGTTTATAGACTATTCCAATGGAAGTAGGAAAAATGGTAAACAAACTTTAGATTTACGTATTTCATGCGATTAAAGGTGTACAATACTGTAGTATATTATTTTGATCTATCTCGTAGGGCCAGCGTTTGCAATGTACGAGAAAAATGTGTTTATTTTCGGCATCACGTAAGAAACCTCTAAAATGATCACTGTTTCTCTATAATATTATGCATGTATAATACATAAAAACCTTCCTCTAGAAATCCGTCTATCTATTAAAAAAAACCTTATCAAAATCCGTTGCGTAGTTTTAAAGATCTAAGCATACACAGGGACAGACAGACGAAGTTTAATGACACGTCACGTCCACAGATGATGTGTTCCGGATAGTGTACGAGGAAGTGGATGAGAGCGATGTGAAGATATTCAGCTTTCCGTCCTCGCAGAGCTCCAGCGGTGAGGTCGAGGAGTTCAGGTGAATACCACCATTTTTTTATGTCATTTTTGAAGTATCTTAGGACGTGTTTAGATAATCTTATGTTTTTTTTTATGGCATTTATTGGCGGACGAGTAAGTGGTCACCACCGTCCACAGACAATGGCTCTGTGAGAAATATTAACCATTCCTTACATCACCAATGCGCCACCGACTTCGGGAACTGAGATGTTCCTGTTAGTTACACTGGCTCACTCACCCTTAAAACCGGAACACAACAATACTGAGTACTGTTGTTTGGCGGTAAAATATCTGATGAGTGGAAGGTACCTACCCAGACGGGCTTGCACAAAGCCCTACCACCAAGTAGTTATGTAAACGTGCCCACTATACGGGCTTTTTATCACGTACATCATGTATCTGTTATTAAATACAAAATATAAAGCCTCCTTTGTTTCAATTTTTTATAATATCGATAAGATACCTGACCATATACGAATACCACTAACATGGCCAATGTCTATGGGCGATGGTGACCACTTAGAGTAAGTAAGTGTCCCACGGTTGGGCTAAGGCCTCCCACTACTCACGCTACTCCGATGCCCGTTGCTGAAAACACATGTGGCATAATTTCGTTGAAATTAGACACATGCAGGTTTCCTCACGATGGTTTACAGAGATGAATTATAAACATAAATTAATCACATGAAAATTCCGTCCTCACTATCGATAAAGTATTCCTAGCTTTTTGTTTATAGTTTTTTTTTTCAATTTCAGATTTCCTCGCGCCGGCACACCGAATGCGAAATCAATCTTGAAGATGGTTACATTCAGACTGCAGAAGGCGACCCCCACCACTGTACTGGACTATTACCAGGAAGGGCACTCCGACCACACACCACAAGGTATATATAAGAATTTTTCAAACAATTTGTATCTAATATAATTTTGTTACGTTTTTTGATAATTTTAGTAATATTTGTTTTGATGACGGTACCATTCCTTCCTTTCCTATATTTCTTTTCCAATATCATTGACGCTTGGTGGTAGGTTTTTGTGCAAGCCCGCCTGGGTAAGTACCACCGACGCAGTACTCAGTATTTTTGTGTTCCGGTTTGAAGGATGAGTGAGCCAGTGTAACTACAGGCAAAAGTTACGTAACATCTCAGTTCCCAAGTTTGGTGGCGCATTGACTATGTAAGGAATGGTTAATATGTCTTACAGCGCCATTGTCTATGGGCTGTGGTGACACTTACCATCTGGTCGCCCATTTGCTCGTCCGCCTACCGATATCATAAAAAAAATCTACACATTATTTATAAAATGATCTATTCGTTTGTATAACAAGATTCCATAGTTATTTTTAACTTAATCTATTAAAAAATTTAAAGCTCATGTCAAAAAAAAAAGATAGATAAGGCATATTGGTCAATACAAGATAATATTAAAGATAAAAAAGTATGGACTTAGTAGTTATGGACTTCTAGGCAGGATATATATAAATTTTAATTTTTCTTTACTTATATAGTCTGTAATTAAAATGGTGGAAAAGAGTAACTGATGAGTTTCTTGCTGGTTCTTCTCGGTAGAATCTGCTTTCTGGACCGGTGTTGGATTTAAATTTAATTCATCACTGTAACGTAACGTTAATTCAAAAAGGGTTTTACTTGAATGAAAAATATTTTGTATTTGATTTTTGAAATCTGTTTCCCCAGCTTCAGACTCGAACGATTCAATGGAAGTGACTGACATCAGATGGTACCAGCTCAGACAGTCCCTCAAAGAGACATTTCCCTGGTTCGAGTACTTAGCGAGGGTCGGCTGGACACCTTGTGGTACATAGTAAGTTACAAACAAACAAAATCTATACTAATAAATATCGAGACGCCTTTATTTTGTATTGCCTAGTGATACATCGACTGAATCAATATACATAAAACTTTACCGGAAGATACAGCGCGCTTCGGAGAAGGTTTATATATAAAAGCTACGCTTTGCACTCTTACTTATGATATGACAAGTATATATGCCCCCCCAGCGTGTGGGTGCAGCTGCTGGACCGCAAGCAGCAGCGCCTGGAGCTGGCGCTGGTGCCGGTGAGTGAGTTCAGCGCCCGGGGCGCGTACGAGTCGGCGCCGCCCGGCGCGCAGCCCGCCGACTGCGGGGACGCCGCGCACGCGCACGCGCACTGCGCCGAGCAGGCGAGTACCTCTTGCGACCCGTCTGTCTTCTCGGGGTCACTTTTGCGTAGGATTTCACCTGGAGCGAGTTCGCTCCTCGCCCGTGCGAACTCGTTTCTGGCGCACTTCGCCGAGTGACTCCTCGATTGTGGCAAATAATCCTGATCCTAGGTCACTTTTAATATCCAATTTATTAAAAAATATACTCGCTAGCTCCTTCTTCCGATTCGGTTGTTAGAAGTTAGTTGCTTGTGTATGCCAAAGAAAAATAATTTAAACATTTTTTTTTAAATTTTTGTTTTATATACTCAAACTTATAGGTCTCATGTAATCATTTCTGTTTGTTCGCTCGTCCAAGTCAATATCCTTCCTAACACTCTACCAGTAATTTTATCTCTAAATAGTGCCGGAAGTTTATAATATAAAAATAATTGTTCAGCAAATCCAAGTCCTGATATCCGAGTCGGCGCCGGACGCGTGGGTCAACGTGCACGACATCCTGCACTTCCTGCCGGCCGCGCCGGGGACCATGCGGTTCATCTGGGCGTCCGAGGAGACGGGCCACTTGCACCTCTACCTCGTCACGTGTGCGGTGCCGGCCAAGAGAGCTACCTGTAAGCCCACGCCCGTTTTACCCCCTTAGAGGTGGAGATTCTTTACGAAACTCCGAAAATCCGTTCTTAGTGGATATCTACACCCTATAAGGAACCTACCTGCCAAATTTCAAGTTTGTAGTTATCGTTTCTGAGATTAATCAGTGAGTGGTATTTCGCTTATATATATATATATATGGATTATATAACATTTTAATGGGTCTGACGGTAAGTGGTCACCACTGCACGTAAACATTAGCACTCTACTAAATACGAACCATCTCTTACATAACCAATGTCACACCAACTTTGCCAATTAAGATATGTTCCTTGTGCCTGAAGTTACACTGGCTCACTGAGTATTATAACCGGACACAATACTAAGTATTTCTATTTGGCGGTAGAATATGTAATGACCTACCTGTGCTTACCCAGATAGTTCTCAAAGCCTACCAAGTAAATACTTTACAATATCTTCAAGAAATTATACAATTTTTAATAACGTTACCGACATTCAAATCTCCTTTATTCGCGAATCCATTATGAATAACATAGTTACGTTATACCGCGTAATTGATTGTCAAAATTATTTATCTGTATTTACTCTATGGAATCAGTTAGAGCCCGTAGAGATCAGTTTTGTTTTACCTTCAATCGATATTTTGACGACCTCCGTGGTCGAGTAGTGTGTACACCGGTTTTCATGGGTAAGCCACTCCCGAGGTCCCGGGTTCGATTCCCGGCCGAGTCGATGTAAAAAAAGTTCATTAGTTTTCTATGTTGTCTTGGGTCTGGGTGTTAGTACCGTCTTTACGTCTGATTTCCATAACACAAATGCTTTAGCGACTTACATTGGGATCAGAGTGATGTATGTGATGTTGTCCGATATTTATTATTTATATCATTTATGTATAATATTCCACAGCTGTAATAGATATGATAACGGAAGACGAATCGAACGCTCTCGGTCCGAGCGTGATCAGCAAGCAGGCCATCACGAGCGGGGAGTGGGAGGTGATGGGGAGGAAAATATGGGTAAGAAAACTGAAAATGTCATTGAGAATGATATTGACCGCTGTCTAGAAAGAGATAAAACCATCGTATGTTTGCTACCTGTCTCACTTTATACGTTTGTTATTTATTATTGATAAAACGTTGATCATTTGTATATCGTTGTCTTTTATAATCGACATTTTTTCAACATTAATTAGAATATAAACCACCATTTCAGTTTAACAAATTGTATTTAACTAACATGACTTAATTTTTAGATGTTGAAAAAGAGTAAACTACTGAGTTTCTTGCCGGTTCTTCTCGGTAGAATGTACATTCCGAACCGGTGGTAGCTTTATTTTAAATAGTTTGTTAAATGACGATTCATGAGTGCTTGTAAAAGCCTACTTGAATAATGTATATTTTTGATTGATTGATTGATTGATATTAAATATTTACTTTACAAATAATATAGTAATAATAATTTATTGGTGCAAAAGTAAATATTACAAAAAGAGGCTTATGTATATGATGTTACAAAATAAATATGGCCATTGTTAAATATTAGTATTGGCTAAGAACTCTTATCTTAAACTTGTTATCCTTTATGGGTGACTTATATGACCTGTCTTTTAAAATAATGGTGTGAACATGAACGACATACAATATCTAAAGACAAAAGATATTTTTTTTAAATATTTAATGGAAAGTAAATGATCTGAAGGGCTTTAACGTGGTGTTATTAGGTAAATGTTTAAAAGTTTGTTACGTAGAAGTTTTGTTTTCGTGAATGTTCGGCTTTATCCGGCTCGAAGGACCAAAATTTACATAGTTTCCGACTTCATAAGTTATCAAACCAGAACGCTGAAGTTATTTTTTTTGTTATGTTTTTAATTAATTAAATTTTAAGGTGGACGAGTCTCGGGGATTGGTGTACTTTGTCGGGCTCCGGGAGACGCCGCTGGAGCGTCACTTGTACGTGACTTCCTACGATCCGCCCGCACCGCAGAGCGTCACGCTTCTCACCACCGTGGGACACTCGCATACCGTTGACATGGATGAGGTATTATATTAATATATTTTTTTAAACAGGTAAAAAATAGCGGCAAGCTTACAATAATCCTCTTAGAGCTAAAATTGGTACAGATCTTGGCATATTATTAGACATAAAATAATAATCTCAACAGATCCTACGTCTATTATACAAATATTTAGGGTAAATCAAAGGTACCACCAATTTGTTTGCCATGTGTACACATTAATGGACAGTATTGTCCAAAAGGAAGAACCCAAATTCCAAAAATATGGTATTGCTGATTTTAATGCGGTTAGGGTAACCGAGGCTTTCTGATGGCACGACGTTTAATTTGTGATCTTATTTAGATTAAATATGAATATTCTTTAAATGAGAAGTTTCGAAGTCGGCATACTTAAATAAATCGACGTTCGCAGGAGTGCTCCACGGCCGTGATCACGTCTTCAAACATCAGCAGCGCGCCCAGCACGCGCGTGCTGCGCGTGGAGCACGGCGCGGGGGGCGTGGGCGGCGCGGCGGGCGCGGGGGGCGCGGGCGGCGCGTGCGTGGCGCTGCGGGCGTGCGGCGCGCTGGCCGAGCGCGCGCACGGGCCGGGTGAGGCGACGTTACGTCATTACGTAACATTTATTTTCTTTAATAATTTTCCTAAGAATGTCAGGAAAACTAATATATTGATTTTAAATTATGCCAAGACATTGAATATCAATTCGAAATTAATATGTCTCCTGAATAACGTTTTGAGTGCAAATAGAACATTTTTAGTCGAAATAGAAACAGCCTTTAATTGATGATTTTGAATTCCAGAAACGTCAGACACTCGATCGTTCAACGGCTCGTGGGACAGTCGGTCGGGCGACGGCGACGACGAGAACGACGTGTCGATACTCGTTAAAGGTTAATAGTCGATTCAACTTACGTCACGAGTGCGGTCCGAATCAGATAATTTAAAATCTCGCTAGAGCTCTCGCCCCTGGATACCTCCAGCTCGCCGGCGGTCCTACCGTCAGGATACGCCTCAAGTAGCCGTCTCGTTGCAGAGCGCCTGCTGTCGGCCGCGCCGGCGCCGCAGATCCTGAGCGCGCGGCTGTCGTGCGGCCTGCGGGCCTACTGCACGCTGTGGCGCGCGCGGGGCGCCGGCCGCCGCCCCACCGTGCTGCACGTGTACGGCGGGCCCGAGGTGCAGACCGTCACCAACAGCTACCGGGTGAGTGAACGAGACTACCTCCTGCACGCTGGCGAGAGTGTTTCAATCAGAGGTACCAACCTAAGAAAATTGAACTCGTTAAAAATGAGTTCCTTGTGTAGTGTGTTTTCATTATATTGCCAATTGAAGGAATATAGTACTTTTTCCTGCTGAATCCAGAATCCACATGACCCAGTCTTGATCGTCGCTGATAATATAGTAAATATTTCCAGGGTATCCGTCAGCTCCGCATGCACATGCTGGCGGCGCGTGGGTTCAACGTGGTGGCCGTGGACTCGCGGGGGTCCAAGCACAGGGGCCGCGCGTGGGAGGCGGCGATACGGGGGAAAATGGGGCAGGTTGAACTGGATGATCAGGTATTTTTTTTTTTTAAATTGGGATGTGTTTCACTGAGACCGTAAAAGTATATAAATACTACTATATACGTACATACGTATATACGTACTTTTCAATGTAACAAATGTTTTGTTAATAAGTCTGCTAAACAGTTCTTGATTAATTATCTTCATTTTAAATACAACAATATTTCACTTAACAACGTAAATCCACTTTAATTTTACTTCCAAAGTAACGAAAACAATTTTGCCGACATTCAAAACGCCATTTTTCGATGAAATCGTGTTGTGTTACTTTATCGCACAAGAATTAGGTCAAATATTTCATTGTAGTCAATCGTAGGTAGCGTGGCCGAGCGGTCTAAGGCGCTGGTTTAAGGCACCAGTCTCTTCGGAGGCGTGGGTTCGAATCCCACCGCTGCCAATATATTTTTGATATTAAATAAAATAAATCATTTGGTAGTTCTTTATATATTTATTTTAAAACTTATTTTTTTACAAGTAAAGTTTTTGATATTAGAACTTACCTATATTTTTAGAGTTTCACTTACATCTTAACTAATATTATAAATTCTAAACAGATTTGTTTGTTTGTTACCTTTAAACGTCTTAACTTCTCAAACTGTCACCATGAGTATGTACATTACATACACCATATAATGAGTATAAAAAAACTATAAGGATTACCCAAAATTTGCTAGAGACTTCTTCCAAGTGAGTCCGCGCTCGAAGACTAGTTTTTATATAATAGTTAAACGGGCTTAGTTTTAACTATCAAGGATACCAGACTTGCGTTGGTATTTAAACTTATTTGGTGGTAGGGCTTTGTGCAAACCCGTCTGGGAAGGTACCACCCACTCATTAGATATTCTACCGCAAAGCAGTATTACTTAGTATTGTTGTGTTTCGGTTTGAAGGGTCAGTGAGCCAGTGTAACTACAGACACAAGGGACATAACATCTTAGTTTCAAAGGTTGGTGCTTGGTGGCGCATTAGCGATGTCAGGAATGATTAATATTAATACAGCACCAGTGTCTATGGGCGGTAGTGACGACATATCATCAGATATATATTCTGTAATGTTTTGTATGTACGGAAAAATATTAATGTTTTTATGAGAAAATGTGACTCTCATAACATTGGTACAAGGAACAAACACAATCTTGTTACTCCTGTTACTGTGTTATGCAGTCGGCATAGAGTCAGTAAGTCAGTAAAATGCTTCTGTTGCCAAATTTTAAAAAAATTGTTAAGTAATGCTTGTGTGCGAAAGGTTACTATACAATTAGTGAGTTTATGTTTGATAGCACACCTTGGGAATGAAACGATCGCCTCCTGGCTGTTTCTATTCATATACAATTATGTATGTAATTAATTTGACAAAAAAAAAGATC
Source organism: Vanessa atalanta (assembly GCF_905147765.1). NCBI lineage: Eukaryota > Metazoa > Arthropoda > Insecta > Lepidoptera > Nymphalidae > Vanessa > Vanessa atalanta. The sequence goes on along the minus strand of NC_061898.1, from coordinate 4,023,576 downwards.
CGCTGAGTTTCTTTCGCCGGTTCTTCTCAGGTCAGGGTGTTCCTTTTTCCGAACCGGTGGTAGTGTTTAATTTGACCATCAATAAGTTAGTGTAATGCTTTTATTTTCAATAAAAGAATTTGAGTAAAAAAATGTTGTTTTTTTTTTCAGGTTGAAGTATTACAGTGGCTGGCGAAGGAAACCGGATGTATCGATATGGATAGGGTCGCGATACACGGCTGGAGTTACGGTGATTATCGATATTATTATAAACTACAAGTAATGCAGACATATACGGTATAACGCGTGTATGTTCAATCAGGAAATTCCCTCCTCGTGAAATAAATTAATTTTTAATGAAAAAAAAATCTAGTTTATATTTTTTTGCTGACTGTACACATAGTCTGACGCACACTAAGGCATGTCCAGATCTATTCCGTTAGAGACGTGCACACAGATGTTGTAATATAAGCACGCCATCGGGCGAGCGGCTGTCGGAGCGGGTGAGGCGGTGGTCTGACCGTGTGGTGTGTGGTGTGTGGCAGGCGGGTACCTGGCGCTGCTGGGGCTGGCGACGCGGCCCAACGTGTTCAAGGTGTGCGTGGCGGGCGCTCCCGTGACGTGCTGGCGGCTGTACGACACGGCCTACACGGAGCGCTACATGGGGCTGCCGGCCTGGGCGCCGCACGCCTACTCGCGCGCCAGCGTGCTCGCCCACGCGCCCTTCTTCCCCGACAAGTCAGTCGCCGAGTGCCTTTGTAATATTAATATAGACTTCAAGTTGATTAAGTTCTTCCGTTCCAAAGCCATTGATGCGATTGTGATTAAGTTTAATAGGACATAAATTGAAAAAAATATGTTAGTATGTTTGTTCTTCAATTTTTTTATGGTATAGATTGGCTGTAAAGCATATGAGTCACCCGATGGTAAGTGGTCACCACCGCCCATAGACAATGGCGCTGTAAGAAATATTAACTAGTCATTACACCAGCCTTGGAAACTAAGAAGTTATGTCCCTTGTGGCTGTAGCTAAACTGGTTCACTCACCCTTCAAACCGGAACACACCGCTACTAAGTACGGCTGCTTGTGGAATATCTGATGAGTGGGTGGGACCTATCTAGGCGGGCTTGCACACAGCCCTACCACCAAGAGAATCTTCAATATAAAGGTTTTATGTACCTACATTCCAGGTAAAGCCGACAAGGGGTAGCTTGTGTATAAAATTTAATATTTGCTATAAATGTTTTACAGAGAAGGCAGACTACTCATAATCCACGGTCTAGCGGACGAGAACGTACACTTCTGCCACACGGCAGCGCTGCTCTCCGAGCTGATACGTCTCGGGAAACCACATCGAGTTCAGGTACAAACCATACAGGATCGATTTAACAACTGGCCAAAGACCAATACTACATAGAAAAAAAAAACCTTCAAAGAAATCTCGGTCTGATTGTGATGAACTAAATGTAGTCTTCGATAGTGTCGCTGATAAGGATCAAAAACTTGGAAGTAGTGAGATACTTACTCGGTGGTAGGGCATAAAATAGGCTATTTGACTGGTTTTTTCTAGCATTAGCATTAGCAGCCTGTAAATTTTTCCACTGCTGGGCTAAAGGCCTCCTCTCCCTTTGAGGAGAAGGTTTGGAGCATATTCCACCACGCTGCTCCAGTGCGGGGTGGCGAAATACACATGTGGCAGATTTTCGTTGAAATTAGACACATTCAGGTTTCCTCACGATGTTTTACTTCACCGCCGAGCACGAGATGAATTATAAACACAAATTAAGCACATGAAAATTCAGCGGTGCCTGCCTGGGCTTGAAGCCGAAATCATCGGTTAAGATGCACCACTGGGCCACCTCGGCTGGTTTTTATAATGCATTTTATATTATTTAGTAGAGGTTAAGGAACTCAGTAAAAGTTGTTCTTTTTAAATCTAGTATATATTTGGTGAAAAATATTAAATTAAAAATTATATATTTAAATAGCGCGCGAAAACGCTACTTTGACAATAAGGCGCTGCAATAGGGTCGGTGACGTTACTTGCCTGTATTTTAATCTGTGCCACATATAATCCACATCCAGTAGGCAAACGAGGTTAATAAGCAAGTGACGTCATCATAAGCCCGACCAATCATGAGCGATTTGTGTCACGTGATAAACCTTTAATAAAATTGCATTTTTATTTATGGATTTTTGAATAAATTAATTATTATTTTCAACTTTCGTTAATAAATAACCATTTTTAAACTCGTAATATACATATACTGATTATAATTATTGACACTTTATTTTTCGCATTGTCAAATAGCCTATTATAAGCACATAGAAATTCAATGCTTGCCTTGATTTGAACCCGCAATCGGTTGAGATGCACGTATTCCACTGGGCGATCACGTATCCTTTTTTTAAATAAGATTATTTATTAATTTCGTTCCTTTGTCTCTGGTTTTGCCAAAGAAATCTCACGACTAAACTGAAGATATTAATATGTTGTTTAATAATATTTCAGGTATATCCCGGTGAACGACACTCCCTGAGAGCGATGCACGCCTCCAAACACTACGAAGCGACTCTACTCCACTTCCTACACGAAAACCTCTAAATCGCCTCGGCCGTTGGTAGCTCGACCGGTGACGCTACCACACCACACAGTCTACAGTTAAGCTACCAGTTGCCAAGTATAAATAACTGATTGAACAGTATTATGCGGTAAAGAGTCAATGATAAACTTAAAAGTATTTTATTTTTCATAATTTTATAAGTATTAATGGATTTTTATTTCTGAAAAAAAAGTGAAAATTACAATTTTTGTAACAGTGCAATAGGCAAAAATAAATGATCTTGGCAAAAGCAACAAAATAAGTCCCTGAAACTTTCCCGATAACCAGATTCGTTCAGATGTAAACCGGTTTCATCCGGCAGGAAGCAGTTCAAACTAGATAAAATATAACGATGAAATTTTGATATTTGTTTCGTTTTAAGTTTATAATTTGTATAAATTTATTTGAAATTGATTTTTTTTTACACGAATAAAACTATTTACTTTTTTTTTATTTAATCAATATTTTATATTTTTTTAATATTATGGACCTTTCACAATACACAGCATCGAGCGGTTTCTCGTTAATCTGTCTGAACTCTAAATGAAGGTTTGTACTTAAAATATGTGTTATTAAAATTCCCAGTGATAAAGTTATTTTCAAATGAATTTATACAATGTATCATTTAATAATACAATTCACAGTCTAATCAACAAAACTGAACTTCTAATCTCATTACTGTCATGGTTTATACCGTGATGAGTAGTTCATACCAACCTGGATGGGCTTGCACAGAGCCGTACTATAAAATAAATGTCACAAATTGCTCTCCAACTATAGTCAAATATACTTATAGCCGATTCCAATCGAAGTAGGAATAAAGATAAACAAACCTTAAATTTACTTATTACAAAATCAAAATAGACTTTATTCACGTAGGCTTTCACGAGCACTTTTGAATTGTCATTTAATAAACTATATTAAGTGGATATAATTATATATTATAATATTACACTTTACTTATTTCCACTTTAATTTGAGTTCCAAAATAACGATAACAGTTACGTCGACGTTCGAAACGCGTTTTCGCAAATCCATAGTGAATGTCATAGATTAATCGAGCTCTCGACCAATGATATCGCGTCAATTTGCTGTCGAATGTTTTTTTATTTGGCTTTTCGCTTATAGTTGGAATAGAGTATAGTTTTCAATGTGGTCTCAATAAGATCTCAAGATATTTAGTATTTTTAAAGGGAATTTTAATTTACATTTTGTTTTTAATTAACAAGAAAACGATTTTCACGCTTAGAACGACAAACGCAATTATTTGTATAATAATATTATATACTAAAACCTTTTCCAAAACGCGGTGCATCTTTTGGTATAAGTTTTATGAATATTGGCTTAGCAGTTTATCAGTTAGGTATTATACGAAATAAATATTTTCTCAATATTAAAGATTTGAATGGTATTTGTACAAACATCCTTTGATTTCATAATGTTTTTACGTTAATAATTGCCAGTACAATAAATACATACAAATTTGTTACTAGCAATATTTAATACCGTTTCTGTAACGCGTGTTTTATTTAAGAAGAGATTTACAAATGGCGGGACGTAAGGTCTGCAAAAACGTTCAAAAATTTTAATATTTTTTTTTGTTATTAAAATTTACTTTTTAATAATTGATAAATAATATTAATATACCTATTTGTTTTGATTGTTAATTAAATTTATTTAAATAAATAACAATTTTCAATAATAAAATTATGAATTTCGTTTTTTTCTAACCATATCGAGTTGCCATTTATAAATCTTCTTTATTGACACAGATTATATATTTCTAGATCTGTTCGTTCATGTGTATAAGTCAAATTTTTTTTTTTTGTTTTGCGGCCTTTTTTCTTACCTTAGTCACAACGCGCGTTAAGACATCTCGTAATGGTCACTATTTGTTTCTCTTCGTGAGCGAACAGATCTATAATGATATAAACTGTGCCTAAGTAATTAAGTTAAAAGTGAAATTTATTTGATTGTAACTACAGAGATCATGATGCAGTTTGTAAGAAGATATTGCTTTGAAGAAATACTTGCAGTGAAATTTGATCCAAATCATCACATAAATAAGGTTTATAATCGTATATATGAAATGAATATACTGATAAGTCCCTAAGTGTTTCTTTTGTAATGTAATTGTGCACTTTATTAATAAGACTACACGGATCAAATTCGTTTGAAAATTATTTCAACTTTAGCGACGAGCATTTTTTTTTTAAAACGGTGTTCGACTGGTATTTTTGGATACGCTTGGAAGTCCTTGTATTAGATGCAATATCTCATCTTTGGTCGAAGTTTAAGTGCTTTATAAACTTAACGTCCATTCCACGAAACGAGATCCCACAGGAGATTGCTCACGCCGGATTCGACATTATCTCTGACGGCGCGCATCGGCCGATGAGATTCGTTGCCAAGTAATTCGAATCGTGGAATGTTGTGTCTGTCACATGAGTTTCTCTCGCCTTAGATGTATTTTTTTTAAGTAAAACCTTTTTCGTTTCGTCGGATTTGTTTCGTAGTTCTAAAGTGGGTTTATATTCTGTACATAATCAGTTGTAGTGTAAGCAGAAAAGTTATCGCATAATACTCGTTTGATATCAAAGTCATCAATATTATAAGTTTCTCACTGTTATTATAAAATAAAATATTTTAATGAATTTTAAATGTGTTTTTTTTTTTACTCTGTATATTGAAGTTAAGTAGATATACACTTGGAGCCCTGTCACACATAACGGGGGCTACTAAACCATCTTGGGAGTCAAAAATACAATAAAGTCATTAAAATTTGTTAAGCCGTTCAGGAGTTAAGTGACATACGTCATACTATACTATACAGAGTTTTGCCGATGTTATCACATATGGTAGGGGCTTTGTGCAAGCCCGCCTGGGTAGGTACCACCCACTCATTAGATATTCTACCGCCAAACAGCAGTACTCAGTATTGTTGTGTTCCGGTTTGAAGGGTAAGTGAGCCAGTGTAACTACAGGCACAAGGGACGTAACATCTTGGTTCCCAAGATTGGTAGCGCATTGCTGATGTAAGGAATGGTTAATATTTCTTACAGCGCCATTGTCTATGGGCTGTGGTGACACTTACCCATTTGCTCGTCCGCCTATCGATATCATAAAAAAATCTACACATTTTTTATAAAATAATCTATTCGTTTCTATAATAAGAATCCACAGTTATATTTAACTTGGCATATTAAAAAAATATAAAGCTCATGTAAAAAAAGAAGAAGGCATATTACTCAATACCAGTCTTCCAGTCTGCTCCGACTTTCGGTATCTCGGTTCGCTCATTCGAGGCGATGGCGAAATAGATCAGTGAAGCACAGGGTGGATGAATTGGCGGCAGGTTACGGGAACAATTTGTGACCCCCGTTTTCCCCGTAAAATTAAGGGGAAGATTTATAAGACCATGGTCAGACCTGCTGTCCTATATGGATCTGAGTGTTAGGCCACAAAAGGGATTAATGAATGACAACAGCATGTAGTGGAGATGAGAATGTTGAGAGGAATGTGTGGTGTTAGGGTGTTACGCGAATGGATAGAGTAAGGAATGAGTACATAAGTGGAAGTTTGAAAGTGGCACCGGTAACCGAGAAGTTATGTGGAAGCCGGCTAGCACGGTATGGGCATGTTATGCGGAGGAATGAGGAACATTGTGGGGAAGGTCTTGAGCATGAAAGTGGATGGATATAGAGGAAGGGGACGACCAATGAAAAGATGGACGGATTGTGTGAAAGATGATATGGCTGGAAAGAATGTTACTTGTGAGATGACGTCAGATAGAGAACTATGGAAGAAGAAGATATGCTGCGCCGACCCCAAGTAAATTGGGATAAGGACAGGAGGATGATGATTAATATACAACAGCGTAACAATATTTTTGTCCCTATTTGAACCTAAGTCTTCGACTCTGCAGGCTTACAACTTAGATACAAGAGCCATCGAGGTAATTTAAATAAGGTGTGTAATTAACTTATAAGCACGCGGGAATATTGATAACTGATAACGTCCATTAAAAAGGTCAATGAGATGTCTCATTTGTCATCCTAAGGCGTCATTCACACTGGTTTAACTACTCCGTTGATCGGCTATGGTATATCTATAGTCTATGCCTGTATATATTTATGCTTGATGCCGGCAAGATTGTTAAGTCCGGGGTCACCATCTTCACGAAAACATACATATTCACGACATAACACAACGTATTGACGGCTGGATTATCGTATATTGATTTTTACAATATTTCATAGGCATCGACATATTATCAGGGCCGGATCGTAAGTTTAGGGGGCCCTGGGCTAACACTACTTAGGGGCCCACGTAAGATATATCTGAACGTCGACTTGAATTAAATTCAGTGACGTTACGAAAACGGCCGTGACGTCATTTAGTGCTACCAGCAAAAGCGCTTCTCACCCCACTGAATACATACTGAGCCGAGGTACGATCTCATAGGAGACACCGACATCAAGACGAACGTCATTCGGAACCCGTTGGGGCTCAAACTTCAAGGTAGAATCTAATACTTGCCCCCACGCCGGGTGATACTGTAAACTTTACAGTGTAAAGTAGGGTTGCATATCGATAGATTATCGATAGTATTTATAGTCTATCGATAGTATTGTCACGTGTCAATACTATCGATGGTACCAATAGCTCCCCATGAGCAATAGTATTGCAAAAAACATTACTTTTAACCGAAACTATCGATAGTCCAAAACTATCGTATTGCTTACAGAGTGCTATCTATAATACTATCGATAGTATTGATCAAAACGATACTATCGATATCCTGAATAGTTTTCGAGGTCAACTATCGATGGTAGCTTTACTTAATATAGTTTGTTAAATGACGATTCAAAAGTACTTGTAAAAGCCTACTTGAATAAAGTATATTTTGATTTTCATTTTGATAGTCAAACCATCGATATTTCTGCAATGCTGGCTAAAGGCCAGTAGGGCCAACAGCAAAACGACACAGAAACAAAAAAAAGTTACCTTGACCAATAGTTCGTTTCATTCGTCGTCTAACAATTCCAATCGAAGAAGAATAATAACAAATCTTAGATTTACGGATTCCATGCGATTCGCTAATAATTCTGATATATCTTGCACCAAAAACTCTTCCTGATAAATATATCTTTGTTTATAACTTCAATTCTACCAAAGTTCCGATACCAAAATCTCGAAGATTAAAAAAGCCATATTTTGGCGAATCCATAAGGAATACCAAAGATTTTGTTTTTTTTTTTCGAAATGATAGATGCTGTCGGCCCTAATGGCCTCTACAGCGTCACCGGACGGGGTAGGCGAGCTAAACTACTCGAGCCTTGAAATGAGAACCCACTTAAGGGCTCAGAATACGCGCGTCCTAAGGGCGCTCTTGTGAGGCTGGACCTCGGCTTAAGGCGCCGTCGTCGACTGGAGGGAGGAATGACGTGTGCATTCAACGTCGCATGCCTACGCGTCGACGAGTCGGTAAATAGACCAAAGATTATTCAAGCTCCACAAATGATATCGCGTCAATGAGATCTTAAATGTTATTTATTTGATTTTACGTTTCCCGTGGTTCGAATAGCCTACCGTAGGAACGAGTTCACATATTCCAGATCCAATAAACACAACCCGTTGCGTTAAAAACGTTTCTGTGTGAACTAACCTCCATTGTACATATGACTTTATGTGTATCGATTTGAAATTCAAAAAACCATTTCAGATTAAACTTTACGAGCGGGAAAAACCGAATGTCATTTTTGTTTTCTTTAATTAATTTTATAATAAGGAAATTCAAGGGAGGTAATACGAGCATGGAGGTATCTAAAAAATATGAGCCACGTTATGTATGTAGTGTTTAAATGTGGAGTACGTGACGTCGTCCTAACCGATTTCGGTCACTTGGTGGCAGGTACCACCCACTCATCAGATATTCTAGCGCCAAACAGCAGTACTTAGTATTGTTGTTTGAAGGGTGAGTGAGCCAGTGTACCTACAGGCACATAACATCTTAGTTCCCGAGGTTGGTGGCGCATTGATGTAAGGAATTGTTAATATTTCTTACAGCGCCATTGTCTATGGGCGGTAATGACTACTTACCATCAGGTTACCTATTTACTCGTCCGCCTACCGATATCAAAAAGCGCACACACAGATAAAAAAAAATATATTTATTTCATTATTAACAAGTTACAGCTATAATCAGAAACTGGGACTATCCTAGTAAGTAACTAGTATTGCTACTAGTACTTGTAGCAGGTAGTCCCGGAGATGCACTCCCATAATCCGATGGGACGGCAAATCGGCAAGAGATCAGGGGTACCAATGTCTTTCCGTATTTTCCGGCGTGCTGTTACTGAGAACATGTTAAAGAGATATTACTCCTTAACTTTTAACTGACCTGACTCGAGGGATGAACCCTGACCTCGGGGGAAGACCTAGGTTTCCTGAAAACCGAGGTCCCAACAACATTCCCCACTGCAAAGCCGGCCACCATCGAGTCCCAGTTAAACGGATCTGAGCGATTGCAGTTGAAAATAGCGGCGCAGAGAACGGCCCAGACCCCGAAGTGCGGTCAAGACAGACGGCCGAGCCCTGGACCTGCAGTGACGGCGGTGACGTGTTTAATCTGCGATCTAGTATCTCCGAAGAACAAGACGTTGCACTCACCCCAATCAGACCCTGGCCCGTCGGTTTCATCGAACCGACAGGTGCAGTCAATGAGGAAATTCCTGATGGTCAACGACCCGGGAAAGCCCAAAACAACACGCGCCCATCTAACAAGGGTCGATAAGGGTCAAGTAATACCACCAAAGCTGAGACCAGCGTCAAACCCTCGAGACCATGCAGTGAATGCTTTCCTAGAGTTCCGGGCTATTGTGACGGCCACCCGTGAGGTCCACTTAGCCACCTGCAAAAAGATCATGCAGACCTACCGACACAGTAACGAAAAGCTGCTGGAGGTGGAGCTTGAAGAAGCCGAGGCAGCCATATACAACAACGACACATCCCAAGTTATCAAAGGGAAAATGTCGGGGCGGTACATGGCTGCTTACAGCGCTGCAGAAGGATTCGTGGGCCTGGTTGAAGATGAGGGGCGAAAAGACGCATTCCCTAGGTTCTTCACACCAACAGGAGATCCAGTGGTAGTAGTGGCCAGATGCTCGAGAGTAATGCTAGACGACAGGATACTCGCGATGGCAAAGTCCATCTCAGAAGGTCCAGGGGTCGACACACCTCTCGTGGGTTGGGAACTGCCACCGATATCGTGGATAAACGGGGTACCACGATGCGGAAAGACGACTTACATTGTCAGGAATATCGATGAGGACAAAGAAGAGTGAGTGAAGAGTGTTAGTCAGCTCCACAATCGAAGCCACCAAAGACCTGAAAGAACAACTTACACACCGATTTGGCGAAAAAGCTAAATCAAGGGTACGAACTATGGCATCCGTGCTAGTGAACGGGTTCAACGAGAGCATAAAATGTAACCGTCTTACGATCGACGAAGCCCTCATGAACCACTTCGGAGCCATAGCAATGGTGGCACAGCTGTCCGGAGCTAGCAAGGTGGTCCTCATCGGAGATATCAACCAGTTGCCTTATATCGACAGAGAAAATCTGTTCGAAATGAGGTACTGCCGACCAAGCCTGACAACAAACATCACCCGTGAGTTATCCTGTACGCACCGAAACCCCCTGGACGTCACATACGCCATTAGCGAGGTCTACCGTAATATATACTCTGCAAGCCCCATCGTCCACTCCCTCAAAATGGAGAGATTCACTGACGCCATACCATCCGACCAAACCAAAAGCCTATATCTGGCCCATACGCAGGAGGAAAAGAAACTCCTGATGGACCAGGGATACGGAAAAGGTGTAAGGTAAAGCGTCATGACCATCCACGAATCTCAGGGACAGACCTACGGCGACGTTATCATAGTCCAGTCGAAGAATGTAAGGCTCTGTATACACGAAAGTGTCCCTCACGCAGTTGTGGCAATCACTAGACACACTAACACCTGTGTCTATTACACGGACGATGGTAGCGACGCTATCGGAAGATTCATCAGCCGAGCGGCGGGTGTTTCAGAAAAGACCATCCTAGAGCACAGCCTTAAGACATCTATACATAAACGCGACATCAGATTCGCCGAGGCTGTGCTCTCTCCGATCGAGCACGGAGCAGGGCCCGGTGGATTACAGTAATTAGGATAGGAAGGAAGAAAAAAAACTACTGTATACAGTATTTTTATGTATTATATATTACCATATATTATTTATATATTATTTTAAACTGAAAAAAAAAATGTCACTGTGGACCACGTCTTCCAAGAAGACGACAAGCTCGCGAAGTCCAGCGAAGATCTTCTGATGTTTAGTAAAAATATAAAATAACGCCACAATTTATAAAAATAAAATGTAAAAAAAGTTGGATGTTGGAAACGTGGATGTTGTATATTAAATAAAAAAAAGAACCCTGACCTCAAGATCCGTGGTGTTTATATACAATCGTATAAATATAATTGTGCATTATTATTTATGATATTGGGAGTTTATAATGTGACATCTTATCTATAATTAATTGCTTTTGAGCCAGTCTGTTGATTGTTTACAATAAATAAATTAATATTATTTGTTGTCATGCTGTGGTTCGTACAACAGGGTACGATTTCAAAGTTTTGAGTAATATATTTTTTTTGACTTTCAAAATAGAAGTTAGACTGGCCATGGAGCACTCTAAGGTCACCGTACATATACATTATTATTAATAATAATAAATATTGGACATCACATACATCACTCTGATCCCAATGTAAGTAGCTAAAGCACTTGTGTTATGGAAATCAGAAGTAACGACGGTATCACAAGCACCCAGACCCAAGACAACGTAGAAAACTAATGAACTTTTTCTACATCGACTTGGCCGAGAATTGAACCCGGGCGTACCCATGAAAACCGGTGTACACACTACTCGACCACGGAGGTCGTCGATATATAAAAAAATAATAGTTTTTTACTGCCTGTTATTAAAATGATGGGAAAGAGTAACTAGTGAGTTTCTTACCGGTTCTTCTCGGTCGAATCTACTTTCTGAACAAGTGGTAGCTTTACTTTTGATTAGCATTGTAAACGATTCAAACGTGCTATTATGATTACTTGGATAAAGAATATTATCATTTTGATTAAAATGTCTAATAAATAAAAAAAACATGAAATTTGGATTGGCTGATGAAAGTACTTCTAATGTCAGCTCTAAAGTTATTTTATGGCACAGATTATTTCGCCAATGTCACGTGCGATGGAGGTACAGTCAAGTAACATGCTCAATTTAATATTGAACGCATAGTAGTAGACTCTTTGTAAGCCCATAACCTAAAACAACACAATAATAAATAAACAAAAACTGTTATTAAAGTAACACATAACAACAATCACAAAACTATTTACAGCTTAATCTTATTACGTTCAATATATTTACATAGAAATTTACAAAGTGGACTAAACACAAACATTAACAAACATTCAACGTTAATAGGGCGAGGAACTTTGGTAGGGAGAACGTCGTTTATGGGATCGAGGAGTTTGGACGAGGTGAACAGTATATGGGATAAGATTCTGTAACTATTCACTTCGTGAAATGTTGACAGGCTTATAATGATACGCCATTTTGACAGGTGTATCCAAAAGTCTTACAATTATCATGTCAATTTTGTACATCACATTCTGACAATTCACGCTCGCGTTCTGCTGTGAGTATCGAGTGTTCTCTTACAGAATACATCTACAGGAATTCTCCACTTAAATTTTCTAAGTGATTTCTTAAAGAATTACTGGTCGACATTTTCGATTCCATGGTATTTAAGACCAGTCTTCCTGCGTGTGGTTTTAAATTGACATTTTAGCGCTTGTATTTTAAATTTTTATATAAAAAAAGTATATCATTCTATTATTAATTATATATTAACTAAACCAATATATTTGGTTGACGAAGACGAAGGTTGCGTTTGGATATTTAATAAATTTACTTGGTGGTAGGGCTTTGTGCAAGCCCGTCTGGGTAGGTACCGCCCACTCATCAGATATTCTACCGCCAAATAACAGTACTCTGTATTGTTGTGTTCCGGTTAGAAGGGTGAGTGAGCCAGTGTAATCACAGGCACAAGGGACATAACATCTTAGTTCCCAAGGTTGGTGGCGCATAGATGATGTAAGGAATGGTTAATATTTCATACAGCACCTTTGTCTATGAGCGATGGTGACCACTTACCATCAGGTGGCCCATATGCTCGTCCGACAAAAATTGCCATTAAAAAAAAAATGTAGTCGTTTTATTACGCCATTTGGCCCAGTTGAACGAAAATCAAAATTACTGTATTCAAGTAGGGTTTTACAAGCATTTTTGAATTTACGTTTTACAGAATTGTATTAAACTTAAAGCTATCACCGGTTCGTGATGTAGTAACCGTAAATACCTTGTTATACATATATCCCGCCTAAAAGTCAAGAAGTATTCCACGGTTTTTTATCGTCTATAAAATCTTGATTTGAACAAGATGCCTTATTTAATAACGTCTATTTTAACAAACGATTTGATATACAAATTGGCAAAGCTCAAAAAATAAACAAAGAATTATTTGCAGTCATTTATTTAATAAGGAAAATGTGTCACGTGTGATGCTTTAAGTTGGAAGTATGGCTTGCGACAGACGACCTTAAATAATGCACTCTGTTAACAAGGCCACAGAGCAAGGTGTCCAATTCGCTGGTGTATAATTCAAACTCGTTTCCGTCCGCGGCTTCACTGTGTGGGGAGGTGTTAGGTACTCATGTTCCCTTAGGTCCTTCTCTTTAATCCTGACAACGTGTAAAAATCATGACAATCGGTTGAATAGTTAAGAGATACACGCGTAACAGACAAATAAACGAATTTAGTTTCGCATACGTAATATTATAACTAGTTGCTGCCCGCGCATCGCTAATGTTTTACGGGTTTTCGGCAAAAAAAAGTAGCCTATGTCCCTTTTTTTAGCAGGAGGCTCACCTGATGGAAAGTGATGACCACCTTCCATGGACATCTGCAACACCGGGGGGCTTGCAGTTATTGAGTGTCTTACCGGTACTTCTCGGTAGAATCTAAACTCCGAACCGGTGGTAGCTTCACTAAATATTGACGATTCATAAGTGCTTGTAAAAGTCTACTTGAATAATGTACATTTTGTATTAGATTTTGAATGACCATAGATCGCGAGCTGTAAATCTTTTCTAGTTCTCGGAATAGCCGAATAAAGTTCTAAAAAACGTCGTGGTTGTAGAATTTAATTTGATTTACGCCATGCGTAGTGCAGAAATAAATTAAACCCACTAGTTACTAGTGGCCGGATTAACCAAGGCTAGGCAATGTTTGATTTTACTAGTATATTTTGTCTACCCCAACGCAATTGTATTTTCATAAAAGAGAAATAAATTTTCGCTTCAAACATTTAGTAACAATTATTTTTTTTAAACTTTATTTTCCTGCCTATGTGCAGACATATCTTATCCGTCTAGTCTATCCCCTAGGCAGTTGTCCTTACTGCTAATGGATAACCGTGTCGGTAAAAGGTCTCATGACATGTCTTGGGTTCAAATTTGCCTAATTAGTTAAGCAGTATCAAACCAATGTTGAGTCTTAATCTTAAGTCCACTAATAAAATAAGACTGGAGTCTTTTTTGAGTCTAGTGACTCAACACTGATTCCTAAGACTGAGTCTTTAGCTGGAATTTTAAGTCAATATCAAGTAGATAATAAAATAAGTTGAAATCTGTGTCAACATTAAAAAGAGGTTAACTTTTTTTTGTTTATATGTAGGAGGTAATCTTCGGAATTAATGAACTGATTCTTCTTGATGGTAGACAGTTACATTATTTTTCAATGTTATAGAGTACAATAACAATAGTAACAGCCTGTAGATTTCCCACTGCCGGCTAAGGCCTCCTCTCCCTTCAAGAAGGACCTTATCCCACCACGCTGCTCCAATGCAGGTTGATGGATACACATGTCGCAGAATTTCGTTGAAATTAGACACATGCAGGTTCCCTTACGACGTTTTCTATAACCGAGCACGAGATGAATTATAAACAGAAATTAATCACAGGAAAATTCAGTGGTGCTTTGAAACCGTAATCATCGGTTAAGATGCCAGAGTTCTAATCACTGAGCCATCTCGGGTACAGATAATATTTATATATCATTTTCGTTATTAATAAATTGCACACGTTAAAAGCCGGGGCTCGTCGCTAGTATAATTTACGATACCGTATTATATCATCTGTGGCAGGTGATAAAAATATTTTAATATTGTCAAGATTATGTCTGTAAGAATGTATATTAGTTCATATTCCGATTAGTACCGATACCCTGATGATTTTAAATACAAAACAGGTACGGAAACATTTCTTTGCTGTAATAGATTCAAACTCAAATTCAAACACAAATTCCTTAATTCAATATAGAAGCATTACACTTACTTATTGATAGTCAAATTAAACACTACCACCGGTTCGGAAAAGGAAACGCCCTGACCTGAGAAGAACCGATGAAAGAAACTCAGCGGGTCTTTTTTTTGTCAATCTAATTAAATACATATATTGAATATGAATAGAAATAGCCAGGAGGCGATCGTTTCATTCCCAAGGTGTGTTATCAATCATAAACTCACTAAATGTATAGTACCCTTTCGCACACAAGCGTTCCTTAACATTTTTTTTTTTATTTGGCAACAGAAGCATTTTGAACGCTTTCTGGGATCCTGTTGTAAAACCGTATACATTGCCCCACAAAAGAGTTACTGACTTAAGTTAAGTGACTGATTAAAGAAACATCCTGTAAATGCCCCACTACAGGGCAAAGGGCTCCTCTCCCTTTTGTGGGTATTGTTTGGGGCTTACTCCACCACGTTGCTCTGAAGCGCTGGCGGATACATGTGTCAGTTTACCTTTACCGCAGAGCATAAGATGAAACAAACACAAAATAAGCATATAAAACTCCAACGCTTACCTGGGTTTGAACCCACAATCTTT
Source organism: Vanessa atalanta (assembly GCF_905147765.1). Taxonomy (NCBI): domain Eukaryota; kingdom Metazoa; phylum Arthropoda; class Insecta; order Lepidoptera; family Nymphalidae; genus Vanessa; species Vanessa atalanta. The sequence continues at coordinate 4,007,925 of NC_061898.1, read as the reverse complement.
GAGATATATATATTCTAACCACTCATCATCATCTCGGCTATTAAACACATAAAAAACGAGCGAACTCGTCTAAAAACTGACCACCTAAAGAATTTAATTTATGATATTTTCCTCAAAGTTTATCTTGACGATAGAAGCATAAAATATTACTTTATAACTTTTAAATCAGCCGCTAAGTTCAATATACCTCAACATCCTGCTTAAAGTACACTTACCTTGTCATAAGTAATAATTATTTATTGAATTATCTATCACCACATTCGTCTGTATAAATACAAGACGCGGACGTTTAAATAAGAGTTTGCGTTGACGTGCGTTGAACACGAGACAGGATATTCTGTGATTCGAAGTTACTGAGGTATTAATATTGGTATTTAATTCAGTTGCAAATAAACACGAAAACGATCGGTCGTGTTGTCTTTGACCACAGATTATTTATATCTAAATAAACTTTTTTTTTTTTAACAAATTTAACTCCAACTGTTGTGATTGTGATTAAAAAGTGTTCAGCCGTAAAAATATCTTTGTAATTTTTAAAACGAAACATCGTAAGGATATCCCAAGGTCAGTGGTTTTGTTTAATGACATTTGATATTTAAATAACTCGTTTTTAGTTACGAAGTCTCCATGGAGGTCAATAATAAGTATTAAATTGTATTCGGTAAAAAATCTGTTTAAGTGTATTAGTAATGATCTACAGTCGTAAGTGTAAAAAGTTATACAAACAAAGATCTTTACTATTTGTATTCTTTTTTAAATATAGAACCGGATTCCATAGTATTGATGTTAATTAAAAAACGAAAAAGGAAATGACGATCAATATCTAAAAAATAAACTTAATTTTTTTTAGTTCTTTTATTTAAAAAAAATATATTTAATTATTGGAAAATTTTAGTATCTTTTTACTATTTTAATTTTAAACATTACATTATTATAAATATTGTTATGTCAATGACACAAGGAATAACTTACTGCTTCCTTTGTTTAAAAAAAAAACAATATTAACAATGTATTAAAAAAAATATCGAAATTTCAAAGTAAATATAATTTATTTCATCAGTATATATTTAAAAGCGATCGAATATAACTTCCGTGTCAGGGCCGATATTTCAAATGTTATTTTTGCAATAATTTTTCGTGGGTATTTGAAAAGTTTTGGTCAAACATTTGATAAAATTGTTGGTCAACGAGAGTTATGATACTATACTATCGTATTGGGAGATTATTCTGATCCAATCAACAACTGGATCGCCGATGAGCTTAGGTCAAATAACACGCGCAATTAATCTACGTATAATGTAAACTATTAAACGACATGCGATAAAATAAAGCCATCATCTGACGGACCATCTGTCCGTCTGAATCCGATAAACATAAAATCTACCGAATCTTTCTCATACGGTTTTTATCAATAGTACATAAGGAAGATCTATGTGTATAATTAATTAAGGCTTCGTGTGAATTGTCTGAAATATGACGTTTATTATTTGTTAAAGATGACGGGAAAAATGACGCCGACCGGGAGTTTTACTGGCGTGTGTTGCGTAAACCAATTAGCACTAGCATTAGCATTAACAGCCTGTAAATTTTTCCCACTGCTGGGATAAAGGCCTCCTCTCCCTTTGAGGAGAAGTTTTGGAGCATATTCCACCACGCTGCTCCAATGCGGGTTGGCGGAATACACATGTGGCAGAATTTCGTTGAAATTAGACACATGCAGGTTTCCTCAAGATGTTTTCCTTCACCGCCGAGCACAAGATGAATTATAAACACAAATTAAGCACATGACAATTCAGTGGTGCCTGCCTGGGCTTGAACCCGAAATCATTGGTTAAGATGCACGCGTTCTAACCACTGGGCCATCTCGGCTTAAACCAATATATAACTCTATTTCAACAACAGGAGAAAAGCAAATAAACAACATTTGACAACAAATTGACGCGATATAATTGGTCGAGAGCTCGCTAATCTGTGATAGTCACTATGGATTTGCGAAAAACTTGCGTTTTGAAAAGACGAAACTGTTATCGGAATTTTGGAAGTAAAATTAAAGTGGAAATAAGTGGTTAAGTGTGATAGTGTTGTATTATAAATAAATATATATTAATCATAAACGCTTAGTAGTGCACAATATAGCTGAGTTATTAGAAAATACGGGACGGGTATCTGCTATATTAAATGGTGGGCATTACGATACACGCTATTAAAATAGAATCTTGCGAAAGCGTTTTGGTCATACGTATCCTAAAGAATGAATACACCTTTAACAAATATATTGCTAATATTTTGCGATGATATTATTCAGTGGTTAGTGAATCTTAACCGTTAATCTCGGGTTCGAACTCGGACAAACACTGAATTTTTATGTTCTTAATTCATGTATAGTTCATCTCTTGCCGTGAAGGAAAGCATCGTGAGTAAACCTTATAAAAATCCATTAATCTGGATTGAAGCGTTTTGACAAGCTCTAAACCTTCTGAAATGGATAAGAGCTTTTAGTCTTTGATATAATATAATAGGACAATGTATATAATTATTTATACAACAGGATCCAAGAAAACGTTTAAATATATTAAATTGTAAAATTTAAAAGAATCGTTAAAGAGCGTTCGTTTGCTAAAGGATATTGCAAAACTAATGACTTATCAGTACATCGCACACCTTGGGAATAAGATGATCACCTCGAGTCTGTTACAAAGAACGAAACATATTTTTTTCTATTGTTTAAAAACAATAATTATAAAAATAAATCCCGCTGAGTTCTCAGGTCCGAGGTGTTTGTTTCCGAACCGGTGGTAGATCTTGACACTCAATAAGTAAGTGAAACGCTTCTATATTCGATAAAGATTATTGAGGTTGACTCTGAATCCAGCCAATTGTACGTTTACTAATATATTGAGTCGTTAAAAGGCAAAGGTTACCACTACTGCTCATGTGACCACTTTGTTCACACGAAGGTTTGGCCAGGTAAGTGACCACGTGAACATCTCTTAGGATTTAAAAGTAATAATTGTCTATGGGATGATTTTAATGTCTTTAAAAATTCAGTACTTGTATGATTTTTTAGTACGTCAGAAGGCCATGTATGTGTACCAACTGTGACGGATATCATTACAGTAATTACTGTGTTATTTATCTTGTTTATGTACTAATTACACTATATACTGACTGTATAGTTGAATTTTTTTTTTAATGTTATTTTATTTTTATCAATTGTGCAATAAGGTTTCATTGCATTAATTACTTCTTTTTTTTTTTCTTAATTGTTTCGTACGATATTTCTAGCTTAAGTAACTAAATAAAAATAAAAAACTATTTAAAACGGCTAAAAACTTATAGGTTAACAAAGTTTTACCAGTTACAATTTATTGATTTTATTGATTGACTTGCCATAATCTGTGCTGTCAGACACTGACAGCAAACAGTTTAATAGAATTAATTTATTAAAAAAAGTTAGTATTTTTTAACAAAATATTATAGGAGCGCCCGGCACACATAAAACATCGAAATTGATGTTTATTCAAATAATTAAATAACGCCAATAAACAACAGTGGAATAAATTAAATTAATACATTAAGTTTTGTTAACAAATTAAGTATAATTTTAGCAGGGGCATGAGGGTTTAGTATATCGTCGTGCAGTGGCGTCATATGAGTCGCGTCGTTTTTGTGTGGATGCATTTATTACGGATGTTTCCCATCAATAATCAATGTATTCACTCGCTGTATGCTGTGTGAAGTTCATTTCATACAATTATATTGTAGTCTCGTAGACAAATAATTATTATTTGACGTCAACTAATAAACACGGCGTGTATTAAACAATGATTTGCATATGAATGCTTGATGCAATAAATACGACATTTATGTATAATTATTTCGTGTCGATTATGTATTACGACACTAGTTATATACCGAAGACCCGGCTTCACGTAATCAGGAACGTCAAATAATTAAAAATATATAGAGGTTACCGGCCGAGTCGATGTAGAAAAAGTTAATTAGTTTTCTATGTTGTCTTGGGTATGGGTGTATGTTGTACCGTCGTTACTTCTGATTTTCCATAACACAAGTGCTTTAGCTACTTACATTGGGATCAGAGTGATGTATGTGATGTTGTCCAATATTTATTTATTATTTATTCCAACCAAAAGAGGACAAAACCCAAAACAAACATTTGACAGCGAATTGACGCGATGTCATTGGTCGAAACTTTATCTATGATATTCATTATGGTTCTGCGAAATATTACCTTCTGAGAGACCGTTGTCGGAATATTGGAAGTCAAATAATAACATGTGCCAATGTTAAGTAGAATAGTCGAATTATAAATAGAGACATATTACACAAGAACTGTTAGTAGTGTACGTTATAGCTGAGTTATTAGCAAATCGCATGGAATATTTAAATCTAAGGTTGACATTTATTCCTTCGACTGTAACCTGTCAAACCAGTTATTCACTTTTTGACAGTTGTCTTAGAACGTAACCGTTCCAGATTGCGTAAAAGTAAACTCTGCAAAGTTAGTGACGTGAACGAATGTGTGCGTTAAAAATTAATGTATCGATAATAATCGCATTAAACATAATGCAAACAAATTTATCGATAATAACCGTTTATGAATAGGAAAATTTCTTACATCTAGTCAAATACTAATTAAACCTTTATAAAGCGAAATACCCTGATTAATCACGAAATCTCAGAAATTATAACATCTACAAACTTGAAATTTTACAAGTATGTTATTTTTAAGATGTAGACATCCGCTAAGAATGATTTTATGAAAATAGCTCCAGCCATAACGGGTTCAAACGGGTATTTGAGGTTTGTATTATATAAATCAAATCAAAATATGCTTTATTCAAGTAGGCTTTTACAAGCACTTTTGAATCGTCATTTAACAAACAATATTAAGTGAAGCTTGAAGAATGTAGATTCTACCGAGAAGTACCGGCAAGAAACTCAGTAGTTACTCTTTCAACATCTAAAAATACAGTCATGTTAGTTAAATACAATTATATATATATATATCGGAGCGTGGTTACTTTAGTTGTTAATTTGGATAATTAATGAATCGAGTAGTTGGCAATAATGTTTGATGGCTGATTTACTTATAAGAGCGGGTCACCCCGAATGGAGTTGTAAGCGTCATGGCAACGCGAGTCGTTATGTTTTGACAAGCTTCTCGAATGCGATGGTTGCTTGCAAACCCATTTGCTCTTAATCGAGATGAATTATTGTAATCCTTTGATATTATTGCGGTGTACGATTATTGTATCAATTAATACAGTGATTAGACGATATTAAATACGTTTTATTTTATGAATATCTCCATTGCACGCCCACATAGTCTTACAAATGTCGGATCAATCCCCGAACCCAACTGTTCGGCATCTTGTTTCTCCGACATATATATGTTATGTCTCCTGTCTGGAAGTCAACAAGCATTAACTCCACGCTTTTTTATCATCTATATAATCTTGTATCGAATATATATAAATAATATGCCTTATTTACCAATGTATTTTTTTTTACAAATGATTTGAATTTATGAGAAGGCAAAGTTAAAAATGCCTTGTATAAATGAAACAATCCTTAATACCTATATAGTTTATGATTTTTTAAATCGAAAATGAAATAATCAAATAAATAATTACACATTAAATTACAATAATTATTTGAGTAAAATAACCTTCATTTTTTTTATTCTTAGTTCGACGGAAAACTCATCGGATGACGAGGTCTTCACCTAAATTTATTAAAATATACAAGTCAGGAATTTACACATTATAAAATTGTATAAGTAAATTTATTTACATAAGAATTATTAACATCAAGAACTTAAATATACACAAATATGAATGTGTATGAATGAATAATCGATTCGATACATTTGTTTTCATCACTAGTTCCATCTGCCAAGAGAACCACTATGGGCGGTCAGGGGTTCGATTTTACTAATTTGATACGTTCCCGATTCTATTCGGAATCAACTTCGATTCGTTGTGTTAGTTTCTACCCGATTGCCATAAAGTGGCAATATGTTATTAGAATTCACCCCCAATAGTTAGTCACGAGATAATTATACATTATTTTTTACATTACATTAGTAACCTGTAAATTTCCCACTGCTGGGCTAAGGCCTCCTCTCCCTTTGAGGAGAAGGTTTGGAGCATATTCCACGCTGCTCCAATTCAATCCGTGTTGGTGGAATACACATGTGGTAGAATTTCGTTGAAATTAGACACATGTAGGTTTCCTCACGATGTTTTCCTTCACCGCCGAGCACGAGATGAATTATAAACACAAATTAAGCACATGAAAATTCAGTAGTGCTTGCCTGGGTTTGAACCCGAAATCATCGGTTAAGATGCACGTTCTAACCACTCTGGCCATCTCGGCTCTTAATTATATGTATTATATATATATATATATATATATATATCAAATATATAAACTATTTTCTTTATTATTTATAAGAGAGATAGAGTAATAGATTGTGTTAGAGTATTATATAAACGCGATGGTCCTTGAACGTTTCAAAGCCTCTTTAAGAGGAGAACAGGCTTATCCCAGCTGTTTAGCAGAAGTCGTTACATTTTATTATTATTTTTAACCAACTGCAAAAAAGAAAGAGGCTCTCAATACTACCGTATATAATTTATGTTTATTAGCGAATTCATTAAAAGTAAAAAAACAGAATTTAAAAGTCCCACTACTAAGGCTAAGGCCTCCTCCTCCTCAGCAAATTAATAACGAATACAAATTCGCATTATTTAAACGTCAAAGTCGTGTATTTATGTTTATTCCTGTGGTTTATCATCGCAGAATTCCCAGTCATAAACAAAAACATTGATAACATCGTAATAACAATAAATAATTTAATTAATGTTGTATGTATTTATATTGTATATTTTTCGTGTTACCTACTGCAATATCTCCTTGAACTAAATTTAATATATTATGTATGTTAATGTATAGTTAGAACTGTCAGTCTGTCTGTCAATAAATTCGTTAGTCTGTTGTTTTCTTGTCCCAAACTCCTCTATCCCGCACACGACGTTCTCCCTCCAAAAGTCCTATTAATGTTGAATGTTTGTTAATGTTTGTGTCCAGACCACTTTGTAAATGTTTATGTAAATATATTGAGCGTAATAAAATTTAGTTTGAAATGTTTTTGTGATTGTTCTTATATGTTATCTTAATAATGATTTATGTTTATCTAATTATTTATTATTGTGTTATTTTAGGTTATGGGTTAACAGCGAGTCTACTACTATTATGCCTTTAAAATTGAATTAAGCCTGTCATCTCGACCGTACCGTTCAATGTCCGTCGTGTCTTCTCCATCGCACGTGACATTGGCGAAATAATCTGTCCCTATTTATATAAACCCTCTTGGCACAAATAAAAGCTAAAATTAAAAAAAAAAAGTTAAGCTGATGGTAAATTTTGTACGGCGATGATGACGCACATTGTCCATGATTTTACAACGCTGATCACGAGATGAATTATCAACACAAATTCAGAGGTGTCTGTCTGAGTTTGAACGGATAATCTTCAGTTTCACTTGATCAAGATTCACGTGTTCTAATTACTGGGTGTTTCTTGCTCATCATTTCATTTTGTTGGCATATAAGAACTCAACCTTATTTGTTTATTAATTGACAACTTTTATATTTTCTTCTCTTGTCTTGTAACCTTTTGTGCTAACAGTATACGTACGTTGTATACAAAGTAATCGTTTATTTATTTGAACCTAAATATCAACACATTTAATTAGATTTAATTTGCTTAAGAACATACAGATTCTATACAGATGGCACACGATTAAATTTTACTGATGTCACATTTAGTCTCGTGTACTTTACATCTGTGTAAAAATAAATTATTTTGATTCTTGGAAAATGGTGAATCTTTGAATGCGGTAACAGAAAACGTGTTTAAAGCTGTTTGTTAAGATATTCTAAGAAATGTATATGATTATATTAATATAATTACTATGTTACTTGAATCCGCTAATGGATTAACGTCAAAAGTCGGGTTATTACGACCGGTTTTCTTTGTTGAATTGGATAGGCAGGCTGGCTCATATGTGACTGATGTCTTGTAAGCAAGCATTTGAACACTATATTAGGTACTTCCCTACATGCTCGTTCTCAAGACAAATTGTATAGATTTTTTTTAAACAATCTTTAATTTGCGATATACATAAAAGGCCGAGATAGGTCATTGGCGTATCTTAATCGATGACTGCGCGTTTAAACCCAGAAAACTGAATGTTCATGTGTTTAATTTGTGTTTATAACTCGTCTCGTGCGGCGAAGGATAACAACTGAATCAAATTAGCAATAATCAATACGATACAGCTAACATGACAAGCGATGTTATTTCTGATGAAATTTACGTTTAAGTCCAAAACGTGTATCGATATTTTCCAATCGATACAAATTCGATTCGAGGTAACTAAGAACGCACGAATTTTACATAATTATTATATACTAGCCGTGTTACCCTCGTGTAATTAATAAAACTACCCATAGAACACAAATCGTCACACCAATTTTCATCCCTCGAGGGATGCATAAACAAATACCTAAATGTCATCTTAATCTAAGCGGTTTAAGCTTGAAGGGGTAATGGGTAGAGTTACATTCGCATTTATAATATTGGTATAGATGTGTTAGTACATAGCATTAACGGCTTGTAAATTTTCCACTCCTGGGCCTAAAGCCTCCACTCCCTGTAAGGAGAAGGTTTGGAGCACATCCACAAAGCTGCTCCAATGCGCGAAACATGATACATGTGGCAGAATTTCGTTGAAATTCGCCAAGTACGAGATGAATTATAAACACAAATTAAGCACATGAAAATTCAGTGGTGCTTGCCTGGATTACAACTCGCAATCATCGGTAAATATGCACGCGTTCCAACTACTGGCCCATCTCGGCTCTTTGTACATCTGTCAGTTTAATAGACCTCGACACCCATTTCCAATCGAAAATGGACCTCATATTAAGATATTCTATGCGATTTGTTAATAGTTCTGCTATATTAAGCACTCCAAACAGTTATTTATGAATATATATTTATTTATAATTATTATTCGACTTAACCGACATTTAGAAAACTAATTTCCACGAATCCCTAAGGAATATCATTAATATCAAGCAGACATATTTTTTTTTGGTTTTTATTTGTGCGAATAGGCACAGATTATTTCGCCAATGTCACGTGCGATGGAGAAGACGCGATAGAGATTGATCGGTATGGCCGAGATGACAGGCTCAATTAAATTTTGAAGGCATAACCTAATCCAATAATAAATAAACATAAACGGTTATTAAAGTAACACATAGGAACAATCCCAAAACTATTTACAGCTTAATCTTATTACGTTCAATATATTTACATAGAAATTTACAAAGTGCACTAAACACAAACATTAACAAACATTCAACATTAATAGGGCGAGGAACTTTTGGGGGGAGAACGTGGAGGAGTTTGGAGCAGGAGAACAGTATATGGGATAAGGAACCTTCGTCTAGGCCACGTAAGAAGTCAATCGTGATGTCGCGTCTAATTAATGTCAAAGTTGTCTTCAGGCATAGAGAATAGAGTAAATTCGTGTAACTTCATTGAATATCAATTTTAATATTTTATTTTTGTCTTTATTTGTTTTGTCCATGTAATTTAATTTTATTGTGTTCTTGATATACCTACTGTTGTTATTGTTTAGTACTAATACATAGTTATCCCCTGTATTGGAATTTGTTAACTGTAATAATTGGCAATCCCATCATGTTGTGCATGCACCCTTAGGGTTATAATCTGTTCGATACTATTAATGTTTAAGAAATATTCTCTATGTGATTGTGACCTGTTGCGTTTGCCTTAATAAATAAATAAATAAATAAATTAGAATTTAAGGTTGACAGGAGAGTTCCTAAATAAAAAAGTTATCTGACTTTTTTTAAGTAAATTTTTTTTTAATGGTCCAAGGACAATAAACTAAAGTCCAAATGGTTGAATTTAGTTCTTCGACCTTCGTACGATTCCGGTTTTTGCAATGACCATGTTGAAACTGGATAGTCCAGTCTTTTAATTATTTATTCGTCACTGTTATGAGACATTCTTTTTCCCACAGATTATTAAATAATACATTGTTGAATTACCGTTGCTTTATACGGAGTGTATTCATTATTTTTATTATATTGTTAACAATGCCGAGGTCGAGTGAATCAACTTGAGGTTTTTTGAAATTATAGATACAGGACGGCCTTTATCAAAGCTGAACTGAGCGGATATACAAGCGATTAATAAAACTAATTAACTAATATTCGACTTCAACAAATTGTTATGTGTTCCAGTAACATTTATTAATAAAATCGTTAAATATCTTTGATCGTTTATAATATTTATTGCAAGTCAAATGCAAAAGATTAAATTTTCCCATTTTGACGCTATAAGTACTCAAAATCTTTTTTTTTTTAAATAACAGTGGCAATAACCGGTATTTTTAATTTTTGGGGAATCCTCGCTGGGGAAACCCAGGGTGCACGCTAGTAATAGGCTTGTTTCCACTAATAATAAATCGGATGGCTTTGAGTTTCTAATGATTAACCATGATAATTAGTAAATAAAAAAACAACTTTTCTACAAAAATAAAAAAAGATTAATTATATTTTTGGAAAATAAAATCGACAAAATGAGGCATTTAATCACGTGACATTAAACACCAATTAGAGTCGCGTGACGTCACACCTCGCGAAACAAGCGCGGAACGCTAGGTTGTTGCTATCAATTATCATTATGGCAGATAAACTGGGGGTACTACTTGGTTCTGGATCTTTCAAACACTCTGCGATTATTGACAAACTTTGTTTTTTCAACATATATCTTCTTGGCATTCGAACTTCGTTGGTATACAACCTGGTTTCATGCGCACTTGTGTCTTTACCCATAATATGATACTCTGTATAATTAGTCATATCATTTGGCAACTAAAAAAATAAAAAGAGTTTGAATTATTACATTTTATAAAACGAAAATAATATTTTAACTCAAACAAATCATAAAATCCTATTCTAGTCCTAACATTTTATAGGTTATGTGTGATATATTATATTTGCTAAATTCATTTCTTTTACTATACATTTATAAATAGATATATCAAGTTGTATTTAATACTTACATCGAAATGATCTTCACAGAAATAAATTGTGGAATTAGTTGACAAAATAAGAGCATCTTGCCTCCATGCCATTTTTAACCACTTTATTCGTATTTATTTATTGTTTGGTACGTATATGAATAATTTGTCTGGCGTTTTTATAGTTGTACTTTCACATTGGGGCACCATACAGTATTTATAATACGAGGAATTCATTATTTATTAAAAAACACAATTGACTGTCATACACAAACACGGCTGTTTCGCGAGGTATGACGTCATTCAAGACGCCATGACAATCTTGGCCTTTTTCGCGGTCAATTTCAAGTTCATTTCTAAAAACTCAAAATACTAACATAAAAAACCTATTTTTCTTAAAATAGTATATTTTTGGGGTGAAATAGATGCTAAGCTATAGTTTTAAACTAATTTCCAAATTTTGTCAACTAGCCTATTTTTCACGTCACGTTATTAGTATTATTATTTATTAACAATGAATCACAATTGAATACCGATCCAAGTTCGACTATTCCTTACAATAATAAATACGATCGTATCGTAAATAACCTTAGTTACGATACGATCCAGATTATATTCCGATTCTACTGCAACTTGTCGTTGTGTTAGTAGAATAGGAAATTGGCTGACCATTACGTTTTGACAAGATTAAGTGACAATTTGTAAGTAGGATTGGCGCCAAGTTTTTAAAATTCGAACATAATTATTTATGATTTTTTTTTAGACAAAGGTCTCATCTTTTGGAACCTTTATAATGATTATTATAATAATGGCTGACAAGCAGTTTATTAGTATTATTACTAGTTAATTAAGCTTTAAAATATAATGTATTTATGCGTATGTAGATACATTAAACATATCATGGCGAGCTTAGTGGTTAGTGGTATCAAAGATATAGAGTTACTTTTGCATTTATGACAGTAGTAATATAATATATATTTTCTATGCTGAGAAGTGAGTAAGCCGAAATGGCACAGTGAATAGAACACGTGAATTTTGAACCGAACTTCGTGGATTCAAATACGAACAAGCGCTGCTTTTGTCATTAGTTTAATTTATGTTTGTATTTGTGTTCCATGGTGAAGAAAAACATTGTGAGGACAAATCAAATAATACTTAGAAAATTGATTACTAAAGTTTAGTGAGAAACTGAATTTGGATAAGCCGTTGCAATAAATATCAAGATCATTATTTTTCCTAGAGAGTGCGTTGTATTGTCTACAGAAGCTTAAAACAGCAGCGTTAGGTCCTAAGCTTGATTTAAATGTAGGAATGATTAATCTATATGACGACGACTGCGATAGATCAGCGGCACGCCCGTCATCAGTATGAGCTTCTGGTACTCTCAGGCAATTAACCACGACGATACAATATGACAATTCTTGTACTGTAGGTAATCAGCAATTAGGTAATCACAAATTATAAAGTAGGTATTATTATAAGTATCCGAATTGCGTGAACCAACGGTCCCGTTCGGAAGGCCCGAACTGTATCACTCTCTATAATAATATTTAGCTTCCGACACATCGCTCTCCAAAGAATTAAAAACGTTTGTTCCTTCAAACGATTTCGATGACGTGACTCATTATGTCACGGCGTTCACACCCCACAGATACAACAAAATCATCTAAGTTAATCATTATTCATAATCGACGACATATATATGTATACGTTTGAGATAATTAATTTATTATTAGAATGACAATAACACACAGCGTGATTACCGTTTTAAAGATTGTCTGTTGGGAGATGTGAACTGTAAAGAATATAAGACGGCACGTATTTTGTTTGTAGACATACACAGCCGATTGATGGAAATATAAAGATTTAATCCTCCTAATTTCCTTTGTTGAGTGAGGCACTTGGTCTCTTGGTCTTGGAAATTTGAATTAGTAATATTTTTTTTATGGCATTGGTTGGCGGACGAGCACATGGGCCATCTGATGGTAAGTGGTCAACAGCGCCCATAGACAAAGGCGCTGTAAGAAATAATAACCATTCCTTACATCACCTATGCGCCACCAACCTTGGGAACCAAGATGTTATGTCCCTTTTGCCTGTGATTACACTGGCTTACCCTTCTAACCGGAACACAACAATACAGAGTACTGTTATTTGGCGGTAGAATATCTGATGAGTGGGTGGTACCTACCCAGACGGGCTTGCACAAAGCCCTATCACCAAGTAAAAACCAACGTCGGACGACAATATTAGTCGTTTGGATGGCTATCCATATGAATCTCCGACATATATAAAATACCACTCACTGATTACACACGAAATGTCAGCAACTATGACACATCATCCGCTAAGAATGGGAACCCCTAAGGGAGTAAAAAGGGGATTTGAAAGTTTGAATGAAAGTCTTATGTTTCTGAAGTAAGAGACTCGAAATTTAAAATGTACGCTCTCTAGATAGTGTGAAGGTGTACTAATAATGTATCTGTAAACGTAATTAATGTACATATGTATTTCATCTTTTAAATACTAGATGGCGTTATGTCAAATTGTAGATAATTCTGAATCGCGATGGCAAGATTCGCTAATTGTTTGCATATAGCATTTATAATTTTTTTGAATAAATATGGTTACCAGTGGCACGTGGCACCTAATAGTTTTATTAGTAAAACGTTAGTGTTGTGGAGCATCCTTAGGATCGACTGAGCTAGTTGTTCAGTATCTTTATAAATTAACCCCCTTTTGGGGATGTTATATGCGTTCATACAGGGCATAACAAAACAAAGCGTTTTCCTATTTATTCGTACATACATACATAATCTACATTAAAATACATTATTCGTCTTAAATTTAATTAATAATTATATTTTTTACAGATGTGGCTCCCGCTGCTGTCAATCCTCGCGGTGACGATGGCGTACGCCCAAACCACGTTGGATCCCGCGCTGCTGAACGATATCTTCGGGACACCACCACCTCCGACTCGACCGTCAAATCTACCGCCGCTACTTGAAGATGTAAGGCCATAAAATATTTTTAGATTAATTTTGAAATTTTTGTTTACGTATTTAAATAACTTCCTACGTTGTTGTCGAGATGTTGACATATTTTATCATCCCTTTTATAATATATTCAAACAACTCTATATATACCTGAATTTTAAAGATTAATTTTGTTGTTCCTAAATAGATTTATGCTTATTTTGTTTACTATTTTTTTATACATGATTTTTTTATTTTTACTAAATTTTATTTCATTCTAGTAGTAGAATAAATCATAGTAGTATGTTTTAGTCAAATTAGTAAGAATATTTAAAAAAAATGTTAAGTAATTAGTGTAGATATAATGAGATTATTATTATTATTAATTAGATAAACTTCAAGAAAAATATTTTGATTCGATACTCAAAATAATAACACACGATTCAAGGCTTCCATATTTGTAAGAGCCTCTTTTAGGTCAAGGTACTCATCTGCCTGGCCCCCGTGTCTATGGGATAAAGTATTACAATATTTCTGGGGAGGTCAATACGTTGATATATTCATAATTTGACCTTTAAATCAAATAAAAGCTGTATAAATGTATATTAGTCCTTAAGTTTCCACAATACATGGTCACATAGTGCCATTAAATATAAAATCGAATACTAAAGCAACTTTTTTTTTATGATATCGGTAGGCGGACGAGCAAATAGGTAAGTGGTCACTACCGCCCATAGACAATGGCGCTGTAAGAAATATTAACCATTCCTTAAATCACCAATGCGTCACCAATCTCGGGAACTAAGATGTCATGTCCCTTGTGCCTGTAGTTACACTGGCTCACTCAAATCGGAACACAACAATACTGAGTACTGCTGGTTGGCAGTAGAATATCTGATGAGTGAGTGGTACCTACCCAGACGGACTTGCACAAAGCCCTACCACCATGAAAATTACGCAACTGTCCCACGTACGGGTCATCTTGCATCTGCTCTTTGCCTAGGTATGGCTGTAATGTTACAAGTTTTTTCCGACTTTTTTTCTATTGATATTATCCTACTATCTGCACTAAAAATTAATATATATTCAAAAATAAATGGCAATATATCTCGTGATTTAATACACAAAAATGTCGGGTTATAACCGTTGTTAGGTAGATCTAAACTTAAATAACCCCCTCATTCAGTAGTGTTGTGTCAATTTTAGAAAGGAAATCGAGTTTATTTGTTATCTGATGATAAATGGTCTTGGTTCTTTATGGACTTATTATTATGGTCAACATGGTGGTCATCTTTATGCAAAGATGTTTGGGTAGGTACCACATATTTTACCGCCAAACAGCAGTATGGTTTTGTTCTGGTTCGAAGGGTGGATGAGCCAGTATCACGATAAACACAAGGGATATAACATCTAAGTTCAAGGTTGGTGGTGCATTGGCGTTATAAGGGATGGTTCATATTTCTAACTCCATCTAGGTTAATAGACAGTGGTGACCATTTACCATTAGTTGCCCAATTTACAAGTCCGTCTACATCTTTGGAAAAAAGAAGGTGTTATTCAAACTGTGGGGAATTTACTCGACTTTTGAATTACAGATAACAGTTCGTCCCACTCAAAGCGGTGCGGTCTTCACAAACAAAGAGGGCGAAGAATGTCAATGTGTGCCTTATTACCTGTGCGATGGAGATCTAAACGCTGTGCACATCGGCAACGCCAGCATTCACGGCTTTGGCGTGTTAGATATTAGGTATGTTGGTGTCAAATACGTCGTATTCGTGCATTGACCATTGCGAGTTCCAACCCAGGCAGGCACCACTGAATTTTCATGTGCTTAATTTGTAAGGAAAACTTCGTGAGGAAACCTGTATGCCTGGATAACCATCAAACCGTATTCGGTTACTTTTACAGTAATAACCTGTGTCTTCCCTTGGTATTCAAGGGAGGACACAGGTTATTACTGTAAAAGAAAGTGTATTGTTAATTAATTGCTGCTACTTATTTGTTCGGTGTATTTATATGAGTTGTATGTATCACTCTCGAAATTAATTAATGACGTTTTTCTTTATTGGTTAATATGGTTGTTACGTTTAAGACTTTCTGTTTTCTGTTTAAGACTTACGTCCTTATAGACGTTACGATACTTACAGCTATAAAATCTTTTGCTGAGAAGACGAGTAGTTACGAAATTTTAAATATTTAAATCGTAAATTTGTAATAACAGATTTGGAGAAAAGGATGACTGCCAAGAGAGTGTGGAGCGATGCTGCAAGAACCCGATACCGGAACCCGAACCCGAACTAGTACCTGTCACCCCTGATCCGACCACGCAGAAGGCCTGTGGATATCGTAACCCACAGGGGTTGGACTTTGCCCTTACTGGTGGAAATGTAAGTGTATTTGATTTAGTCTGAACCTTTTTGATCTCTAAGAAGTCACCAACTACACGACTATTTTATGTTCGTTCAAGAATAAAAACGGAGAAGTTCTTTTTCGGCTTAATTAAAAATAGTTTTGTATTTCATGGAAATAATTGTAATTTCTTCATTTTATACCACAACTATAACACACACACACACAAATTTAAACATTCACAATTTAAATTTGTACTAAAACTAAAAAAATTCAGAAGTACATAAATACAAACATTTGATTAAATAAAGATTATTTTTATATAATCCCACAGGGCAATGAGGCACTTTTCGGCGAGTTCCCATGGGTGGTGGCGCTTTTGGACGCAAGGAACTTGAGTTACGTTGGAGTCGGAGTCCTCATTCACCCGCAAGTTGTGATGACCGGAGCCCATGTTGCTTTCAAGTAAGAATGCTTTAAGATCCTATCTACCTATATAAACTAATTAATTACCGTAATATTTATGTCTTCCTAATCGATTTCGTCTACAACGATCGTTCTTCAAGGAGACTGCCCATCTACGCGCTGTAGGTATAGCAGCGTTGCAGAACTATCGATAGTTTGATTATCGATAGTTGACCTCGAAAACTATTCAGTATATCGATAGTACTATCGATAGTATCGTATTGATCAATACTATCGATACTATCGATAGTATTGTGCACTATATAGTAGAATTTGCATATCGATAGTCCACTATCGATAGACTATCGATAGTTAAGGTGTAACCGATTCTATCGATAGTCTATCGATAGTATTGTCACGTGTCAAAACTATCGATAATATCAATAGTATTGCTCATGGGAAGCTATCGATAGTATCGATATTATAGATAGTGCACAAATGTTTGCGCAAGAACAAGTACACTCTCAACTCCCAGACTCTTATAAAACGGTGAGATAGGGTTCCGAAAAGACCAGTGCCCAAATTCTACTAACAAATTGACACTTTAACTCGATAAAATCGTAAGTGAACATAGCTATTTACCCGTTTTCAATTACAATGATTGTCAGCGTCAGGGCCGGATCTACCATATGGCTTTTTGGGCTTCAGCCCAGGGCCCAGCTACGTCAAGTCAAAGTCAAAAATAGACGATAATGCGAAAGAATCCATAACTTTATTAAATTAAACAGATCGTATGGTTTGCAGCCCTGCGAGTCATGCAAATAATCAAACCGAGTCAATTAATTTAATTCCAGTCTACGTTCAGATATGTCTTAGGTGGGCCCCTAAGTAGTGTTAGCCCAGGGCCTCCTAAACTTAGTTCCGGCCCTGTTTAGCGTGTCTTTCTAAAATATCTTAATTATTTTGAATATAAATGTTATTATTGCAAACATACTGTGAAGCAACTGTAAGTATACTCATTTTATTAAAAATTACTCGAAGGGAGTTTACAATTCAATCGGTGGTAGGGCCTCGTGCAAGCCCATCTCATTCATTATCATTAGGTTTGCGCCAAAACAGCAATAGTTTTGTTGTGCTTGTGGTTTGTAGGGTGGACTCGTCCTTCAAAACATCTTAGTTCCGAAGGTTAGCGGTGCTTGGCAATGTTAAGGTGGTAACCACTCAATAGTCCAAGAAAGTATCTGGGAATTTAATTGCTGGACAAATAACCACTAAAATAAATACCAAGAATGTACTTTTTATTTGCAAAGGGACGATTTGTCACAAATGGTACCAGCTTGGAAGCTGAATGATACACTTATTTAAGACACGATTCATTCGTTCATTCATTCATCAAAACTCTTATTTATTTATTTTTTTCTTGTCACGATTTTTTAATACTTTTTTATAATTGTGCCGTATCCTAAATAAACTTTTCTATATTTATCTTATTATCTTTTATTATAAATGCCTGTCTGCTCAGATTCGCCCCTGGAACGTTGATCGCCCGCGCTGGAGAATGGGACACTCAGACCAATAAGGAGAGACTCAAGTCTCAAGAACGTATTGCACAAGACATCGTAATCCATGAAGGTCAGATCTTTAACAGCACTTTTGGAATATGTGCATTATTTTAAGAATTAAAAACACAGTTTTTTTAAATCAATACAACAAATGAAAATGTGATAAAAATCACACGTATACAATGACGCGTAATTATGTTGTGTGGTAATAAACGCTTTCCCTTCAGCGGAAGAAGAGGTCCATGTCTCACTGTGGATCATTTATCACCTGATGCACTATACGGCTATTAAAAACTCCTTAAAAGGCGAAATAAGCGATAAAAGAACGTAATTATCATAAAGAATAGTAGCAATCCCTATATTATTTAAGGGATTACTAGTATTCCTGTTTATCCCTCCTTTTAAGCTTATCACTTTAGGTGTGGGCCAAAGAGTAAGGATCGACCCAGTGACTTTTTACGTCGCTAGGCCTGTATACCATTGCGCTATTAAGATTTACCAAATAAATAACATTATCTTGAAAATTCAAAGGGATTACAGCATCAACTGTAAACATCCCAGCGCTGGGTTTTATCATCTCGGCCTTGTCTTCTTTTATCGAGGACATTCCACCAGGATGCTGTAAGATGGATTGCCGTACACGTTACAGCTTCATTTGACGTATGCATGTTTAGCATACAATCTAATTCTAACCAGTTCCGTCCGTCCGTCTAAAGCAATCTGTTCTTTATAGTACAAAATAAATAGTAATAATTGTAATGAATAAATTTATCTTTCAGAATTCCACCCCAAGAGCCTTCGGAACGACGTCAGTCTTCTACGTTTGGAACAGCCGTTCGCACTGACGGAGCACATCAACACATTGTGCCTCCCGGATCCCAATGAAGACTTCGACAGCTACAAACGCTGTGTTGCGAACGGATGGGGAAGAAATTCATTTGGTAATTCTTTGAATACTGGTAATCTCTTTCAGCCAATGAGCCAACTAAAATGGCCTTATTATAGTGCATAAGTATGTGCTCAAACACACACAGTTGCACTCATAATCCGATGAGATCCGATGGCTTAATGTGCTTTCCGAGGCTCAAGAATGAACTCATCTCCAGCTTCCAGAATCAGAGTTATGGCGAGTTAGCTATTGAGAATATTTTCCTACAGGACACACTCTATAACTTTTATTGCCCATAATTCTGCAGAAACTGGGAACTGCAGTCCTATCAGTTAGGCATGACAGCAACGAGGCAGTTATTTTTAATATATATATATAAATATTTTAGGTAAGAAGGGTCGTTACGCTGTTATCCTCAAGAAAGTGGAAATTGACATGGTTCCGTTCCAGCGCTGCAGCGCTCTCCTGAAGCGGACGCGTCTAGGGTCACGATTTAAGTTACACGAAAGTTTTGTGTGCGCTGGAGGGGAGGAGGGCAAAGACACCTGTCAAGTAAGTTTAAATAATAATATAACTATGTCCCAACGATCGGTGGTACTTGGTGGTAGGGCTTTGTGTAAGCCAGTCTGGGATGGTGCATACACTGATCTCATATTCTACTGGCGAACAGCAATACTTAGAATTCCGATTCTTTATGTGCAGCTATCGTCCCATAATTACTGGGACAAAAATCAGTATAAGATTTTTTACTCTGTCTATGGGTATAAAAGGTCACCACTTACACTCGGCTCAAATGTGAGCAGGCGATTTAAAATTTAAAAATCTAAACATTCATAACAACAAACTCAAATTAACGGACATTTATATTAAGTACGTTGACAAGTATAGGATGGTACTTTCGTACTGATAAAAGTATCGTACTCCTTGCAGGGTGACGGTGGCGCCCCCCTCGCGTGTCCTGTCGGCAACAACCGCTACAAGTTGGCAGGTCTGGTGGCGTGGGGTATCGGCTGCGGGGAACGCGACGTGCCCGCGGTGTACGCGCGCGTCTCCATGTTCCGGAAGTGGGTCGATGACGTAATGGAAGTTTGGGGCTATCCCACGGAAGGATATAGTATTTGAACAGAGAATTAAGAAATAAAGTCACATATAGTTATCCTATAATGTACTTTTATTTCAAATATAATGCATTGTTTCGGATATTTTTATGCGAAAATTATTACTGCATTTTGACGTGATAATTTCTTATGGGAGGGTAAACCGCTTCGTTACGTAACGCGTTACGGTGCCAGTCTGTCTGTCTTCCTATTCTTTTACGCATTTGTATTTCGGACAATTTATCACTCCAATCGGGAGTATTTTTTTAACGCTATTATTTATTTCTTGGTGGTAGGGCTTTGTGCAAGGACGTCTGGGTAGGTACCACCCACTCATCAGATATTCTACCGCCAAATAACAGTACACTGTATTGTTGTGTTCCGGTTAGAAGGGTGAGTGAGCCTGTGTAATCACAGGAAGGGAGGGACATCTTAGTTCCCAAGATTGGTGGCGCATTGGTGATGTAAGGAATGGTTAATATTTCTTACAGCGCCTTTGTCTATGGGCGGTGTTGACCACTTATCATACCATCAGGTGGCCCATATGCTCGTCCGCCAACCAATACCATAAAAAAAAAACGCTATCCGATTTTTGCGTATATTTTGCGTATCTGGAATTCTTTTATACAAAGTTTTCTTTGTATCAGTAATACGCCCACAATTTATCTCCTTTGATTTATTCGAACTCAACAACATTTAAAACTACTAATCTAAACTACTATACAGTCGAAGTTAAACAAACCTTAGATTTACATATTTCGTGATGTTTACTAATAGCTCTGTTATATTCGACATAATATACAATTCTTTATATATAATACAAGATACATATATATTACTACAAGATCACAAAAGCCAAATAAACAACTCTTGACATCGTATTGCATTAGCTTTAGCAGCCCGTAAATGTCCCACTGCTGGGATAAAGGCCTCCTCTCCCTTTGAGGAGAAGGTTTGGAGCATATTCCACCACGCTGCTCCAATGCCGGTTGGCGGAATACACATGTGGCAGAATTTCGTTGAAATTAGACACATGCAGGTTTCCTCACGATGTTTTCCTTCACCGCCGAGCACGAGATGAATTATAAACACAAATTAAGCACATGAAATTTCAGTGGTGCCTGCCTGGGTTTGAACCCGAAATCATCGGTTAAGATGCACGCGTTCTAGCCACTGGGCCATCTCGGCTCGGCTCGACATCGTATTGACGCGATATCATTGGTCAAGAGCTTGAATAATTTTTAATTTAATTATGACTCAGCGAAAATATGGCGTTTCGAACGTCGACGAACCAGCTAGGGGAATTTTTGAAGTAAAATTGTTGGCATATAAGAACGCAACCTTATTGTTTATCGTTATTAGTTGACAACTTTTATTTTATTTCTTTTTCATATTCGTTGCTTGACATATAAGCTTGTAACCTTTTGTACAAACAATTTTATTTATTTAATTATTTAACCCTTATTTGTACACCACAAGTACAATCACAAACGATTACTAAATATACAAACTAATAACCTAATGGTGAAACAAAAGGCGGCCTTATGGCTTATTAGCCATTTCTTCCAGACTACCTTGGGTTAGAGTATTGTGTTTGTAAGACAGTATAGGGTGGTGCAATTTTAAATACTCTTAAAATAAATACAACCTAAACACATACAAAAATAAATAACAGTAATAAATATTCAATAATATGCATACGTACATATATCAATAAATACATACATACATACTTAAATTCATACAAACAAATACATATAGATACATACATACATACATATATGACGTTATTAAATATTTGTCATAATCATGTCGTCATCATTACTGTGATGAGAGATATAAGTTCTTAACAGAGATATAAGTTCAAACAATATACGTTCGTTGCATTTTTCTCGGTAATCGTTTATTTATTTCCACTTAAATTTCAACAAAAAATTATATTCATATAAATAGTTGAGTATTTTTATCATTCAAGATTATATTGCGTCATTTCGATTTGAAAGTCGTTTACTTGGCTGTAGACTTTATAATTGGTATGGGATGTGTTGGTAGAGTCCTCTTCAAAATAAGACCGTAACCGTTTTTTTATGTATAGTCAGATTAAGAAAACCTTCGTCAGGTTTAAAACTCATTCCTTTATCAAGTCGTAAACTTTTAATACATTTTGAAACTAAAGCATCAAAAAGAAAACTGCACATAAAATTAAACTAACATAGTATGATAACTAGGTTCAAAATAGTGTACATTGCGACGCAATATATACTCAATCGTTAAAGCAGATTATCGCTCACACTGAGCACACGAAAATAGACCTTAAGGTGACGAACCTTTTCTTACCCCGACTGTACCTACATTCATTTCATTTGTATCCTTAAATTTTACGAGAAATATCCTACTAACCTAACCTTTATCCTTATCCAATTAGGTACCTTAAATACACTGTGAATTTAATATAGATCAATACGGCCCTTTACAGCGTGTAATTTAAATGAATATTTTCGAAGATATTACAAATTTAAAATGCAGGGACGTAGCGGTTTGTATTGTCTAATGACTGAAAAGTTGTGAACGTTGTATATAAAGACATTCTGAAGTATAACTCGTACGAATTAACTGTGCACCTCGCTCTGTGACGTCATTAGAACGATACCGCTTGCAAAAAGAAATGAGAATTATATAAAAAATATATAAATTATATTTTTTTTTTTTATGTTGATAAAGGGTCGTTTTTATGATAAGGCGTCATAATACTAGGTCATTTTACTCACGAAGTTTTCCAATTAAATAGATATATATGGACCGATATGATATGAGCGCTTACGGCGAATGCGGGGCGCCGCGCGGGGTAGCGGGAGAGGGGTCGCATTCCAGAGAAGTACACAGTTGATTCGTACGAGTTGTATATTTGATGTCAAAAATGCGTCCGTATGAAGCCGGGGCGGGTCGCTAGTTAAAAAAAAAACACAAAATTTACAACGATAATTTATTTATAGAAATTATTTAACAAGAATATACATATTAAAAAGAAAAAAAAAAAACAATTTTATTATGAGTGAGTTATTTATTTAATCTTGACAGTCGGCAAGGCTGTTGAACAATTCGCCTTTTCCAGTTCGGTGTGAAGTTGCTTCAACCTCGCTCTCGCCAGAGTTAAGTTGGCGTTTGTTGCTCGCATACATTCCTGAAAAATAATCATATTATCTTATCTATACATATAATAAAATTGGAGTGTCTGTTTGTAATATTAAAATAACCCATTTTTACTAAATGCATATGTATGTACACACGGTACATATACCAAAATAACATTTTTTACTAATTTTGTCTGTCTGTGTGTTCCGGCTAATCTCTGGAACGGCTGAACCGATTTCGACGGGACTTATACTGGCATATTGAAGATGTAATAAGGAGTAACTTAGGCTTACTTTTATTTTAGAATTATATATATAGAATAAATATAAAATCACGCTACAATATCCAAATAACTGACGAAGTCGCGGGCACAGCTAGTTTTATAATATAATGAACTTTTTTTTTTTTTTTCGCTGGAAAAACGCGTTACTCGTTTCCCCCACGTGGAAGTGGGGGGGTATGTGGGACTCGCCGGTGCCCAAGATGTTAGCGGCACACCGGAATACCCACTAAAAAACCAGCGGTACCCTCTCCGTCTCATCGGTAGGCGCCACGGGATCGCTTTCGCATACTACCGTGACGCCCTGACGGTCGGCCCACCTATGCGGGCCTCCAATTCCTAGGGGGGATTCCCGGGGTACTGAGAACCCTCCTAGCTCCTGTGGCGCCTATTGAGGCGGAAGGAGAAGGTGCGCGTAGCGTTGTTTCCTCCTTCTTCTTCCGCGGATCGGGTCTGCAGCAGCGTCCACCTCCCGCTCCCGTTCCGCTGCCTTCTTCTGCGACATAACGTTTTCGCAGAAGGAGCGCATTTCTGACCAGCACGCCTCGCTACCGAGCATTGATAATATAATGAACTGCTGAACCTATCTGAATGAAATTTGGCAGAAATTATTAGTCATAAGTTACTTCATGGATACCTTAACCTTAAAACCTTGAACCCCAAATGATAAATATGAAATCCTGCCAGGACACGCGGGCGGAAACTAGTATTAGATACAAGGGTGTGAAAATTTGGTGTGAAATTGTAAACATTACCTGCACATTTAGCAAAGTTTTATCAGAACTGGTCAGCTTTTCGACACAGATGTCCGTTGTATGTTTTGCGAGGCCTTCAATTGTTGCCCGGAGTGATACATTGCATTCCCCTGGTAAAAACAATTAAGGTTTTGAACATAAGAATATACATATTAAAGTCGGTCGTCCAATAATACACGCATATCCAATGTAACTTTGGCAAACTTGCAACTGGCTTACTTTGTTCATTGGCAAATATTTATTGTACTTTTTCTACATCATTTCTTAATTTACATAATTTTGTGTCCGTGCCTTTTTGAGTTACCTTTTTTTATCTATCACTGAACAGCAAATTTTTGCATAGCTGACCCCGTTTGAAGGATGAGTAAGCCAGTATAGTCACAGGTATAAGTGACATAACTAACATTTTAGTTCCCAAGGTTTGTGCAGATATGATTGTGATTTGGATAGACCAGATATAACTCCTATACTTAGATGATCCCCCCAAAGCTTAGCCGTCATAAACATACTCACATAACTTTTGATGCAACAAGGAATTGTATATCAACTTGTTCGGTGAGGACCGAAAGAGAGATGTGTTGAGCGGAGCATCGATTTCATTGAGAACCGGAGATTGTACTTTCGTTTCTAGAAATATATAAAAATAAATTAAGTTTTATAGTCGGAATTAAATTCCTTTAGCTGTGAGAAATCTAGTTATAATTTGCTTTATTATTATGTGTTTTAAATAACAGCCATAATGAAAATTGTCAATATTTGAGAGTAATTAGTTAAATAGTAATGTAAAATTTATTGTAAACAAGTTGACGAGTGGGGCAGTGTAACTGCAGGCACAGGGGACATAAGTCTTAGTTCCCAAGGTTGGTGGTGCACTGGCAATGTAAGGAATGGTTAATATTTCTAACAGAACCAGTGCCAATAGGTGGTGGTAAACACTTATCATCAGGTGGCCCATTTGCCGTCCGCCTTCCTATCATAAAATAAGATTTAAGACAATTCCCAAAATACCATTATGGCAGTTTAGCTTTTCCTCCCTTCTACTGATGATATGCACCAAGTTTGGTAGAATATTGGCAAAGTAAGGATATTTATTAGTTGCAATGTCTGTGGGTGGTGGTGACCATTATCTAATGGTGGGAATTCGCCACCTAACAATTAAAAAAAAAACTAAAATTAAATTAAAATAAATACTCTTTTAGACATTTTATTACTTTTATTATTTATATTTATATATTTATTAAATAAAGCGTTGATTCAATTGATACACACCATCATCAGACTCAGGTGCTTCTCCTGATATGACACAGGCTCGGGATGATGGAGTTATGTCCTGAAAATTTTAGCAAACTAATGTCGAGTCTCAGTTACTGCGAGTCTATTTATGTTACATTCTTATATAGTCTTTATACAACTCAACATACAAAAATACATACTCGGACTATGCATCACACACACATATTAAACACGTAATTTTGAGTAAAAAAACGCTGCTGTTTCATTGTTTTTTATTTACCTAAGTTGTTGCAAAGTTAATATTATATAGTTATAATATTGCACTGGCCCAAATATAATGGCCCAAATAAATACTAATATTTATAAGAACTTCCTAGTTTAAGGCGACAGGGTAACTTTGAAAGTAAATAAAACTCTATTTCAATAAAGATATAATACTAATATTATTTATTTCTTTATAATAAGTAAATTAATTTTTTAATTTAATTTACGAAATCAATGTCAGTACGATTTGTCGACATTTACGAGCAAGAATTTTTAATAGTTTCATACTTACGGGTGATTTACCAATTTCGATTTCGGAATCGGATTCCGAAGCTTCGCCATCCACTACATGTGCTGTCTTGGACATTATTTAACGAAATATTTTGCTTGTAATAGTAAATAACGAAGTATAAAAATCAACAAATAAAGTTTTAGACGTCTTACTCAAGTATTTGACAACTATATTTGTTATGACGTTTTGTGGGATAATTTTTGTGTTTACATAAAAAGGCAATAGTATATAACCATACAGCCTGACTTAAAGTTTTTTAACAGTAAAATTTATGGAAAGCCGTCACTGTATTGGTTCTTCTGTTCGTTTTTTTTTTAATTAAAAAAAAAACGAACACAAGAGGCTGCTCTTTAGGTGATGTTGTGTATGAAATATTACCTAATTAAAGATATTGATATGACAGGTGATTTATTGTGGACACTAGTACAAATAAAAAAATAATATACTACAAAAAATAAATGTATTTGTCTACATTTGGTTCTATACTTCAGGGTCACTTTTTTACTATTTTTATGCAATTATTTAATACATGGACGGTGGCCGTGGATGATGAAATCTACTAAACTATATTATAGTATTTTACATTTTTAATCTGGAATCGTGAACACTTTTAACAGATATCAGTTACAGCGGGAAATGGATTAGCTTTTGATATTTTCACTGGGTATCAAGTGGTACCAACTACCAACATTATAAAATATTTATAATAACAAATTTTATATAACAAATCCTGAGAAATATCATACACTACCAGCATTTCGAAAAGCAGCTTCTTTTCCATTGCATTAACAGCCTGTAAATTTCCTACTGCTGGGCTAAGGCCTTATCTCCCTTTGAGGAGAAGGTTTTGGAGCATATTCCACCACGCTGCTCCAGTGCGGGTTGGTGGAGTACACATATGGCAGAATTTTGTTGAAATTAGACACATGCAGGTTTCCTCACGATGTTTTCCTTCATCGCCGAGCACGAGATGAATTATAAACACAAATTAAGCACATAAAAATTCAGTGGTGCTTGCCTGGGCTTGAACCCGAAATCATCGGTTAAGATGCACGCGTTCTTACCAAGGGGCTATCTCGGCTCTCGGTTATGATTTTATTAATTAAAAAAAAACGAACACAAGAGGCTGCTCTTTAGGTAATGTTGTGTATGAAATATTACCTAATTAAAGATATTGATATGACAGGTGATTTATTGTGGACACTAGTACAAATAAAAAAATTAATATACTACAAAAAATAAATGTATTTGTCTACATTTATCCAAAGTATAACTGGTACGGTTCCAGGTCATGTCTGTTATACCTTGATCGGTAGTCCTTTTTCTATTTTTCAAGCGGCTTTTGTTCATAGTTAAATAGAATAGTGTGACCAGATTTTATAAATTAATTACATATCGGCAGATTCATCGGCCGAGCGGCGGGTTCTTCAGAAAGTACCATCCTAAAGTACAGCTTCAAGACATCTATACATAAACGCAACATCAGAGTCGCCGAGGCTGTACTCTCTCTGATTGAAAGCGCCAGCTGGATTGTAGTAAATAAAATTAAAAGAAATTCTTATATATTGTGTATATATTATTTTAGAATGAAAAATTGTCAATGTGGGCCACGTCTTCCGAGAAGACGACAAGCTTGGAGTACACCGAAGATCTGTTGATGTTTAGTAAAAATATAAAATATAAAACGCCAATATGTATGAAAGTAAAATGTAAAGAAAGGAACGGGCAACTGTGAGACCGTGGATGATGTAATTCAAATAAATTAAAAAAAATGCATTGTATCGTCTATTAAAACTGACTCAGGTATAATGTTCCTCTAATTTAAATTTAATGTGAGATGAATTAATATCATCTGTATATTATAGCCGAGAATGTGTCACTATAATAATCATTATAATATTACCTTTTTAATCTGGCAACATTTGACATACACCTACAAGTGATGGCGGGAAATTTAAAATTTGTACATATATTTTTTTCATTTCGCATCGAGTAAAACATTTATTACAAAATTATTTAAAACACCTAAGAAACATCATTTCATTTCTGAGCAAAGACCTAATTCTTTCAAGTAATAACTCAAAAAAAATGATTAAAATTTGAAATAATTTTCCAAGGAACTTATTCTAAAATTATTTAATAATAAAAAGCTATCATGTGTAGCTAATTCAGCAGGAAAATGTAGGAAATAAAACAACAGAAAAACATGAAGAACTGTTTTACTATCAGTAGTAACGTGGACGTATTGATACAGCGACAAATATTTACAATAATTCATTACACATTACACATTGACCTATGTTGATCTGTCACTGTCAAAGAATGACATTTAGTTTTTCTTCATTTCATAGATTATAAATCCATTTATGACGAAATAACGTTGAACACCACTGACAGATAACCTAGATACAATTATTTGATAAATTATAATGTTTAACATTACGTACATTTGTATTAAACGTATTATATAAAATTTAATTATATAAAATCTGATGAAATAAATAAATAAAATATAATTTTTAATGTCATTAGGGAAGAATGGTTGAGACTGCGGACTTAAACAAAAT
This sequence comes from Vanessa atalanta, assembly GCF_905147765.1. Lineage (NCBI taxonomy): Eukaryota > Metazoa > Arthropoda > Insecta > Lepidoptera > Nymphalidae > Vanessa > Vanessa atalanta. Next base: position 3,978,970 of record NC_061898.1, on the reverse strand, counting down.
ATATACCTTTATTTGACGATAAATATTTTTTTCGCGTTTATGTCCGGTTTTTATATTCAACAAACTGTTCGTTTTGTTTCAAAATGAAATGTCGTGAATTTCGAAGTCGTTTGTGACTTAAAAATTTCTAGGAATGACTTTACGTCTCGTTTTTCTTAACTCAAAAACTCGGTCACTGATGTACAACGGACGATTCGTTACATACAGAAACCGGGCATGAGAAAGCTATTCTACTGTTCGTAAGCTAATGTTTTTTAGATATACAATAAATGAGATATATGATGATTTCGTCAGGCAGTATTTTATTTTGTCTAAGCCCGCGTCCCGCTGTATGTATCAAGAAATAAAAAATACACTTTATAAATAAATTTTTAAACTTTGTTTTTTTTTTTAGGTGTCCTTTTTGTCGAATACCGAATTATTGTTAGGTACATAATTGACACAAAATTAGTAACGCATGTGTATTGATGACGTGTTACATTTTTTTTTTGACTTGTTTCTAAATAAATTATATTAAAACTATTTCTAGTAAAGCAATAATTTACTTACAACATTTTGTTTTTGAAGCTAATGTGTAAATACTAATTCGCATAAACTATAGGGAGAAAAAAGACAATAATAAAACTTAGGTAAGGTTAGGTATCTATGAAACCTCTTTAACACAAATTTATTTTATTAAGTTAGTCACTCGTCCGTATTTGATTAAGGCTATAACTATTTTAAAGGACTTAAAATTTTCGCTGCTATTTAAAATATATTAATCAAAGAGTCTTGTCTGTTTTTTTTTTAGAAATTCGGGCAAATACTGCAAAGTTAATTTTTGACAGTTACTAAAGAGGTCTTTACAAAATTTATATTATACTTCAATGTATCATAAATAGATCTAAATGAAATAACATATCAATAAAAGGACTTTCAGTGCTAATAATAATTACTTATAAATATAATATTAAAGCGCTAAAAATATTTTTTTCATAACAAAAAAATTGTGTTTGTTTTTTCTCGCATTCATTGAATTATTTTTTCAAAATAGGTTTTATTCCCCATTATACACATTTAATTTAAATATGACGACGAATTACAGTAACTTCCTAAAGCAAATTACAAGTTTCAGTCGTAGATAATATTAATCACATTCAATCAACATGTTAATAGTTAACTAGGTACATTAATTCATAAGATAGGACAATTATTGAGCATTGCAACACGCTGAACTGTCAATGTCACTGTCAACTGTCAAAATTAATTTATAAAACCTTTTCACAGTTAACCTCCTTAATGTTGTCAGTAACGAATATATTTTTGGCATAAATTTTTGCACTCTCTTGGCACAATTGTAATCCATTACGAGTAGTAGTATAAATATTATATTTATAAACTCATTTTTTAAGCAAATGTTAATCTTATTCACAACCTATCATTTATTATCATAATGAAGTCATTAATAATTCCAGTTGAGTACTGAGATATAAATTTATGACAGAAAAAGTGCTTAACGTTTCAAAACGATTATAGACTTCCTTAATTCACAGATCACGATATTTTTTTTAATGTAGCACTTTTTGACCAGAAAAGAGGAAATTGTAAATATATATTTAGTTTATTAATTTAAACTTGCGTCCAATAAAGTAGGCAAAATCTCACATTTACATACTTTATATATATAATTTAGCTATCTATCCCGGCTTCGCAAGATCATAATAAGGGCTTACATATATCGTCTATATTTTATTATGTAAACTCGATTGGTTTGCGTAGCAAACGCTAATAAAATGATTTTTTTTATACATCAAAAGTCATCGTTTCTTTTAAGGCAATTGACTCAAAGCCTTAACGAAATAAACACCTTATGAGGAAATTTCAAGAAACAGTCCGTCCATTGGTGAAACTTAAAAATCGTGCTGTGATAAATATTTAAAGCGCTTGAGTTGAATAATCTATGGTTTTTAAGATGGATTCGTAAAAAATTTGGATATAAGTAGTTAAATGGAATAGTGTTGTATCATTATTGATACAGATAATATATTATATATGACGTTTTTTACCGTCTACACTGACATTTGACATTTAGCGGCATTTGACATTTAGCGTGTTACAGTGCCCAATGATGCTACAACGCTTAACAACTAGAAAAGCTTAGTTTTTTTTTTTAATTTTAATTGGAAACAAATCTTATTAAATATAATAGAATAATAATATTACATAACAATAAAATAATTTATATTTTATAAAGGATATTATTGTATAAGAAAATTATCTTGTCTTTTGTGATGAACATTTATTATCATGATGAAGTCATGAATAATTCCATTTGGGTCTTGAAATATTTTTTATTTCTGACACTCTGTTTTATGTGAAAACGTCCATAGACTTTCTTATCAACAGCGCTATTCGGTAAAAGTCACTTCGTAGCTTAATCGTGAGATGTTATAGTGATTAATCAATGTCACTTGTCAGTTTTGACATTTAACGCTCGACGGTGAGATTCGAGTTTCTTCTCACGGAATAGCTCTAGTGATATTGATTTGATTTTATAAAGTTCTTATATAGTTCCAATGTTTTTGGTTTATACATCATATAAACAAATAATTGTTGAGTTATTAGAAGCGACGAAGCACTGTGGGTGTTGCCATCATTTAATTTATATAGAGGAAGAATCTCTGCTTCTATTTTTCTATAGTTAATTACAGAACATTGTTCAAATACGCATTTTGTATTTTAATATGCTGTTAAAATATTTGCATCGAACATAATGCTATGGCAAAATATTACGCGTCGGTCATATTTGTTAAAGAGGCTCATACATTTTTATCAAAATGAAAGAAATGTTTATTCATAAAATATTAATAATTAATACTAAAAGATTATAAATTATGATATGATTCTTAGAATTGCTTTGTTAAATGAATTAATTTTATTTATATGAACAATTTAATTCTCACGAACGCTAAATTATTTATAATAATATTGTAATTCATTAAGTGCTACGACCATTACATCATAATATAAAAAAAATATCATATATGGCCGTAGCTTAATGGCAGAGCCAAAATTATTATATCTCAAATTGAGCTCAAAGTATAGACACAATGAGCATTTTAAATGCAATTTATTAAAAATTTAATAATTAATGTGAAATTTCAGGAATTAATTATATGTCCATAAAGTATATGGCAACATTTAAATAAATTTAATATATAGGTTCATTTTATGAAGTGTAGAGATAGGGAGACGTATCTTCATGCTTAAAAATTGTCCCTCAAAATGTATGAAATTTAAACGGCGTTACTGGAACGAGATGGTATAAATGGAATCAGAAGGAGAAAATTAGACATCTGTCTTTATTAGGCGCTATATTAGTATTATTCCGTTAATTAAGTTTATAAGTAATTAATAAATGCGTAAATATTAATTTCTCTAGCAACAGTATTCTGGCAATTATCATTATAAGGCGCCTTTATTTTTCGATTGAAGACTCATTTCAGATACTTGTCCTTACATCGACACTTCATAGTTATTTTTAAATGAATTATAATTATATACTATGAGATTGGATATTAGCCCTGTATAGCGTTTTTTTAATATATAAAATTAAATATATATATTAGGATTTGTATGATGAGATTGAAGCCTTAAAAGTAGATAATTCGGTACAGATGAAACAAAAAGGGATAAAATTTTAAATGTCAAATTTATTCATCGAAAAATACTTTTAAGCGTATCAAAAATTTCTTGTTAAGGTAAGTTTTCGTTTTTGAAGAAAAAATGTTTACCCTGTTGGATTTTTTTTTTTGTAAAAAATAATGGTTTAATACTGTTTACCAGTATTGCCAGTTAAAAAATAACGTAAAAAATAACGTATTTTTAATTAAATAAAAACGATTAAATTAATAAAAAACGACGGTATATCCTACATTCTTCTAAGGGTTAAAACCATTTAAGCTTCTGGGACTATTACGATAACAGTTACTATCTACGGTTATACGTACTAAGAAAGACAGTTAAGAAGTGTTCTTTGCGATCCAAAATAAAATTCAATTAAAAAATTAAGCAAGTGAGCAATGATGACTTACTTTTGTGTTTATTTAGATTTCAAGCAGGGCCTGATTAAGAGTAACAACTGGAGCTCTAGTCCTGGGGCCTCCACAAGAAAGGGGCCTAGACAAAATTATATTTTTTACTGTTCTATCATAGAGGTAAAAACGTCCACATTCAAAAATTACACAAATATTTTCAAATTCTCATCAAAATTTGTATAAATAATTGAAAATTTGTTAAAAGACATTTTTGTCGCCTAATTCAAATATTCGGGACCTCAAGCTTTTAAACCCGGCCCTGATTACAACGTATTTATAATTATTCACAATAGTCGAATATGATTGGCTGGACGTTTCAACCAATCACGTTCACCAGCTCCATTTATTCGTTCTCCCTTTCTCCCACACATACATACATATCTACTGTCTCATTCAGATCTACATTAAAGCAGTTGTCAACTTATGACTTCTTCGTAGAATTCTATATGAGAATGAATGATTTTAATATATTTTTAGATGTTGTGTGAACGTGTCTTAATCAGTATAAGCATTTTATCGTTCTATTCAATGGAGAGGCACGAGTCTTTGATTGGAGACATTTTTTTGAATCTCGAAATGCAAAAAACACATACATAAATATTCGTTACTTTGAATCGCAAAGCAATTCATAATCGCTAAGAACATCCCGAACTATTTTAGTCTACCTGAAAAGTTACATTCATATTATCAGCATTTTTTTTTTAAATGTTCTAACGGATTGTTCGCAGAAACTTTTTTAAATGCCTAAAAACGTAATGATCATTCAAAATTGTCGAGTCCTGTACAGAAGTATGTGAAAATCGGGTCTTTGAATGAGTAAAAGTCTTTTTTTTTTTACATTTATCTCAACATTTTATCATAAATTATATTTAAAATCGTTATATATTATAATTGGTCATAAATTAATTAAAATTTACAAAATATCACGTTGCTGCGCGCCATGTTTGTTTGTGTCGTCATAATGTTAATGCTTATCAAAACATGAACGAGATTTAACAAAAGCACACAAATCAGCTACCAGGTAAATTTATCACTGTGACGTCACATGCGCTCCAAAATGGCCGGCTTAAGGGATTGGTGCTGAGCTTAAACATTTTTTTTTAATTTAATAAAATCATTTGTAATAAAATTTACATTTGAAATTGCCATATACAAAAACGTGGGAAAAAATCATTAAAATACCCAATCCGTAAGGTTTCCATTCAAATACTTCAAAGTCAAAACATTTGTATTGTATTTTTTTAAACAATATGGCTTCTGTACTTGACTCTACCTAATTGTTACTAAAATAGTTTAAATTGAGACAAGACATCTCATAATATTTAATATTAAAGCCTCATTGAAAATATAAAAAAAATATAGATAAACGAAAATATATTACACGTTTTATTATCTTGGTGTTACAACGTCCACGGAAAATATTTTTGGTCATCAATTTATTCAGGAGGTAGCCGATATCACGTTTTCTTATACTTGTAAAGTTAGTCAACGTAGATATGACCGAAGCTTAATTTCCTAAAGTGTCGCGCCAAACTTTAAACGTTAAAGTCATAACTTAAACAGTTTTTTTTTATTTTAATAGTTTTTTTAATGTTGTATCATTTTGCGATACATTCAACTAAAATAATTTAAAAATAACATTTTTTTTTTATTTTCAATGAGGCATAACACTAATAATCTAAAAATGGAAAAACAGAACGCTCCTGATCCTCGGCTTCAGGACGCGGCGGTAGAAGTTCTCGAGGGCGGCGACGTAACGCGCGTAGTTTGCGCGGTAAACCCACGCCGCCGCCATGTTGTAGAGCCCGTGACACTGACAGTTGTGGTATGCCGTTCGTTTTATTACGACCCTAGAAAATAGTGTCTATGTCAAAGAAACCGTTGAAAACGTCTAAAAATACTTTAGTGTTTTAAATAATTGATATTTTAATCAATCGTAAAAATAGGTAACCCTTAAAATATTCTTGCTACTATTTTTGTACATCATAATATTTTGGAATCGAAAAAAAAAGAATTTTCCAAGAGTTTAAAACTGAATGTAAAATTATGGATATATTGTGTTCTATCTATGAATTACCAGAATAGTGTTCTATTGGGTGTCTGTTGTGATGAATACAAAAGTAGGTGTTTGGATTTCTCTAACGAAAGTGTAACGCGTTTTGTTAATAACACAATAATTTTCATGTTTTTCTATTAGAATAATTTATTTTTTAACAGATAACTTCTTATTGAAGGGTAAACTTCGTTACGTAACGCGTTACGGCGTTACGGCGGCTGTCTGTCTGGATTCCCTGTCTCTTACGTATACGGCTACAGTAGGCCGGCTCTCTCACTCTACACCGCAAGCCGTATTCCGGACAGTTTAAGTTATCACCTTTGTCGGGCATAGAAAGATTAACTTGGCTGTATTAGATCATTATGTTCCCACAATGATAAAAATAAGTATGACGTGAACTTAGGATAGTATTTAAATTATGACTAAAACACATATTTTTAAACCAAGAAACACTCTGCTAAATATTTCTTATCTATAAAATGGGGATTCACGTCTACATTGTTGTTGTTACCCTTTCAAAGAAGGGATTGGTCGCCAGTATATGCATACCTGGTATCGCGCACTTGCGCCGCGTCAGTCTGCCGTCATAGCACCGTGTCGAACATCTGAAGAGACCGTGTGATCACTTCGTCCTTTAAACACGACTCCAGAAACTCCTCGATCGTTATCACACCGTCCTGGTTCAGATCCAACTTCCTGAACACTCGATCCACCTGGAAAATATAATATTATTGATATTCATTTACTGATCGTTACAATACGCGATTAGGTTGTGTTGGAACACCGAGGAATAAAATATAGTAAGAACCCATTTGGCTTATACTAATATATGTGGTAAAGAGATTAAACAAGCTACCGGTGGTAAAGAATCAAAACCAATAAATAATAATCCCTAGTGCTTGATCCTTAGTCCTTTGAGCGTGATCTGCAAGGGGAGTGGTCTGATTCGACGGTAATAAACCACAAACTATTTGATAAGCTACATTTATATTTATAATATGTTTTGAATATTTTAACACAATGAATACACAGCTTTTACTTATTCTACAAGAGACATGTTACAAACTATATATTTATAAAATAAATTTTGAGATAAGTTAGTTGAATTGTGCAATTAAAAAGATAAAAAATTTTGTCCTCGTGATATTGGCGCCCAGAGTGGGACTATTTTGATATATTCTACAAAACATTTACTTTATCAATCATAAATAAACATAAAAATCATATATTTTTACACAAAGTTGATTTTGTTAAAATAATATGGATGTATTAAATTTCTATATTTAATTAGAAAATAATAGTATGATAATAATGACCTGTTCATTAGCTTTCGCATCATCTATTCTTGCAGCCGGTGATCCTGGTGGTGCTCGTCTCCCTAACAGTTCGTGAACAGCCACCACTACTTCGCCAAGCTCCTGCCTGGTAATAGCACCATCACCATCAACATCGTACAGCCGGAATGCCCAACGAAGACGCTCGTACACGGAACCACGGAGAAGTGTTGACAGGGTTACGAGTAATTCCTGAAACCACAATTGTCGATATTTTAACTTAAAATTGAAGATATTTAATTATGTTTCTGACTAAACGTATATCTGACGAACCATGATTGGAATAAAAAAAAAATATCTTTACTTTTTGGTCTTAGACACATTTAATAGCTTTGGTACTTAGATATGGACTTCTTGGAGTAAATGGAGCATTTTAGCGTTTCAAAAATATTAGTACCACCTACTTGTCACTTGTTCTACTATTAGGGTTGAATGGTGAGTGAGCCAATGTAATCAAAGGCATCTTAGTTCCCAAGTTTGATGGGGCTTTGGCTTTGCTTAGAATGGTTTGTAATATAAACAGTCCCAAAGATTATGGGTGGTGGTTACCACTTATCATCAGGTAAATCAAAGAAAGTACACAAAGTTACAAACTAAATAAAAAAACAATAAAATTACGGCCGCGTGTTCGTTCTATAATATTTTACAAAACAAACTAAATACACTAACAAAATATCTTTGGAACTAGTGTAGCATATCGATAGTTAAGGCGTTAGCGATAGTATCAATTGTATATCGATAGTATTGCTCATGAGGAGCTATCGATACTATCGATAGTATTGACATGTGACTATACTATCGATATACTATTGATTAAATTTGTTGGTGCAAAACCATTACTTTTAACGTAAACTATCGGTAGTCCAAAACTATCGATATTATCGATAGTATAGTATCGCTGCTACCAATAGTATTGCTTACAGAGAGCTTGCGATACTATCGATAGTATCGACAGTATTTATCAAACGATACTGTCGATAGTACTATCGATATCCTGAATAGTTTTCGAGGTCAACTATCGATAGTCAAACTATCGATAATTATGCAACGCTGATTTGAACCCATATCGAGCACTTGATACTATTAAATCTACTCAAGTTTGAAGCTGAGAACTTAATTTAATACGTAAATTGTATATACTTTTTCATGATAATACTTCTTGCTAGAAATTAAACATCCATATAACATTTAATTAGGTTAAAAACACATGTTTACGTTAGACTCATATAAATTAATTAAACGTAAGCTTGATTTAATTCTAAATACAAGACAAGTTACGCCCACATTTAAAGATCTGTTTAGCCTCAGCTTTGTTATATAGATTTAGAGTTCTTAAACAACTAACTAATTGAGTTCTATATTTAAATGTTAGCGGGAAACAAATTTCAGAGCATAAGAGCTGAGTTCTAGCGTACGTCATAGCATTAGAGCTGAGCTCTGTGCAATGTCCAATATAGAGATATGATCGACTGTCTTCTGTGGAGTTTTGATCACAATGGCTTTAGTAAGTGGAACGTAAAATATGAGTACCCAAACACATTGAAGTATGAAGCGGATTTTTTTGTTTTCTAAGAATAGTGTTGGTAATGTCATCCTCATCATCACCTGGCACTGAATTTATCTTGGCAAGTTAAAGTTTACGGTTTTATTCCGGTATCTAACAGTTTTATTGAATACGTTTATTAAAACATTTTACAGATATATTTGCGTAATCCACGTTGAATCAAACCAATGTATTATGCGTTCTAATATTTAGTCAGACGATAAAATAAAAGAATCTGATTCAATAATTTGAATTATTAATAAAACCGCCGTCGCCATTTTGTTTGTTAAGTATATCGTTATTGATGACTGATCATCATCTCTTTATTCTCAGCGTGTTTTGAATCAACTACACTATAGAGTAAGTAAGTAAGATAAGATAATTTACATATCGCACCCCGGTGCTAGACTGTCACTTTTGCGAAAATGCAATTTTTCAGGAAAAGTATTTAAAACTTTGACATTCTCCAAGAGTCGCCGTGATTCGCGCCAAAACCATAATGATATTCAGGCTATCCTTACGGAAACTATGTGTAATACGAAATTGAGGTTAAGTAAAGGGTTGCTTCAGGACACTTATTGCTCAATTAACTATTTTTTTAAATTTTTGCAAAAGTGACGGTCCCGCACCTTGGGTGCGATATATTTTTGGACCCTGGGATAACATTCTGAAAATTATTTTTAGTAGTACTCAGGTCTATAGGTCTTCCTTAAGCACGACAATCACCCAGGTTGAAGCATTTTTCGGTCGGTCTCTTTACTAAAAAAGATTTTAAAGGGAGGCTTGTTTCACCCAAGACAACCATCATCGGCGAGGTGCCCCAACCCGAGTTACCCCGGTTTTTCGCAGACCTCGCCTATCCCGGATTATTTGCAAATTTTAGGCACGGCAACCTGGACTAGCTACCAGGTCAGGGGATACAATAGTGTGCAGTGTGTCAACATAAGGACGCATCTTCACTATCATTATCCGATGGAACAGCATTTCCTCCCAATCAGAACCAAATGCAGGTCCAACGCTTTACAAGTTTTCAGAGGCACCAATGGATAATACAATCATTTCCTAACATCGCTATTAAGAGAAATTTAACAGTCATGAGAGATGATCCCCAAAAAATTAATCGACCCTATCAGACAATTTAGGCAAGAATGCTCACTGTTATTGGCCCAGATATGAACCCAGGGCCGGACCGTAAGTTGCGGGAGCCCTTGGCTAACACTATTTAACTAACCCACCTAAGATGTATCTGAGCGTAGACTTGAATTAAATTAATAACCCATTCAGGTTTGATTAATTACTCGCAGGGCTGCAAACCATACGATCTGTTTAATTTAATAAAATTATGGATTCTTTCGCATTATCGTCTATTTTTTACTTTGACTTGACTTAGTTGGGGCTTCCTTGAATCCACGGGGCCTGGGCTAAAGCCCAAAAAGCCATATGGTAGATCCAGCCCTGTATGAACCAACTATCTTCGCTTCTTGACATTTAAACCACTGGACCATTTCATCAAAACATGTACGTATGTGTATGTAGAACATTCCACAGTCAATTCTAGCGCTGTCGAGAACACGGGCTTGGCACTCTGGTTAATACAAAACAATCGAATGAATGAGATCTAGGAATAAGAACGTAGGAAAAACTTGGCGCCCGTCCAACGACCTAAGCGCACTGAAAATGTCTCCACGACAATTTGGCATTTGATGATAAGGCATAATTATGTTAAAATTGAATAAAAATAACGTAAACGTCAAATTTTCTATTCCTCTGATTTATTAGCAATCTGTACAGGATTCGCTTGGATTTCGATTTAGAGTAACTACTAGTCTCGTTTTGAGGTCTCAGGTGGGGTACTTTCTATGGTGGTCAGCTTCCTCGTTTGAAATTAGAGTTGCCTCAAGTAAAAAATCAGGTTAGTAAATTCGTTACTGATCCGCTAATAATTTATCAAAAATTTATGTTTCCCTTGCCATGTAATGAACTGGTTTATCACAAACGTAGGTATTTTAGATACAAATATATTTTACACAGATATAGATTTTTTTTATGTAATATGTTGGCAGACCGGCAGATGGGCCACCTGATGTTAAGTGGTTACCACCGCCCATAGACATTGGCGCTGTTAGAAATATTAACCATCCAACCTTGGGAACTAAGATGTTATGTTCCTTGTGCCTGTACGTTCATGTCATACAACATCTGGTGGACTTCTACAAGACTGCTCTTAAGGTCAGTCCGGGTACGAGCTTCAAGGATATCCTCTTTACCAGGGCTTTTCATTGTCGGTATGCCGTGTCAATCCTGTAGCCTTGAAAGGTCAGGATCATATATGACTCAGTCGCTATCTGAGTGTGGTTTGTCACTTCCTTCCGGTGGCTTGCGACGTCCTATTCAAAATCAAAATATACTTTATTCAAGTAGGCTTTTGAATCGTTATTTAACAAATTATATTAAGTGAAGCTACCACCGGTTCGGAATAGAGATTCTACCGAGAAGAACCAGCAAGAAACTCAAAAGTAATTTATCGTGATTGTCCAAATGGTCGTCGTTACTGCGTCAGGACAGGTGCACGGCGATAGCTGGTGGTCACAAAGTTGAAGACGCCCGTCATCATAGATAAATATGTTATAGAGACAGCTTTATATGGATGATTAATAGATTACGCTACTTAGGTCTGAGCTCGATTTAAGTATAAATAAGCCAAAATATTAGCATAAAGATAAATTTAAAAAAAAGCAAAACAGAAAATTATACTAAATAATATGATAAGATAAACTAAACCCAGAAGATTATAAATAAGATAAATGAGTATTTTAATAGCAGTAATTTAATATCGACGATTCAAAACGCTTCGTTATGAGCTTTACTTGAATAAAATTGATTTGATTTGATTTGCTGTCAATATTGGACGTCTTTCGTGGTTGCCAAGGAAATAACAGCGGTGAAGAGGTTGGTGGTTGCCATGGAAACGGTTGTGATGGTTCTTAGAAAAAGGGATTCATTAATAAAGTTGTCTGATGACGAGCACGAAAAAAGTAAAGCGGCTGGACGCCATAATAGACTCAGTGATTTATGTGTGTTTTGTATATTAACGAATCGATATTGATGACTATTGTGAATATATCTGTTTCATTGATTTGTTTCATTAAAAACTTACTGAATTTGTGGATCGTTCATATATAAAATCGTTTGAATATACGCCCACTTATCTTAAATAATCCTGATATTGCCAATAAAATGTCTATATATTTATATAATTAGGTACAATTTACATTTAAACATTGGGTTTTACAATATTTGAACTCATGCGTATAGCCCATTACAATGGAAGTAGGAATAAAGATAAACAGACCTTAGATTTACGTATTTCATGCGGTTTGCTAATAACTCAGTTGTATTGTGCACTACTAAGTGTTTACGACTAATATAACTTTATTTATAATTGAACACCTTTAAATTCCAATAACAGTTTCGTCGACGTTCAAGACGCCATTTATTCGAATATCCATAGTGAATATCATAGATTATTCAAGCTCTCGACCAATGATATCGCGTCAATTTGCTGTCAAATGTTGTCTATTAGTTTTTCTTCTGTTATTATTGGAATAGAGTATACTTCTGTCGGAGTTCCATTTTAAATAAATAAGCGAAAACGGTAGACGCGTGTTAAAACGAGTCGTTTTTTTTTTCTAATAAAAGAACAGCTTATGTCTGTTCGAAAATATTTACGATATGCCCTTTATAGCTATCTCGTACCCTATATCACCCCCTTTATCTACAGCGATCACTCCCTTGGGGGTATTATTCCACAGAATCCGTTCTTAATGTATTTTTGAAGGCAGATATTATGTGAATGTATATGTTTATTTGATGTACATAATTAATACGAGTGTAGTTATAATTATACGCGCCCCGTGGTTTCACTTTGTGATAAGCTTTTATTAAAAATATTTTTTCATTACAATAATGATCTTCTCCACGACTTCAACACTTACAAATTTAAATTAAATCTTTAATAATATACTTTGTTAAATAAGACGAATGGATCGTCCACGAAACTTCGCGGTTTTGTTTTGATTTAAATTCATTGTAACCTGCAAGTCACTAATCTACATTTCGCGCCAAAATTATGAAACATTATTTAAATTTTCTTGGTGGTAGGGCTTTGTGCAAGCCCGTCTGGGTAGGTACCACCCACTCATCAGATATTCTACCGCCAAATAACAGTACACTGTAATGTCGTGTTCCGGTTAGAAGGGTGAGTGAGCCAGTGTAATCACAGGCACAAGGGACATAACATCTTAGTTCCCAAGGTTGGTGGCGCATAGGTGATGTAAGGAATGGTTAATATTTCTTACAGCGCCTTTGTCTATGGGCGGTGGTGACCACTTACCATCAGGTGGCCCATATGCTCGTCCGCCAAACAATGCCATAAAAAAAAAAAGTTTCTTTTTTTTTAAATGTTAAACTTACTTTAGTATAGAATCGGAGTTTGTTGATAACAACTTTTATTTTGTTTACGTTTTTCCAATTTTTTTTTTAAACAGCCGATAGCAGTTTTTTCCGTTCTCTAAAATTACTTCTTTGTTAAATCGTAACAATTTAGTAATTTTCAATCGAGAATCCTCTTTATTTTTCTGCACATCTACTGCTGGAGCTCTTCAAAATGAGACCATAACCAAAAATCGGCTTACGCTATTAATATATAGGATGAGGTGTGAAGTTGTCTATTTCGAGCGACTTGACAGTTAATTGGCGGGTTAGCGACCAACTTCATCGTATAGATTACATCTCACTGCGTTCGTAGCATAAATATTCACACTCATATTTTTTTCATAACACGCCAAAGGAAATGTGAGTTACATTTCCATGGCGAAGAAATTAGAAAAATGTACCCGATACGAATCGCTTGGCTGTCTTGTAAAATTGAAATTAATAATTTTTCGTAATTCTTTCGAATTGAAAGTAAATGAAGTTAGAACGCGTGCATCTTAACCGATGATTTCGGGTTCAAACCCAGGCAGGCACCACTGAAATTTCATGTGCTTAATTTGTGTTTATAATTCATCTCGTGCTCGACGGTGAAGGAAAACATCGTGAGGAAACCTGCATGTGTCTAATTTCAACGAAATTCTGCCACATGTGTATTCCGCCAACCGGCATTGGAGCAGCGTGGTGGAATATGCTCCAAACCTTCTCCTCAAAGGGAGAGGAGGCCTTTATCCCAGCAGTGGGACATTTACGGGCTGCTAATGTAATGTAATGTAAATGTAAATTTTCATAAATAGAATAAATTTTATTAATTTATCAATAGGTTTCCGTCTAGGAAGACTTGAGCACAGATGCCCGCGTATTGAGATGGACTCTTTCAGATTACTTGGTGTTCCTGTAGTACTGCTCTGTGCTAAAGATTGGTACCTGATCAGGCTTGCACAGAGCCCTACCATCAAATAAAATAACATAATCATTTCTTTCAAGCTCTCTGATCCTTGTTTCCGAATTATAAATAACGAATCAATCCAAATGAAAAAAACTACTGTAAATTTTGTCTTTTCCTGCCCTTTTTGTTGCAAATTTTTAAACACGCCCAAACACCGAGTATACTTATAATACTTATGATGTATACTATCGAGTGTCATAATAATATGATTATTAGACTGACTTAATACACCCCCCACTCGGGTGTCGTAGCGTGATGTTATATAACATATAACCTTTGTCAATACTATTTAAAGCTACCACATTTCGGGTTGTTCGATCCCAAAAATTTAACACTTAATTAAACACAACAAACACTTCAACTTGATACATACTACGTGTTTAAAATAGTACAGTACTGACAATCATCACTGAATTGGCATGTGCTTTTTTTTAAAGAGGGGGTTTTCTACAAAATAATGCCTACCTCGTTGTGCTTACAGAACGCTTATCATAATACATTGCTTAATCACATCTATACTTAAAAAAAAAACAGTGGTTAGAACGCGTGCATCTTAACCGATGATTTCGGGTTCAAACCCAGGCAGGCACCACTGAATTTTCATGTGCTTAATTTGTACAAAACTTCCGATGATTCTGATGTAGGGTCAGCGAGAACACCTCAACGACATAATTAATTAAGCGTAAAAAATATATTCTATCAGCTTCATTTCGAGCAGACTCCATGATTACATGGTACGTGTACTTCTATGATGTTAAATATTCTACAAGGTGAAGGTGTTTTACCCATAGGAAAACCAAAGTTATTGAATGGAACGTGACCGGAAAGAAGCCGAAAAGCTGTGGCAGTTGAAGACCTGCTCATAATGGAACCTTCAAACCCAAGACTGTACCAGATCCCGTTAGTAAACGATCGCTCATCAAGATACTCTGTCTAAAATTTGTAAAATTTATGTTTAGCTAGATATAATATATCTAGCTAAACATGGATATGGCGACCTCCATGGTCGAGTAGTGTGTACACCGGTTTTCATGGGTACGCCACTCCGAGGTCCCAGGTTCGATTCCCGGCCGAGTCGATGTAGAAAAAGTTCATTAGTTTTCTATGTTATCTTGGGTCTGGGTGTTTGTGGTGCCGTCGTTACGTTTGATTTTCCATAACACAAGTGCTTAAGCTACTTACATTGGGATCAGAGTAATGTATGTGATGTTGTCCAATATTTATTTAATATTATAATAATTCCGGACCTTATGGTATGCAATGGTAGCAAATACAATATCGTGCTGCATGTTTCGCTAGTGAATCAACAGTTTTCTTATCCTCAAGACCAATATGAGCAGGAGTTCACTGCAACACTTTTTAGTGTTCCGTACCCAAAGGTTAGAAACGGGACCCTATTACTAAGACTTCGCTGTCTGTGACCAGGCTGTATCTCAAGAACCGCGATAGCTAGACAATAGAAATTTTTCACACATTATGTATTCCTGTTGCCACTGTAACAACAAATACTAAAAACAAGATAAAATGAATATTTAACGGCTCCCATACAAATAACGCCATTTTTTTATTTTGACGAGAGTGTCATGTGCTTAATTTGGGAAGAAGCTCCAAACCTTCTTCTCAAAGGGAGAGGATACCTAAGCCCAGTAGTAGACATTTGCAAGCTGTTAGATTATTAATTAATTAAAAAAGAAAACGTCGTGAAATCAAGTTTGTTTCGGATATCTTCGACAATTAACCTTTATCTTTAATCACTCCGTCTATTGGTAAAAATCCAATAAAATCCGTTAAGTATTGAGTTTACAGCGTTCTGACAGACAGACGCGATGGGGTACTTCGTTTTATAATATGTAGTACTCACCCTGAAGCTGATAGCGCCACTGCAATTGACGTCAAAGGCTTTGAACACATAGTGCGCGTATAACGCCGAGTCTGAAAAAGTTTTAATGAAACATTAATCTCTGCTCCGTTTTCGATCAATTTGTAATTAAATTTTAAGAAAGAAATTTTGGGCATTATTGTTTGATACTTGTATCAAACTCTTTTTTTTTTTATTTTGTATCTATTTTTAAGCAAAGTTTAAACCTCATAATTTAGAGCGATGGCTGTCTTTTCCCTTACCAGATCTGCATCATACAATAATCTCCAATAAAACATATTAACACATGCGAACATCCAATTTTTTTATATATAGATGTTCTGTTTTGTCGCTTCATATTTTGAATGTCTTGTAACAAATAGGATAGTATAAAATAGGATAATTATTATACTTACTACCATGTGGGAAGAACTTCGCGTATATATCTTTGAAGGAGTCTTCGTGGACCACGCCTTCGGGACATTCCTGAAAATAAATTCATAGCATACAATTAAATGTAACAATATTTTGTTATATTACGTATATGCCGCAGGCAACTAGGTTAATTAGTCATCCAATGAAACGCCTAGACACTTTACTAAACGGCGTTGTTCAATTAGCGGCCTGGTAGCGCTGTTCTGGTAGCGGATTGGCTGGTATCAGAAACCAGACGACTTCATCGTCATGATTATGCATTGATAACATCATCACATTTATGAAAGCGTAATGTATCTTAAATATAAGAAAAGATTAACTATTGAGTTGCCGGTTCTTCTCTGTAGAATCTACATTCCGAACCGGTAGTAGCTTCACTTAATATATTTCTATAAAATGACAATTGTAGAAGGCAACTTGAATAAAGTATATTTTGATTTAGTTTTTTATTGACTTTTTGGTACTGTGCACGCACGGATCGCTGGTCCAGACGTCGGCAAACTCGCGTCGATGCTCGAGACATTGTTATTTGTTTGTTTGTGCGGAGTTTGCTCTTGATTTGTTACTGCGTTATTTCATAGATAAATGAGAAAACAAGAAGGATTTATCTGAACGACTGATTTTTGAAAATATTGGAACAATCTTTAACATTGCGAGGGAGATTATTGTACATCTCATCCGGACTCACTTTTAAGTAGTATTGGGTTGCCATATTGCAAAATTTTAATAATACGTTTGTTTCATTATAAATATATATTAAAAAATAATCCAATGTCCTATTCCACAGCGTTATCGACAACTGTGTACTGTTTCTACACTAATATTATAAATCCGAAAGTAACACTGTCTGGTTGTCTTTCCCTGGTGAACTTGAAACCTAAGGAAGGCTTTTGATGCTTAGAGCGGTGGTGACCACTTACTAAAACATTAAAAATATATATCGGGGAAAAAAACTATTATCCTCCTTGATATCATCATTTTTACAAGTATTATGTTCGCCATCAGGATTGAATGCGACAAACAAAGTATTACTTGTTTCGTACAATTCAATTTACTTCAAAACTACTTATATAAAACATTAATCAAACGAAAGCAACACCGATCTAACTCGATTCAACATTCTTACTTAATATTAACTCAGTAATCCGCCATTTGTATTTTCTCAAAATACCGTCACAGACTACACAACAACGACGTTATTCCCGCCAAAACTTTAAGATGGCGGCTCGACCCGTTCGAGGTCTATCCTCGACTCTGATTGGTTGTGACTTATGAAATATTTAACAGTAACTTTGATTAATTAATAATATTTAACACGATATAAACGTAACAATAAAATTACTAATTGAGAACTCATTTATACATATAATAAAATTGGAGTGTCTGTTTGTAATATTAAAATAACCGCGTTTTACTAAATGCATATATGTATACACGGTACATATACCTAAATAACATTTTTTACAATTTTTGTCTGTCTGTTTGTTTGTTCCGGCTAATCTCTGGAACGGCTGGACCGATTTTGACGGGACTTTCACTGGTTCATGTAATAAGGAGTAACTTAGGCTAATTTTATTTTAGAATTATATGTAAAATAATAATAAAGTCACGCTTTATATTTCCTTGATATTTATATAGGTTTAAACTAAACTTTGTATACGATGTATTGTTTCAGCACCATTTATATTCCCCGAGTGGCCTTCGTTTGATTAATGAAAAGCTCGAACATTTTTGGCTGAATCGATTAATTTGACATACCTAGCCAAGGTATAAAATATTCATAAATCACATACGTAAGCTTTAATTCCAATTCTTTTAAGTCAACTTGCTCTGGAGCCGAGATGGCCCAGTGGTTAGAACGCGTGCATCTTAACCGACGATTTCGGGTTCGCTGAATTTTCATGTGCTCATTAACACACATACATTATCAGCCTGTAAATTTTCCACTGATGGGCTAAGGCCTTCTCTCCCTTTGAGGAGAAGGTTTGGAGCATATTCCACCACGCTGCTCTACAATCTGTGGAATACACATGTCGCAGAATTTCGTTGAAATTAGACACATGCCGGTTTCCTCACGGTGTTTTCCTTCACCGCCGAGCACGAGATGAATTATAAGCACAAATTAAGCACATGAAAATTCAGTGTTGCCTGTCTGGGTTTGAATCCGAAATCATCGGTTAAGATGCACGCGTTCTAACCACTGGGCCATCTCGGCTTCATCATTAATCTAGTAGCTTAAGCCTTTGGATCGATTCAATGAAGCTTTAAGTGGGACCAGTCAATTTATTTGGGAATTGTCACCGAAAGCTTGGAAGTTTACAATAGTTACAGTACTATGCCTCGGCAAGTATGTGAAGCTTTAATTCTCTCCGGTCGTGTCTGATTTCTGCCACGTCGGATTACGGAGAGCTCTACACTTTCATAATAAACATTTATTATCTGCGATAATAGCTAAGCTCAGCGATAAATTTTGTTCAGATTTCGATATGTTTCTACCCGTTCCGACGACGCGGATAGAGAATAAAAGTCTACTGCGTGGTAGAGTTTTATGCAAGACCTAAGTCTGGATAGGTACCATTCACTCTGCTCATATATTCCCCTCTGCTGCTCAGTATTTATTTATTTATTTATTTGGGATACAAACAATTATAATTACACTTAAAAGTAAAAAAAAAAAAAACAAATATAAGAAAAACATAAATCAATCAAGTTTCCACTTAATGTTAATACAAAAAAAATAACAACTTACATTAAAAATAAAAACAAAAGCAGAAGGCACAAAAAGCAAGTAAAACAGTTATAGTATAGTTATATGTTTATAATAGTGTACTAGCAATGTTTAGATGCCAAGGTTGGTGGAATTTGGGCTATAATCTTGGTATATGACTACGGGCGTTAGTGACCACTTTCCATCTGATTTGCTCGTCCGCCTATCTATATAAAAAAAAAAACATAAATCATTTATATTGACATAGATATAACTCTTAATTTCGGAAGTAAAATTAAATTAAATATCATTACATAGTGTATAATAAAGTCGCTTACCGCTGTCTGTCCCTATATATATGCTTTAAAATTACACAATTGATTTTGATGCAGTTTTTTTGAAATAGATAGATTGATTCGAGAGAAAGGATTCATGGATTCAAGAGAATATTTATAATACATGCACAATATAGTAGAGAAACTTCTAATATAAATAAATAAATTTTTTGCGCTTACATTACAAATGCTGGCTGAACCCTACGAGATAGATCAAAATAATGTACTACAGTATTGTACATCTTAAAAAATTCTTCAAAAAATTTTCGCGATGATATATGTACTATCTCTTAGGTATAACTCACAATAACTATTTTTTATCCTTTAATTTTTACGAGAAAAATGGCTTATTTTCGATGCGAATTAAAGCGATACATAATTAATCCTTATCCAATTAAGTACCTTAAATACATTTTGCAGTTAATATAAATCAATATGACCCTTTCCAGCACGAAATTTAAATGAATATTTTCAAAGATATTACAGATTTAAAACGCAGGGACATAGCGGTTTGTATTGTACGACTGAAAAACTGTGAACGTTGTAAGACATTCTGAAGTATATTTAGTGGCAGCATTGCAACCGTGCGAAGCCGGGGCAGTCGCTAGTAAGTTATAATTAGGTTACTAGTACTCAGTGGAATAGTGCTGTATTATAAATAAAGTTTTATTGATCAAGAACAATAAAATTTTTAGTGGATAATTTAACGTCAAATCGCATGGTAAATGATCTTAAGTCTATATTATACTAAAAGTGTTCATAAATTATCTTAAATTATAATCAACACGAAATGTTTTCATATTATTACGGATAGACTTTAGTTTAACGGGTGTTGAAGCTCCCCTCTATAAATATGGCGTGAGTCGCGAGACGTAATGCCAACGACATAGTCGGTTCGAGGCACGAAACAATGATGAATGTCGGTTTTTGATAATGGCAACCGACACGCGTTTTAAACCTGGAACACACCGTTTAAATCGTTTGGTGTTCGCTAGCTGTCATTTTTTTTAAATATAAATTATACTCAACGATCTGACGACGATCTGGTCAAGTCTGGGGTATCGCTGGATGCACGCTACTCACCGGTAAAAGTGGTAGTCATTGGGAGAGGCCTCTGTTCAGCAGTGGACGTCTTACGGCTGACATGATGATACTCAATACATAAATCATAGAGCTTATATTGTATCGCCTGTTCTAATTCCAGTTGACGCGATATTATTGGTCGAGATCTCTAATAATCTACGATATTCACTATGGTTTCGAGAATGGCGGTTTGATGTCGAAATTGTTATGAATAGTGAAACTTCGGAAGTTAAATTAGAGATGATATAAGTAGTTAAGTATAACTTATTCCAATCGAAGAATAAATAAGTATAATCAATAATTTTACGTATTTCATGCGATTTGCTAATAGCAAGCATATTACGAACTATTCGGTTTTTACGGTTCTTGGTTAATATATATTTATTTGTAATACAACACTATTACTAAAACTGTCTGTATAGGAGTCTGTGTGTCTGCTTTTGTAAATATATGTATATAATAATAATATAAATATTATATATAAACCTAGGTACCTTTGAAATTATAAAAAATATAGTAGGAGCCGGAATAAGTGTTTGCCATTAATTTTTTCTAATATCCAAACGGCTGCGATCACGTTTTGAAAGTCTATTTTTGTGCCTTTCGACTCCTTGGAGCGCTCAAGGGAACCCTCGATGGGAATAGTGAACTCCATTTCCCCAACAGCAGGTGAAGCAGTCTACCTGGCAGTAATATGGAGTTTGCTACTATACCGTAGGTCTGCCGAACACTGGCTCTCAGTCTATTATCCAAGCTCTCGACCAATGATATCGCGTCAATTCGCTGTCAAATGTTCTTTATTCGGCTTTTGTCATCTCGTATAAATAAATATGACGGCGCATTGCTGCGCCATCTTTTATATTACGAGGAAACAAGATTTGACAGCTCGGTCCGGTGAAGCGTCGTATCGTTGGTTGGCGGGAATGTTGAACGCCGCCATTATTGTGAGGTAGTCAACGGCAGACGTGGTAGCGTCTGCGACGAATCGCCTTTGTTCCTCATAATTTTTTTATTGTGTAATTGTAATTTCTTACGATAATAATAAACAAATGGCTTATCCTAAGATGGAGATTTGCTTTTAAATATATAATTAATGATTAGAATAATTGTTAATATTATTTGATGGCTTATTTATTTTTAAGAGCGGGTCACCCCGAATGGAGTTGTGTCATGGCAACGCGAGTCGTTATTATTTTGACAAGCGTCTCAAACGCGAGCGTGATTTGCAAACCCATTTTACTAAAATAGTTTTTCCAAACGTCGGATCAACCACCAAACCCACCTGTTCGGCATCCTGTTCCTCCGACATATATATTAATCAAGAACTTTTTGTGTAGTATTTTGCTATGGTTATTTAATTAATCTATAGTATTGTCGCTTTTTGCGATATTTATGGAATTAAATAGCGCCGTCTTGTGACAGAAATTGGAATCACAGTTTGAGTTTGAGTTTTTTCCCCGTCGCTAACGAGAATCGAATATCGACTAGCATACGAAAGTGAAAACGTAACGCTCGTGGTTAGTCGTTTTCAGTATTTTGTGAGTGCGAGCATTTTGACAATTC
Source organism: Vanessa atalanta (assembly GCF_905147765.1). NCBI lineage: Eukaryota > Metazoa > Arthropoda > Insecta > Lepidoptera > Nymphalidae > Vanessa > Vanessa atalanta. Next base: position 3,956,540 of record NC_061898.1, on the reverse strand, counting down.
GAAAACTTAAATTTACGTTAACGCGATACGATACGATAGGATACGATAGGCATAATTACACGAGCTTAAGAAGGCTTATAAGTATATATATATATATATAGTAGGGTAACTAATAAGTTACCCTACTATTTTCCAACATTTGATATACAAAGTTATGTTAGTTAAATATAATAATATATGCAAACAATCAACAAGTATTAGCTCCACCTTTTTTATCATATATATATATTATCTTTTGTTGAATAATATTCCTTATATATATAGGTATTTTAATTTAAAAACCTGCGGATTTCTTTTATACCTTGCCACAAGGTGGATTTATTGACTTTGCGGAGTCGTAAAGAGTGGTTCCTACTTGGTTAAAAACATCTCGAGGGGAGTTTCTAGCTCCAAGATTATAAATAAACCGGACAGCTCTTTTTTTAATATGTAATATCTAATCTAGTGTAGCTCAGCCTTAATTTAGTACAAAAGTGTGACATCAGTCTTAATAGAATTTGTGAATTGAAGCCTGCGGTGCTGGTAAAAAAATGAAAGCTCATTCCCAAATAAACCACGCTAGTTTGCGTGTTCTAGTGCTATGCAAAGCGTGGGCCTTGGGAATGTTTTCACCAAGAATTTGGCATTAAATTTTCGTTGTTTTGACCTATTTTTAAACCTTGGTACAAAAGGTTTAACGTCTGTTTGTGTGTTTATATGTATCATCGTAGGGGCTAGGCTAACACTACTTAGGGGCCCTAAGTAGTGTTACCTAAGACCTATCTGAACGTAGACTTGAATTAAATTAATTGAATGAGTTTGATTAATCGCAGGGTTGCAAACCATACGTTCTGATTAATTTAATACAGTTATGGATTCTTTCGCATTATCATCTATATTTGACTTTGACTTGACTTAGCTGGCCCCCCTTGAATCCACGGGGTCCTGGGCTGAAATCCAAAAAGCCATATGAAAGATCCGGTTCTGTCTCTAAGCTTGGTTAGAGATCTGTTCAGCTGTTTGAAGATCACCTCTATTCTAGTTCTTTAAGTCTGCTTATCTGGTCGATTTAAAATTTATTATAGTATATTTTATATATTTCAATGAGTTTACAATCATCATCAAAATGTACTTTTCATATATATTGCAGTGTAGTTACACTGGCTCACTCACCCTTCACTACCGAAACACAACAGTATATGAGTATATGATATGTGTTAAAACATTTTTTATTGCTATTTAACATGTCAAATTTTAAAAGAAGGTTCATTGTCTTGATTTATTCTTATTTGGAATTTATATTTTAAAAAAACAAAACTTTTTCTGTCAAATTCAAAACATTTAATAGGTATATAATTTTTATGTCACAAAATCGAATCGTTTTCTTTATTAATTTTCACAAAAATATTTCTTAACAGGTGGTACCTACCCCGACTTAGGGCTTACGCAAAGCCCTACGAAGTAAACTAATCAAATTGACAAGGAATTAAGATTTTATTTTTCAGACGTTTCAGACGGACATTGGTAAGTTTTTTGGTTTCATGCTTATAATACTGTACTTGTAAATATAGGATTAAATTCATATGGACTCTTATCCAGTTAGTATTTTTGGTAATACGATAAACCGAAACCACGCCTCTAATTTAAACGCCGTTATTACTTAAATTTCAAGCAACATTTTAGCTGAAAATAAACGAAAGAAGTTAAATATGTCCTATACGTCCGTTTTTTTTTTTTGTTGTTTTATGAGCCGAGATAGCCCAGTGGTTAGAACGTTCAAGCCCAGGCGAACACCACTGAATTTTCATGTACTTAATTTGTGTTTATAATTCATCTCGTGCTCGGCCGTGAAGGAAAACATAGTGAGGAAACCTCCATGTGTCTAATTTCAACGAAATTCTGCCACATTTGTATTCCCCCAATCCGTGGTAGAATATGCTTCAAACCTTCTCCTCAAAGGAGAGGAGGGCTTAGCCCAGCAGTGGGACATTTACAGGCTGTTAATGTTGTTTTGTAAGTATTGTGTGGTGAAAGGGTGAACATAATGTCGTAATAGATCATACATACACCCGAGTTATACCAAGTTGGCGAAGACGGCATAATTTTATCCTACATGATATTTCAGCCAGTTCACACAAAAACCGTAATGAATTTTACACGTAAACCTTTCTCCTGAATCATTATTTTAAGGTTTCAAGTAGTTTTTAATTTTATGGCGTAGATAGACGCGGGAGGGGAGGGGGGGGGGGGTAGGGAGTATCTTTATGATACTGACAATAAATCAAATCAAAATATACTTTATTCAAGTAGGCTTTTACGAGCACTTTTGAATCGTCATTTAACAAGCTATTTAAAGTAAAGCTACCACCGGTTCGGAATGTATATTCCAAGAAGAACCGGCAAGAAACTCAGTAGTTACTCTATTTCAACGTCTAAAAATACAGTCATGTTAGTTAAATACAATTATATATGTATGTCATGTCTCCCGCCTGGAAGTCAACAAGCGTTAACTCCACGCTTTTTTATCATCTATATAATCTTGTATCGAATAATATGCCTTCTTTAACCATGTATATTTTACAAATTACTTGAATCTATGAAACGGCAAAGTTTTAATGAACAAGTATATTATTTCTGTCAACTTGAGCTAATTTCTCTTGATTTATTTGACTATTCTGTTCCTTCATCCGTCACAGGCAGGTTTCCTCACGGTATCCGCCACCGCTGAGCACAATCGACATTACAAGTGGATGCAATCGGTGCCCACGTTTGAATTCGCAGTCTTTGGTTAAGAGATATATGACAAGTATTTATAAAACATACAATAAATACCTACTACAATATATATAGCTTTGAATTGTAATATTTATTTTCCAGACAAAAACCACCAGACAAATGTTTTTTTTTTTTTTTATATGAATATTTTCTTTTTAAAGTATTGTATATTGTTGTTTAAAACTAACCCCGAGCTATAAAAAAATTTTATCAAACCTTGTTTCGGTCGAATTATTACAAACATTTTTACATCTAGCAAGCGCAGTTCTCATTAAAAATAGTCGCAAATGATACATTTTCGACGATTCGACGCTAACGAATTGAAAAGAGATAACGTTAGATCATTTTTTGATATGTGCGAGCGAGATACTTATAGTTTTATCGATAGCTTAAAGGTCACTGGGATATGTCGACGACCGTTCGCGCCAAAAATAGATCTGTCAAATTGACAACGTCGGAGGTTAATTTAAATTGTCGAAGCTGCCTTTTATAGTACATAAGCGGAAATCCAGTATGGTCTATCTGATGATATTATGTATTCTTAGGTAGTATATTTAATACTAGTTTCGGACCGTCGGTTTACCTGCGTGTGTCGTAGAAAAGTGGGTACCTTTAGGTTTACTTCAAGTAAAGTTAAGATGTGAAATTGTCATAGAGTCACTTTGGTATTTTTAAAAGCGTTTGTCTAGACTTTCACCGCACGGACAAAAATGCTAATTCTAGAAATCTGATATTTTGTAACTAAGAAAGGTTTTTTTGGAAATTCCAATTTAAGGGAGTAAATGGAGTACTTGAAGAGTAGCTTTGAATGCATTATATAATAAATAAATAAATATTGGACAACATTACGTACATTACTCTGATCCCAATGTAAGTAGCTGAAGCACTTGTGTTATGGAAAATCAGAAGTAACGACGGTACCACAAACACCCAGACCCAAGATAACATAGAAAATTAATGAACTTTTTCTACATCGACTAGGTCGGGAATAGACACACACGGTGTACACTACCCGACCACGGAGGTCGTCATTACATATACATAGTTAGTTTAGTTAACACAATTGTATTCAACTAACATAACTTTGTATTTTAAATGTTGAAAAAGAGTAACTACTGAGTTTCTTGTCGGCTCTTCTCGGTAATCTACATTCTGAATATGGCATCGGGGTAACTTCACTTAATATCTATAAATGATAATTAAAAATTGCTTGTAAAAGCCTACTTGAATAAAGTATATTTTGATTTGATTTGAATCTATTGACATTACGGCCGCCGCCGTGACGTCTCAAATCTGGTATAATAGTCCTTACGTGACAATTTCGCCAGTTCATCCTACCGTGAGCTACGTTTTTACTCGAAAAATGGCGAAAAAATGCCACCGTGTGCCATAAAAAGTTCTCGATATAAGAGCTAAATGCCATCAAACTAAAATATTTAAGCAAAGTTCTATTTCGAGTTAAATTTAAGATGCTAGGAATAGCGAGGGTTAGCCGCACTACCGGTTCGCTGAAACCAAACTAACTCTGCATTTAAATGGTTTAAATTTATGACCTTTGAATCGTATCATTGTTGATTCATTATTATTTTCTGGAATATTTATCATTTAAACTGATTACGAATCTTATACGTAAATCGCTGGGGGCATTCGGTAAGGCTTTGCGCAACTAAGTTATTATTATTATTTTTTATTAAAAGAGTACTTTTTTAGAATAAAACGCTTGGAGTTAGGCTCGGGTTCCATCACAGGACACTAATTATTGTAAAAAAACAGCGTTGTAAATCTGTTTATTTGAAAAGAGCAACTATGCGAGTTTCTTGCCGTTTCTTCTCGCTGGAGGCTGCTTTCCGAAACGGTGGTAGTATTTAAATATCGACGATTCAAAAACGCTTCGTTGTGAAGTTTACTTGTATAAAATTGATTTGATTTGATTTGATTTGATTTGATTTGATTTGATTTGATTTGATTTGATTTGATTTGATTTGATTTGATTTGATTTGTTTTGATTTGAAGTGATTTTATTTTATTTTAAGGCTGGGTTGTGTTCTGGGTTGTAGGGTGAGTGAGATAATATCAAAGGCACAGGGGACATAACATCTAAGTACCCAATATTCACTTCGATATTCATCGTTACAAATTCAGAGCGTGTTTCACTAAGCTTTTAACCTGATACTAATATAATAATAAAATAAAAAGTTTAATTAATAAGCTTTAATTTTAAGTTTATAATTCGAATTTGTATTTTTATTGTTATTTTTTTCACTTTTTGTCTTAATTGTATTTAAATATTTTTTTGCTTAATAGTGCGTGCTGTGGTCTCCTGTAATTGAAGGAGTACACGACTTGTAACCTCTTGCATAGTTTTGTTTTAAGAATATGTATTTATACTCTGTTTCAACCATAAGAGGGGAAAGGCCAAATAAACAACATTGCTGTCAAACAGCAAATTGACGCGATATCATTGGTCGAGAGCTCGATTAATCTATGACATTCACTATGGATTCGCGAAAAAATGGCGTTTAGAACGTCGACGAAACTGTTATCGGAATTTTGGGACGTAAAATTAAAGTGGAAATAAGCAGTTAAGTATAATAGTGTTGTGTTATAAACAAAGATAATCATAAACTCTTAATAGTGTAGAATAAAGATGAGCTATTAGCGAATCGCGTGAAATAGGTACTTAAATCTAAGGTTTGTTTATCTTTTTTCCTTCTTCCTTTTATTCTTCTAAATTCACTATACTAATTATTATTACAGAGCCTTCCGGCTTAGACCTCATACATAGTCCTCTGGCGTACTGTCAAATTTATAATAAACTTATCAAAAATAAATTGATTTGGACATAGACAATTCTTTAAAAATAAACTTATTCCTAAATTGTTATATTCTTAATCAAAATTAGCACTTTTAAATCGTCATGTTACACTGTTGAATTAAATTTAAAGCTACCACCCGTTCGGAAAGTAGATTCTACCTAGAAGAACCGGCAAGAAACTCAGTAGCTACCATTTTAATTACAGATTATGTGTAAACGACAATTAATATTTTATTTATCGGCGAAACACCATTATACATTTATGTTGATGTGTTATAAATAATTTCAATTATATTTTAAAATAATAAGCTATGTTTATTGTTATATGTCAAATTATTCTATCATTGTTAAAGTTATCCTAGCGGCAAGATACGATGGCCGTTTTGACACATTAAAAAAGTGATGTGAAATGTAAACGATGACCTAGGAACCCTGCACCAGAAGCTCATACCGATGACGGGCGTGCCGCTGATCTATCGCTGTCGTCGTCATATAAATTCTGTTTCTCACTAAACTTTATAAGCTTCAATTTCAGTAATCAATTTTCTAAGTATTATTTGATTTGTCCTCACAATGTTTTTCTTCACCATGGAACACAAATACAAACATAAATTAAACTATACGATGGCCGTTTTGGCACATTAAAAAAGTGATCTGAAATGTAAATTTATTATCGATATAATATATTCAGATCTTTGTTTTTTGCAAGTAATTTAATTCAAGTTTTTGTTGCAAGTAGTATCTGATGTGGTTTAATGAAAAAAATATAAAATAAGTTTAAGTAATATATTCGAACGAAATCAATTTAAATCAAAAATTTGAATTAGAATGAATAACTTTATAAACACATTACAATAAACATATATAAATAAATTAAAATAAAATAAATAATTTATAAAATAGATAAAATATTTACTGTCAACACAAATATAACACCGACTACGAGGTCGAGTGTGAGAGTGTGACGTACACGTTTACGCAAAAAAAAAAATGTTATCTTCGCGGTACCCTAATATTTGTAGTTTAGAAATCACATTCGATAAATTTTATGACTAACTGCACGTCACTATTGACAATAAAGAACAACAATTTGCTCCTTTGATGTAATTATTTATTAAATACGAAACTTCATGAGCGGGAAAACGTCAAAACGGCCATCATAGCGTGCCGCTACTATAGTTACGTTAAATTATAATTAAACGGTGGGGCCGTTTACAGCGTACTTATTCATAATTTAATTGTTAAAAATCATAAGATTGCCCCACTCTCTTATAGTTATAAATATGAATTGTTGTTGTCACAAACGGGGCTTCTGTGACGAATAGCCGAACAGCAATGCTGACGTCGTTATTTTTAAAAACAATATGGTACCCGGGAACCCGTCATATAGATTATATCAGAAGTCAGATACTAAGTCCAAGCTTTTTTAATCTTTAATGTAATCTCGTATTAAATCATTATCTTAATTATCATTTTTTTTTATATGAGCTTGTCAGATTAAGTAAGAAATAAATAAATAATTAGACAATTAAAAACAAGGCTTACACTATTTATTGTATGTTTTAATCAATTCTGTAATAACAATAATTTAATTTAAGTTCTTTTTGAATTGTGTTGATAACATTGATATTAAATATGAGGGTACTTTGACTTTTCTGTACATTATTGTGAGTCACGTGATTTGTAGTGAGGCTTATATAAGTGATGGAAGCTCGGTACAGGCTTTTACTTTTCACTTTGATCCTGGACCAGAAAGTTGCTGCTAACATTTAAGGTGCGATATAATTTTGTGATATAGTATAATTGTTATTGCTTGTTAAATTATTGATGAATATATGAATTGCGTTTTTTTTTGCAATTATCAAGATACAAAGTTAGTATTAAGGTAATTGATACAATATTACGATTACTAGAGCTATTAGCATTTTTAGCATTAGCAGCCTGTTAATTTTCCCACTGCTGGGCTAAAGGCCTCCTCTCCCTTTGAGGAGAAGGTTTGTAGCGTATTCCACCACGCTGCTCCAATGCGGTTTGGCGGAATACACATGTGGCAGAATTTCGTTGAAATTAGACACATGCAGGTTTCCTCACGATGTTTTCCTTCACCGCCGAGCACGAGATGAATCATAAACACAAATTAAGCACATGACAATTCAGTGGTGCCTGCCTGGGTCCTAACCTCTGGGCCATCTCGGCTACAGCTATTATAATGGTTAAATAAATATTTGTGTTTCATATATAATCTTTTACTGTCTTAAAACCTTAAAATATAATAAAGAATTAGTAATTATCTTAAAATATTCTGACATAATGTATTGAGTCTCTATAAAAAATCTAACAAGTTCACAAGTCCCAGTGTCTATTGTTTGTCAGTCTGCCTTCTTATTTCAAATGAAAAAGGCTCTGTGGTGCTTTTTGGCAACGCCGAAATGCCACGTTTAATATCAATCAACATCGCCGTAACTGTCATTATCCCAACAATTTAGGGTTTCCGTTAGAAGTGGATAAGTACAGCTTGAAAAGTAATTTCCCAAAGGGAGAACCCAAAAGGGAGAACCCATTTGAGAAATAAATACATTCCGTGGGTGTCAGTGGGAGTCGATTGAGTACAATATGGAATATTGAAAGATGTTGATTGGAGCCTCATGACCGATTTAATTGTGAAATGTAGATTCTACCGAGAACCGCAAGAAACTCGGTAGTTAATATTTTCAACCTTCTTAATTACAGATTTAGAATAGGCGAATAAAACCAAGCATGTTCTTTATACCTACGATGACGTCACCCTAGGTATACTTGAACATCGTAATAAATATTTTACAATAAATACAGCGTCGTGCATCAATTTTACTTGCTTAAGGTAGTAGTTGACTTGATTTACTATCCGAGAAGAGTTTTACAGTTTATAACGGTACAATTACAAGAACACAAACTGACTGCTTGATCAGACGGCTTGTGGTATCTGGTAGATATGAATTCGATACATCAAAACATCTAAAATCAGATGTCATCGATTTGATGACGACGGGTAACCGTTTCCACTGATTCTGAAAAATCGTTTTAAGTAATTTTACTTTTTGCCTATACGATACCGATACTCTTAGAAAAATATCGGCGATACCGATACCGATACACTTATCGAATTTAAATAAAGGTAAAATAAATGTAAGTATATATCGGAGCGTGGTTACTTTGGTTGTTGATTTGGATAATTAATGTATCGAGTAGTTGGCAATAATGTTTGATGGCTGATTTACTTTTAAGAGCGGGTCACCCCGAATGGAGTTGTAAGTGTCATGGCAACGCGAGTCGTTATGTTTTGACAGGCGATTCGAATGCGATGGTTGCTTGCAAACCCATTTGCTCTTAATCGAGATGAATTATTGTAATCCTTTGATATTATTGTGGTGTACGATTGTTGAATCAATGAATACAGTGATTAGACAATATTAAATACGTTTTTTTTTATGAATATCTCCATTGCACGCCCACATAGTCTTACAAATGTCGGACCAATCCCCGAACCTAACTGTTCGGCATCCTGCTTCTCCGACAAATACATGTTGATTGAATGTTTTTATTTAAAAAAAAAATATTAAAATAAATCGTTACAGACTTGGAATGTGAATATTGGTAATTAAGCTCAGTAATTAAGGTTCATTAATAAGAGTTAGTAACTAAAAAAGCATTAATCAAATTTTTGTTTAAAAAACAAAGTATTATCTCGTTTGCAACGAAAATGACAAAACAAGAGGCGCGTTTACATATTTTTTTTAAAACATGTACTTTGAATAGTATCGTTGTATCGGCCAGAAAAATATCGCCGATACCGATATATCGGAAAACCTGCTGTATCGCCGATATATCGGTATCGGTATCGGTTGCATCCCTACTATATATGTTTATATATAACCTAACCTAAAATATAAAAGCACATCTTTACATAGTATAAAACAAAGTCGCTTTCTCTGTCCCTATGTCCCTTTGTATGCTTAAATCTTTAAAACTACGCAACGGATTTTGATGCGGTTTTTTTTAATAGATGGAGTGATTCAAGAGGAAGGTTTTTGTATATAATACATAGACAATATAGTTAAGTAACACTGATAATTTTAAAAGTTTCTAATGTGATGTCGTAAATTTATACATTTTTTTCGCTTACATTGTAAACGCTGGCTGAACCCTACGAGATAGATCAAAATAATGTACTTCAGTATTGTACACCTTAAAACGGTCTTCAAAAAAGTCCGCGATGAGTATATGTCTATCTCTTAGGGCACCACATTGCAGCCGTGCGAAGCCGGGGCGGGTCGCTAGTTTTTAAATAAACAATTATTGAATACATATTTAAATTCAGCAAAATTACAATACGTAAACAGCAAAAGTTTTCTCGTTTAAAATAAAACTAGAATTGTATATTTTTCTATCTGTTCATGTTCCAAGTTTATTCCATACACCATTGAATTTATAGCGCGTAAACAAACACATTATTCAACTGAAATCGAACCCGGGACCTTGGACGGTGCCAACTACGTAATACTTACGTGCGATAGGTACTCGGGTAATAAAATGTATTTCGTATTATCTTCATAATTCATTGATGTAGGTATAAAATCTGTTTATTTTGTATAATTTAAAGTTTTAATGTAGGTTCCTATCTCCGAAACTACTTTTGTGTGGTAGGTATTTTATGGTCACCACCATTAACATCAGAACTGTAAGAAATATTAACCATTCCTTACATCGACAATGTGCTATTAACCATGGTAACTAAGATTTTTTGCCTTGTATGTTATACTGGCTCACTCACACTTCTAACCGGAACACAATAGCACTAGTACAGCTGTTTGGTGGAGGAATTTATGATGAGTAGGTTACCCAGACGGATAGCGTAAAGTACTTCAACCAAGTCACTACTAATCCTAATCCGATTTCAAAATCAAAATCATGACGACCTCCGTGGTCGAGTAGTGTGTACACCGGTTTTCATGGGTACGCCACTCCGAGGGTTCGATTCCCGGCCGAGTTGATATAGAAAAAGTTCATTAGTTTTCTATGTTGTCTTGGGTCTGGGTGTTTGTGGTACTGTCGTTACTTCTGATTTTCCATAACACAAGTGCTTTAGCTACTTACATCGGGATCAGAGTGATGTAAATGTGATGTTGTTCTATATTTATTTATACTTTAATTTTCAAGGCTCATAAAAGCATCGTCATGTTACACAGGATCGGAAAGTAGAATCTACCGAGAAGAACCGGCAAGTAGCTCAGTAGTTACTCTTTTCAATTTCAATTACAGAGAATGTCAGTTAACTGGTAAAAGTCGAGTACGCTTAGAATGAACTTTCTCGATGGTCATAAAGGTATTTTCGTGGCAATAAATATTTCAACGTAATTGACGAAAGAAACAGCGCTTCGTAGCCTTATATAGTGTTACGAGACTAGCCCTAGCCTCCAATACGGTGCTACGTCATAGGATATCATAATTAATAATATAATTAATAATGTCACATTATTATTATTATTACATATTATTACAATTATTATTGTAATTAATTGATCAATAATTTGTACAACTTTAGTTGATATTATTTTATAACATTTAATACTGACATGTAACACTATTTCTTATTTTAAAAGTGATTGAGCTGTCATAAGGAAAACAATTGGATGATTGTGAGGGATTGTAAAAATATAGAGAGAGATTGAAACATCATTGTACAACATAATTTTATTTTGCCATCCCGAACTACTGAAATTACAATAGATATAGAAAAGCTTTCGAAATATCGGAGACCTTAAAACATTGCTAGTGTAATTTCAGTAGTTCGGAATGGCAAAATAAAATTATGTTTAACAATGATGTTCAAATCAAATCAAATCAAAAACTCTTTATTTGGACATACACATTGTTCAAATCATAAAATAAAATAAAAAATATACAAAATGACAAAAAACAGGAAAGAATGTGATGCCCAAATTGGTAAACCACTCAGCTTGTGTTGAAACCATTGTTAAATGAGCTTCAACGCTGGTATTCTGTGGTCGCCAGTAGCTACGTACGTCACGTCATAGGCAGCGAAAAAATAATTGATAAAGTAACTAATTATAAATATACATATGTGTGGTACTATGTTCCAATCTCTTTATATTTATTTACAATGCCTCGCAATCATAATTGTTTTCCTTATGACAGCTCAATCATTTTTAAAATAAGAAACAATTAATTACAATAATAATGTGATCTAATTAATAATAATAATTATTATTATTATATAATGCAATGACATAACACCATTTTGGGGGCTAGGGATAGTCGCTAACACTAGTCTAAATAAATTCAGTCGTTCGCCGCGTCTGTTTGTATCGTTTTTTTTTATGGCATTGGTTGGCGGACCAGCATATGGGCCACCTGGTAAGTAGTCACCACCGCTGTAAGAAATATTAACCATTCCTTACATCACCTATGCGCCACCAACCTTGGGAACTATCTTATGTTCCTTGTGCCTGTGATTACACTGGCTCACTTACCCTTCTAACCGGAACACAACAATACAGAGTACTGTTATTTGGAGGTAGAATATCTGATGAGTGGGTGGTACCTACCCAGGCGGGCTTGCACAAAGCCCTACGACCAAGTAAAATTATAATTGTTTCTTATGTTTACGCAAAACTCGTAAACTACACAGGAAATTTCTATTTTTATTCCACAAATATATTTATTTACGAGTAAGGTTTATAACAGTGTTTCCGTCATATTGTAATTGTGATACCGTATTTAATCCACCGCGAAAATGGACGCTCGGGGAGATAGCTAATGTAATTTCAGTAGTTCGGGATAGCAAAATAAAATTATCTTGTACCATGATGTTTCAATCTCTCTCTATATTTTTTACAATGCCCCAATCGTCAGTGTTACATGTTTAAATGTTATAAAATAATATCAACTAAAGTTGTAAAAATTATTGATCAATTAATTACAATAATAATTGTAATAATATGTAATAATAATAATAATGTGACATTATTAATGATATTATTAATTATGATATCCTATGACGTAGCACCGTATTGGAGGCTAGGGCTAGTCTCGTAACACTAACTAATTTAAGTAAATGATAAATGAAAAACTGACCTTACTGAAACTTGTTTGTATATATACATAAGCTTACCTGAGTTTTAGAATAGTCAGTGGAACGTTTAAAATTAGTTATTTATTGTAAACGTTACAGGTAATGTATGAAATTTAGGCATTTTATACAATTACTAACAGTATTTAAAACGGGATATTTACCATGCTTTTTATTAATTTATTATATTTTATTTATTTATTATTGTTCACGTGAACAAGACATTCGGAGATAATGTCGAATATCGAGCTCCATCAAATAAAAGTAAAAAACATGGTAAATATACCGTTTTAAATACTGTTAGTAATAAAAATAACCATGTCAATTTAAAATCTTATATTTTATACAATTCCTAGGAAATGTATGTAATTCTTAAAATCGCCCGGAAATGTGTAAAATAAATTATATTAGACACATTTCCTAGGAAATCTATACGTTTCCTGAATAGCAGTCGGAAGTGGCACACATTTGAGATAGCAATGGATAAGCGGGGAGCCGAGATGGCCCAGTGGTTAGAACGCGTGCATCTTAACCGATGATTTCGGGTTCAAACCCAGGCAGGCACCACTGAATTTTCATGTGCTTAATTTTTGTTTATAATTCATCTCGTGCTCGGCGGTGAAGGAAAACATCGTGAGGAAACCTGCATGTGTCTAATTTCAACGAAATTCTGCCACATGTGTATTCCGCCAACCCGCATTGGAGCAGCGTGGTGGAATATGCTCCAAACCTTCTCCTCAAAGGAAGAGGAGGCCTTTAGCCCAGCAGTGGGAAAATTTACAGGCTGCTGATGGTGATGATGAAGCGGGGATAGCGGGGCGAGGGGAGAGTATTGTTAACGAAAGTTTGACTTTATTTATATCGGCTTAGATTTTATGATAAATACATTTTAAAAATTACTAGATAGTTGTTCTTCGAAGCTTTAATGAGTAAGATAATATGAAGATTATTATATTTTACGATATGTTTGTTGCCTGAACGTTGTTGTCTTAACGAGTGCTTTAATAAAAATTCATTCTCATTTGAACAACGTGCTTTATTATAGAAGGCATTTGTAATTTCAGTAGTTCGGGATGGCAAAATAAAATTATGTTGTACAATGATGTTTCAATCTCTCTCTATCTTTTTACAATGCCCCCAATCATCCAATTGTTTTCCTAATGACAGCTCAATCACTTTTAAAATAAGAAATAGTGTTACATGTCAGTATTCAATGTTATAAAATAATATCAACTAAAGTTGTACAAATTATTGATCAATTAATTACAATAATAATTGTAATAATATGTAATAATAATAATGTGACATTATTAATGATATTATTAATTATGATATCCTATGACGTAGCACCGTATTGTTGTAGGCTAGGGCTAGTCTTGTAACACATTATTTTTATTTATTTCCTAATACGATATTGGACTAATTCTAGGTATTGTACGCATTTCCTAGGACGTTTATTTATTGAATAGTTTTTGAAACAATATTTTATACGTTTCCTAAATAGCTTCGGTATTGTATAAATTTCCTAGGACTTGTATACAATACCTTGATTTCATACTTTACCGGTAACATAAATACCAGTTGAAATATGTAATTGCTCGTACCTACGTCGTACGGGTAAACTTTATTCAACGTTTGAGATTACATCTCGAATTTTATTCCTTTAAAGTTAAAATAAACAACACGGCACAAATAAAAATTACCAAGCACTCTTACTCTTTTTCGTAATTTATAAATACAAAGTCAATAGGTAGAAGGGTCGCAACGATTTTTAGGGTTCCGTAATTGAAAAAAAAGGAACACTTATATCACTTCGTTGCAGTCACGTAGAGGTAGTTGGTATTAATACCAAATACTAAATCCCTTGGTGCTGTCCAAAAATCAAACCTCTAAGTCTTAGCAATAAAGAGATTTGGCCGTTTTTGACGCATTTCCCGTACATTCGAAAAAGGAATCAAAACTTATAGGGGAATTCCCGTTGACCTAGAATCATGATATTTAGCAATGTCAAAAATCTTCTTTTTTTTCCTCAAGCCCGCAATGGAGCAGCGTGGTGTAATATGCTCCAAATCTCCTCCTCAAAGAGAGAGGAGGCCTTAGCCCAGCAGTGGGAAATTTACAGGCTGTTAATGTAAAGTCAAAAATCTTTATTCAATATGGAAGTTATATGATCGGTACAGTTTTTCGACCCACTGAGTTTCTTTCGCCGGTTCTTCTCAGGTCAGGGTGTTTCCTTTTCCGAACCGGTGGTAGTGTTTAATTTGACTATCAATAAGTAAGTGTAATGCTTCTATATTGAATTAAAGGAATTTGAGTTTGAGTTCATTCATCATCAGTGTCATTAGGTGTATGTAATTAAATGCAATATCAGATAGGAGCCGTGCAAAAAGTATTTAGTTAAAAGTCATTCCTAATGTGTTTTATTATTTAAATAATAGATGTCGCTGTACCGAAATTAAATCGCGCTAACGTTTGGTATTGTTGTAAATACTAATGTTCGAGAAATGTCTGTGTAGTCCCACCCCACCGACTACGTTTTGAGCCGAAGTGCGATCTCGTAGGAGACACCCTCGGGACGAACGTTACTCTTAGCTCGAAAGGGCTCAAAGTTCAAACGGCTGAGTCTAGGACTCGCCCCAACGTCCGGTGACGCTGTAAAGGCCAGTAGTGCCAACAGAACTGCTACATACTCGACACTAAAATGTTTATTCAGTTCAAAAATAATAATGTATACGTGAAGAATAAACATCAGTGTGAAAGGTGAAGTGTTTTACTGGTTCCGTTATTCCCGAAGTAAGCTTATGTACTACTGTGCGGGTTGTATAGAAGTGTTACACTTACTTATTTATAGTCAAAAGTCTACCACCGGATCGGAAATTAACGCGAAAGAAACTATAGCGTGATATATTTTTTTGAAAGATTATAGTATCTTGTAGTACAAGTATAGGCAACAGTCCGAAACTCGAACATTTGTTGTCACATAGTGTATGTTTGTCTGTATATTTGGTGGTCCGGTTGATCTTATTTCCGGTATATTCAAAAATCATAATTATATTACAGTCAATTTACCCAAAACATTAATGAGCTATAAACTCATTTAGGCTACTTATCTACCTAACATTTATACGATCTTGTGTACGGTGGTGAATGACAACATCGTGAGGAAACCTGCAGGTGACTGAAAATCAGCCATATTTGAATTAATTATCCAGCATGTGGGAAATAAACTTACCGTTTTAAAACCTCGATACATGACCCTTATCTCCTGTTTTGTAAACTTGGTCTGTCTGCATAACTCTTCCAAAGCAACTGGAATCGGTTTCGGCGTCCGATTCGGTTCCAATTCATAAGCATGCTCCTCAACAGGAGACTCCGGCGGCGTAGCCATTATTAATTATTAAACTCACTTGCACATCTGTCTTGTTTTCTTTTATCTGTGGCTAGCACATTCTACCTTGACACTCGAATTGACACTTATATTTTTAATCTGCACTGGGTTCTTTATAACGTCGAGTTCACTTATAATTTATTAATGGATGGTACCGGACAGGATATCTGTAACAAGAGATATTTGTGTTAGATAATTTATCGTTAAAATAAATATATATCATTTGAACTGTTCCGGTGGCATGATAAATAACTTATGCCGACTAACACGATTGGTTACCTCGATTCCCGCGTTAAATTGGCAAGTCGCCATTAAAGTGCTAGTCTAAGTTGTCAAAATGTATTAAGTTTTTGGCGTTTAGTTTATGTTTCCGAGAATTCGATAGCAGTAATTTAATAATCGATAAACGCAGCCAAGCATTTTCTATCGTGTTTAACTATATATAGAACAGTTTGTTTTATCTAAATAAAAGTATGAAACGATAGTTTGAAATTTAGTTTCAGAGTTCAAAAATTCTTTTTTTTTTAAGTAGGCCTTGAGCTACCGCCTGTACGGAATGCACACTCTACTCATTTATAACTCTTTAACTAAAATAACTATCTAACTTAACTTAAATTTCAGTTAAATAAATTAAATAATACGTACAATATTCAAAATTCAAACCTCGTATGTGAGTTTTTTTTTAAACATATAAACAAAAAATTTGGAAGTAAATAGTTACTTAAAGTATAAATAAGCAAAATGCTAATAAATATATATATATAAATAAAGCCATCTAGTGTCACATAATAAAACACTTTTTACTCTGAACGCGAAATCTAGAATCAACGAGTTCGTATAAACAAGCGTACGTTCTAGTTGAAATTTAATTTTTTCCTAACAATTTAGCATTGTTACCTTTTGTACAAATTGTACAGAAACAGTAATAATGTATAATTCAGTGTAATTTCTACTTTAGTTTCGAAGAATACGGTCTTAAAATGTTGAATAATAAAAAGTCGTAAGATGTTGACTTGTTCATACAATGGGCGTTGTATTTTCAATTAGCTTTATTTGTTCGTGTAAATATGTGTTAAATATGAATTAATTTCGCATGTCTCGTGATACCGTGACTGTTTTTAGCCGGACAAGTCATTACGTCTTGTAAAAAAGCTTGATAAAGAGTTTTAACTATTGTGTTCTACATATAATTTTCTTTAATGTTGTTTTTTTACTTACATTATTAATAATATGTTTATTTATAAAGATGCAGACGTCAAGTTGGGCTTGGCACTGTTATAATTCACGTGCCTCGGAAAGCACGTTAAAATTGTCGATCCTGTAGCACACGGTCGTATCAGATTACCAGCGGAGAATATGAGTAAGAGAATAGAGGTGATCCTGTATTGATATAAAATCTCCGTTGAGATTGGCCGGTAATGTCAAGCATAAGTGTATTTTAGGTCGCATTGATAGACAAGTTTTAATTTATTAAAAATAGTTAAATTAAAATGTGCCTCAATAATATTTTTGTTAGCAGCATAAAACCTGAAACTATATTTGATAAATAAACACAATCTACATACGCAATTATTCAACAAGGATAGAAAAACAAACACGACGAACAAAAACACGATTCAGTGAAACACTAATCCTATCCCTGTTAATACAAATATTTGGATTCGAACTGCAACCGCAAAAGCTGGTAACGATAACCAGAGATTACATCGACAATCAGCCATTAATGCCATTTTAATCAAAATAAATTATGCACTCCGAGGAGATTGGCCGCAGATCGTAATCGCTAACAAGCATGCTACTTTAAATTTTGTAAAAAATAATTCAGTTACTCATTGTTATAAAGAAACTACGACAGATCGTAAAAATAAGTACACTGTCTTACAATTTTCAATATAACAAATTTCAAAAAACCATCGATTCATTTCCAAAGTGTCCTATCATCCATTCAAAATCAAAATCAAAACATACTTTATTCAAGTAATCTTTTGAATCGTCATTTAACAAACTATTTAAAGTAAAGCTACTATCGGTTCGGAATGTAGATTTTACCGAGAAGAACCGATAAGAAACTCAGTAGTTACTCTTTTTCAACATCTAAAAATACAGTCATGTTAGTTAAAAACAATTATATAAGTATGTCATGTCTCCTGCCTGGAAGTCAACAAACATTAGCTCCACTCTTTTTTATTGACTTGCTAATTAAATTATAACTCCAACAATCTGCTTCAGTGCGACTTATCTGATACATAAACGTCAATGTATAAGTCTATAGCCAAGCATGAGCTTGTCCAGATTGGAACGTGCTACATTTGATTAAGATTCACGCGTTCTATCCACTGTACCACCTTTTATTATTTGAATATATACATAATATTGGTCTAACCTAGATATAACTCTCAACGGACTCATTTTAATAACACCGTGTAACGAACAAATAAAATCGATGATTTATTAACAGAGTCCCAGTTCGGGCGCCATTTAACGCTCGTAAATCGGCCTGTGAATATTACCATGACGTAACATGTTACTGCGAAAATAGGTAAGCTATTATCGCAAAAATGTTTCGACTTTAGGTATTGACTGTTAAGATTGGCATTTGTTTTAAGTGTTTTAAAATGGCATACGAAGGAAGGGACTGGTTGTACAATGTATGGACATTAGCAGTTATAAAACTCAATATGACGCCAACAATGTAATCTAGATGTTATGTCCCGTTTGTAAGTAATTACACTGACTCGCTCACCCTTCAAACCGGAACACGGAATATAATTGATGATACGGTAGAATAAATATTTATGGATTAAATAAAACAAGTAGATCGTTAACGAATCTCTTAATTTATCTTCGCTATCATTAATTTTCTTCCTGCTTAATTTATGTTTATAATTTATCCAGTAGTCAGCACGAAAGGAAAACATCAAGAGGAAAATTGCGCGTGTTAAACAAACTTCGACGACATGTGTATCTCCTAACGAGTGATGTGGTGGAATAAACTTCAAACCTTCGGAGGAGATAAGGACTTTATCTAGCGATGGAAAATTTACATAAGTTTTGTTTTTTTGGGTAAGGAAGATGAGTTTTATAGATATTCTCAGTTCTACGCTGTTGGTTGATATGATTATTTTAAAACAAAACACTTTTCGAGAGTATTTCGAAATACTATACAGTCAGTAAAACCGAGCTTTACATGACATGCTAGTTAACCGCATGAACAAGTAACTGGCACGCAGTGGAGACACATTTAACTATTTTAATTGCATCTCATTTGTTTATGGAAGAAAGCCTAGGTAATGCAGGCGGGTCTTAATCCAGGGTGCAAGGAAGGTTGCACAAAAACCCAGTCACCGTGCGTTGGGGGGCGCGTCGCTGATAATGGTCGTCTTGATCATTGATCATCGATCGTCTATTAGAAATATTTTTCCCTTTGGAAATTGCCAGAACACTGTACCCGGGCATATAATAAGTAAATAATAAATATTGGACAACATCACATACATTACTCTGATCCCAATGTAAGTAGCTAAAGCACTTGTGTTATGGAAAGTCAGAAGTAACGATGGCACCACATACACCCAGACCCAAGACAACATAGAAAACTAATGAACTTTTTCTACATCGACTCGGCCGGGAATCGAACCCGGGACCTCGGAGCGGCGTACCCATGAAAACTGGTGTAAACACTACTCGACCACGGAGGTTCACTGGTCAGTACGAGCCATTAGCACACTAAAAGTCCTACTGTGTTTGTGTTTGCAATAGAGAGCATTCCAAGTGAATTAAATAGAAGAGGTCGAATGTGTGGCTTTACTAATGAGAGAAGGATTATCTGTAGAATTTAATAAAATGCTTAACCATGTCCCCGCAACATCGGACGATAAACAGAACGAAAAACATTCACCAACGACGATAATTGATCAGCTCTTGGCATACCTGTCGCTGTCACGTACGTTTACAAATGTGTGTTCTGCAGACGCCTGCGTCCCCTTCATATTGCATGCCATTAAATCAAATGTTGTAGAATCTACTGCTTGCCAGGAATGCCAGTTAACGTATTCATATGATAGATGTTGGCATGTGCAAGTAGCTGGCATGCGTTTTTCCACCTTAACTCCATATTCTAATCACAAGCGAACAATGTTGCGGACAAATCACGTGAACGATATTAGTGTAAAATAAAAGCTAAAAATGTTTAATATGACAAAGTTCCATGTATAAATAACTAAAATCGTAGTTAGAACCTTACCTAGTCAGTATTATTCAAGTAAGTCAAAACAGATTTTATCACAAAGTTTCGTATCGCGATTACAATAATGACCGCGACCTCGCGTGACTTTGTTATAACTGTTTCATATCAAAACTGGTAGCTTAGTGACTAACGTTTTTAATCAATTTGAAATAAATAGCAAGAGTATGAGTATGATGTTGGATATTTTTTTTTTAAATACGAGACAAAGGCAGACGAGTAAAATGACAATGCATTGTAAAACCATAGAGGTAGTATGTGCCGGGTAAACCTTCGACATAAAAAAAAAAAACAGGAATATGATATAAAAAAGTATAAAGTAGATTTGAAAAGTGTGCGCTGGACTTTAAATTAACCTTTTTAACCAAAGTAACCTTTTTATTTTAACGTATAAAATATACTAAAATAATAATCAGCCCTATAATTGTCTAACTTTTTCCTCTTAATAAGTTAATCTCGATGTGTAATTGAAATCAATAATTCTATACCAACTGTTTTTCATATAAATCTTTTGTTTTACATAACATACATTCAACATAAATAAAATAAACAATTCCGGAACCAATACGTACATAATAAAGAACCTCGTAGAACGCAATATGTCACCTGTCATTCTGACATATGTTTACGCGCTCAAATTGCGTTTGGCGCTAAAATAATATTCCGGATACGATGACGCGAGTCTTTTATATTCCGATTGTACATTGTAATAATCCCACATTTACAATTCTGATGAGTTTTTCAAAGTTAATATTTGTTTAACTTTTCACAACTTTTAACAGCACCGCACACGTTACGTAAACTGTAGCAATACTGGGTCATATTAGTCTATGATATAATCCAGTAATATAATGTTGGAGCTCTTTCTTTATTTATGGAGGACGAGTGATTTATTCCTTTGCCTTAAAACAATTATAAAGGTATTCCCTATACCGCCATATCAGTAAGAGTATGCGAGCGGCTCAGCCGATTTTGGTATATTTTTTGTACTTGTAGTTTCACCTGATGTGTCTTAGTAGGTGATAGATGGTTTTCTATTCATGACATTGGTTTAAAAATATCTCATGATAAAATAATTAATTTGCCCTTATTTTAACTATATTAACCCGCGGTTTTTATATATAGAGAGATGTTGTACTACAAAATAATTGATCGCTTTTATTTGTGCCGAGAGAAACTATTTTATGGTTTTCGTGTGCTTGACAGCTACGCTTGACATTCGCCGTCATACTAACTTATAAACGTCAAATGTCATACTTTACTAGTCGTGTACTTGGTGATGTCAACTCCAGCCTTTTTTTTCTCTCTGGAAAAACGCATTACGCGTTTCCCCCGTATAGTGGGGGGGGGGGGTATGTGGACTCGTCTGTGCCTAGGACTGCGCTAAGTACACCGGAATATCCATTAAAAAACCAGTGGTACCCTCTCCGTCTTTTCAGTGAGCGCCACAGGATCGCTTTCGCATGCTACTGTGACGCCCTGACGGTGTCTCCTCCATCCTACGTGACATAGGCGAAACAATCGGTGCCTTGTCGGCACAATTAAAATACATTAAACTAATTGTACTTGGTGGTGGCCTACTGTTGGTCATTATTTATTTCGACGCGATCTCAATTTTGTCAATATTAAATATTTGTTCGCACCTCTTAAAGTCAGCGAAAATTTTTCAAAAATTACAGTAGAATAAGAGATTACTTATTACGGACTTTTAGAAGTATACAATTTACAGTTATTATTCGAGAAGACATCTCCTCCCCCACTTAATAAGAAAAAAATTTGGTAGTCATGGGACGGTCGGTAGATGTGAAATTCCGTTAGAAATATTTAAATAAGACGAGGGTTTAGTTAATAAGATAAATGTATATATTTATTCTTATACACGGGAGAGCAGCGAAAGAGAAGGTGTCTGACAGTATAAGAGAGCGCCACACGCTTAGGAACTAAGATGTTACCAGAACCAAACTATCTTAAGAATATCATCAGTCCTTTCTTCTTGCAGGAGAAAAAATAAGCTATACCTAAAGTAAAAACTGTTAATACCTCGATTATGATGCATTTAGCGTTAGCAGCCTGTAAATTTTCCTACTGCTGGGCTAAAGGCCTCCTCTCCCTTAGAGGAGAAGGTTTGGAGCATATTCTACCACGCTGCTCCAATGCGGGTTGGCGGAATACACATGTGGCAGAATTTTGTTAAAATTGGACACATGCAGGTTTCCTCACGATGTTTTCCTTCACCGCCGAGCACGAGATGAATTATAAACACAAATTGAGCACCTGAAAATTCAGTGGTGCCTGCCTGGGTTTGAAGCCGAA
Organism: Vanessa atalanta; assembly: GCF_905147765.1. Lineage (NCBI taxonomy): Eukaryota > Metazoa > Arthropoda > Insecta > Lepidoptera > Nymphalidae > Vanessa > Vanessa atalanta. The sequence goes on along the minus strand of NC_061898.1, from coordinate 3,933,898 downwards.
ATCATCGGTTAAGACGCACGCGTTCTAACCACTGGGCCATCTCGGCTCTTGATTATGTTGTCTTTAATAAAATTATGCTAATATCTTAACACAGTCTATATCCGTTTATCATAACTACGATTTCAGATAAATTACTTCAAATGTAATTGAGAAAATCCTCCAAAAAATTGTTCTAATTGTTCCACACCATTTTAAGTAATTTAAAATTGACCAATAAAAGTGCTATATCCGCAAAATGAATTCTATTCATGGTATTAGTATATCTATATTCTCTTCCAATTAAACAACATAAGAAGCTAATTAAACAACATTTGACATCGACATGACGCGATATCAACCGCCGAGAACTTGACTAATAGATGATATTCACTGGATTTGGAAAAAAATTGCGTTTTGGACATCGACAGATAAAATCGTTTCTTTGGAAGCAAAATTAAAATGGACACAAATTGTGTGTGTTTGGTTATATTATAAATAAAGGTATATTAATCAAGAACTGTCAGCCGTGTACAGATAATCTAAGGTTTGTTTATCTTGATTCCTAATAACCTAAATAATAGTAAGCCAATGGGTCACTCGCGAATCTTTGAGTTTTTTCAAAAGAGTTTTTAGGTATGTACCTAATTTTTTTTTTTTTTAATTTCATTGTAAGCTGAAAGACACCCATCCCATTTGGCGCCAAAACGATGAAACATTATTTAAACTAAAATTTATAATGTCAAATATTAGTTCAGTTAGAATTGGAGTCCGTCGATAACAATTTACTTTAATTTTGTTTTTCTTATACAGGCGTAGCATCGCTCTCTAACCGGCCGGTAACTTTTGCCGATTTATTCTTTATGAACTTGTAACAATTTAGCAAATTGCAATCAATAATCCTCTTTAATTTTCCGCACATCTACGACTAGAGCTCTTCAAAATGAGACCATAACCGATAAGTGGAGCAATCGTCCTATAATCGCTGGGACAAAAATCTGCTTACGCTATTAATATAAAAAAGATAAAATAAATCATAATGTTTAAGTAATCTGTTATTTAACATCTGTCAGAATTGATAGATTCTTTTTTTGAATTTGAACGCCACTTGACTTTGAAATTCCACAGATAATACATGGTGCGTAATGTTTATTTATATTGCAATGAAATCATACATATATCATTTTATAAAGTTTAATAAACGCACAAACAAACTCCTTTGAATAAATGTATTGGTCAGATCACGTGAATCTCATGGATGTCTATCGCGAATTCGCTTCTTTATTTTTTTTTATCATTGGCTGAATGCCAAGCATAGTTTCACTATTTGTGTCAATGTGTATGGGTAGCTGTGATTCCTTTAGATAGAACACTTGCCATTCTGTTTTAAAGAAATAAAACTTTGAATGAATTTATAGAAGAATTATGGACAGATATTTTTGTTGTGAAATTTTGCAGACAGACGTAATGCCAAACGGTATTTCCTCAAACCTTAAGTGTAGCAGGGACTTTATGGTGTTTTTATGAACGAAAAAAAAAAAGCTAAAAATACACGTCATGACATTTGACGGCAGCAGATAAAAATAAAAAGTATTCACGCTTTTATTCTAATTGAACATTAAATTATTTATTTTTTCAACGTTTATTTTAATTCAATTCAAATAGCATATTATTGTGAATTCGTATAATAGAGGAACTGCTGTATTTTTTGCTTTTCCTTCTCGAAATAATTTAATTTATGTGCCTACTTCTGTATACCGGATGTTTTGTTTAAGACGTTTTAATTATTACTTTTATCTGTAACAAGGATTACATAATCATGAGAATTTACGTTATAAATATTCGTACGAAATACTAAAAATGTCTCCTTTATATAATATTACGACAAAAACAAGTAAAAACAAGTAAAACTGTCAAAGTTTAAGGATTTTGATATCTGAATAGTGAATAGTGCTTTAATTTTAATTTAGTTGTACCTTATATGACGTTCTCCCTCCTAAAGCTCCTCGCCTTATTAATGTTCAATGTTTGTTAATGTTTGTGTTCAGTCCATTTTGTAAATTTTTATGTAAATATATTGAGCGTAATAACATTAAGTTGTAAATATTTTTGTGTTTGTTCATATATGTTATCTTAATAATAATTTATGTTTATCTAATTATTTGTTATTGTGTTGTTTTAGGTTATGGGCTAACAGAGAGTCCACTTCTATTATGCCTTCAAATTAAATTAAGCCTGTAATCTCGACCGCACCGATCAATCTGCATCGTGTCTTCTCCATCGCATCGCATAAATAAAAGCCAAAATTAAAAGAAAAAAAATTTAGTTGTAGGGTAGGTACCACCCGCACATCAGGTAGTTTATCTCCAACACAAAGTATTACTTATATACTGTGTATTGTTTTGTTGCGTTTTGAAGGGTGAGTGAGCCAGTGTAACTCAAAGGATATTACATCTTAGTTTTCAAGGTTTATGGGAAATTGGCGATGTAAGGAATGGTTAATACTTCTGACAGCATTAATGTCTAGACGGTGGAGAACTTTAGTTAAGTCACGTATCGTTGCCATGAAGTCAATACTTAGATTTAAAATGTGCTGTTAAAAGGATACCAAGAGAATGCCTTAACAATTTTAAAATATCTAAAAGTATAAAAACGACACGTGTCTACTTCAATTCAGTGGAAAAAACTTCCAAAGTCAATATCATGGCATCAAAGAGAATTTACGATCGTAAACCGTTTAAAAAAACAAGCTTGCTCTATGGTTTTGTTGCGTGTTTATAATACGTAGAGTGACCAAAAGTTTTGTCAATATGGTTTTTTCTAGTACAGTTCGGTTTTATTTGACGACCTCCGTGGTCGAGTTGTGTGTACACCGGTTTTCATGTGTACGCCACTTTGAGGTCCCGGGTTCGATCCCCGGCCGAGTCGATGTAGAAAAAGTTCATTAGTTTTCTATGTTGTCTTGGGTCTGGGTGTTTGTGGTACCATCGTTACTTCTGATTTTCCATAACACAAGTGCTTTAGCTACTTACATTGGGATCAGAGTCATATATGTGATGTTGTCCAATATTTATATGGTTCACTATTCGTGATTTAACTAATAATTATATATATGTCGGAGAAGCAGGATGCCGAACAGTTGTGTTCGGGATTGATCCGACATTTGTAAGACTATGTGGGCGTGCAATGGAGATATTCACAAAATAAAACGTATTTAATATCGTCTAATCATTGTATTCATTGATTCAATAATCGTACACCACAATAATATCAAAGGATTACAATAATTCATCTCGATTAAGAGCAAATGGGTTTGCAAGCAACCATCGCATTCGAGAAGCTTGTCAAAACATAACGACTCGCGTTGCCATGACGCTTACAACTCCATTCGGGGTGACCCGCTCTTATAAGTAAATCAGCCATCAAACATTATTGCCAACTACTCGATTCATTAATTATCCAAATCAACAACTAAAGTAACCACGCTCCGATATATATATTAAATTTTTCAGTTGTACAGAAAAACACTGAAGCAGATTTTAATCTATAGTAATATTATAAATACGAAAGTAACTGTCTGTTTGTTACGATTTTAGTTAAACCACTGAACAGAATCTGAAGACGTATGGTATGACATATGGTACAACAAGAGAGGCGTTTTTTTTTCTTTTTTTTTATGGCATTGGTTGGCGGACGAGCATTTGGACCACCTGATGGTAAATGGTCACCACAGCCCATAGACAAGGGCGTTGTAAGAAATATTAAACATTCCTTACATCACCTATGCGCCACCAACCTTGGGAACTAAGATGTTATGTCCCTTGTGTCTGTGATTACACTGGCTCACTCACCCTTCTAGCCGGAACACAACAATACAGTGTTCTGTTATTTGGCGGTAGAATATCTGATGAGTGGGTGGTACCTACCCAGACGGGCTTGCACAAAGCCCTACCACCAAGTAGACTTTTTTACATTTTTATAAGTAAACCCTACGAACGTTACCCTGCGCCGTCGAAAACTTTTATCATATATAAATATGATAAATTTTACCAAAATATCAAACTCGCTGGAATGTTTTCTCTTATAGACAATATTCTCGATCGTACATCAATGTCAGTTCCGCGTAGATATTTCCGCTGTTATATATCGGCAACATTTCACGTCCCCTTCGCTAAAACTTCACCCAAATTCGCAAATTCTAAGAAATCTATCTCTCATTATTCTTATTAGCATTAGCATTAGCAGCCTGTAAATTTTCCCACTGCTGGGCTAAAGGCCTCCTCTCCCTTTGAGGAGAAGGTTTGGAACATATTCCACCAGGCTGCTCCGATGCTGGGCCATAGCCCAGCAAGCCCTGATCGCCCGATGGGAGGAGGATCTGGGGTCACCCACGGCAGGCCTGGCGACAGTGGAGCCGGTTCGTCCCCACTTGAGTCGCTGGGTCAAGAGAAAGCGTGGCACGCTCACGTTCAGGATGACGCAGGTACTTACCGGGCACGGATGCTTCGGTAAGTACCTGCACGGGATAGCGCGGCGGGAGGTGTCACCCTCCTGCCATCAGTGTGGCGCGTCAGTGGACACGGCGTACCACACCCTGACTGAGTGTGCTGCGTGGGGGCCCCAGAGGCATTCCCTGGTGGCGTCTTTGGGCGGAGACCTCTCGCTGCCGAGCGTCATCAACACAATGCTCGGTAGCGAGGCGTGCTGGTCAGAAATGCGCTCCTTCTGCGAAAACGTTATGTCGCAGAAGGAGGCAGTGGAACGGGAGCGGGAGGTGGACGCTGCTGCAGACCCGATCCGCCGAAGAAGACCGGGGAGGAGGAAACAACGCTACGCACACCTTCTCCCCCCGCCTCAATAGGCGCCACAGGAGCTAGGAGGGTTCTCAGTACCCCGGGAATCCCCCTAGGAATTGGAGGCCCGCATAGGTGGGCCGACCGTCAGGGCGTCACGGTAGTATGCGAAAGCGATCCCGTGGCGCCTACCGATGAGACGGAGAGGGTACCGCTGGTTTTTTAGTGGGTATTCCGGTGTGCCGCTAACATCTTGGGCACCGGCGAGTCCCACATACCCCCCCACTTCCACGTGGGGGAAACGCGTAACGCGTTTTTCCAGCGAAAAAAAAAAAAAGGCTGCTCCGATGCTGGTTGGCGGAATACACATGTGGCAGAATTTCGTTGAAATTAGACACATGCATGTTTCCTCACGATGCTTTCCTTCACCGCCGAGCACGAGATGAATTATAAACACAAATTAAGCACATGAAAATTCAGTGGTGCCTGCCTGGGTTTGAACCCAAAATCGACAGAAATACCCAATAACTTTATGTGTGTATTATCGGGATGTAGTTGCGTGTAATTTATTATGTAATTTTAGTAAAAGCAGATATATTAATTGTTATAATTCTATTTTTAAGTTAAACGACTGATGTATAATATTGGCCTTGTTTGAAGCCGTGTGCCTTGCAAGGCCATTTGGAAGAGCTTAATAAAACTTAATTTTAATAAAAAGTGATTAAAACTAGCTTAAAAAAAAGTGATATATATATGGTATTCCTTCATTTATCCAGTTAATCAACGAACAAAAAGTGTTTACCCGTTAAGGTGGCCTTCCATGGTCCACCCACCTTTTTATACTTGAGTATAAATATTTGTATATTGTAGTTTTTATCTCCTCTCTCTATCTATTTCTGCGCTTACCTGTTTATGTTCTAAGCTTCTATCACCAAAGGTTGTCTGTGAGAGATCGCTATAAGCGATAAGACCGCCTTTGCGCACCATTTATTTAATGTTTTGTGTTTATATTATGTATTCCTGTGTTGTGCAATAAAGTATTTTAAATAAATAAATAAACTTTAATGCCCAGAACTGAAGTTTGAATCCAGAACTTCGTAATCTATTCTAAATAATATTATAAAACTTAATTTGTTTGATGTTATTTCACGTCTTTACTAATTTTGTACACACGTTGTTAGAGGGTTCAGAAACGGATAAGAGTAACTAAAACCTAATACACATATTACACGCAGGATAAACGGCGAGCGGAACTAATTTAGAATAATTCTGACATTTAAGTCGTTAATCGAAAAAAAGTCTTCAATAAACACAGATGTTGCGTAAAAAAATTAACATTTTTATTTCGTGAGTTTATTTTTTAAACAACGCAATGAAATCTTTGAAATTCTTACAACTCAACGGTTATTAAATTTTAATTAAAAACTTGGTAGAGTTCGTTTCTTTACGCGATGGCTTCGAGTTGCGGAATGTTTGTACATTATTTCGTTCATGTCACGTGGAATGGCGAACACAGAAAGCACGGGTTTTATATAAAGTTAAGGCTGTTAGACTGGTGCTAAATATCAGGCAAATCGACCACGTATTGGTAAATAGTCATCTCTGGCCATAGCTATTAGAATTATAAGAAATATCAACCATACCTTACATTGACAACGAACAATCAACCTTGGGAACTAAGATTCATAGAAAATAAGATTCATTCCTTGTACATTAACCGGATATAATCCTATTCAAATGTGATTCAAATGTGCCTAAATAAAGTATACTTTGATTTTGTTCAAAATTCGAACTACGGACTTTCCCCTTTGATACGATGTTTATGGTCACTATGTAAAGAGTTTCCCGAATTAAAACTTCAACCTCTGTCGAGAATAGCACGGCAGTACTAGTATACAATTACACAATTGTTTAGTGTTTATTATTTGTCTGTAGACTAAATATATATTTTTATCGAAAACTAGCGAATGCACAAAATGTAACGTTTATACCAGAAATATTTACGTGAGGTTAATTTTATTCCGTTCGCAAGGATAAAATATAACCAATCACAGAAGGAATCAAGATAAACAAACCTTAAACTTAAGTATTTCTTGCGATTTGCTAATAACTCAGCTATATTGTGCACTACTAAGAGTTTATGATTAATATATCTTTATTTATAATAACATACTATAATAAAATACTTATATCCGCCTCAATTTTATTTCCAAAGATTGGGTAACAGTTTCGTGACGTTTGAAACGCCATTTTTTCGCAAATCCATAATGAATGTCATAGATCACTCAAGCTCTCGGCCAATGACATCGCGTCAATTCGCTGTCAAATGTTGTTTATTTAGCTTTTGTCGTCTTGTGGTCGAAATAGACTATACGTATAATGTTTATGTCGTAATAAATACTATTGGTTTAAGCCGCGCACATTTTTTCCCGACATCTTCAACGTCATAATTTTTTTTTATGTGATACGTGGCAAACGATCTAGAGGCAAACCTCGCCCATGGACATCTACAACACCGGGGGGCAGGTGCGTTGCCGGCCTTTAAGGGAGAAGTCAATTTACCAAAAACGTAATAAATAATTAACCCTTAACCTTTCCTATAAATCACTACATCCAAGTGCAAACCCTTTCGGTAATTTTCGTTCAAACAGACAGACAGACGCAGCGAAATATCAAACAATAGAACGAGAATACTCCTTTATAATTTATGATAAAAATTCCATCAAGGATGTAGGAATATTGCGTAAAAATATATATACAAAAATATTAGTTACGTAAATTTAAAAGTTACTGAAGTAAGTCCCCGACTTCGTACCGGTAAATTAAATGTACTATAACAGTCCCCGATTTGTTCGTCCGTACTATAACACCGTACGACATGACGCCCAATGTAAGTATGGAAAATCAGAAGTAACTTCGGTACCATAAACACCCAGACCCAAGACAACATGGAAAACTAATGAACTTTTTCTACATCGACTTAGCCGGGAATCGAACTCGGGACCTCGGAATGGCGTACCCATGAAAACCGGTGTACACACTACTCGAGCACCAGGTAGTTATCAGCTACTCATCAGCCACGGTGAGTCAGCCAAAGTAACTACGGGCACAAGGGACATATCATCTTGATTCCCAAGGTTGTTAGCGCATTGGGCATTAAAGGAATGGTTGATATTTCTTACAACACCGATGTCTAAGGGAGTTGGCTATGACCACTTATCATCAGATGACCCATTGACCGGTCCGCCTACATATTATATAAAAATAAAACAAAAAACTATATCAAATAGATACCATTAGTCACTATATAGTATACAACAAAGTCGCTTACCGCTGTCTGTCCCTATGAATGCTTAGATCTTTGAAATTACACAACGGATTTTGATGTGATTTTTTTTAATAGATAGATTGATTCAAGGGGAAAGTTTATATATATAATACATGCACAATATAGTAGAGTAACACTGATAATTTTAGATGTTTCTGAAGTGATGTCGTTAATGCAGATGTAATGTCGTATAAACGCATTTTTTGCGCTTACATTGCAAACGCTGGCTGAACCCTATGAGATAGATCAAAATAATGTACTACAGTATTATACAACTTAAAAAGGTCTTCAAAAATGTCCGGGATAGTATATATATATCTCCTAGGGATAACCCCCAATAACCATTTATTATCCTTTACTTTTTACGAGAAATAATGGCTTATTTTCGAAGCGAATACAGCATTGATCTTTATCCAATTAGTACCTAAAATACATTGTGCCGTTAATATAGATAAATTTGACCCTTTGTAGCATGTAATTTAAATGAATATTTTCGAAGATATTACAGATTTAAAACGCAGGGACATAGCGTTTTGTAGTGTCAAACGACTGAAAAACTGTGAACTTTTGCATTGCAGCATTGCAGCATTGCACCCGTGCGAAGCTGGGGCGGGTCGCTAGTTTTATTTTATAATAATATGAAGATTTATTTTACATATTGTAGTTATTACAACGTTCGCTTTAAAATCAACTGAGAAAACTTGGTTCGGTGTCTGAAATCTCTCGGATTATGAGAATGACGGAATACAGAGCACACCTGTGTTTGTGCACACACACTGTTATACGTCCTGCGTTGCCTGGTCTCCCTTGAGAATCGCTGCCGTGACCGAAATCGGTCGAAACGATATCATCACGGTATTAACCAACCCAAAATAATTACACAATATTTTTCCCATATGTGACTAACAGCATTAATTATCTAGAGGCTTTAATTATTTTAATTAATTAGAATGTAATTTATATTTAATTTATTAACTGGCAACATTGAGTGATTAGTTGTGAGGATTATTGGAAAGGCTTGAAATTGAAACGTAACTGACAGTTGGTGACAAAGAGTAACTACTAAGTTTCTTGACGGTTCTAGTTATGTATTCTTGAGTACAAAGTAAGAAGGCGGCAACTGGACCGCCTTTTGCCCATTGATTACCACTGTATGAAATATGAATCATAAAACCATCTCTTACATCGCTGTACTTGGAGGACTTGGAAGCCAGTCTGGGTAGGTACCACCCACTCATCAGATATTCCATCGCCAAACAACGTTGTGTTCCGGTTTGAAGGGTGAGTGAGCCAGTGTAACTACAGACAAAAGGGACATAACATCTTAGTTCCGAAGGTTGATGTGAGGAATTGTCAATATCTCTTACTGCGCCATTGTCCGCCTACCGTTACTATATTGCTAAAACGTCATCAACCTTATATAAAAGAAAGAGGAAAATGTGGCCTGGAGGCATAACGCTTTTTCCTCGCTTTCACCGTAAGCGTAGAAGATCTTCGTTTCAAAAAATACTATTAAAACTACTCCGAACAGCAAAACACGTTAACAAATTCACAGGAAAGATAGGATACCAGAACTTGCGGTCGATAACCAGTGATGTTTATAAATACTTCACCGTCTACTAAACCTCTCGATTTCGTCGGGCGCCATTTGAAAAGTGGATCAATTGTATTATTTATTTCCCACAAAAAATCATTAAGATTATTCCTCGCCTGTGAATATATGAGATGGCAATAAAATTTTGGAGTAAATAATTTATTATGTTTTGTAACAAGTCCTTAATAATAAGGATGCAAAATTTATTCGCGTACTTTAATGGTGAGACCGACTCGTGTATCGTAACCGCTAACGGCATGACGCAATCTTTTACCGTCACTAGCTACCCGCCCCGGCTTCGCACGAGTGCAATGCTGACACTAAATATACTTCAGAATGTCTTACAACGTTCACAGTTTTTCAGTCATACAATACAAACCGCTATGTCCCTGCGTTTTAAATCTGTAAAATCTATTATATTAAATTAAATTTGCTTGCATGCTGCAAAGGGCCCTATTGATCTATATTAAACGCACAATGCATTTAAGTTACTTAATTGGATAAGGATTAATGCTGTATTGCTTTAAATCGCTTCGAAAATAAGCCATTATTACTCGTAAAAAGTAAAGGATAAAAAATGGTTATTGTGGGTTATCCCTAATTTCAAAGATCAAAGCATATGCAGGGACAGACAGACAGCGGTAAGCGACTTTCAACTTATTTGTGTATGTGTGTGTGTGTGTGGCATGTATACGATACATACGATTATTTTATTATAAAATGTAGAATACCGCGTTTTATTGCCTTCATTGGTGACTGGGTCAGTTGTCGCCGACAGAATCTGAATCGCAGTGAGAAAATGCTGCTAGCATTCTTGCCACCATTCCACGCGGTCATGATTTGTGCGGAAGTTATTTTTAATTATATAAGTATTCTTTTGTGAATAAAATATATAATTATTTTAGTAACGAAGTTCTATGTAATTTATCTAATAGTATAAACTTATAATATAACATGTCCTGACTGACGGATTCATCATCGCCGAGTGTAAACTATTAAAGTTTGGGCTATTAAATTTGGTGACGAGGATCGTTCTATTGAGTAGACATCCACTAAGAAAGGAATTTTGGAAAATTCTACCCCTAAGGGTTCAAATAGGGATTGAAAGTTTGTATGGAAGTCCGTCATTTTTAAAGTTATAAAAATGAAACTTTATTTTTGGAAATATCATATTTTAAAAATAAGTAGATACATATTTAAGCGTTTCTGGATATTGTACCCTAGGGGTGAAATACACACCAAAGAGGTCTTAAATTAACGTAATATTTTAAGTACATTTGTACGTATATTCAATAGTTTTATAATATTTAACGAACTATCACATTTACGGCTCAAAGTTCAATTTAACGATTCAAACACAACAACACACAAAACTAGTATACATCTAAACACATACACACATACAATCACTTACACACGCACATAACAACAGTGTAACTGCACCACCACACCCAACACCCACACCCACACTCACAACGTGGTCTGTGTCGCCTAATTTGTATTCATACCTTCTTTTTATTATTTAGTTTTTGTTATTTTTAATTCATTGTTTTGTTATTACTTTTACATTTTATCTAACAAAACTCTGTGTTGCTACTTCTATTAACTAATATTAAGTTTGCATAATTCAATGGAAAACAATAATTGGCTCTATTTTCTGTATACTGTATTATATGTAAATAGTTTTCCTGAAATAAATAAATAAACAGAGGACCACATTTTTATTATATACATTTATATGGACGTTTGTATGTACTAAATAATATATATATAAGGTCATGGGTTTTTCAAGCATTAAACAATTTGATTCATCTAAAAAAATAGAGTTTAATTTTGTTAATAACAAATAAATTTTACAATACAAATGGCTGACTAATACAAACCTAAAAAAATAGAGAATCGACAATTGCAATGTTCATGCTTTATTTATTTCCTTAAAGAGAACTGGAATAGTCCTTTCCACTCTTAACTGAACTAAAATACTAATTAATAAAAAAAAAACGTTTATCACTAAGTTTAAAATGAATATTTTAAATTAATTGACACTTCTTATGTCATTAAAAAAATATTATATTTAAAAAATATTTTATTATAAATGTTTTTTACTGAGACGGCCTCCTTCGACTCAACTGCCAACACTCGAATGTAATCACAAAGCTTACATATATATATATAAATGACGTAAAATACTTAAATATAATCACACCTATCAAAACACAAAACTGTTAAATTAATTTAATATAACAGAACTGCACAAAATGGCAGCCGGCCAGCAACGGCGCCGCGTCAATTTTACATTGTCTAAAACCACTGTTCATTCATACGTGTAGAATTATCTATACTTTATGGTTAACTAGTTACCTCTCCCGACTTCACAAGGGGACAATCTATATACAATTTTAATATTAAAGAATAAACATTTTAAAAAAATCTTGGTTTTTCCGGTTAAATACTCGGCTTTTCTCTGCTACAATATGCACGCAAAACATATACAAAATACTCTTGAATCACTATTTTTATTGATGAAAGGTAAATACATTGATAATTGCCATTGATCAAGTGACTAGATATGAAGCCGAACCCAGGTCCAAACCCCAGGTCTATTAAAAGTTATCGGATTTCTCAGTCAAAAAATTCCCAACAGCAGCGCTGAATCTGGAAGTTCAATGATACGCTCACTCCTGAGCCTCGGAAACAATGTAAAAACATGTACATAATGTTCCGTGTTGGCTGGTCTGCCTTGAGATTTGCCGCTGATTATACTAACATCGTAATAAATAACGTTGCAAATAAGAAATCAACTGACATCGCACAAAGGCACGTTAATTCCATAAAAAGAACTACATGAGATTAAATCATCCGTTCACAATTCGCTTTTTAATCTGTGGCGAAGATTACGTTTCAAAAGAATAATTTCCACAAAACGTAGTGATATCCATTCAGTTAACCCTTGCATTAAAAATGCAATTTAAATGAAAATTGCACGTGAAAATGTGCAGGAAAACGAGAGCGGATATTACTTTCGTATATACAATAACAGTAGGTCAGTGTTTACGGATATAGAAATGAGTGAGCTTGTGTAACTACAGGCAACAAGGGACATATAATCTCAGTTCTCAACGTTGGTGGAGTATTGTCTTGAGGCACCTCCTGTCCAATACGAGTGGAGCGGAATCGCCATGCCGACGCCTATACGTCATTGTGGTACGCTCTTGGCTAACGAGCCCTGATTCACAGCTGGACCCCAGAGGCATTCCTTGGTGGTGATAGCTCGCTGTCGAGTATGATAAGCAGTGAGAGGTGTCATATCGCAGGAGGCCACGCAGTTGTGAGAGGAGAGTCCGCTGACTGACTCCGCTGATTAATGGTAAGGACCCTAACCTATACCTACCTAAACTATAAAAAATAGCTACCCGCCCTGGCTTCATACGGGTATACTAAGGAAATAAATAGAAATTCTATATTGACGGACAAACAAAATGATCTAATTCTATTCCAGACACCTTCAAACATACGAAGAACAACTACCAAAGTTTCACAAGCGGATGAATGTTTTAGGATCGTATCCTACAATAATGTGCAAGTGTGTGCATTTACACAGGTGCACTATTAACTCAAACTCAAGATGAAACAGCAATCCAAGACGGAGGTTAAGCAAAAGCGCGAATTTCCTATCAAATAACTTTAAATGACTGCTTGGGAATTGAACCCTGACCGTATAAACTAACTAGAGCAACTAATTTAATAATTAAAATAACACGGAGTTTTATAAGATATATTAGAAATATATATGTATGCTTAATGTTAGAAAAAGGCTGCGTAATTTTTATATTTTCATTGCAAGAGTTGTCATCTGATATGTAAGCCGTTTTTAAAATAAAACTTAGAACTTAAAACAATAGAATAAAGCTGATATTTCACTGCAGCATCGCTTCGCTTATCCTAGTATCGCTTATCTGGTACTAAAAAGACGAACCTTTATTTAACCACATAAGGAATTATTTTGAAAAATGGCGTCATGACTTCCTTTTATTTCAAAAAAGAAGGATAAACTCGGATGTCTGTATAGTCTATTCCAACCACAAGAGGGGAAAAACCAAATGTCACTGACAAAACAACATTTGACAGCGAATTGACGATATTTATCATGGCAGGTTACCTTTGACAGGTTTTGTTTTGATTTAATTTCATTGTAAACTGCAAGTCACTCGTTTATATTTAGCCCCAAAATTATTAAACTTTATTGAAATGAAATTTTTAAAGTATACATTAAGTTCAGTTAGAATTGGAGTCTAGCAATTTACTTTAATTTTGTTTACGTTTTTAATTTTTTTTTTATACAGCCCGCTCTTTAACTGGCCATTGGCTTTTACCGATCTCTAAGATTAATTCATTTTTAAGTTGTAACAATTTAGTAATGTGGAATCAAGAATCCTCTTTAAGTTTTAAGTATAAAAACTGCTCATCCTTAGGGTTCATACTGGCTTTATAGCAAATTGCATCAAAGTCGGTTCAATTTTTTTGACAGAGTTACTTTCGCACTTATAATATTAGTATAAATCATAATATTAAGGCAAAGGTAAAATATCAATATTCCTTTAAAAAAAAACGTAAATCCATAGAACAGTCTAGACATTTAAACTTTTCATTTGTATTTCAGCACGATTTAACTCCATAAACCGATAACAGATCAGCACTCGGCCTATATAACTAGCCTTGGCACTAAAAGATTGGTTTAAAAACGTTACTACAAAGTTTTACAAAATCACTCTTTACAGCGCTATACATCCGCTAGATAGTCAGGTTAACAACGAGCTAATAACGAAAGCAGAAGTTTGCAGTTGGCTGGCCATTTATAAAAAAAAAATGTCTTCACTGACATTTTGTTTGTTTAATCTGTGCCAGGTTCACTCTGTGTGAAAAAAGGTTGCATTTGAAATCTAAATGATTTTAAGTCATCTTAATTTCTAAATTAAATTTTCAAAGAGAGCAAAAGTTTTTATTATTATCAGTAAATAAAAAGAAAGTGAAAATCACAACAATAGTTTTAATTTAAAACTAGTGAAACTGTGAAACGAAGTTACTTAATTATATAACAATATTTTATACTAAAACCTCCTTCGCACTGCCTCTTCTGGCACGTTTTGTGTAAAATATTCTCGTAGTTTTTTCAGTTAGACGTTATAAAAAAGACGTCCCCTCATTTATTAATATAGATAGATGATTAAATCATAAAACCGCTACCTTAATTTTGTTTTAAGCAAATTACATTAACAACTATTTACACAACTAACAGAATCTAATTTGTATTTTTTGGCTGTATCTATTTTTACATTAGTCATCTCACACACACTAAGACATCAAATACAAGCGTCACTCACACTAAAATACGTCGGTAAATTGAGCGTAGCGGGGCGCACCTTCGTTTCTAAATAGATCTATAACAAGTAATAGCTTTTGTTTTAACACGCTTTATATTTTAACTTGTACGAAGCTAGCAAAGTTAGTTTGTAAACAGATCTTTGATGTCGATGTTAACCTACTTCTAATCCAATGAATTTGAAACTTTGCTAATATTTTATGCTAAATGAAGCCGAAATTTAATACGTCTAATATAAGTTTGAGCTAAATTTTCAGTTTAATTTATTTTTTTCAAAAGTTACAATTATGTATGTACAATTTTGGCATAAACAATTTTATTAATCAATATATTTCAAATGTTAAAATAAAGTAAAAAAATGTGTTGGAAAAAAAAACATCAAGACTGTTTTCGCGCTAAAAATAGCTTACACTTTTTAATGTTTAACTGCAGGGCAAAGATCTCGGCATAATGCCTTGCAAATGAGACCGGCCAGAGTGAATACTCCTCACAATTTATACGGAGTTTCTTTACGCTTCACCTTGGAAAGCCATATTTTCTTATTAATATTAAATGGGTTTATATTAAAACTTTTTTGTACTAGATTTAGGTGGCGCCTTTTTTTCTTATAACAGGATTGCTTTAATTTTATGCATGAAATTTCCATAACAACAATGAGATATATTTAAAGTCTGGATATAAAAGAGGTTTAAGTAAAAAGTTAGATCCTTTAAATATTCCATTGCTGGCCCAAAGCTCCCTTCTCTTTTTAAGGGGATAGTTACACACGACAGCTTAAAATTTTCTTACGATAATAACAGCTCACTTCAAGCACATGGAATTCAGCTTAACCGGATAACCTGCAATATGCGGTTAAACTTCCCGCGTTCCAATCACTGAGACATCTTAGCTCTTTAAAAATTAAAAAAGAAATTGTTACGTTTTACTAGTTTAAATATATTTCTATGTAATTATTTCCAGTACAGAGTTACTACATTGCATACAAAACAATGGGTCAGATTTATACGCGTATTGTAGTGTCTATAAATACTGAAATTCGCTATTTAAAACACAAAATCGGTTATCGAAGAATCTAATCTTACTGAACCAGAAGTAAAATGACTTTTTGAAAATAACATACACATGACTATCTGACTTTTTAATAACAATTATATTAATCACTTTAAGTGAATAATAATTACGCGCCAAACTTCGCGCCAAAAAGTAAACTCAACTCTCTGTGACAGGCGGACGCGCGCTTTTTTTTTAATGTATTAAGGTACAAGGTATTGTTGCATTAGGCGGCAGGATTATGTTTATATATCGAGACCGACGGGTGGACGGGGCTTTATAAACATGGCCGACTTAGTTGATATCATTATTATGACAGTCAAATGATTGAAATTAATGATATAAAACTTATTTGATAAATGTCACACTATAAGCTAAGAAAATAAATATATTTAAAAGTTAAGAACCGCATTATAACTTTATTTTTTATTTTTATTTATTTATATTTTATCAAGTAACATAAAGACTCATTTTGTTAGTAACAATAAAAACTTATTTCCTAGGTAAGTATTTTAATTATTTTTCTATACCACTTGAAATGGCACGGCAATGGTTGACATATACCCAAACCAGACTATTAGAGATCATACGTAAGATGCTGTTGGTGTTACCCCGTAGTCTTTATGGTTATTAAAAACAATTAAAATAGCGAAAATAGATTAAGAGATCTGTTAGATCTCTATCTGTTAAGATTACGGTCATGGTTGATGGAAAAACACATTTGAGCCTTTCCCCCAAATGATGCGGAATATCTGGAATATCCACTAAAAGGCCAGCGGTATCCACATTGTCTCTTCGGGGGGCATCACGTGATCGCCGTGTCGGTTGCGCCCTAAGAATACCTATCAATTGGAATTATTTACCAGGAATAAGGAGCTTCAATATTTTTTTTTTAAATATTGCTAAACAAGCAAATACACACGTATAGACTTTTTAAATTTGGAATTCACATTCATCGTTTTGCTCTATATAAATATTAAGTTTGAAATTGGAGCATGCACACATATAAACAAACATATGTATATACACACAGACGTATTTGTAGTGATTTTTCAAAATTGGAATTCGAAAATCATCGAACCCAATTTGATTTGACAATGAATTTTGAAACATGCCCTTTGTGTGTACGACGTACAAAATTAAATTTATTGGATGTATTTAATTAAATTCGACATTTAAATAGCTAATAATTATATTGTATTAATGAATTAATTACATTTTTAGATGATTACATAAGTGATAGACAAGCTCGGAGTCAATATTCGTTGATGTTCACACAGGATACTAATATTAAAATTACGAAAGTAACTCTGTCTGTTTCTGTCGCCTCACTCAAAGAATCACTCAAAAACTCACTCCCTGAACCGAATTTGATTGGTATGAAGCTTAAATACCAAGGAAGGATATGGGAGTTTTTATACCTTACCTGACGACGTCTTAAATGCAAGCGAAGCTGCGGGAGACAACATTAGAACTTACTTGAATGAAGCATATTTTAATTTAAGCAAGAAAATTTTATAAAATGGAATTAAATTTGAATAATTAAAACTTAGATTTCTACATCGACTTCCTTCCGATTAAGTCTGAAAGATAACACGCTACCGATTAATTTTTACGGCAAAATCAGCTCTATTACAAAGACTTAAGATCCAAGAAAACATGAATAGTTTGCATTAATAAATACTCCAAGTTGTCGTATGCTAACACGCGATTCCCCAACTTATTATGCATGGACAATATTATGCCATAAAGTTCAAAACTCCTTGCAATAGTCATGAGAAAATTCACATCCTTTCCCGGCCAAAAATATAACAGAACTTTTGCCGTCTCTCTCGCACGCGCATATTAATGTCATGCTGTCTCTAGCTGGAACAGTCCACGAAGCAGTTTCAGTGTTCCGTAGGCAAAATGAGATTTCCTTAATATTTTTTTCAATAACGCAGCCGTGTAATAATGCCGCCCCATTTGTTTTACACTGCTCGAATGTTCCTGATTTTAATATATCATTTAATTTCATCCATACGACTTGACCTTATCGATATCCATTTTCTTATATTTTTTGAAACTCTTAGAAAACAAAAGTTAGCTAAATTATTTACTTTAACTAGTGGTCTTTCATTGGTAGAAATTCGTAGTTTTTGTTATAAATACAAGTTACATTGCTTCAAAATATGGGAAAAATGAAGGTCATCTGGTTGATACCTTGTCGTTATTTTAATTTAAAAAAAAAAAGTAAAAAATAAGTCATTGTTTTATAAGTTTGACATGACGTGTGTTGTCATTGTTAGTAATAAGTTGCACTTCTCCTTATAAACATTGATAAGGCCAAATTTCATACGTTTGTAGTATTATGTCCTAAAACCGTCTCCGAAATGTGTCTTCTTTTTAAAATTTTACGAAAAACTTCTACGGAATTATTAGTATAGTCATTGAAAAGTCACAAACAGTCAATAATTGTTAAATTCAGGAATTATATTTCCCCTTTGTATCCATATTGTAATTTGGTTAATCATTATTATTTTTTAGTATTACATTCATTTTTGCCGCCATTTTTATGCCATCGATGTAAAATTTTGTAAAAACTGTCATCCATTTTCCACAGATATAAAATCCTAAATTAAGTAATTTATTTGTTCGAAATTTATGATTTGAATTTCGAATTTAAATTTTGCAAGTTTATTCAAATCAAGATGATATAACAGAAGTACTAACTACGTCTTAATCTACAAAGGGATGTGACGTAGCGAATTGACTACTCCTCGGCTCGATGTTGAGGGTTGTTGAGCTGATTACAGATTTATGTAATACTTCTTAAGGCAAATATTTTAAGACCATCTTGAACTGAAATACATGATATCTGAGCAAACTCGGGCAAGCACCAATGTGTCTTAATATGTTTAATTTGTGTAAATAACTAATCTCATAATAATCGTGAGGTAAGTATGTGCTGGATGAAAATGCGTTAAATATTTTCCAAACCTTCTCCTTAAAGGGAGGGAAGACCTTAGCCTAGAAGTGAGCGTTAAAAGGCTCCTGTTACTTTATTACTTTTTTTAATGTTCTAATGTGGTAAATTATTGCTAAGGAAGCTCCAAGTAACATCGTTTCACTAGGATTCGTTTAACAACTAAGTTGCCAATAATACTTCTTAGCTGCACGAGTACACGGGACGCCTGGAAATCATAGAATGTGACGCCAAAATCTATTATAAATAAACTAAAAAATCTATTGTTGAAGGTAAAGCTCTTGCTTTTATTTGATACTATACACTAATCAAAGGATCCAATTAAAACAAATGTAATTTTTTCTGGTCTCGCACTAATATATTTATTTCACAAGGATCAATTTTAAGTCCACTTTTATTTTTTGTATACATAAATGACGTATGACTTTTTTGACACTTTAATTTAAATTTAATATAAAATTGTTTAACTAATGAATTTGTGATTTATATATATAGTTTAAACGTTTAAACGAAACTTAATGAAAACAAAACAACACTAATAAATCTATCATCAAACAATAGTGTACTTAATGTATCAAATACCGCAGTATATTTAGAAATTACTCTAGATTCAAAGCTCATTAATCATTCATATCAAGATCGCTCATCTTCGCAGCACGAACGTTTCGAAATGTTAGATAAATAACTAATACTGATGCCGTACGATTATTATATATCTTATTGCATATAACTTTGAAGTAAGGCTACAAATATATGTTACGTTTTCGTATAACAGTAACGCTTGTCAGGCAGGCAATGATCCCCAATACAAGTGACGTATCCAAAAATATTTTAAATCATATCGTCAAGATATGCCGCACAACAAAATCAGAAAGACAATGTGTGTGTGTAGTATTTAGGATAATGTATATATCAGCTCACGATACAAAATGTGCACCGGTCTAGCGCTGACAAAAGACTGCCCTTAGTAACTAATTAGTCTTTTTTTTTTGTCTGTGAGTTGTTTTGCTGTTGGCCCTACTGGCCTTTAGAGCGTCACCGGGCGTTGGGGCGATTACTAGACTCAGCTTTAAAGTTTGAGCCCTTTCGGGCTTGAGAGTGACGACTGTGAATGTCTCCTATGACATCGCACCTCGGCGCAGAACGTAGTCGTTGGGGTGGGGAGCACTTCTGTTCGAAGCACTGATTAAATTGATTGACTTCACGATCACTTTCGTGACGTCACTAATCTGGGAGTGTCCCCCTAGTTGGCATGTTTAAATTGTCTGTGAAACGACTGTCGGCCATTGCGCGTGTTGTTTACAACTGATTGATGAGGGAAAACGCCGTCACATATGTAATCCTTGATTTTTGTCGATGGTATGATTTTGACTTCTGACGTACTTCCCTTCTAGTGTGGACGCGGCAACGTGTGTATCGTTAATTCGCGGTTTAAAGTTAGCTAGTGTAACGAACTATTATCCCTCGTCTATCCTACAATAATATCACCCATCCCTTAGCTTCTTGAAGTGTGTGAAAATCAAGGGAACGCTCCCAAGAATTAAGTGTCATCAAGAGCAAGCGTCCAGATTTCGAAGTTACAACTCCCCTTCCTATTCATCTTAAAACAGTCCACTTATAAATACTTAAAGATTTTCCACATCTTTTTTGTACGAAATGAGAAGCAAATTGTCCTAAATTTTGAGTATCATTTAAAAGAGTTTCACTTAATTTTTCATTAAAACGTTCATGTTTTGTACAACGTAACGTTGTTAGCTAATAGATCAATAGAATCATATATTAATAAGTTAACCCAGTGGACATATGTCGTTTCGTATTCATTTCAAGGTCATTCGTTTGTATTTCCACTTTATTATGAAATAGCTGCTCCTCCAGGATACGTGGGGGTAATATTCGTATCATTCTCAACTTTCAGGACCTTTGTGGTTAAAATCTGACAATCTCAGTTGACATGCACGAATTGTGATTCGGTGAATTGTGTTTTCAGTGAATTTTTTTCGGTGAAGAATTGTTTTCGGAGAATTTTCCGCAAATCCACCTGGCGACCAGCCCCTAAAACGCAGACGAAGTCGCGACAACTATCAATATATATATATATATATATATAGAGCCTAACCTTAGTATAGTTGGTGCATTTGCTGGACTAACCCAAAGTATGGGTTAAAATCTAGCACTGACTTTACGTGTGCTCGTAGTGTTTACTCGCAAATGCGCTCACTACCACATTAAATTATCGATGTGCCTTAACAATTATAATCTAATTCGTATTTTGTGGCTGTCTTTATTCTTTAATCAGACATATCACACACACAAAGGCTTCTCGTAAACACGAACGTCACACTAATGAGGCCGATAATCCAACATGGAGGTGATTAACTACGAAGGAACACGTCATGGGAAAAGCTGCATCTGTCCGCTATAAAATTCTGCCATATGCATATTAATAGAATATTCTTGCTTTGTTCAAACCATCATCGCGCTGCTCCAATGCATATTGGAGGACAGACATCCTGTTTTTGCAGAACTATTCACATTGTGTTCCCAAACTGAACACACAACAAGACCAGTTTACAATGTTTATATTTTCCTTACTTCTAACAGAAATGACAAGGCATCGTCTCCACTTACAATCAAAATCCACAATCCACGTCAAATTCAAAAATACTTTTTATCTATATTTATTTATAAAGACGTCAAACCAAAAAGTATTTATTACATTTGTATAATTCTATCATAGAATAAACTTAATTGTTAGCTATACAACCTTTATTGATTATTTTTAAATTTGCTTAGGAAAAATATTATAGGCTTCCACAACGAAAGCACGAAATCAATTATAGATATCAGAATTCAGTGCTTGCACCGATAAAGATTCACGTGATCTTACCGCAAAGCTGTGTACCTGATAAGTTTGTCAGGAGTAACCTATAAATGTCTGGTCTAAGGACACCTCAACTTCTCAATTGCAGATTTTTTTCACTACAAACGCTATAAGCAGATGAATTTATAATACAATCCACGTGAGTCATCTACTTAGTTATATAACACCTTAACTTCAATAACGCTGGCTGAATATATTCAGCTTGGCTGAATAATACAAAATATAGAATATTAAAAAAAAAATGGCGCGTAAATTTTATCATCTGTCATAAATATTTATTTGTAAATTTAATTTTACTAGGTGAATCTGTGCCCTGTCGGCACAAAAAGCCATTAAGTTAAGAATTTAATTGAATCAAATTTTAAGTACTAATAATATAAATGTTAAAGTTTAGACGAATGAATTTTCGTCTCTCAATCACGCAAGAACGGCTGAATGGATCTGAATGAAATTTACTCTGGAATAACAGACTCACTTTTTATTTCTAACAGTTGCACGTAGCAATTACTGACTTTCGTTTTTTTTTTTTAAATTATAAACTACAATAAAATTTAGTATAATCTGTTCAACCTCCTTGAAACAGTTTAGCAAAACGTAATCTCAAGCGTCATTTTAAAAGTCATCAAACATTAAGGTATCTGTGGTAGCGTTGTGACATTTCAACGGCGTCGGGTTCTACTTAATTCGCCTTATACGAAAGCGTGCTTTATATTAAAGAGGATAAGATTCAAATTGGTGTGTACGGTCATAGCCTAAATACTCCCAGAAGGCAATTCTGTGTTTAGCACAGATTTGTGATATGTTACCCTAAGGGAAGATCATTTATGAATGCTATTACAGAGTGTTTACGTAATAAATATAATAGTTTGTTAAGATTTGACGGGTTTGCTAGTAAATTTTGTACAGAGGGTGGATGTTTGTTTGTTTGTGTAGCTATATCGTATTAACTACTCAGCAGATCACCTGAAAATAGTAAACGATACTTCTATATTGGCTGGTAACACTAATATTCGTTCAATAGAACATCATAAATAAAATAAAAAAATCGACATCTGACAGAACTAGAACTTTGAGCAAGAAACTTTTAGAAAGATCGTGCTGGAATAATACTTTGTAATTTAATTTTTAATTTATATCTTATAATAGGCGGACCGGCAAATAGGGCCCCTGATGTGGTCACCACCGCCATAGACATTGGCGCTGTTAGAAATATGCACCATACTATACTTCGCCAATGCACCACCAACCTTGGGAACTAAGATAATACGTCCCTTGTGACTGTAGTTACACTGTCTCACTCTTCTGAACGGAACACAACAATACCAAGTATTGCTGCTAGGCGACAAAATATCTTGTGGTGGTACCTACTCAGACGGGCTTGCACGAAGCCCTAACACCAAGTTAAATATCTAAGAAGTAAGTCCTCATCTAAGAACTAAACCTACCTAATGCACTTGTATAATATATGACTAAATAATAAGATTGAAAAAATCGATTTAATAAAAATGAATTATCCCACTGCTGGGCAAAGAACTCTTCTCCTCTTGAGAGGGTTTCGAGCGTATTCAACCAAGCTACTCTAATGCGGGTTTACACATGAAGCATCAACCGACATATGTAGATTTCTCTCAAATTTTCCACCTTAGAATTTTCCGCAGACGCGTCAGGTGTGGGCATAAAAAGTAGCCTATGTCCTTCCCACATCAAATTTGGTTCAGTGCTTTGACCTTGAAAGAGCAAAAGTCAGACAGACAGAGTTGCCTTCGCATTTGTAATATTAGTATAGATTATCGAAGATAAAATCTTTTGTCTTAACTGTCGATATTGATTTTAAATTTTTAGTGAATGGTCGATTATAGCATTTAGCATTAGCATTAGCAGCCTGTAAATTTCCCACTGCTGGGCTAAAGGCCTCCTCTCCCTTTGAGGAGAAGGTTTGAAGCATATTCTACCACGCTGCTCCAATGCGGGTTGGTGGAGTACACATTTGGCAGAATTTCGTTGAAATTAGACACATGCAGGTTTCCTTACGATGTTTTCCTTCACCGCCGAGCACGAGATGAATTATAAACACAAATTAAGAACATGAAAATTTAGTGGTGCCTGCCTGGGTTTGGACCCGAAATCATCGGTTAAGATGAACGCGTTCTAAACTACTTGCTGTGTCATGCTGGTTAAACTACTTAACTAAATTTCATGGAATCTGGTGTGACGCAAGATTGAACTCTCAGAAAGGACATAGATTACCGTTTCTTCTCGCTGGAGGCTGCTTTCCGAAACGGTGGTAGTGATCAAATATCGACGATTCAAAAACGCTTCATTGGGAAGTTTACTTGAATAAAATTGATTTGATGTGATTTGATCTCACAAATTTAACGATACTCTATTTGTATTTTATTTTTTTAATGGTATACCTACATTTTACAATCATTATCGTCTATGTCGCGTATCATAATATCCTGACATTTCACGATAGTGTTCTGCGGTGAGCTACGAGTTTCTCCTTATAGAATACCTCTATAGGCAGTCTAAATAGATTACATAGTTAGACTCAATATAAATAAAAATAAATAAAATATAAATTTTTTTAATAAGGGTTAGTAATTCAGAAAACAAAATTTTGTACAACAAGTTAAATGTATTTTATAAAGGTGTACCATTTAGATGTGATAATTTATACGGAATTTAAGATTCAATTGCAACGAATACATTCGATCACGCCACTCAGAACTAAAGTAACTATATTTACGACATAAACGAAAAAAATACATGAACGTAATGTTGAACGTAACGTATGGGTAATAAGGTTTCTTAAACATGTATTCTATTTGAACAGTGATGGCATACTATCGTCATATAGTAAAAAACACTTCGTAATTATGAATAAATTTGCAGAGTTAGGAAAAAAATAGTTAGGGTCCTAAAAAGTACATCGTGCAGGTCGCCGACATGGTTAATCCGACTCTGGGTTTTAGCCAGACAAGGTCGTTTAAGGCAACGTATACAAGATAGGTATTTACGTCGTGACATGTCTGCGTGTGGATCATATGGGATTTCAAGCTCGTTCACGGCCTTCAACTTGACTTTTCACTTAGCGTGACTTGAGGCACGCGCATTTTGATCTAGAGTTTTTGTAGCCAACATGCTGGTACCCAAAAGGCTTACGCAAAATTCAAACACTGTTTAAATAGAATAGAACATTAATTTATTTACCGAAACCGTGGCAAGCTCTTTAGTTCAATTTAAGTATTAATAAAGTAGTCGCATATGTTAAAAATCTTGGGAGATTTTTATACGGTGACAGTAATCCGTATATTAATAGGTCTCCGACAGAAAACACCGCTGAGCTTTTAACACAGATGTACTTGGTCTTTCTGGCAAAGGAGTTTAGGTAACCCCAAAGAAGGACATACATTTGTACTAAATTTCATCAAATTCGGTTCAGTGGTTATGAAAGAGTGCCGGAAAACAGACAGACAGAGTTACTTTGGCATTCATAATAAGCAGAAATTTTGTTTCAGTCAGCTTATTTTTTTACAAAACCATAAATGTTTAAAAAATAACGATGCAACTCTCAATGCAATCACTGGAACTCCGAGTATTCATATAACGTGGTATACGTTATATGAATACTTTTTGGCAAAAAATATTGTCTAGGTCAGCTTTAAATAGTTAATAAGTAGTAGGGATTGACGACCTAGTTATGCGACAATACTAATATTGAGGCTGATCTGATGGAAAGCAATTACCACCCAAAAGACATAAGCATCTAGGAGTGCAAGTGTAAAGCTGGCCTTTAAGAAATTAAGGCTATTTTCTTCAAGGCTTCCAAGCCGTAAAACTAAATTTAGAGCCGAGATGGCCCAGTGGTTAGAACGCGTGCATCTTAACCGATGATTTCGAGATCAAACCCAGGTAGGCACCACTGAATTGTCATGTGCTCAATTTGTGTTTATAATTCATCTCGTGCTCGGCGGTGAAGGAAAAAATCGTGAGGAAACATGCATGTAGCTAATTTCAACGAAATTCTGCCACATGTGTATTCCACCAGCCCGTATTGGTGGAATATGCTCCAAACCTTCATCGCCTCCGCTAAAGTAGAGGAGGCCTTATCCTAGCAGTAGGAAATTTACAGGCTGCTAATATAATGTTAAAAAAAACTCAATTTATGTGCCGATACATAATATTTTTTAAACAGTAGCTCGGCGCAATTTCATCCGCTTTAAATTTAAGATCAATAGCAATTGCCTTCATATGGAATTAAATAAACCAGAATACGATAAGTACGTCGTGTTTATATTAAAATATAAGTTAATAAATGCATCGAGTTCGTTCCGTTTCGACGGTTAGATAGTTCGATTTCCGTCGCAAAACAAATAAACATCGCAGAGCTTTCATACGCGCGTTGAATAACAGAATTTCGCTCTAGTTCAAGTTGGCCGACTTATATTTATCAAACTTCTCTTTGTAAAGAAGTATCTTTTATTTTTATTGTGGTATTTTTTATGTAGCCTGATGGTAAGTGGTCATTACAGCCCAAATATATTGGCGATGTAAGAAATATTATCATTCCTTACGCAATACCAGTACGCCATCTTGAGAACTAAGACGTTATGTCCTTTGTGCCTGTAGATAAATTGGCTCAATCGCCCTTCAAACGTTTATACACTGCTGTTTGGTAGTAAAATATCTGATGAGTAGGGTAATTACTAAGGCATACCCTACCATCCGTAAAGCGTCCGTTACTATTGATCCGATTTGGACAATTACTTTTGGTTTGGGATGCTATGATTCCTGTTTGATCTTCTTTAAGAAACTAGCACCAAAAGGACATAACATCTTAGTTTCCAAGGTTGGTGGTTAATCGTTAATATTTCTTACAACACCATTGTCTATGGGCGGTGGTTCGCCTACCGATATCATAAAAAAAAAATACTGAACAAAAAAAATCTCATGAAAATACCTTCTCAGATATTTTATGCAATTTAAAATTTATAACGGATACTTTGTGACATACGCTTGGCTCGTAAAAGTATTAAAACGTTGAAAAACGACTATTAAAAAGACTTGAATCACCATTAGCTGTTAAGACCGGGTACACACTGGGTTGATAGGTAGCATAACTGTTTTACCGACAAAACAACAAGCTTGCATATCCACGAGACTATACTCTGTCCATTTTGACAAATGTGGATTACGTAAAAACTATAAACTGTGTTATAAAAAATATGTACTGCTTGTGTATTTATTATTTATCATAAATATTTTATTACGTTCATGTATTTTTTTTTTTTCGTTTATGTCGTAAATATAGTTACATTAGTTCTGAGTGACGTGATGGAATGTATTCGTTGGAAATGATTCTTAAATTCCGTATAAATTGTCACATCTAAATGGTACACCTTTATAAAATACATTTAACTTGTTGTACAAAATTGTTGTTGTTTTCTAAATTACTAACCCTTATTAAAAAAAATCGTTATATTTTTTATTTTTATTTATATTGAGTCTAACTAATACTATCTATTTAGACCGCCTATAGAGGTATTCTGTAAGGAGAAACTCGTAACTCACCGCAGAACGCGATCGTGAAATGTCAGGATATTATGATACGCGACATAGACGATAATGAATGTAAAATGTAGGTATACCATTAAAAAAATAAAATACAAATAAAGTCTCGTAAAATTTGTGAGATCAAATCCAGTAGCGTATCTAGGTGGGTAAGGGCCCCGGTGCATAGTACAAGAATCGGGCCCTCACCCCTTCTTTCTACCCCCTCTTTAATATTGCCCTTAAAATATAGATAGAAAAAAAAGTATTTTTATTAACAGGATTAGGTTAGAGGGTTAACTTCCCAATGAAGCGTTTTTGAATCGTCGATATTTAATCACTACCACCGTTTCGGAAAGCAGCCTCCAGCGAGAAGAAACGGTAATCTATGTCCTTTCTGAGAGTTCAATCTTGCGTCACACCAGATTCCATGAAATTCAGTTAAGTAGTTTAGCCAGAATGACAGACAGAGTTACTTTTGCATTAATAATATTGTATAATCAACAATAAATATCGACAGACACTCATTAACTAAGTTTCAGTTATATCTCAACAAAATCTTATGAAATTCGTCAAGAATGCAACTGACAGTTACAAATTTGTTACCACTATGACGACCCCAGATGGACGCCTTTCTTTTACTACGTGTGAAAGGTGACGTCACTTCTTTGACCACGTCACTCAGTTTTCGTTCTACACTAATATAAATTGTTGTACATTTTATAAAACGTCACAAATGTCAAAAATTTCATTCTCCTGTCCGACACTCTGCTACTCTGCTACTGAACTAGCAATGATGTAATGCCTGCGTGCTCTACATTACACATGCTAACACAGATGCACTCCCTTAATAATACGGGAAGGCATAGTGTCCGACAAGGCTCGAGGGAATACAACAAAGGCCATCATTTCTAACAAACATTAAAAACAAAAAAGGTCAATCACTTGAATAGACCCGACGCGCTTCGAATCCGTCTCAAAATTCGTCCTCATAAGCTAGCTACTGAGATTATAATATAAATAAACTAAACCACTAACAT
Source organism: Vanessa atalanta (assembly GCF_905147765.1). Taxonomy (NCBI): domain Eukaryota; kingdom Metazoa; phylum Arthropoda; class Insecta; order Lepidoptera; family Nymphalidae; genus Vanessa; species Vanessa atalanta. Next base: position 3,905,338 of record NC_061898.1, on the reverse strand, counting down.
TAATTTTTATTACACTTAAAATTCTCGAAACAATAATAAATTTTAAAACCAATATGTAAGAAGTTTAGATTATTTAAAGAAAACCGTTAAATTTTTTATGGCCCATTAAAATTTTTATATCACGAATGTAATAATTTCGAACATTGTAATATATATACTATGTAAGTTGATATTAGTATTTATATCTTTTTCTATCTTCATTTATAATCTGTGGAAATGACATATGTCAAGTGTGACATGTGACACGTCAAATAACCTCTTTAAACTTCTCCCTTCTTAAGTTCCTCGTTCTATTAATGCTGAATGTTTGTTAAAGTTTGTGTTCAGTCCACTTTCTAAATTTTTATATTATTTAATTGAGCGTAATAAATTTAAGTTGTAAATATTTTTGTGATTGTTCTCATGTGTTATCTTAATATTTATTTATTTTTTTAATATTGGACAACATCACATACATTACTCTGAACCCAATGTAAGTAGCTAAAGCACTTGTGTTATGGAAATCAGAAGTAACGACGGTACCACATACACCCAGACCCAAGACAACATAGAAAACTAATGAACTTTTTCTACATCGACTCGGCCGAGAATCGAACCCGGGACCATGGAGTGGCGTACCCATAAAAACCGGTGTACACACTACTCGACCACGGAGGTCGTCGAATTATATATGTCTATCTAATTATTTATTATTGTGTTGTTTTAGGAGAGTTTACTATTATATGCCTTCAAAATTAAATTAAGCCTGTAATCTCGACCGTACCGTTCAATCGCCATCGTGTTTACTCCATCGCACGTGCCATTGGCCAAATAATCTGTGCATTTTTGCCTCAAAAGCCAAAAAAAAAGTCTTTTAAACGTCAAAAAAGTCAGTTATATTAATTTATATCACAACAACGTAATTAAACGAATAATAATTGACATAAACCGCCACCATTATTATTATCAAACCATATACTCATTTTAAAATAAGAATTGACGTTTATCAAAGTTTACTAAGACATTATAAAGCTCGCTTAAAGCATTTCATATTACACACGCGGTGCGTATTCCCATTTATATGCTTTTTCTACTAATAAAAACCGGTAACATTGTATTTTTTTGTTGCCTGGAAATTTAATATTCTAAAGCAATAATCACGTAATAAATTCTTCTAAATGCAGAAAATACGTTTTAACGACTGGAAGATGACGTCAACAATTGCTGATTTATTTTTTATATTTTTCGGGTAAAAATAATTAATTTTTTAAATTGCGTTCGATCGCAAATCGTCGATACCTCTTTATTTCTCTAACTGGATAACTGTCATACGCCTTTCCTCGATGTGAAGTTATAGGGGGTATGAAGGCTTCGAAGGCTTTGGTGCAGCACCTGAATACCCACTAAGAACATCAGTACCCCTCCATCTCATTACAATCGCTTACGCATATTATCCTCTTGTCGTCTGCCCCCTAGTATAACGTAAAGAATATCGGAAAATATATAAAAAAATTAAACTCATAGTAAAAGTTACTTTAACCCTCTTACTAATAAAAGTTGTATAGTGGCATTATGACCAGAAGTTTGTGCTCTACGATATCCTTAATGTATTTGAACTTATTTAAGCGCTTCTCGTGACTAATAAAATTGAAATGTTCATGCAGGTTTCAAGCAAATAGGTTTTAATGTGAAAACTATCCGGCTACAAAGTTGTGTATCTTTTACAGTCATTACTTTTTATATATCTACTTTTAAAAAGTATAAATTTATTACATCGTAATGAAAAAACAAGTTTTTTTTATTAACCAATTTATATTTAAAATCCAAATAATTAGAATCTAGAGCGTCATACTTTGGTTGATATGTAATGCAAGTATAAAAAAAGAACTTGAATTTAGATTAAGAATTTTTTTTAATTGTAAATCGTTTAAATACAAAAAAATAAATTTAAATTATATATTTTAAAGTAATAGATGCTAATAACACCACACGTGTAGAGCAGGTCTTATGGCCATCAATCATTCGAACATTATCTGTAAAGCTAACGTAATGGCGCCTAAAATATACCGCGCGTTATAATTGACATGAAAAGCAGAAAGGATTATAAAGATAACGTTAATAAATAACTAGCTGTTATCCCCCCCCCCCACCGCCCTTCTTAGCTGGACATTAAATAAAAAAGGGGGAAAGATCAACGGAATTGGACATAACTTAACCTTATACAGATACATTTTACGTCGATTGGTCAATCTCTTATGGTTTATTCAAAATTTATTTAGCTGGTACATTTGTTTTTTCCTCATATTTTTTTTCTGTGGCGTCGCTTATTACCGCACATTGGAAAACATGAAATATCGGTATATTTACGAATACGAGTTCTACCGTGGCACCAGTGCTGCAGAAACAACTCGAAGGATAAATGATGTGTACGGCGCTGGTGTCTCGAAAAAAAAAAATACAAACGCCATTCATATTTAAGATATATTAATAATAAACTCTTAGTTGTGATAATTAGATTCTGTAATTTCAGTAATTTAAGATGACAAAATAATTCTCCAACAAATATATTTTTCAAGAACCTCCAATCACATTGTTTCTCGTGACAGATCAATCATTTTTTTTAAAAAAAAAAAGAAGTATGTGTATGTATTTATGACAGTCTTAAATAGTGTGCCAAATAAAAATGTATTCATTAAAGTTTAACTAATTATTAAACAACTAATTATAACAATAACTTTATAAGTACATAATAATGGAAAATAAATAGCTTCGATTATAATCATTATATATAATAATGAGATATAATTAATTATGACTTCCTATGACGTAACACCGTATTGGGGGCTAGGGCTAACCTTCGTTAGTAAATAGATCTCTATAATATATATATGTCGGAGGAGCAGGGTGCCGAGAACAGAACAGTTGGGTTTGGGGATTGATCCGACATTTGGAAGACTATGTGGGCGTGCAATGGAGATATTCACAAAATAAAACGTATTTAATATCGTCTAATCACTGTATTAATTGATTCAATAATCGTACACCACAGTAATATCAAAAGATTACAATAATTCATCTCGATTAAGAGCAAATGGGTTTGCAAGCAACCATCGCATTCGAATCGCCTGTCAAAACATAACGACTCGCGTTGCCATGACACTTACAACTCCATTCGGGGTGACCCGCTCTTAAAAGTAAATCAGCCATCAAACATTATTGCCAACTACTCGATACATTAATTATCCAAATCAACAACCAAAGTAACCGCGCTCCGTTATATATTGTACGCTACATACATATATGTTACCTACCTTATTTGGACCGCATTTCACACTATCGTTTCATTATTATTGGAATGATTCCAGAAACATCGAAATTTATAACAATTTTTATACTTATTTTATGCTAATTAAATTGGTCCATCGGGTTTTATAGGTTACGAACAGCACTTCATATCAAATAAGCAATACCTACTAAACAATATAAATTTGACTATTGTCCGCCGTCGGCTTCACCCTCGTGTTAGGTGACGGTCTAGGTGTTAGGCAAGTGATCTACGAGTATGTACTCTTCCAGACTATAGTCTATCTCTGTGACAAATTTCATTTAGATCTATTCAGCCATCCAAACTTTGATTTTATTTATTTAATTAATTAGACAAAACTGTACGCTACTATACTTGGTGGTGGAGCTTTGTGCCCGTCTGGGTAAGTACCACCCATTCATCATATATTCGACCGGCAAACGACAATACTTTTATTGTATATTAGAATTTTTGGTTCCGGTTTCAGGAGCGAGTCCGTCCAGGGCCGGACCGTAAGTTTAGGGTGCCCTGGGCTAACACTACTTAGGGATCCTAAGACTTATCTGAACGTAGACTTGAATTAAATTAATTGAATCGGTTTGATTAATTGTAGGACTCGCAGGGCTGCAAACCATACGATCTGTTTAATTTAATAAAGTTATGGATTATTTCGCATTATCGTCTATTTTTGACTTTGACTTGAATTAGCTGAGGCCCCCTCGAATACACAGGGCCCTGGTTTGAAGCCCAAAAAGCCATATGGTAGATCCAGCCCTGAGTCTGTCCGTGTTACAGGGTTATTATTTCTTACGGCGCTTTATGTCTACGTGCGTTGGTTCAACGCGGGGTCAAAAATCATCTAGACACGCGGTAGCGTGTCAGCCAAGTTCTAGTAACAGAACTGGCGTGCAGCACCGTGTGTAATATTACACGAACCATTTGGAGCCACTTTTGACCTCCTCATAACTCAAAAACTATTTGACATAAATGTATCAAATTTGGCTCCTATATTGAGACTCGCGAGATACATATGTGTTCCAAATTTCATAAACGCATCTCAAATGGTTATTTAGATATTAACGTCTAAAAATCGTCATTTTTATCACTGACTGACCTATAGATCAAAACTATAACCTACTTCCAGGTGACCTAGAAAGTTGAAATTTGGCATGCAGGTAGATAATTAGGCCAATGTAAAGGAAAAAATCTGAAACTGGTAATTTTTTATAATTTTTCATTTTAATGGGTCTATAGGAACACTTATATACTTAGTTCCTGTAATAACTGTAATAAAAAAAATGATGTAAGAACCAGCAATCAAAACTTATGACAGCTGGTCTTAATGTGGATTTTAAGGTCTTCACGTGAATATATAACAAGTTGAATACCACCCTTAAGTTTTTTAAATCCAAATATTTCCGTTTTATTACTTATGAGTATAGCCGACTTTCGTATTTATTACGTTATTAACTAGCATTTAGCGCACATCAATGGTGCAAAATCATTGTACTTAAAAAAAAATAATAATAGGCATTTCGGTACACGGCGCGCGACGCGACGCCGGAGCAGCGGCATAGGAGCGTTGCGATTAAACCTTAATGCGGACGTATCTGAGCGAGTGGCAACCGCGCTCATAAGAATTATTTCAATGCCTTCCGATGGAAGCTGCCTAGTCTATTTGACTGCATATTTTTTGTTTGAGTATACTAGTATACAACAATAAAATAGGTTTCGTGGGACTGTAGTAGACTATGTATATCGTAACAGGATATCGCTACAAACGGGGATCCTTATTGCTTGGAAGAACAATATCGAGCGAGCATGCTGATGTCAGCAAAGGACTGGTGAATGGGTCCAATGGAAAAATAGAGAAAGTACATTGGGGACGTCGACAACAGCAATAGCGCACGTAAAATAACTATTCAATTTAAACATAATTTAATTTGGAAGAAGTCGAAGTCTATAAGTGAAAACCAAGTTACAGATATTAAGTAATGTACATATATGTTCAAAGGAAACAATTCTCTATTTGCTTAGCATATTCTACTACTATACACAAATCACAAGGCCTTCGCCTTGACGGTGCTCTTTTCGACATAGGCTCCTCTATATTAAGTAAAGAGCAGACTTACGTTGGCCTCTCTAGAGTTAAAAACTTAGATGGAGTACATCTTATAAATTTAGGTCCAAGTCAAATCAAGACACAAGAGAGCTCTATTGTAGAGTACAACCGTCTGCGCACGTTATACTGCCCCGGCTTGGCCAAATTAAGTATAAACAGAAAACGCGTAAAAAAAATCCGGACACTGAATGGACAATTTACTCGAACATTTCAGAGGTACCTACAAGAAAAATAAGAACGTATAAAAAAAAAGACAATTATACCCCGTAAACATAAGAAAATAGAATAGTTTAACAAAAACCATATGGTATTAATTTTGTTATTAATAAGTACCTACTAATAATTTATATACAAAAAGTAGTGATATCCCATCAAAAACATAAATGTAAAAATGAGAGCCAAGTTAAATATTATGATATATACCTTGGTTGTTGTCTTCAACGACAAAAGAAGTGAGATCTAAATTTGTGCCAAGTTAAATAGTCCTTTCTGAAATTTATTTATAACTACATAAAATATCATTTCTTCTTATAACTTGGGGTAATATATTGTTGCCTAAGGTCTGACTTGGCTAGTTCTCATATACGAATTATATTATAGCCTTCGTAAGTTCTAAGCCTGTTACAAATGAATTATAAACACAAATTAAGCACGCAAATATTCAATGGTACTTGTCTGGATATGAACTCGCAATATCTGGTTAAGATTCATGTTTTCTAGTGACTGGACCATCGCAGCTCTTAATGTACGTTAATACTAACTAAGCAATACTGAGCTGTCCTCCATTCTTCTTAGATGTTCTGAGTTATAATTTGTTATTCTAAACACAAACTACAATTTGTGTTTATAAACATATAAGAACTAGCCAAGTCAGACCTTAGGCAACAATATATTACCCCAAGTTATAAGAAGAAATGATATTTTATGTAGTTATAAATAAATTTCAGAAAGGACTATTTAACTTGGCACAAATTTAGATCTCACTTCTTTTGTCGTTGAAGACAACAACCAAGGTATATATCATAATATTTAACTTGGCTCTCATTTTTACATTTATGTTTTTGATGGGATCACAATTACAGAAAAATAAATAAAATATATAATTTTATTATTAATAATATTAAGGCTCGTCCATAACTATAATCCAAAAAACAATCGGTTTTTAATCGAGACTAAGATACTGACTTATAAATATATGTAAATATTGGACAACATCACATTACTCTGATCCCAATGTAAGTAGCTAAAGCGCTTGTGTTATGGAAAATCAGAAGTAACGACGGTACCACAAACACCCAGACCCAGGACAATATAGAAAAAATAATAAACATTTTCTACATCAAACCCGGGACCTCGGAGTAACGTACCCATGAAAACCGGTGTACACACTACTCGACCACGGAGGTCGTCATTTAAAAGAGCGCCTTTTGTCTTTTCCCAAATATATTTAGATATTGATAAAACCTTCAAGCTAATACTTTGTTACGGAGCGATCATGATTAAGTCATTGATGAATTCAAATACATTTATTGTAAGTTTACGAACCTTTTTAAAATGTCACCACCATCATCATCAACCGTTTAAAACGGGATAACCTTTTTACCTGTAATCAGTTCTGTAATGATTATACATGTAATATTATCTTTGAGTTTATACACATGTTCTGTTTCAGCAACAATGATTTTTTATGTTATTTAGGCTCCAGGCGAAGAAACTCCTCAATGATGAACAGCTTAGACACGAAACTTTGTATATCAACGCTTATTTTTAAATAGTTACTAATAATTTATTCTGCTCCATTATGTATATAGTTAAAGTGTGTTAAATCAAAAAAATCTTTATTCAAGTAGGCTCATAAAAGCATTTCAAGTCGTCATGTCACAACGAACGAATTTAAATCTACCACCAGTTCCGAAATTAGATTCTACCGAGTAGAACGGATATCAAAATCAAAACAAATTAATAATGATTCTGTCACATTCATGACTGAATTATGTCACAACCGAAACGTTGAATACAAGTTTATGACGCGTGTACTGCGTGTTGAACTTGTTCTCATCTTCCTAGGCTTTGCTTGGTTTTTCAGTGAAACTTAGGGCGAACGTCGCTCTGCTTTATAGACTGCGTTAAACGAGTTTTTTTTAGTGTAATATGTAGACGGACGGACAAATGGGCCATCTGATGATCAATGGTCACCACCGCCCATACACATTGACGCTGTAAGGAATAATAACCATTCCCTACATTACACCAATGCGCCATCAGTCTTGGGAAAGATGTATGTGCTTGTGCCTGTAGTTACACTGGCCCACTAACCCTTCAAACCGGAACACAACAATACTGAGTATTGCTGTTTGGCGGTAGAATATCTGATGAGTGGGTGGTACCTACCCAGACGGACTTGCACAAAGCCCTACCACAAAGTAATAAAGTTATATAGTTTATTCGACATCGTGCACGGAAAACCTTGTTAAGGTTAGAAACCAGTGAAAAAACGACATCAAATTGAGTTGGAATTACAACAACAGAGTTTGGTTTGATAAAATCACAGATAAGAGAGTGGATCGTAAAATTAAGATCAATAATCCATCCAAAACATATACAGGAACACATATATAAGTACAATACATATACATATACATATCCAGGGAGAATGACAGATCTTGATATTCTCGTATTGGGACTATATAAACAGGAAAGACAGTGTCTCTGATAACCCACAGATGCTGCTGGGAGTAGAGTTAGAGGATAGAATATTAGTGCATTAATTTTTTACATGTTAATGTTTTGGACGTACCATAACTAAGAATATATAATTCCAGGTAAATTTTCGTAAAAAAAAGTTGCACGTATTTTCCTTACGGCGGAAGCACTCCAGCTCAAAAGTCAAAACCTCTCGTTTGAAGGGTCGTCGAGGGAAAACGGGGAAAAACTATTTTTTTCGTTTTTCTTCGTAATTTTTATATTCAACACCGGTAACATCCGGTGTTTTCTGTTTTAAATTAAAATGCTTATAGAACGGTAAGTTAAATCAAAGTGTTATCATGTCCATGGACATATTTTTTTTTTATTTATAAAAATTAAACCTTACCGTAATAGAAGTACTTTAATATCGACGTGTCACGTTTTCGTTTTCGATAGAAAGTCATATACAAAAGAGCGCCTTTGATTGGTTGTATAACATGAAGCGTCTTGTCATATGCAATAGTGTGTGTCTAACGCACGATAGTGTGTGTTATATAACTTTTTTGTTAATTCAATGTATTTCTAAGGCATATTAAGTAAAAAAAAATACATTTTCACTTCATACTTGAAATTTATTATATATTTATAAATAAATTAATATAATATAATATTTAATTTCGATTATCTGTCTACTACTGTGTTACTATTTCTTTTAACAAAACAAATTTACTTTTAATAAATTACATGATTATAAAATGATAATTAATTAATAACAAAATACTTAAATCAATTTCTGGTTTCCTAATATTATTACAAAAACAGTTTAACAATGATACGCCTGACCGTATTTCGCGCTGCTTCCCGCCAAAATCGAATGAATTTAAAAGACGTCTGACAGCTTGACGCATGACGTTCGGAAATTATATTTAATTTACACTAATTCTAAAAAAAAATATATTTTTAATCTGGCTACATAAACATTGACAAATACTCGTAATGGCGGGAAAATTGATTCGTATATTTTAACTGCGTATCGAGTAAAACATTACTTATAATTTCTATAAAATTATTTAATTTAACCTAAGAAACACCGTTTTATTAATGAGTTGAGGGTAAGTTCTCACAATACTTACAAAAACGGAAATAAAACCAATTCTGTTAAGAAAATATATGTAGGTATAATTGCAGTCATTAACAGATTTGTAAATTGCTAATTGCTGATATCGTTGTCTTTGATACGAGAGGGGCATCGTTTCGCCACGATACTTACGATTGCTTTGCTGGCTCAACGCCAAATAATTAGGCTGGCTACACACCGGTCACTGTAATATTTTTTTTTATGTATATAAAATATTGTACAACATCACACACATTACTCTGATCCCAATGTAAGTAGCTAAAACACTTGTGTTATGGAAAATCAGAAGTAACGACGGTACCACAGACACCCAGACCCAAGACAACATAGAAAACTAATGAACTTTTTCTGCAATAAACAATAAATTATCAAATAAAATAATTTTCTTCAAGCACTAATTACACTATTATTATATAACACTACAGAACCCTTCACATATACCTTACCCTAACATAAACATCCCATCAAAAACAATGGGATTTAGACATAGACAAATTTACTACTTTTTAGCAATTGTTACGTACTTGACTGCACGAGTTTTCTAGATCTACCTCCTTTGCAAACCGTCAGGCAAATATTAAAAAAAGTCTGTTGGATATATCAAAACACAATTATAATATATAAAATGGTTAATGATGTGGATTCTTAGCAACACCAACATTAATGGAAAGAACTCAAGAACATGATCATTACGACGGAAAGAGAAAAAAAGACAATGCGGAGTTTGGACTGAGGCTGCTAGTGGATCCTAACCTAGATAAATGGAACAGTTAAATTTTGTCAGCTTTTGAAGATAATTCAGAAATGTCAATTGCAGCTGACTTAAAGCCATCACATATGTAATATTACATCAGCCACGCTTGTCATGTCACGTCAATAGTGTAGGTTTAAAGCGAGTGGAACTGCATAGGGCATTTAATCACTGTACATTATAAAATAAAGTCCTCTTGCCGCGTCTGTACGCGATAAACTCAAAAACTGCCAAACGGTTTTCAATACCGGGCGGAATGATTCTATTTTCTTTTTTTTATTATATCAGTTGGCACACGAGCAAATGTGCCACTTGATGGTCACCATCGTCCATAGACAATGGCGCTGTATCATATATTAACAAATACATCACCAATGCACCACCAACCTTGGGAAATAAGATGTTATGTCCCTTGTGTCTGTAGTTACACTGGCTCTCTTACCCTTCAAACCGGAACACAACAGTACTGATCTGTGGGTGGTGTCTACTACGTGCTTGCACAAAATCCTACAGCCCTACAAAATTCATAAAGAAGGTTTAAGTGTATTGTAAATTGGTTTAAATTTATGATTATTGTAAGAATTATCGAATATATATTTATGTTCACCCTTATATTCGTGCGAAGCCGGGGTAGGTAGCTAGTATAATATTACATATTGAAACTTTCTCGGAAATGCCATGTATCTTCCGATATAGGATTTATGTATATTGGTTTGGTAGTTTTTTCAACGTCGTCATTTGTTAGTATAGACGTAATTTCTTCGCAACGAACCGACATATACAGTTATACACATATACATGAAGTTAAAACAGAAGCAAACGGAGTAACTAATGCATTAACTTAATCTTGTTTGAAACTCGACCCTGTACCAAACGATTTAGAGTCTAGAATTCTTTAACATTAATCTTAACTGGAACGAACTTTCTAATTAGAAAAAATAGTCTACCTCCAATGAGGTTTAAAGGTCGAACCGAGTGTGTTTATTTTCTTGTATTTTTTTTTTTATGCTATACATTCGTCTTTTTAGAATTAGAAAACTATTGCTTAATACAATATCTTACCTAAAAAAATATCGAAAATATGTATTTTTAAACAATTTCTCTTTTAATGACATTATTTATGACAGAACTTTATCCTAGTCGTCCGTTATTTTGGCCATATTTTGTCCTGGCTTCCATTACAAGAAAAAACTTTATGTCCGCAAAAAACTTTGCAAAGGTATAGGTGAATGGTGCATATGTTATAAACATCACAAATAATCGTTTCGTTTTGGGGTTTTACAGAAAAAAATTGCATGTTTTCATTTCATCTTTACTTTAAAATGACGTCAAACGAAACTTCGGTTTCGGCCACTGGATGTGATTTAGAGACAAATGGTCCCTTTAACTGTGAGGCTTGTCGTCCTTACGCCGTCTCTGCTCGCGGCAGTTAATATTTCTTAAAGTGCCATTGTCTTTGGGTAGTGCTAACCACTTACCATCAGATTGCCAATTTGCTCGACCAACCTATACCGTAAAAAAAATATTCATCCGCATTGAAGCCCGGTGGAAGAAGTGATCTCGGCCCAGCATTGAGACACTTACCGGCTGTTACTTTACTTTTAAGAAAATACTAGAAAGTTATTAAAAGAAAACCTATTAATAATATAACAAATAAACATTTAAAAAAAAACATTCAATACAGAACAAAAGCAAAACGATTCCCACAACACCGGACAGAGATAATGCCCCAGTTGATATCACAAAAGCTTTGTCTGCGACAGAGGGAACACGTGTCCAACAACACATACGTTTTGCGACACACTTAAGACAAACACTAGTTTTAATAAAAGCACAATATGAAAATAAATGGCCGAAAAAAAACGTGAAACTTCAACGAAATTTCACAGTTGACGTACCTTTTATGCCTAGAGAGTCGAGGCTTGACACCAAACAGCGGAAATTTGAATATTCAACACGAAAAGCGTGAAAACAAGAATATTTTAAAATTGCTCTCTGTCATATGTTCGACTTTAGAGACTTTGAAAGCAAGAGACCCTTTTAGGGCTTTTGATGGCAAGTATGACACCCTGTGCTTGAAATACAGACTTCAGAATCTCTACACAGTGTAAAACTGTCGCTTCTCGACGTCTACAGATACGCTTAGAACTTCTAAGCTAATCAACGGATTTTAATGCAGTTTTCATCAAGAGATTTATTCAAGTAGTACCCATGTATAATGTGGCTATATCTATACATATAATAAAATTGGAGAGGCAAGAATGCTAGCAGCTTTAAAAAAAAAAAAGTCATTTTCAATTCTGGTCTGTAAGAATATCTAGAATTACACTGCACTAACAAAACGCCGTTTACGATAGTAATAAATTCATCCTTGCTTGTGTTTTCAATTACCTTAGCTAGAAATGAAATATTAGTGTCGGTAGGTCGTAAAATGTAAATTAAAGCAAACGACTAATAAAATTTAATTATTGAACGGCGATTGAAGGGCGATTGTTTATCCTGCTTCGCTTCTTGAAAGCGTCAGTCGTTGTGCTATTTATAATTAACTTCTGGGATATCAATCGACGTTGAAAGATTGATTAAACTAATGTGTCTAAAGGATTAGCAATGTTTATTATTGAACAGATATCAGTTGATAGTAGAGTTTTCTATGTTGTCTTGGGTCTGGGTGTCTGTGGTGCCGTCGTTACTTCTGATTTTCCATAACACGAGTGCTTTTGCTACATACATTGGGATCAGACTAATGTATGTGATGTATTAGCCTTAGAAGAAGAACATTAGCAGCCCGTAAATTTCCCACTGCTGGGCTAAGGCCTCCTCTCCCTTTGAGGAGAAGGTCTTGGAGCATATTCCACCATGCTGCTCCAATGCGGGTTGGTGGAATACATATGTGACAAAATTTCGTTGAAATTAGACACATGCAGGTTTCCTCACGATGTTTTCCTCCACCGCCGAGCATGAGATGAGTTATAAACACAATTAATTTATGTTGAACATGAAAATTCAGTGGTTGCCTGGGTTTAAGCCAGAAATCATCGGTTAAGATGCACGCGTTCTAACCATCAACCGAGAAGAACCGGCAAGAAACTCAGTAACTAAAAGTTACACTTTATCAACATTTAAAATACAAAGATATCTTATTTAAATACAGTGTATATAATAAATCCTATCTGAAATTCAACAAGAAAGCTTCATTCTTTTCTATCATCTATATAATCTTGTATTGTTTTGATTAACTTAGTAACTTAAGTAACATTAACGATTATTTATCGTCGTTTAATTTAATTTGTACTTAAATGTAAACTTCTCTACAACCGCCTTATTTCAAAGTCGGTTAAGAATGGGAAACAAATGAGAAAAGTATCAGAGGAATGTCGAATTTACAAGAAAATGCATTTATTATTTCTGCAGTTATTTTAAAAAATTCGCGTGCATCTTAACCGATGATTTCGTTTCGTTCAAACCCAGGCAGGCACCACTGAAATTTCATGTGCTTAATTTGTGTTTATAATTCATCTCGTGCTCGGCGGTGAAGGAAAACATCGTGAGGAAACCTGCATGTGTCTAATTTCAACGAAATTCTGCCACATGTGTATTCCGCCAACCCGCATTGGAGCAGCGTGGTGGAATATGCTCCAAACCTTCTCCTAAAGGGAGAGGAGGCCTTTATCCCAGCAGTGGGACATTTACGGGCTGCTAATGCTATTAAAAATTCGTAGTTTGTAAAGTATTTAAATTAAAACCATTAAACCTATGCTGTTTGCAACAAAGAATGTCCGAAATGCAAATTAAAATATTTCCAAAGAGCCGGTTTTAAGGAGCGCTGAAGAATGTTTGGACAAAGACAATGTAATTAATTTGTAACTGAACTGTGTGGGGCAGCCATTCGTGAAACCATTAAATGAATAGTTAACTTCAATTACTCCTAGAAATACACATAAATGGAACACATAACAGATCTTACTTGTATTAAATAAGTATACTAGCGACCCGCCCCGGCTCCGCACGGGTGCAATGCTTTTTATTTATTTATTTATTGAGACACACCAACAGCATAAGATATACAGCATTCACAATAAAATCTTAAACATCTAAGTCTTAAATACTAATATGTATGCCACTTACAGGCGTGTACAACATGCAAAAAATCTATGTTGTATACAGATCTATATTTTTAATTATAATCTAGTGTAGATTATACAAAATATTATATAACAGACAATAGGGGAAAACACTTATTTAACACATCTAATTAGGAATCTTTTCCATCAAAAATGCTGATACTAAATATACTACAGAATGTCTTTATATACAACGTTCACAACAGTTTTGTCATTAGACAATACAAACTATGTCTCTGCGTTTTAAATCAGTAATATCTTCGAAACTATTCATTTAAATTACATGCTGTAAAGGGCCATATTAATCTATATTAAATGCGCAATGTATTTAGAGTACGTAATTGGATAAGGATTAATGCTGTATTGCTTAAAATCGCTTCGAATATAAGCCATTATTTCTCTTATAGTTGTTGTTGGCTATCCCTAAGAGATAGACATATACCATTACGAACTTTTTTGAAGACCTTTATTAGATGTACAATACTATAGTACAATTTTTTGATCTATCTCGTAGAGTTCAGCCAGCGTTTACAATGTAAGCGCAAAATAAAAGTTTTTATTGAAGACATCATTTTTTTTTTTATATTAATTTAAAAAAAAAACATAAGTAATGGCAACAAAACGAGCGTAAAACATTTTGATTTTGTCGCAAACCCTTGTTTTAAAAGCGCTGAAGAATGTTAGGACGGAGACATTTATAACTAAGGCAGCCATTTGTAAAACTCTTAAACAAGTTAACTTCAATTATTCCTAAAAAAACGGACAAAAACGGATTGACGGACGTTTGATAATTGACGCTTTGATTTTTACAGAACTTACATTAAATTCTGAAAAAAATAACTCTGTTTTTTTTTTTTTAAATAAAATACAACCGAAGAAATAAGTTAAAGTAGTTTTAACTAGAGTCTTAGGTTAGGAGAAAAAATACCTACTAAAATGTATGAAATAAGGGTTCTATAGACTGTCGGACTATCGCTACTGTAACTAGAGAGTATTACCTGAAATTAACATTTATGTATGTATTAGTTAGAATATATAAATTATGATTAACAGAATAATTCAAATTTATTTTGTGGCATAGGTTGGCGGACCAGCAAATGGACCACCTGACGGTAAAGGGTCACCACCGCCCATAGACAATGGCGCTGTATGAAATATTTACCATTCCTTACATCGCCAATGCGCCACGAACCTTGAGAACTAAGATGTTATGTCCCTGTGCCTGTAGTTACACTGGTTCACTCACCGTTCAAACCGGAACACAACAATACTGAGTACTGTTGTTTGGCGGTAGAATATCTGATAGTGGCAAACTGGCTTGCACAAAGTGTATATAATAATATATACAATAATAGGTCAAAATTTCCCTTTCAAGTACGTTTTACTCTCAATTTTATTTTTAAGGACTCTTTTTATACACGAAGATAGTTTTCCCTACTTCATATTTCAAATTTCGAATCGCAACCGAAACGCGATCCGGCGTTTTCACTCAGTCGCTCAAATCAACGTTACTTCCCGCGTCGCACGTCCAATCTTTTTAAATCATAGCTCAGTCGACGTAGTAATTTCCAATTACAAAAGCTATCTTCACAAGTGTTATCGCCCTAACGAACATTTACCAATAAGTCAATTTAAAATCTTTTCTAAAAATATTAATAAATACGGTTTTTACAGTTTACAGAATTAAACGTGATGATAAAGCATAACACCGAGAGGAAACCTGTATGTGTCTAATTTCAATGAAATTCTGCCACCAACCACCATTGGAGCATAAGATGAATAAGTTTCTCAAAAGGGATAGGAGGCTTTAGCCCAGTTGTGGAATATTTACAGGCTATTGCTGTTAAAATATATAGCTCACTAAATATCACCCAGATTTTACCCCTCTCAAGGGGTGAATTAAAAAAAGAAGACCGAACCGAATTTCTTCAAAGTTTGTTCAGTGGCTTAGTCAAGTTTTCGAGACAGACGGAGTTATTTTGGCAATTATAATATTAGTAGTTGAATTGTTAAAAAATCTCTTGAATTAACGCAAAGTTTCGCGGGCGCCGTACTAGTTATATTTAATAATATATCATTACATTTTTTTTACATGTTCACTGATTTCATTTTAATTGTCCGCTTCGACTTTCTCTAGTTCGTTTTATGTACAAAACTATTGCGACCGACCGCGGCGTTACGAATAAAATTAGCTCATGGCGGACGAAATGTCAATAGGTCATAAGGATTACCTGTGACTCCGGAGCTCCGTATAAACTAAAAGGAGTTTTTTTTTTAATTTCCTTTACAGGTCTTTGTATAGTAATGAATGATTTTCTTCCAAAAAACAGATTTGTCGTCTTATTTGGGGGTCGGTAGAACCAAGTTTATATAATTTAAAATGATTGTCTGAAATTGAAGCTACAGCCTAAACAAACAGGGTATAATTTTCCATTGGAATTTCTCGTGGAACGTTGGTGAGCTTACTAATTAAGGATTTATCAAAATTCATGCCTTATGTTAAATAGGGGATGAAGTTTGTATGAAAATTTCTTCATATTTTTTTTAATTCAATTAAAGACCTTTATTGAAAATTTATGACGTAAGAGCGTGAAAATTGGGATGATACTTTGTGTGGAAGTTCGTTATATTGAAAGTTACAAATATGGAATTTGGTTTTTAAGCATGTCAGTGATTACCAATTTTTAAAAAAATCTCTTCTTAAAAGGGTCAAATTAGTCATGAAATTATGGATACATTCCAAATACGGAAATTGGTCCAAAGGCATATCCTAATATTTAAGAGAATTTGGTGTGTTGTTGTACTTCGTGTTCATCGCAAGCATATAATGCTTGCGACGAAGTACCCCATCTACTTTACTCGTACTATGTTATCTCAAATCAAATCAAATCAAAATAGTCTTTATTGTACACCAGTAATCACGTAATTTAGTCATGTTTAAGAAAGATGCACAAGAGGCGGCCTTATCGCCAAAACAGCGATATCCTTAAGTCAGAGGAAAGCAACAGATAGAGAGGAAGAATATCTCGTATTATCCTAGTACTAAATATCACCCCATTTTCGTAAGATATTTATTTATTATTTGATCGAGCCACTAGGGAGGTGGTTAAGAGATTTTGAGGGAGGTGTGGACTAAGATTGATGGCATTAGAAATTTCAAAACGGTTCTTTTGATAGAAAATCCCAAGGTAAGTAGATCATTGATATATGGACCACTCAGCAATAAGGCCTTGTTATAGCTATAATGATTTTTTTTATGATATCGATAGGCGGACGAGCAAATAGGCCACCAGATGGTAATTGGTCACCACCGCCCATAGACAATGGCGTTGTAAAAATATTAACCATTCCTTACATCACCAATGCGCCATCGATCTTGGGCACTAAGATGTTACGTCCCTTGTGCCTGTAGTTACACTGGCTCACTCACCCTTCAAACCGGAACACAACAATACTGAGTACTGTTGTTTGGCGGTAGAATATCTGATGAGTGCATGGTACCTACCCAGACGGGCTTGCACAAAGCCTTACCACCAAGTAATGTCCATTGTAAGTGTACTTTCCACCATTGGAACAGCGTGTTAGAGTAAGCTCCGAAAAATATTCTCCTCAAAATGGAGATGAGATTGGCCCAACAGTGGGACATTAATTTTAAGTGTACTTTATGTAGTATTCATTGTATAGCTCAACAATATCAATTTATAAAATGTACTGTTCGTAAAGATTTAAACGTGAATGAAAGAGATATAAAAATAAACCTCCATCCAAAATGCAACTTCCGAAACGAAACACATTTATATTTTATGAAGACAATGCCGACCATTAATTTAATTCACTTGAAACAGCGAAACTTGCCGGTGAAGTTAAAATCGAAATATCAACCAACGTAAATATTCTATTATAGATGCAACCGGAGAGGACGGCTACCGGGGCAATAGCCCTGGGGCCTCACAATAGAGACTCAGAGATGTTTAGATATGTAGATATAGTCAATTCATAATAATATAATTAATTAAGGTTTTTTTTAATAATTACTACTACAAAGATTAAATAAATTATTGACAAGTTTAACTGACGGATAGTAAAATGTTCAAATTAATTAGGGCCTCCGCTTCTTTGTGGCCTGAGGGCCTCCAGGGCTTTAAAGCCGGCATTTTTAATATAAATAAAAATAAATACTATAATGTAACTTTGCTAAGGTATTCTGCCTACGTTCGAGAAGGTTCTGAACCCAAAAACACAAGCAATTTTGTTTGTTTGTCCTTAAACGTTTTATATGTCGAGCTAAGCCGACGAATAGTTGATCTTAGATATATTTTTATATATGTTGGTACATCTGAGATTAATAGACGTCATCGTCGCGGTTGTCGATAAACATCACCCCAAATAGACATTTGCTGTAACTCGTCACTAGAGGTCAGTGCAGTACGTCAACTTACCAATACTGTTTGCAATAAAAATTTATTTACATTTAAGATTGATAATATTTTGCAAGTCGTATCGGATGATAGTTTACAAACACATTTAAAGAGCAATGGCTCTATATACAATGGTAAAGCTAGCAGTAATACGCTACACTGATATTATAAATGCGAAAGTAACTGTCTGTTACCTCTTCACGCTTAAACCGCTGAACTGATTCAGATAAAATTTGCTCTAGAGATAATTTGAACCTCGGGGAAGGACAAGGGTTACTTTTTTTAATTTTTCATTAAAGCTTTATAAATTTCGCGCGTAAAGTCTAGCCCAATATACATAAAATATAAACAAAACGACTATCAATCACGTTTATAGCCTGAGCGAACATCAGCTACGTGACTTTTATATCATAACATACGCAATTATAACTAATACAAAAAATGCAAGGAACGAAAGCTAGAATATATATATATCGGAGCGTGGTTACTTTGGTTGTTGATTTGGATAAATAATGAATCGAGTAGTTGGCAATAATGTTTGATGGCTGATTTACTTTTAAGAGCGGGTCACCCCGAATGGAGTTGTAAGTGTCATGGCAACGCGAGTCGTTATGTTTTGACAGGCGATTCGAATGCGATGGTTGCTTGCAAACCCATTTGCTCTTAATCGAGATGAATTATTGTAATCCTTTGATATTATTGTGGTGTACGATTATTGAATCAATGAATACAGTGATTAGACGATATTAAATACCTTTTATTTTATGAATATCTCCATTGCACGCCCACATAGTCTTACAAATGTCGGATCAATCCCCGAATCCAACTATTCGGCATCCTGCTTCTCCGACATATATTTAAAATGTATTGAATAATTCTTTCATTTAAAATACGATATGTCAGTTTTAAAAAGAGGACGCCATATTGAATTTAGATTGACGTATTACATAACCAGCAGGCTATTAAAACGCTTCTAACGGTACCTTATTAAATTTAACTAATATAATAAGTTTCTTAGGAGATATACAGAAACAAATGTACGTACACAGTCTGCTGAAATCATAACCCTTCACGTCACCGTAGACGGGTAAATAGTTGAACAATGTATACAACAGTCACGTTAAAATTTATAACACAATACTTAAACAACGTAAAGTAAAATGTCGGGTAATTATTTAAAAACACTAAAAAAGCGGTGTAACGCGTGTCAGGCGGATATGACAAAAAAAGCGTGATATTTGCATGAATTTGCATACAGGAAACATAAATTTCAGTTTCAATTAATATGTTTTAGTTTTAAAGCGTATAGTTTAAATAATTTAAAAAAAAACACAACATTTTCTGAATCGCGCTAACGTTTGGTTCATCCCGATGTATATAGAGTCTCGAGTTTTCATCGTACGCTGAGCCCATCAGCCAGAGTCGTCCGGTGACGCTGTAGAGGCCTCTATAGCCGAAAGCGAAATATTTCGTTGTGATGCAATTATCCCGCAACATTAACAAGTGAGAATCGGAACTACGGATGTGGTGATTAGGTGTGTATGTATGCGATCTTTCAAACCTTCAACAATGCTTTAACTTGGTGCTAGGCTTTTGTGTGGTGGGTACCACCCGCTCATCGTATATTCTACCGAAAAACAGCAATCCTTAGTATTACTGTCTTTCGGTTTGAAGGATGAGTGAGCCAGTGTAACTAGTGGCACAAGGGACTTAACATCTTAACTACCAAGGTTGGTTGTGCATTGGCGATATAAGGAATGGTTCTAACATTTCTTACAGCGCTAATGTCTATCAGCGGTGGTGACTACTCACCATCACCTGGCCTATTTGCCCGCCCTACCTATATCATAGTAAAAAAAAAACAATGGAAGTATTACATTTAATTGAATAATTTAGACGAATATTAATATCATCACTTCGACTGTTATTGTCGAATGCACATTGCCCTCTAGTTAAGCGTTTAGGTCGAAATTAGTATCTGCACTTTTATAAAAGGCACCTAAAAATATCTACCAAAAATAATTAACAATTTCTCAAATAATTCTTAATATAAGTTAGAAAAACAAATTCAAAACAAAAAATCTGACTATTCCGAAAACTAACGGAGTTTGGTAGATTGAGTTGAGAGAATTTAATTTTTCTATTTACAAGTTAATACGCAAAACTACAACAAAATCAAAAATTGTATTTTTCCGAAAAAACTAATCGCAAACTCAGCACTAAACAAACAATTTAAATTGAAAAGCGTAAACGCTTCGAAACAAACAACGCGTGATACAATAAAAATGGTCGTAACACATTTAGTTCGTAAGCAAAATTGAGTCTTATTTCGAATGAATTTGATAATGGCATAAAAAAAATCCTACCTCTAAGTACATATATCTTGCGTTACATTCGTTAGGTTGCCCATTACAATTTACATACAAAATCAAAACTTAAACAATCTTTTTATGGCTTCGTTAGACGTACGATTTAAATGGGCTACTTGATGTCATCACTGTTTATAGACATTGACGCCGTATAAATTTTCTAATCATTACTTACATCACCAAAACGCCACCCATCTTAGAAAAGAGCTGCTTTGACCTTTGTGCCTGTAGATACATTGATTATTCAAATCGGAACACGGCAATACTGGGTATTACTGATGAATGGTAGGTACCTGCTCAGACAGACTTGCACAAAACCTTTCCAATGAGAGAAAAAGTACTTACAGCGTTATTAATTCATAAATGTACGTACTACTAATTCTACTTCACTTACATACCTAAATTAAGGATATTATATAATTATGACTTAAAGGAAGTATAAACAAGAGCAAAGCAGAGAAACAAAACAAGAAAAAGGTCTGAAGGATCCCTCGTGATTTTCTTCTTGAAAGAATGAAAAATAAACTAAGTGAAAAGAATATTTAAAAAAAAATCGTAAACTCAATTGGTTGTGACGTCAGCAAAAACCGACCGTCGGAATTCCCATTCCGGAGGAATTCGAAAATTTCCAAAAACATTAATTCAGGTGATCTTAATTACCTACTTTATAGCGTTTTAAAAACATTACCGTATCGGACTGACTGAAAACATCGGGTTGCGAGTTACATGTTGTAAAATCCAGTGGGAATCCTATCAATTTAACCCACCCCTCTAAAACTTGGGTGGTCTAAAGTAGGTCATTCGATTCCTAATATCCTACACATGACCTGAATCGCTGGAAATTTTAACATCAAATAACTGTGGCTACCTTCCAAATACTGAACAGAGATTAATATATAAATTATTGCTCATAAATGTTTGGTTATTAAATTTGCGAATAATAGGATTATTTACAGGCTATATGTTTCCGTCTGCGGCTTCGTATCCCCCCCCCCCCAAATGAAGGGGAAGGATATCAAATCAAATCAAATGTATTTTATTCAAGTTTCAACTTCACAATTAAGCGTTTTTTTTTTCGGGAGCAGCCTCCAGCGTGAAGAAACTGCAAGAAACATGCATCGTCACTTTTTTCAAATAAACATATTTACAATGCTTCACAATTAGTGTCCGATCAGTCCTGTGATGGAGCCCGAGACTAAATCCAGGCGTTTTTTTCTAAAAGTATTATTTTAACGAACAATAAGATTTATTAATTAATTTAGTCTTAATAAACTTTTTGAATGCTAAATCGATTATATTTTCCGGTACTTATTATTGCCAAAAAAGTTCTCTTTACCGTGTGTGGATTACATGTATATTATATCATTTTCTGCAAGCCTGGCAATGAGTATTAAAATTGTTATAATAAGGATGACTTGTGGTCGTACATTATATATAGACGCTAGCTTCCCTGTTTCACGGGTTGGAGAACTTAGAATTATAAAATGGAAAAATCTCGTTTTTCCGGCTACGAATGTAGACCATTTGAGTATTCTGTTATAACTGCATTAAAATCCGGTGCATAGTTTAAAAGATCTAAGCATTCGGAGGTGGGAACCGACTTTGTTTTATACTCTGCAGAGATTTACCTCGTCATAACGTATGCAGGTGGTGGTGCGTTAGGGTACACCTCGCCGATGATGTTCAAGACTTAGACCATCGGTTAAGCATTTAGCAAATCTTTTGAGGCGAGCCAAAATGCTGCTTGCATCCCGGAGCTTGTTGTACTTAACGGAGTTCTCTCTCGAAAAGGAAAGGAAAATAAAACTATTAAAACAGCACTAACAATGATTGACAATTCGAGAAATATTCACTAAATCTTTTTATATTTTTTAAACCGAAAATAGCACATATTATTAATAATTAAACGTGTTCAATTTGCATCGCTAATTAATCATCTCGTACTCGGCTGTTAAGTAATTAATCACGAAGAAACAGGCGTGAATAATGTATACTGCTTGTAAAATTGGATGTCCATCGGGGCCGACGGAATAGTCGTTAAAACACGAGGAGTACCATGTTATAACCTCACCACGCCACATATTTTATGTGATATTAATGGCTTATTACGATTCGCCAGTCGTAGACCTTTCGTAACATAAGATATTTTGACGAGATTTATTGATAAATGAAATTTACTCGGTGGGAGAGCTTTGTGCAAACTCGTCTGGGTAGGTATCATACAGTCATCATATACTCTACCGCCAAACAGCAATGTTTAGTATGGTTGTGTTTCAGTTGGATGGGTGAAACAGCGTAACCAGGCACTAGGGTCCCAGATTAGTTGGTTGGAAATATATGGATGGAATGGTTAATAAAAATGACAGCGTTTATGGGCGGTCACCACTTACTATCAGGTAGCCCATTGGTCCATATGCCTACCGATGCCACAAAAATGAGTTCAGCAGTATCAGAATTAATCAATCCTAATCTTTGATCTTTATAACGTTTGTTTAGATATACTATATTTTGTATATTTGTGTACGTCAAAATGTCGAGATCTGGAGGCCATGAAGCAACAAAGCAGTGGAGATTCCTTTTTTTTTTAGCATTAGCAGCCCGTAAATGTCCCACTGCTGGGATAAAGGCCTCCTCTCCCTTTGAGGAGAAGGTTTGGAGCATATTCCACCACGCTACTCCAATGCGGGCTGGCGGAATACACATGTGGCAGAATTTCGTTGAAATTAGACACATGCAGGTTTCCTCACGATGTTTTCCTTCACCGCCGAGGACGAGATGAAATATAAACACAAATTAAGCACATGAAATTTCAGTGGTGCCTGCCTGGGTTTAAACCCGAAATCATCGGTTAAGATGCACGCGTTCTAGCCACTGGGCCATCTAGGCTCTTCGAGATTTCTTAATTTTATCAAACTTAGGAACTGAGATGTTATAGTAACATTGACTCATTCAACATTGAAGCCGGAACGCTATACTAAATATTACCACTTGGTGGTAGAATATATGTATGTAAAAGGACTGCGGTACTTACCCAGACGGGTTTACAAAGCCATTTCAACTAGAATTATATAATAATTCAGGCAATTTTTCATTTTTTAAGTCCCAAACTCGCAGACTGAACAACGAAGCTCAGGATTAAGCTCAAAATAAGTATGATTGCTTACGTTAGTGCTTAGATTAGCAGTTATTACGAAACAGTTCGCTAGTTCAGTTGAGTTCACTATAACCATTACGAACTTGTCAAAGCCCACTAATAAACAATCTTGATACAATGTCCCGTGGTGCTGTAAACTTTGTAAACTGACTCCGTACATCGTGGTTTTCAATCAAAACACATAAGCATGTATCTAAATGTAAGCCCAGTTTGTATATTATATGTTTTTGATTATTGGTTAATCAACTGCCAATAGTAATAGTTTATATGTCTAAGGTGAGTGAGCCATTGTAGGGCAATAAGATTTAAAATCCTGCGTATTTTGGCGTGCGGTAGTGTAAGAAGTTCTTTAGTGCTGATGTCTTTGAGCGACGTAGACCACTTACTGACTTCTTGATATTATATTAATGTATTAACCATAATATTGATATTATTAAATAATATTAATATTGAACAAAGCCATCAGACATTCTCGTACCATAAGACATTAGTGTGACCACACGTTCTATTTTTCAGCGGGACATTCCCTATTTGTGTATACGTCTCTGATTATCTTCGTAAATTTTCTAAATTTTTAGTTCTCTTTGGCGAAATGTTCTAACCGCAGGAGTTAGGCATACAATAAATATAGATATAGGGAAGAGGATAAAATTATGGAAGAAAATGAAAAATTCAATATAAATAACTGCAGGTAGGTAGATCGTATATTGAAATGACAAATTATCATAAGAAAGTTTATAGAAAGATTGTGACTTTTTTAGTAGACAGTGTTGCTAGTACCGAATAAATAAATATGTAATTTTTTTGCAAAATGAATAAAATAATAAAAAAATAGAACAAAAAACTGTTACGGTTCTCATGGTCAAAATACTTAGACCTCCGTGGTCGAGTAGTGTGTACACTGGTTTTCATGGATACACCGCTCGGGTTCGATTCCCGGTCGAGTCAATGTAGAAAAAGTTCATTAGTTTTCTATGTTGGGTCTGGGTGTTTGTGGTACCGTCGTTACTTCTGATTTTCAATAACACAAGTGTTTTATCTACTTAATAATCAGAGTAATGTATGTGATGTTGTCCAATATATATTTAAAAGAAATGCTCATCGAGTATTAGAACTTTTTCTCTATAATATACCTAGACAGACTGGAAAATAGGTTACTTGATAATAACTAGCAACAATGCACCACAAACATTGGCGTGGTACGAAATATAAACAATTCCTTACATCGCCAATACGCCACCAACATTGGGAATTAAAAACTTATGTCCGTTGTGTAACACAACAATACCAATTGTTGCTGTTTGGCAGTAGAAAATGTGCTGTGGTGGTAACTAACCAGACACACACGCACAAAACCCAACCAAGTAAGCTTATTAAATTTATCGAGAAGTACGAGATATGACGACCTCCGTTGTCGAGTAGTGTGTACGCCGGTTTTCATGGGTACGCCACTCCGAGGTCCCGGGTTCGATTCCCGGCCGAGTCGATGTAGAAAAAGTTCATTACTTTTCTATGCTGTCTTGGGTCTGGGTGTTTGTGGTACCGTCGTTACTTCTGATTTCCATAACACAAGTGCTTTAGCTACTTACATTGGGATCAGAGTAATGTATGTGATGTTGTCCAATATTTATTTATTTATTATTTATTTATATAAAAAAATCTTAGCCAGAAAAAAAACAATTATTTAAGGTTTTATAGATTTAAAACTGTGACAACATCTATAATGGTCCTCTAAATCTTGAGCGCAACATCCCTTAGTAAGCATAAAAATACCTGCTGACGATATCGGTCTTTCTTTAATTTTACGGGAAAATTAGACTTTAAAGACTTGTACCTGATCTGATGATAAATTTTTTATACGATCAGACAGACGCCATAATTTGTATAATATTAGATATAAGATCTATTTCGTTTGTAAATATATTGATATGTATCGTCTTAACAATCATTAAATATTTGTGTAATTGAATAATAAAATCGACGTTTGATCATGTATTTTTAGTTTTTATTTTATTCGTAAAGTTCGCTATAATGCCAAAATTCTATCGGGCTTATGGCACTATGGCGAATCTTGGCTTATATCAATTAACTAGCGACCCACTCCAGTTTTGCACGGGTGCAAAGGTGATATTAAATATACTTTAATTTGCCTTTATATACAACGTTATATATATATACATATGTCCCTGCATTTTGAATCTGTAATATCTTCGAAAATATAATTGAAATTAGATGCTGTTTAGGACCATATTGTTCTATATTAAACGCACAATGTACTAAAGATACTTAATTAGATAAAGATTAATGCTGTATTGCTTAAACTCGCTTCGTAAATGAGCCATTATTTCTCTTAAAAGGTAAAAGAAAAAAACGGGTATTATGGGTTATCCCTAATAGATATGCCATCGCGGTTCTGTAGAACTTTTTATGGTGTTCAATACAATAGTACATTATTTTGATCTATCTTCTAGAGTTAAGGCAACTTTTGCAATGTTTAACTTGTCAGTGTTTCTCTATTATATTATGCATGTATTATATATCAACCTTCCTCTTCAATCACTTTATCAAATATCAAAATCCGTTGCGTAGTTTTAAAGGTATACATGGGGACAGACAGACAGCGGGAAGCGACTTTGTCTCATACTTAGTAGTCAAAAAGACCATTATATTTAATTTTCTGTACACAATTTTTGTGTTGCAGTCGTAATTTAACTGTTACTCCACTTTGTATAACGAAGATAAACCTAATTTGTATATGACATTCTTCTGATCTCATCAGTTATTCTTCAGCAGACAGCAATAGTTTATACAGCTACTCTGAATGAGCCTGTGTAACTACAGGCACAAGGGAGGTAACATCTTAGTTTCCAAGGTTGGTGGCGATGGTGGCATTGGTGATGTAAGGAATGGTTAATATTTCTTACAACGCCATTTTCTATGGATGGTGGTGACCACCTCCAAACGGAAACACAACAATTCTGAGTACTGCTTTTTGGCGGTAGAATATCTGATGAGTGGGTGGTACCTACCCAGACGGGCTTGCACAAAGCCCTACCACCAAGTAAATTTAAGCTATAATCATGTAGAACTAATTGATAAATAAGAATTTATCTCAATAAAAGACTATATTGATGATAAAAAGCGTACCTACAATTCAATAATTGTACTTTCAGAACGAAGTTCTTTTACTTGCTAGAGTGAACTGGCAGAAATCGACACGCAAGGAAAGGGCGTTATGCCCAGGCGAACATTCCCTCTCTTTCTCTCTCTATCTGTCCCTTTCATACGCCTTAATTCAATATAACTTAAACTTACTTTTTGTCATTGTTTTAATTCACACAGGATTTTTAATAGTAATTTTGTCATTGTTATTTAATTATTCTCAGACGTTGGAATAGTTATTTAATAGAATAGTTTATTCATAATAATATGAAGCGAAAGAAACTCCATTCCAACTCACGATATTACCCGTTTTATTCATATTCGTATTTCAGATTCTATTTTCAAACCTTAATTTATTCTTAACTAGCCCGTTCCGACTTCTTACAGATGTAATAAGAATTGAATTTGCGAAATATAAAAAAAAAAGAAAAAAGTATTCTTTATTCAAGTAAACTCATCAGACTGAGAAGCACTTTTGATACCTCATGTTACAGTGTTGATTGTAAACCTAGCACCGGTTCGAAGAGCCGAGATGCCCCAGTGGTTAGAACGCGTGCATCTTAACCGATTTTACGCGACCACTGAAATTTCATGTGCTTAATTTGTGTTTATAATTCATCTCGAGCTCGGCGGTGAAGGAAAACATCGTGAGGAAACCTGCATGTGTCTAATTTCAACGAAATTCCGCCACATGTGTATTCCGCCAACCCGCATTGGAGCAGCGTAGTGGAATATGCTCCAAACCTTCTCCTCAAAGGGAGAGGAGGCCTTTATCCCAGCAGTGGGACATTTACAGGCTGCTAATGCACCGGTTCGAAAAGTAGATTCTACCGAAAATAACCGACAAGAAACTTAGTAATCAAAAAGTCGCTGTGAAACTATAAAGATCGTTTATCTTTATCATAACTGACTGACATTTTAATATTTGAAGATTTTAAATTAACATGGTTATTTTTATTACTAACAGTATTTAAAACGGGATATTTACCATGTTCACGAACAAGACATTCGGATATAATGTCGAATATCGAGCTCCACCAAATAAAAATAAAAAACATGGTAAATATCCCGTTTTAAATACTGTTAGTAATATTTGAAGATGTCGGAAAATCGTGCCTACTGAACCAAAACAGTTATGTTTTACGGCATAATCGTTTTACGTAAACCCTTATTTATCTTGTGGCATGTAGCTCTGATGATATACAAACAAACGAAACAACGGAATAATGAATAATCCTTTATAAATAAAATATAAATTATTAGTGAAATATCTTCGATTGTGGAGCTCGTGTACGTACATATCGGAGCGTGGTTACTTTGGTTGTTGATTTGGATAAATAATGAATCGAGTAGTTGGCAATAATGTTTGATGGCTGATTTACTTTTAAGAGCGGGTCACCCCGAATGGAGTTGTAAGTGTTATGGCAACGCGAGTCGTTATGTTTGGACAGGCGATTCGAATGCGATGGTTGCTTGCAAACCCATTTGCTCTTAATCGAGATAAATTATTGTAATCTTTTGATATTACTGTGGTGTACGATTATTGAATCAATTAATACAGTGATTAGACGATATTAAATACGTTTTATTTTGTGAATATCTCCATTGCACGCCCATATAGTCTTCCAAATGTCGGATCAATCCCCGAAACCAACTGTTCGGCATCCTGCCCCTGCGACATACACATACGCGTTACGTACCTTTTTATTCAAAATTCCCGGTTGAGCTAACCGAACTATGCTGACATCGCTGCGTAACATAACTTACAAACTAATTATAAATAAATATTAGGTATATCTTTTATCGTCGTATACTCAGACTACTAATATTTATAAATACGAAAGTAAAGGTCTGTACTTAATACTGTCTGAAGAGGTCGTCTTCTCCAGGGCCGAACCGTAATTTTATGGGGCCCTGGACTAACACTACTTAGGACTATCACCTAAGACTTATCTGAACGTAGACTTGAATTAAATTAATTGAATGGGTTCGATTAATTGCAGGACTCGCAGGACTGCAAACCATACGATCTGTTTAATTTAATACAGTTATGGATTCTTTCGCATTATCGTTTATTTTTGACTTTGACTTAACTTAGCTGGGGCCCCATTGAATACACGGGGCCCTGGGCTGAAGCCCAAAAAGCCATATGGTAGTTCCGGACTTGGTCTTCGCACTTAAACCGATTTAGATGAAATTTGATATAATTTGAGTCCCAGAGAATGACATGGGTTAGTTTTTATCACGGACATCATCCCTAAAGGATGTGAAGGGGGGGCGGAATTTTGTGTAAGAAATTAAATTTCTTAAGTAAGTAATAAACTACTCATTATAATTTAACTTCTCGTCAACTTATATAATATTAAGTGTTTTTTGACCACTCAGGGTAATAAGAAGATTGTTATAAGGAACTTTGTTTAGGATGTATGGTAAAAAGCGGTTGAATGTTTGTGTGTATGTTTTATAATAATGTTTATATATTATATATTTATAATCTCTCGAGTAAAGCCGTAGGTTTAGCTAGTGAACGCGCTAAAGATAGTGTCGTATTTCGACGTGTATTTTTGTTAATATGTCAAGTGCTGAGACTTATTATTTAGCTACCCACGGGTTATGGTTATGGGTTTATACACGTTTTAGATTGAAAAACAAACATAAAATGAAAAATTCTTGCATTTTTCCGTCTAGTGAAGTTGCAATTCTCGGCTTTTCTCTCGTACGTACAATATGCTTCTTTTTTTAAGGTATTGATTGGCGGACGAGCTTATGGGCCACGTGATGTTAAGTGATCAACCGCCCATAGACAATGGTGCTGTATGAAATATTAACCATTCCTTACATCACCTATGCGCCACCAACCTTGGGAACTATGATGTTATGTCCCTTGTGCTTATAATTACACTGGCTCACTCACCCTTCTAACCGGAACACGACAATACAGGGTACTGTTATTTATGCATGTATTATACATACAAACCACTCTTTTAAATGTCTATGTTTATTGACGAAAACCACATTTAAATACGTTGCGTAGTTTAAAAGATCTAAGCGTACAGACAACGGGAAGCGACTTTGATTTACACTATGTAGAGATTGATGAACAAAAGGGTCATTTCACACGATCGGGAATCCGTTTTCGTTTTTTTTGTTCCACTATAATTTTTCGCTAGATCCGTCTACCTTTTGTTTTGTAATCTGATTACGAGGTCTTATACTTATAAAATTGACTATCAAACAAAACACGTGCTACTGCCTACGTGTCGTACTACTTCCGCCGGTTCTTTTCCGTATTTTTTCTGTTCTATAGGTGGCAAACGAGCAGGAGGTTCACCTGATGAATCAACTAAAATCGACTACCACCCATGGACATCAGCAACACTGGGGGGCTTACAGGCGTTTGCGGCTTTTGAGAAATGTGTAGACTCTTTTCTTGAAGCTTTCTAAGTCGTATCGATTGACAGAAAATGCCTTAAAATCACGCTGTTGTAAATTTTCGTACATCAAGGATGCGGATGAAACCGCGAATTCTGACGTAGACTTGATAAACAAAAAATAAGATTCTATGTTAAATAAATACTACGCATTTAAATCTTAGACTTGTTCGTGCAAGCCTATGTAGGTAGGAATCATCCGCTCATAAGATATTCTACTGCCAAACAGTGAGTATTACTGTGTTCCAGTTTGAAGGAAGAGTGACCCAGAGTAAGCTCGTGACGCATTGGTAATATGAGAAACTATTAATATTTTCTATAGAGAGCAGTGGTAACAACTTACCATCAGGTGGCCAGTTTGCCAGCGCGCGACAACTATGTCAATAATCCAATATATATATTAAAAATATGATTACCAAGTCTATAGACGAAGGAGACCATTTGCATTTGTTCTAATTCGTCACTTCCCCTTCCTGTAAACAAAAATCTCACCGCGCTTGCAGTTCGCCATTCCCATGCAAATCACCAAAGTTTGGAACATTAAACAAACCCCAAATCGCTAATGTGCGGCCATCCGTGACGCTTAATCTGTTTCGTCCCTCGTGCCTGTAATGCCAGGGCTTCGCTGAGCCTATTACATCGCTAATGTATACCAGAATACTCTTACAATAAGCTTCAATCAGTTGAATAGTGATGAATAAATTTGATATTAACAGATTACTGTCGACGTCACTACGCCAGTGATATTACTGATATCACGGCTGAACGGATTTTAATGAAATTTAGCTTAGATATAGATTATAGTCTAGGATAGTAAATAGACACTTTATCCGGACAAAATACACCTAAAACTGTTGATTTTTGATACCACAGCGATCCCTTTTATATAAACCGTTCAAGAAAATTATTTTAATGTTTGGTTGGCTTTCCGCTTTATCCCATTTGGATGTTAAGAAATAATTGCAGTCAGCTTTGTTAAAATTGAATATAATGTTTTATACACACATATTTTAAACTATCACTGTCGTTTTTCAACAGTTCTTGTTATTTGGACCCTGGAAATCTGCGTTGAAATCGATTGGACGGCGTAAAGCTTTTTAGCGTGTATCATGAGATACTGAACCGTATATTATTCAGAGACGGATCCAGGTATGAGCCTAGCCAATACTCAAAGACCGAATTACGTCACAATTATTTGAGTACCCTGTACTGACTGATATCTTTTTTTTATATTTTATAATACATTATAGAAATTAAAAAAAAATGTTATTATACAGAAAAATGATTTCGTCATCATGCCAAATATGAAGTATAATAAAAAAGGCGATGTGCTGCCGTCACAGCTTTCAAACCAATATAAGATGAACTAATACTATGTATGTCGTCACAATGTGTAAGTAAATATAAGTAATAAGTAACAAAAACTTGAGTCATATAGTAGTCTTTTTTATTATTATCTTTTTGGCTATTCTATTGTATTCTATGGCCGAGACTTGACTGTTATATAGAAGTTGGACTGAACTTTTCGGATTACAAATAAATGGCACAGCTCTCGTTTTATAGGTAATAAGTACGTTACTAGTTATTTCGAAGAGTTTTATTTTAATATTAAAATATATATCATGATATTATTTGATAGTAAGACTTTGATACTTGGTGATATGGTCTTGTGCAAACCCAGGTGGGGTACATAAATCTGTACAGCAATTCTTAGTATTGCTTTATTCGATTGGAAAGGTTAGTGTTCAAGTGTAACTACAGGCACAAGGGAGACATAACGTCTTAATTCTTAAGGTTAGTGACGCATCAGTTGTTTCAGGAATGCTTAATATTTCTTACGTCAGTTTTTATGGTACCCATTTACCATCAGGCGCAGAGCCGTTTCAAGCTGTGCTGGGGCACCCACGAATTTGGGGCCCTTTTGCTATATATTTTTTGGTTTAATTTGGTAACCTGTTGGTTCTTCGGGGCCCTCTCAGGACGGGGGCCCTGGGCACGTGCCCCATGTGCCCTATGGTAAAGACGGTTATGAACAGGCGGCTAACTTGCCCGTCCGACCTACTTTGTTGTATGTAGAGTTGAGTTACATAATCAACTTATATGCACTTTTTGAAATTGAATCGTCATTTTCAGGTTTCAAAATATAAAGATTTCACTAGTTCCGAATAGAAATACTAGCGAGAAGCCACAAGATACAACCTACTTTTTCAAGCAATTAAATTACAAAATATTTTTAATACGTATACATTTTGCGTCGTACGGACGACATTATTCATTATTATATAATTATGTATATAAAAATGTACATAAAAACATAATTAAAAAGGTTTTGCGTTATCTGTGCACTAGATACTAGCCAGTCCTCGACGGCGAAATAAAAAAAAACACACACAATTACTGCACGAGACTTGCATCTAAGACAAATATATACAATTTTATATACAGCTAAGTTCAATAAATTTACAATTTGAACAGATGATTTAAATATCTTAAATAGAGCACACACCTTTAAAATCAAAATGGCATAATATCCTTGTCTAGTGTCCTATATAACTATTGATGTCCTCCTGACTGATAGATGCAAAGCAACCTTACTCTAAGGAGATTTGTCAACTCTGCAGGACTTATACTTGGTGGTAAGGCATCGTGCAAGCCCGTTTTGGTAGGTACCACAAACTCATTAAATATTCTGCCGCCAAGCAGCAATACTTGGCATTGTTGTGTAGGATGAGTGAGCCAGTGTAACCACAGACAACAATTTAGTTCCCGAGGTTGTGACCACTTAAACATCAGGTTACCCATTTGACGCCTATATACAACATAATATAAAAAAATATTAAAGTGCACAGGTTTTCACGCAAACATGTGCTTTCCTTTTCCCCCTCACTCTCATAATCCGATGGGAAGGCAAATCACACGACCGGAAAGCGTTCAAGCGCCGAACCAACAGCCTCACCTCCTTATAGAAGTAACACACCTCGAAATTCTAGATTCCACCTCTACCGAGAACTTTTCGACAAACTTATTTTTTTACTGACTTAATCAACCTCTGGATTTGCAGCCATCATAAACTAAATATTAGAACAACAAGGCAATCAAATATCGCTTTGCATCATAACTCAACTACACGTTAAAAATAACTGTTAAGAGACGAAACTGCATGTGATAAACCAAACCACACCGGACTTGAGAGGTGGAATATGCTCCAATCATAGGCCGCTTAAGAAGGGGCCAGTAGTGGGAGAATTAAAACTTTTTTACTTAAGTTACCTATTAGATTCAAATCTGTTTAATAGCTTAAGATCTACGATAGTCAGTAAGTCAGGACATTGAACTCATTAAAGTATGAGATATAATATTAATTAATAATATATTAATTTAAAACTCTTATATAATTTTAGATGTAAATAAATTTTATATTTATAAAAGCGCATTTTTAAAAAAAACCGAAAACAGCATTTTTCACTACATTCGCAATAAGAACTAGACTATAATATGTGAATTAAATTACAATTTAACAAAGCACTATTAATAATTTCTGGATTAATTAAATTAATACAATAATTTTAATAATGTTAATAAAAAAAACAACATCAAGACAGAGACAATTAAATTTTATTAAATATAAAAAAAAATAAAGAACATCAAAACATTAAAAAAGCAGCAACAAATAAATAAAGCTGATTAATTCAAATAATAAAAATAAAGCAAAAAAAAAAAAGCGTATAAATTCGATTAATTTTAAATATATACTTACAGCATCTATTTTATTAAATGCACAATACATTTAAACCTCCTCACACACTGACCACGTTATAATCTGTTAACGATTTCGAAAATCGAACGTTATTTAAAAAAAAAAACACAGATTTTCAATTACAATTTTAATTATGACACGAAAACGTTTTATGTATCTGCCTATCCTTTTTCCGAGCGAACCTCTCCCTCTGATCCTTGTACACGATAGTCCGGGATTTAGGAGGCGAATTTACAACTCTACGTATCATTTATAATGTTATTTACATCGGATTTTGTATTTTTTATTCATGGCGTTAAAAAACGAGGCACCGTCAGGTGTTCGTACGGTTTTTTTGGTGCGATTTCGTTGTGGCTCGGGAAAAATCGATACAGTCCCCCGCGCACGTCCGTCTCGGCCCGGGCACGGGCGGTAACTGAGGGCTGACACAATAAGTGCTGCCCTCTAAAATATATCGATGCGCGAGTGACAGATTAGTATGCACTTAAAGCTTTTATAATGCTTCCTCTCTTTATTGTTTCGCGATCAAATAAATAATATCATACAATACAATTTAAAAGCACAAATATTAGCATTTTTCGTGACGAAAATCGTCAACCATTCCGCCTAATATTCTACGTTAGATATTTTTAGAATAGAATGTTCCGTTCGTATCCGTCTCCTATTTAGATTTCTAATTTATTAAATAATCTAAACACATATAACAGATCACGATTGATATATATGTGTTTATAAATACAATCTAAATTATAAATAACATAACACACATCTTTTTATAAATAAATATTAACAATATAACCACAAGTAACGCCCATAATGTTTATATATAAAAATGATTGTATTCTTGTCCGCTTTCATTCCTTTTATCAGATTGTGTTGAATTTTGGGTACTTCCGCCTATAAAGGTCACTGACCCAAAATATTATGCATTTATATATTTGTTTTTCAATGTAAAAATTTTATATACTACCTGGGGTTATATAAATTAATGACTGCACAATGGTTCGTTTATCCTGTTCCCATTACGGATACAGGAACCGTACCTACTGTTTTCAGAAAATCTTTTATGGCTGTAAGACCAAGTAGAGCTGACTTGTATTCGTGTTAATATTAACATAAATAGAGGATTGAGTCAATTTTTGTTTCCAGCTACTCTTCTGTGAGACCAAGCATTTTATGGAATAGTAAACTTTGGAAATCCGCTGATTTTGAAAGTAACCACCACAGGTTTGGACTGCAACACCGGAAGGTGGGCAGGTGATCTTTAAGGAGTATGTTTGCTCGATTTTTTTAAGTCATAGCATATTTTTAAGGCGTAGTATATATGTAAGAAGTAGTGTGACTAGCTCTTCTACTAGGTCTAGGTCTAGGTCTAGGTCAAAAGGTTGGAGAAGATATGGAACAATCGCGGGATTAGTTTTTAATTGCCTCTGAAACGTGGACCCTGAAAGCAAGAACAAGGGAACGGATTGACGCGTTCAAAATGTGGTGCTGGCGGAAAATGCTAGGTATTAAGTGGACAGCTCGCCGCACAAACGAATCCATCCTAAACCAGCTTCAGATTAAGGCACGTCTCTCCACCATTACTACTTAACGGGTGCTTCTTTTCTTTGGCCATGTGGCTAGGCAGGAGGACAGCTTGGAAAAACTTATAATGGTTGGCCACGTGGATGGGAAGAGAGGTAGAGGAAACGCGCCGTCCCGGTGGATAGATACAGTAAAGGCGTCTACAGAATGCCTGGAGGAAATGGTGCGAAGTGTACAAGAAGAGCCACGCGCATGGTGGTCACGACCCTCAGTAATGAGGAAACGACTAGGAAGAAGAAGAAGAAGTATATAAGAAGTATACTTTAAATACATTGTGCATTTAATATTAATATAAAGGGCCCTGTACTGACTGAAAAAACGTGTATGTAAAGACATTCTAGTATTCTTGTAGTATATTTATTTAGTATGAGCATTGCATCCGTGCGAAGCCGGGGCGGATCGTTAGTTTATATATACAAAATTCGCACTATAATTATACTGTTTTTTTGTGACTAATAATTATAATTTTAATACTTATAATTTTTTTTTTATGATGAATTGTCTATTAAAGCATAGACATCGGACATACAAATATGTTTTTTTATTGATAGAATATTTGATGTGATGTCAAAGGATAGGAAGGCCCAACGACTACGGACACATTTTGTTTATTATACTCCGCTTCAGAAACAAAAACTTTTGCGGTCATATTTATTAAATTAGATTTAAGAGCACAGAACATTTATAAAAATTAATAATAATAATATTATTCATAAAAAAAAAACAGAGCAAATTTGGTTATTATGTATATAATATTTTTTTTAATAAAAATTATTTTATTTTATTAATTATTTATGTAACTTATTAATTTAAGTACATACACTAATTGTAATATAATTTCATTCTTAGAATTTTGTCTAAATCAGATGTTACTGTTTTTTTTAATTTGTTTGTTATGGTTTAATTTTTAATCTAGTAATTTTAATTCTATTGTAAATTTTTATTTTTTTTAATTAATTTGTGCCACTAAAATGTTCTTGGTGTCTCTTGGTAGGGCTTTGTGCAAGCCCGTCTGGGTAGTTACCACCCACTCATCAGATATTCTACCGCCAAATAGTAACCCAGTATAACTCAGTATTGTTGTGTTCCGGTTTGAAGGATGAGTGAGCCAGTGTAACTACGGGCACAAGAGACATTACATCTTAGTTCCCAACGTTGGTGGTGCATTGGTGATTTAAGGAATGGTTAATATTTCTTACAGCGACATTGTCTATGGGCGGTGGTGACAAATTACGTTAATAACTGCATCACAGTTTGACACTGTAGCAGTTATTAATAATATCGTTCACATCTTATTAATAATATAATATATTATTATTATTAACTCCTTTATATTTAAGACATCAGGAGTTATCTCGTTAAAACATGCTTGCTTTCAACCGGGTTGTTTTACGCCTTAACAAATAGTCTTGTATTGACTTCTGTTGTCTTCTCTTGTCTTGCTATGGTAGTTTTTATCTGTCTGTCTGTAAAAACTATATCTATAAAATCTATAAATGTTTTTTGTCGCCTTTCGTGTCTTGAAAAATTTTTGTTAAATTCGTAATTTAGTGATTCTTCATAAAATTATTGTTATTTTTTTTTTAGTTTGCTGTTTAACATCTAAAGTAATCAGTGACCATTACCGTCTTTACCAAAGGGCACAAGAGGCACGTGCCCAGGGCCCCCATCCTGAGAGGGCCTAGATTCCTATGAATATACGAAAATTACCGCATCGTTTTTTTGAAACTATACTTAAAGCCTGGCCAAAAGCAAATTATTTGTACATGGTAATAAATATCTACCAAAAGGGCCCCAAATTCATGGATGCCCAAGGGCCCCAACATAGATTGAGACGGCTCTGTTAGTGACTACAGTTATATATCAATAATAAATTATAAATATTAGTTAATTAAAAAAAAATCTAAACATTGTCGTTGCTGTTGATATTTCACTACTGGCGAAAATAAATATATTATAGCATTATATATATATATATATATATATATATATATATATATATATATCGGAGCGTGGTTACTTTAGTTGTTGATTTGGATAATTAATGAATCGAATAGTTGGCAATAATGTTTGATGGCTGATTTACTTTTAAGAGCGGGTCACCCCGAATGGAGTTGTAAGTGCCATGGCAACGCGAGTCGTTATGTTTTGACAAGCTTCTCGAAGGCGATGGTTGCTTCCAAACCCATTTGCTCTTAATCGAGATGAATTATTGTAATCTTTTGATATTATTGTGGTGTACGATTATTGTATCAATTAATACAGTGATTAGACGATATTAAATACGTTTTATTTTGTGAATATCTCCATTGCACGCCCACATAGTCTTCCAAATGTCGGATCAATCCCGAACACAACTGTTCGGCATCCTGCTTCTCCGACATCAGAAGTGGGATCAGAACACATATCAGACCACGAAGGCTCACTCAGCAGGTTAACAACGCCAAAGCTCAAGCAAGCAAGAAATACAATGGACGTCTCGAAGAAAACATCCCCGCTGACGTGTTTTTCCTGCGGCGAGCGAAGCCACATATCGACGCGTTGTGCGAAGAAGGAAAAACAAAACAAGCGAGTCGGTTGTGGAACGTCGAGTGGATGTATGCACGATGAAGCCAACTGTAGGCTTATTCTTTATTGATAACGGTGGGCAGTTTTCATTTTGTTTTGATTTCGGTGTTAACAAATTACTTGGTAAGAGGAAGCATAGCATAGTGACCCTACTAGAGATTGACTTGGTGACAAAATTGGCCTTGGTGGCAAATGATGGCCTTGGTGGCAAGTGATTGACTTGGTGGCAAAATTGGCCTTGGTGGCAAATGACAGCCTTGGTGGCAAATGACAGCCTTGGTGGCATGAGATTGACTTAGTGGCGTAAATAGACCTTGGTGGTCTTGCTGGTCGCTTACCTTGTAAAGTTATGCTGCTAGAGAATATTATGCTATTGAGATAGCATGGACGGCTATAATATTCATCGTGTGGTGGTCAGAATGGCCAAGCGTGTTATGATGTGTACATTTGTTGTTTCATTGTTTACAGACGAGGAGGTTTACAGCAACGAAACACACGAGGACGTGTGATAGTGCAGGATGGCCGTATCGGAGCGTGGTTACTTTAGTTGTTGATTTGGATAATTAATGAATCGAATAGTTGGCAATAATGTTTGATGGCATATTTACATTTAAGAGCGGGTCACCCCGAATGGAGTTGTAAGTGCCATGGCAACGCGAGTCGTTATGTTTTGACAAGCTTCTCGAAGGCGATGGTTGCTTCCAAACCCATTTGCTCTTAATCGAGATGAATTATTGTAATCCTTTGATATTATTGTGGTGTACGATTATTGAATCAATTAATACAGTGATTAGACGATATTAAATACGTTTTATTTTGTGAATATCTCCATTGCACGCCCACATAGTCTTCCAAATGTCGGATCAATCCCGAATACAACTGTTCGGCATCCTGCTACTCCGACATATATATATATGTATATATATATATGTATATATGTATACACTTCTATAGCTTCTATAGCTTCTTCTAGAGCTTGCTGATCATGCAAGCATTAGAGTTTAAAGAGTTGTAATAATTTTAGATTTTCATAATAATAAAAAACTGTCAAAAAGCTCTCTTTTAAATACTTGAAAGCTTAGAGGGCTTCATTTGTATTTATATATGTTCAATAGCTTTAAGCTGAGCTAATATCGCTATTCTGATAGCGTGGCGGGAGGTATCACCCTCCTGCGACGTCCACGCCGGCGCGGCGTCCTGGGCACCGGCAAGTTCCACATACTTCATATGAGAGGAAACACGTAAAGCGTATTCCCAGCGTGAAAGAAAAATGTATTTATTCTATCACAAAACTAGAGAAGCTTAGTGAAATGTTTGATGAAAAGCATTATAAAAATATTTCACAGATATTATTGTGATGTCTAATGTCTCGGGCGTTAGACTCGTATTCCGTGACGACGAACAGTATGACGCTCTCCCAGCATGCAACCTCTCAATCACTTTACTCCCTCCCTATATATTATTTCATTAATATAAATTTAATTATATTACTAACAAAAACTCCATTATTTCATTTATTTTATTCTATATATATATTTATTTTATTATTATTAGGTTTTTCTTCATTTACAAACGATTTCGATAATCAATAGACGTTTAACATGCCAGTTATTTTCGGTAGAATATTCGTTCCCAGGAATAAGAAATGAAGGCATAGCTTTACCCAGCGCCCCACTTACCACCAGGGGCCCATTTACAGGTCAATCCACCTACATTCTGAAAAACGTGCTTAATGTGTAACTCACCTGCATATTTAAAATAAAAAATAATAATACATTTGTTAATGTTAGGAAACCAATAATTGTTAAATTTGAGGACAAAAAATGGTTATGTCCCCTTCGAGATCTTTGTACTTCTATAAAGCCACTAGATCAACCAGGTAGTAGTGCCCCTAGACAGTTACCTATCCTGCTTAAGGGATAACCCCATCAGAGCCCGTGTAGGACGTTTACAATCTTATTTATGACTATAGTACAGACATAGGTTGTGATCTACTTTTTTTACATTTAGTTCAAAACTGTGACATGACGATTCAAAGGCTTTTATGAGCCTACTTGAATAAACAATATTTTGATTTTGTTTTTGATTTTGATCATATTATTAGCGTTAGCAGCCTGTAAATTTTCCCACTGCTGGGCTAAAGGCCTCCTCTCCCTTTGAGGAGAAGGTTTGGAGCATATTCCACCACGCTGCTCCAATGCGGGTTGGCGGAATACACATGTGGCAGAATTTCGTTGAAATTAGACACATGCAGGTTTCCTCACGATGTTTTCCTTCACCGCCGAGCACGAGATGAATTATAAACACAAATTAAGCACATGAAAATTCAGTGGTGCCTGGGTTTGAACCCGAAATCATCGGTTAGGATGCACGCGTTCTAACCACTGGGCCATCTCGGCTCTTGATTTTAATTAGCATGGAAATATTCGCGTGTATAGGTTATTTATGTGAAGTATTTGGATATCAAATCGTGCTCAAAGTACTTACGGGGTACTAACTTTTATTTATTGCGCACTTACCGTCGGTAAGTTGAGGTTACTGAGAAACTGTTAAATTCTTTTTTTTAAGATTTTAGCAACGGTTTACAAACCCTCAAAGACGAAACAATTCAGTACATTTTCTCCTGTGTTACTTGTATTTTTTTTAATTCGTCTTAACGACCTTCATTGTATTAGAAAGAAATTAACCAATGTAATTATTATATATTAGTATAGTGTATATATTAGTAATTTCGACCAATGGACGAACTCTAGTTTAAAAGATCGTTGAATCGGAAGTACTATTAACAATAAAGTAAAAAATGTGACGTCGATGTATCACTGCTGGGCGAATCCCTCACCCCTTAAGGAGGCTTAGAACTTACGTGACACACGTGACGAAGTCAAAATCTTTATTCAATATCAGACGCGTTACACTTGCTTATTGATACTCAAAACAACCGATTCGGAAATAAACACCGCGAGCCTGAGAAGAACCGACGAAAACAAGACCGTTTTTTTTTTTATCTCAAACGTAACAATTATTGGTTTCCTAACATTTTTTTTATTTGAAATAGCCTTGAGAAATGCAGGTTTCCTAGAGCACCAAGTACACATTAAGCACGTTTTTCTGAACGTAGGTACGTGGACCTGTAAATAGGTCCCGGGTGGTAAGTGACGCAAGAAATTTAATAATTTATACGTCTCGTTGTCTCGAGAATTCTTTCAGTCGAGAGTAATCTGTATCAGATTTTGCGAATTACTCGTCCTGAACAGAATCCTGAAATAAATATAAATTATTACTGAATTCGTGGTTATTTGGTGTTAATGAAATTTGTACAAAATTAAAATCCAATTTGACCGCGCTATCTTCTTTTTCACTTGCTGATTCGTATTGTCTCAAAATAATTAATATTCTATTTCTCCAGGGCCGAATTTAGAGGATACGGAGCCAAAGAACCAGCACTTCTATAGGTAAGCAACGAAAACACAACAGAAATTTCGAATTCCGATAAAAAACTGATTTAATTTAGTATAAAATATTTGTAAGTATATAGAGTAATATAATTACTACTCACCGGCCAGAAGAGAAAATTACTTATTAAAGAGTATAGATAGATTACTACAACATGACTCAGAAATAGAATGTCCGAAGGACCCAAACTTCGCGCCAAAAAGTAAACCCAAAGTTTTTTAATCGATTACGTTATACTCTATTCCCTAAATATATGTATAGACCATAACAGGAGAAAAGCCAAATAAACAACATTTGACAGCAAATTGACGCGATCTCATTGGTCGAGGGCTTGATTACTCTATGATATTCACTATGGATTTGCGAAACAATGGCGTTTTGAACTTCAACGAAACTGTTACCGGAATTTTGGTAGTAAAATTAAAGTGGAAATAAGCAGTTAAATGTAATGAATAAAGTAATTAATCATAAACTCCTAGTAGTGCACAATATAGCTGAGTTATTAGCGAATCGCGTGAAATACGCAAATCTATGGTTTGTTTATCTTTTTTCCTGCTTCAATTGGAATAGGCTGTACAAGGTATTGACGCATTAGGCGGTAAGATTACATTAAATTTATTAAAAATATATATAAAGAATTAAAAGAATGATAATTATAAACAGTTAATGTAAAGGAGTTTCAATAATTTATTAATTTTATTAATCGTTCATTTTTATTTCTCGTTATATTGTCATTGCGGAGTCCGATATTTGACGTCATACGCTCATCCTTTCTTGTCGTGTTTATACAA
Source organism: Vanessa atalanta (assembly GCF_905147765.1). Lineage (NCBI taxonomy): Eukaryota > Metazoa > Arthropoda > Insecta > Lepidoptera > Nymphalidae > Vanessa > Vanessa atalanta. The sequence goes on along the minus strand of NC_061898.1, from coordinate 3,862,548 downwards.
TGTTGATTGCACGTTAACGGAATCAGAACCTCGAGCGGACCATTTAAAATTGAATAATATCATAAATAAAACCTGTTCATAAGTCAATTTGTATATATTTAAAAACGACGGTTTTATTCACCAACAAACTAATTAACAAATGAACTTATAAAACATCCTACACTAAAAATACATTTAAATAAAATGCACACTGACATGAAGAACAGAGATCTTTGAAACGGCCATGTAATGATGTATCTGTCGGAACATGCGTTTAGTCTTGGGCGTATTCAATTAAAATCATTACATACGAGTACTATAAAACAAACTCGCTTACCGCTGTCTGTCCCTATGTATGCTTAGATCTTTAAAATTACACAACGGATTTTGATGCGGTTTTTTTAAATAGATAGATTGATTTAAGATGAAGGTTTATATGTATAATGCATACACAATATAGTAGAGCACATTGCATACGCTGGTTGAATCTTACGAGATAGATCAAAATAATGTACTACAGTATTGTAGACCTTAAAACGGTCTCCAAAAAAGTCCGCGATGGTATATATCTATCTCTTAAGGATAGCCCACAACAACCATGTTATATCCTATACTTTTTACGAGAAATAATGGCTTATATTCGAAGCGATTTTATTCAATACAGCATTAATCCTTTTCCAATTAATTGCCTTAAATACATTGTGCATTTAATATAGATCAATATGGCCCTTTGCAGCATGTAATTTAAATGAATATTTTCGAAGATATTACAGATTTAAAACGTAGGGTTGCGGTTTCTATTGTCTAATGACAAAAAAGCTGTGAACGTTGTAAGACATTCTACACGCTTTACAAAAAAGTATATTAATTTAGATATATATATGTCTAACTATATTTTTTTTAAAAATTTGGTATGTCAAAAATCCGCCGAAGAGGACCGAGAAATTGCGTCGGTGTTATGCGTACTCCGGAACCTTCTTTGTGCCTCGGAAACTCCTCTAGCTTGGAAGCAAAGGCCTACAGTCGGGGCGTCACGGTAGCATGCGCAGGCGATCCCGTGTTCCTGAAGAGTCGGGGACGTGGATACCGCTGGTTTTTTAGTAGATATTCCGATATGTTACCTGCACCAGGCGTTCTCAGCTACGGCGAGTCCCACATACCCCATGAAAAGTTTTTCCAAAAAATTGTACGTCACAACTATATTAAAATCATAATAAACATCATTACATTCCCGCCATTTTTTCCGTCATATCTATCAAACAGATAAATTATAAATTATGAAATTGCGTTGTTCGTAACGCAGTTCTAAATAAATTGATTAATTTAACCTTCGTTTTGAATTTGAAAATAAATGAAATTATATTCGGAATGCTTATTTCTTGATACTGAAATTTATACATTTTAAAGATTCGTTTTACAACTGTGCAATTTAAAACCTTATGTATTGTTTATCCATTAATGTGTTTATTCTTCTACGTTACTACATAATAAGCAAAAGTCGCGGGTTCTAAATCTGACCCACAGAAGGAAGTCGACGGAAGTCTTAAGTTTCACCTAGAAAGAGGATTTGCCCACCTTACACATTCATTTTATTTCATCTTTATAGCTAATTTGATTAATTTTAATTAAGCTTAAGCTGATAAAATATTTATGTAGAATATTCGTTGGTGTTAAGTTTAAGCAATATAATAATCATATAACAAACTTAATACTAAATAGAAAATAAGGAACTTGGCTAACTTAAAAAAAAAAAAATCCCGCTGAGTTTCTTTCGCCGGCTCTTCTCCGAGGAGCTAAATTCCGAACCGGTGGTAGATGGTGGTGGATGGTGGTGGAAGGTGGTGGGTTTTTGCTCACATAGAAGTAATTCTAATTTTAATTAATTACTTAGATTGGTAAATCATTCTTTTTTGTGTTTTTATTTAACAATAATTATGTATCTAAAATCTGGGAAGGAACTGAGAACCTCCAACCCCACCGAAAGCTAGTTTGGAATTCAGGGCTAGTATTAAAAATGTAAACAAAACTCGTGTGTAAAATAAAAAATAAATATAAAAGTAAGTATTTAAAAAAAAGGTTTTATTAGCAAACATTTATACTAGATAAATTCAAAATATTTATTCTGATCCTAAATTATTATTAATCTGTGTCCTTTAATAAGAAAGAATGAAAAAAAAACAACTGTTGCTTGAATGTCATAATATATTTTAAAAGTGTGTTGGAATGTGAAGTTTGTTGTAAGATGTTTGCAGCGATACCGTGCTATGTCGCTCCGTCCTGTTGAAAAATTGTTACTTTATAAATAAAATAAAAAACTTTAAAAAATCAATAGCGTTTTATTAAAAGGTTTCTCTGTTAATATATAAAGATAATTTAAATTTATACGTTGATCCTAATTATTATTTAAAACTATCTTAGTGCAAAGATTCTAATTTAGTTGTAAGTAAAAAAGTACAACGGATGAAAAAGAGGTATAATTATGTTAAGTAATCAACACAATTAACATTGCAATAAGATAATTCTAAAGTAGAAATTAGGAAACTCAAAAATATTGTTGTAATATTGAAGATGACGCATATTATATTTTGAGCTGTAAAAAAATGAGTTAAATACTATCAACGCCATCTAGTGAGAAAATATTTTTAATGAATTGAAATTATTAATCTGTACATAAAAAATGGCGCCAAATACTAGACGTCTACTAGTTTCTGAAGTATAGTTTAGGATTTTTAATTTTTTATGCTTTGGGTTTTGGATTTCGAAAAATAATATCTTAAATTGTTCGGCAAGAATAGTATTTTATTTTTTTGTGTTGTACGTATAAACGGTGAGCTTGACTACTATATATCGAAAATCAAAACATATACCAGTGGAGCTAAAGCCCAATACGCCAGGGCATATTAGAGTAAGGTTGTTGTATCAGTATATTGTATAATTAGTACTTTAATAAGACAATAACTAACTAGTGTTAATAATACAATTTACTTTGCAAATACGTTGAACGTTAAAATTTATTTTATTACAATTTTATATTCTATATTAACCATAATTACATATTAACTAAAATTATTAAACCATTCCTCAAATTATATCTCATTAAATGAAAATTTGTCTGGTGTTTTTTGTCCAATAAAATATTTTCAGAACACTAAGAGTTCAAATAAGGATAAAAATTTGATTCTTAATAAATTATTTAATTAGTTTTATATCAAATGACAGTCTGAGGACTAATCCCAGCTCTCTACCCTACCCTCACCCGATTTTAATCAAACTATTATATTTAATTGCTTTTATTTAGTTTTCAAAAGCAACTACATTCGCTCAAATTAGTTTCACAAACTCACAAAGCCATAAAAAATGAAGTCGTATTAAAATAAAAACGTCAAATAGCTCATTGTACCGGTTGAATTAAAATACATTTATTAATTTTTATTATTATGTAATAACAAAATAATACTTATAGCTAGCCCAGTTCTTTATTAAAATCATATGCACACATAATGGCCACATCCACACTTTCACAGATAATATATTTTTACACTGTAGTCTATTTTTGGTATGGCAACATTATCATACCATATTCCGGCCGTTGTCGCCGGCTATCCTGTCGACGATCTGAAAAGATAATCAAAATATAATGTTAAATCAACCTTAATTCAACTATGTAGCATAAAAAACACTATTGTTATAAAATACATTCGATCAAAATGATAATTTATAGTCTGCTCTTTATAACCCAGAATGGGATCCGACGTTTTGCAACTGAGACACCCGATGCTCGAGACGTTATTGCTTATGTGAGTATTTCGCACATTTGTTACACATATTGTGACATTTAAAAAAATATATCTCAACATACATAGACACCGCATAATAATTGTTCAGAAATTCTTTGCTAACGCTCCTCCGCTCGAGAACTGTCGTATTATTGTGACAAAGTTCCGTCTCATTCTGATTGAGGCCGCGATTTATACAGTAGGGTAAAAAACTGATATTTCATTTGCCAATACAAATAATATATATCTGTATATATGAAAGTAAGTCCTTTAAATCTTTCTAAGTTACCTCTTCTAAATTCGCTGAACCGATTTGGATCAAATTTAATCTGAAGATAGTTTGAGTTCTGATAAAGGACATAGGCTAGTACTCTTTTTTGAATCACACTTCGAGGTTAAAAAGGTTTGACAGTTTGAGTATATATAAGTTTTATTAACGCGGCCGCAGCAAGATTGAATAACTTAAATGTATAAAAAACGAATAAATAAACGCTTTTTAATTTTTTTATATGGTCACACTCACCCCTCGTATAATCGGTAAGCTTAAAAGCGAACCCAGTACTGGCATCATTCTGAGGAAATTGACAGCGGCCGGCAGGAACCCTCTGTAATCAATTATTGGCATTAGGAAGTGTTCCCAACCGATTTTTAATTCTCTGCAGCTCCAAATTTTAACATATGACAATCATGAGAATATTTGTCACGTCAATTGTTAAGAATACAGATACATGTCTGGGAGGGTTTTGGTATACATTACAAAACATCCCTCCTGATTTACTAGTAGTGATTTAATCTGGTCAGACTAATCGTCTACCTTTAATTTAATTGCTTGTAATACTTAGCAACAATTCCATTGTTGGCAATTGGCAGTTGGCAAGATGATAATCAGGTACTTAATTTTAGTTTAAAATTCTCATGCTTAGTGGTGAAAAATAACACCGTGAGGATAACTGCCTGGAAATCTACATTGATGTTCCCTAACCGACTTTAGATTGGCGGAATAAGCTCCAGGCTCATCTCTTCAACAGAAGAATCGTTAGCCGAACGATGGGTTTCACTGTTACATTACCTAAATAGAAGTAGAAATCCATATATTTCCGCTATCATGCCAAACATTGGCCAGCCAAGCAATACGACAGTGATGCCACCGAAGAAAGCGACTGACGCCTTCACTTTGTGCCTTTGAAAGAAAAAGAAGAATGTCCTTTGGAGCCCTATGACGCAAGCAAGGCCACTTATGAAGAGAATCTGGAAAAATTCGAATCATTAAAATGTCAAATATTACTATATTCAAGAAACGATTTGTTATAGTACATAACGAATCGTTTCTGGATTGGATTGTAATAATTAATTCCATCAACATAATATCAATAGTTTTATCAGAAAAAAAATGATTATATATTTTTTTTTGCTGTCTCTACTAACATAAATGTGGGTCAAATTTATGTTAGTAGAGACGGCATAATTTTAAAAAATACCACCACAACGAATCTTTTCATTGAAAATACATGTCGTGGGTGACAAATATTCTGGATTGCCATAATTGAAAATTTATTTATAATTTATTTGAGCTCATTTTTTTTTTACTGTAATAATGGGACTATATCTCTTAATACATAAAAAAACATTTGAACTATATCCAGTGTATGTTTCCGGTATAATTGAATATTGACATCATAGTTGTGGTTACAACAAGAACTGACTTTTTCCAAAGCACTATTGGATTAAGCGCTGGTATGAAGCGCCTCAACGGTTGTGAATGAACCGACGTAAGAAATTGTAAAGGCCAGACCAGCTGTTGATCTGTCAAATTCATTTCGATTAACACTAGAAACGATCCAGACATAAATGGAATAAGGGCAGGGTTTTATAATATTAGGTGAACGTAGTGTTGCTAGCATTAAATAAATTACAATTAATGTTTCTCGTAATGAAAATAAACTTGCATTGAAAGCGGAATTAAAACTGATACAAAATCACGTAATACTTTTTTTTTGGTTAGATAACCGTTATTGACATTATAAATTAAGAAATATGTATTCAGAGTGCATTTGTTTTGTTTTCGTATTTTAAGCGACAGACTAATGTAATACTCTATTTTTCATAAAAAATTACATTAAGGCCAACAGGCCACGGAATATATTGGAAGACTTGATGGCTTATTCAATGTTACTTAAGGAATTGGCAACACTTTACAAATCAGTACAATCATGTACCGTAAATGTTTAACTTTGTGTCCACATTCGCTTAAGAGGCAATGTCATTCAATAAACATGACAATCAGAATACATCTGCAGTAATAGAGAAAATTTAACTTAGCTCTGTGATAGAATAATTGCACAAGAAAGAAGAACTTGCTCAAACATAATAAGTGATATTGAAGCTCAATATCCTGTTCTGTTAAACATTCGAAAAGACCACGCCACTTTAAAACCATTATTCGTAATGTCGAGTAATAATTGGACACCATAATTTCGAGGAATCTATTAGGTCTTGAGCATGAACGTGGATGGATATAGAGGAAGGGGACGACCAATAAAAACATGATATTGCTGGTAAGAATGTTACTTGTGAGATGACGTCAGATAGGGAAGTATGGAAGAAGAAGACATGCTGCGCCGATCCCAAGTAAATTAGGATAAGGGCAGGAGGATGATGATGATGAATTTCGAGGAATCTATATGATAATATCAACATGACATAAGTCAGTGCAAAAGTCAAGCTGTCAAGTCAATTAGTAGAGTAATCTAGCTTAAGAGTAGCTTATGCTACGTCAAAAACAAACAAATTGACGTCTCCCAGTACTCAGTACAGCAAGTAGATAATGGCATATAAAGAGGTACTCCGCCCTACTAAAGTTTTAAATCTCATAATCAACCAAAAACATAGTGGTCACAGTTTTTGGGCATTTAAAGGATATTAACAGAGTATCATAATCTACACTCAAACTCAAACTCAAACTCAAATTCCTTTATTCAATATAGAAGTATTACACTTTCTTATTGATTGTCAAGTTAAACACTACCACCGGTTCGGAAAAGAAAACACCCTGACCTGAGAAGAACCGGCGAAAGAAACTCAGCGGGACTTTTTTTTTTTTTTACGTCAAATTAATTATATACATAATTATATATGAGTAGAAACAGCCAGGAGGCGATCGTTTCATTCCCAAGGTGTGCTATCAAACATAAACTCACTAATTGTATAGTAACCTTTCGCACACAAGCGTTCCTTAACAATTTTTTTAAATTTCGCAACAGAAGCATTTTGAACGCTTTCTGGGATCCTGTTGTAGAAGCGTATACATTGCCCCACAAAAGAGTTACTGACTCTATGCAGTCGAGTAACAGGAGTAACAAGATTGTGTTTGTTCCTTGTACCAACGTTATGAGAATCACATTTTCTCATAAAAACATTAATATTTTTCCGTACATACAAAACATTACAGAATATATATTGAGAAGCAACAGTCAATATCTTAATTTCTTTAAATTTATACCTCAAAGATTCCTTGGCTCCCAGGTTATAGATTGCGCGAATAGCCCTCCTCTGCAGCACAAATATAGTATGGATAGCGGCTGCGTTACCCCAAAGCATAATACCGTACGACATTATACTGTGAAAGTAACTGAAATAAACTAGGCGAGCCGTATCAACATCGGTAAATAATCTAATTTTTTTGACCGCAAATGCCGCAGAACTCAGTCTACCCGCCAATCCGTTTATATGGGGGAGCCACTGTAATTTGGCATCAAGAGTAAGGCCAAGAAATTCAGTTGTTTCAACTGGATCCATCGATTCCCCATTGATAAGTACATCGGGTTTTACATTTTGCACGTTTGGTGTGCACTCGAAAGTATGATCCTTCCGAATAATTGTAAAACATCAGAATGTGAAATATTATTGAAAGTCAAGTTTTGATGACTATTTAACACAAATGGGGGTACAAAACACTTTTCTAGCCCACATTGAACATCTTGTATCATGCTTATCAAGAAGCTATGGGGATAGATTTACAAATAAAGATCAAGGTTATTTTTCCCATTATTAATGGCAAAGACATCATTTGTTTTATTTTATTTCATTTCCATTTTATGGTCCTTAACACCACCCCTTTTATAATTACCTACCTACAATATATATAATATCTTAAAAATTCACTTTCAAGATAATTAAAAAACAAATTTTGATTGATTGACTACATACCATTTAATTGTTAATCACTATTTAGGCATATAAGTAATTATAATCTTTTAACGAAATACAAATCTAACTCAAATAAAACAAGTACAGCACAAGTTTAAAATAAGTGTAACATTTGTACTTACATTACCGATTGCGAGTAAACCTTTATCAAACAGCAGTAACACTCCGAGGAATAGGAATGTCATGCCAAAGCCGGCCAAGCCGACTCCGATCTCTGCAAAGTTATATTTATTTATAAATTTTACAATTCTCCAATATGACAAATATGACACATCTCCAAGTTTAAATATGACACAATCTAAATTCAAAAAAACTTTATTAAATATAAGAGCACTACACTTTGTTATGGAGTGTTAAAAGTCAATAAAAAAAAAAATATTGGTTCAGAAAAAACACCTCATGTGAACTAGTGAAAGAAACTGGAGTTTCTTTTTGGTCTAAATAGTATATTTACAATGATAAATGAACCTGCAATGAATATTTTCTTAATCCACTAATATCAGTATTCATTAAAACAGTTGAACATACATTGTTTTTTTAAGTATTGCTAAAGACTGTGAACTTAAAAAACGATATAAAAAAAAATTGGTAAATTATTTTCGTTATTTTGATAAATTAATAAAGGTCAAGAATAACAATATGTTCGCAAAATAATTGATTTTTTCGTTATAATTCGTAAAAATGCCTAATGACTTAATCGTTCTCAGAATAGTTCGAAAATATTTTAGCTAAGCAACAATTACACACATAGGATCAAATTACAGATGCCTGCTCAGTGATAAAATAGTTATTTTATCAATTTATTTGATACAAATACAATGATAATGTGAATCTTTTTACATATACTCACTTTGTGTGTCCGTTATTTCAATCATTTTGAAGCCTATATTAAAGCAATGACTATTACGATAACTATTATTAGTTACTTAGCTAAATACATTTGTAAATACAAATTTAAACAAGTTTATAACCTTTTACACCACGTCATATTTGCAATCGAAATTTAGAACTGTCACTGTCACTGTTGTATACTGTACGTCATGTTGTTTTGATTAGGTTTTGGTCATAGACAAAATCTTTCTTTTAAGATATTTTTTATATGTTTAGTTGTATCAACTAGTAGTCCTAGGGAAAATTAGAAAGAAATTTTCTAATTTAAAATGATTACTATAGTAAGGAACATTGATATGTTGACTTACAGTAAAACTGACATCATAGATTGAGATACTTCAAAAAAAATAATATATTTAGTGACTTTGAAATGAGAAAATAATAATTGTTATATTTAAAAAATACATATAATTGAAATACCATTTAATACAATTCATTAATAAATATATTTTCATAAGTACAGTCACATCATATGTATCACAGCAATTTTTCTTTTTGTATAAACTAATATAAATAATTATTATGGGAATAAAAGATTTATAAATATAAAAAAAGATATATTTTAATCCCATCCTAACCCAGAATCATATAATAATAATTATATTAATTATGGTAACATTATCTTTTAATATTAAACAAATTTTTTTATAATCTGTGCATAGAACAATTCCATAGACAATTTCTAACCTCAACGAAATAATCAATTTACAGTGAAAGTTAGCGTCTCGTTTTTGTTTTATCATTTTCATTATACAAGAAACACTCGAAATTGTTATTATATAGTGTGAAATAAAAAAAATACTTAATGCTGTAGTGTTTTTAAAGTTTGATCGTAAAGATATAAGGATAAAAATATTTATATCGAACAAGTGTTCGTAGTTACGAGTTTGTTGCAATGGTACGAGGTGCCGGTCGCGGAGGCAGAGGGATGCCAGGTCGAGGTGGAATGGGCCGTCCACCTTTCAGTAGACCTCGTGTATTAATGCTAAGACCCCCTTTTGACCTAATTCTCGCAGAACCCGCCTTTCCTAGATGCAAACCTGCACCAGACGATTCCGCTTTGACACAGGTACACAATTCATTATTACTAGTAATATATTATTATCGTCAAAATTAAATCAACATCAAGTAAAATCCAGTATAACTAGACTGCCAATAAGCACTGATAATATATATATATCCATCAATTATTTTACCGGCAAATAACTTTACCTGTATTTTATTGTAAATGTACAAAACGAAACTATAACAAATACAGACTGTTGGACATTACGATACTTACGTATTAATGCCACCGACAAACCTAACGGTCATGTAGTTGTTGTTAACTTGCAAAACAAACTTTAATATATTCATTTTATAAGATTAAATTAATCAATATTACATTATATTCCGATAAATAATTAAGTTACCATTTTATCTGCAAAATTGAAGACTGTAATTCCATCAATATTTAAATCGAGGAACCACTTCGACTCCCTTACTACTAAATTATTTTTCTTTATTAAACCATTTGCCTATTATACAGAGTGATTCATAAGATTTATATTCTATAACTTGGAAGATTATTATAACATAAAAATTGCCTCATTAATGTATTTCACTTTTGAACATTAGTAATTGGTATTGAATAATTATTGGTGTAATAATGTCGATCTATCTATTTATTTTATGTATTATTATAATGAGTAGTGTATAATAAATTGCTTGTAAGCAATAATAGTTGTGTTGTATATATTTTTAACTCGTATGTTTCTTAACAAAATTTTGTCCGGCTTATTCTCATTATTCCTATCATTCTAATCAATGTATCTTATATTTATTTAATATATTAGCAGTGTAAATAAATTAATATTGTATACATTGATTTATAGTAATATGATCAAAAATTGATTTTTTATAAACCAGGCACTTCTCAAAAGACATACAGAGCTATGCCCGACACCAACGGAACAGGCCGCTGTGCTGAGTCTCATCACAAAACTGCAGACTGTACTTGACAACTTGGTTGTGGCACCGGGAGACTTTGCAGCTTGTGTAAGTCGAAATATATAAATTTAATCGCCTTTATTGTTACATTTTATATATTTATATATGTTTTGGTTATTTACAGCAATTGGAAGAAGTACGTCAAGTCGGCTCATATAAGAAAGGCACTATGATGGCAGGAAAGAACGTAGCAGATATAGTTGTAATTATGAAGACTTTACCCACTAAGGAGGCTGTGGAGGGTCTTTCAAATAAGGTATGTCATTTAAGCCCTTTTAACCACTAAAGACTAATAGAAACAATTAAAAAATGATATTAAAATAGTCTTTCAATTGTGCACAATTATATTAACATTATGTAGGAAGCAGTAGTAGAACTGATACCTTTGGCCAGGAATACAAAATTAAATTAATTATGATTATATCATCATCCTCCTGCCCTTATCCCAATTTTACTTGGGTTCGGCGCAGCATGTCTTCTTCTTCCATACTTCTCTGTCAGACGTCATCTCACAAGTAACATTCTTCCTAACCATATTGTTTTTCACACAATCCATCCATCGTTTCTTGGGTCGTCCCCTACCTCTATATCCATCCACATCCATACTCAAAACCTTTCTCACAACATGGTCCTCATTCCTCCGCATAACATTCCCATACCAAGACAGTCGTTGTCCAGATAGCTTCTCGGTTACCGGTGACACTTTCACTTTCCTCTTATGTACAAAATTAGTACAATATTGAAAACAAATGTAATATTAGAAGTTTCTATAGTAATCATCACATAACTATCACACAGACATTTAATATTTATAGAATGGGGACTTGAGGAGGGAGAATGTAAACATCTTTTATAATTACTTATAAAAAAAAAAGGAATGAAAAAAATGTACCACTTGTAGCTAAGTGTAGTATCTAGAGATGTTTTTAATAATGATATTTCATTTGTTATTTTACGACACATTTTGTTTTTTTGGCAACCTTGACACATAAGTCTTGTCACAGGTGAACGAGGAGCTGAACAAGCTGATGCGTGCTGAGGGCCTGTCGCCGGTCACGTGTGCGAGCCACGAGCGCGGGTTCACGGTGACGGCGGCGGCCGCAGTGCGCGTTTTGGTCACCACATTGCATCAGAACCTGCGCAAGCTGGAGCCGGAGGTACCCCAAGTTCCACATATAAAGATATAGTTTAACAGTGACTATGCGATTAAATATAATTTGTAGTTACATAGTTCCAATGAGGGTTGGTAATACACATGTATGTTTTTTTTACAATATTTTCTTGTACTGCCATTTAACAAGATAAAATATAGACAAAATTTAAGCATATATAAGTTCAGTGGTACTTGTCCAAGTTCAAACCTGCAAAGATCAGTTCGGATTCATGCGTTCTACCCATTGAGCTATCTTTGTCTCTGTGACGGTCTATGCCAAAGAGTTTGTATATATTTTTTAATTATAAATTCAGGTGCATTTGGACTACAAAGTGATCAGCAGTCACCTCGCAGCCATCAGACACAGCCGTTGGTTCGAAGAGAATGCTCACCATTCTTCTATTAAGGTAAATAAATTATATACTCTATAATGACAATATCTTTCTATCGAATGTGTCACGGCGAGTGCTTAGAGGAACTATTCTCCCTTATTCCTGCTTCCCCTTTCCTTCACAAGTCCACGCGTGCTGGTTCTCGATGTCACCGCCTAACTGTGACATCAATTCCATCGCGTACAAAGAAATTTGGCAACTCTTTTCTTTGTCGCACTTCCAAAACATGGAATTCTTTACCAGCGCACGTATTCCCCTCCTCTTATGACCTGGGTTCTTTCAAGCGAGGCGTGAAGAGGCATCTTGCGGGCCGGCAAGGCGGGGGCGGCTAGAGCAGATCACCTTTCCCAACTGCACTAGCCGTCGTCGCGTTTGGACTCTACTACCACTTACCATCAGGTGGAGCAGAGTCATTTGCCCTCCCGGGCTATAAAAAAAAAAAAATGTTTTAGTTATAGAATAATTTATTCAATGTAGAAGCATACACTTATTGATGGTGAAAGTAAATAATGACCACCATGTGGTACGTAAATTATCTTAGACAAACTGCCAATAGAAATTTAGTATTTTTTATGTGACTTATTTCTTAATAGACAGGAGGTGATTCTCAAGTAATATCTAAACTCACTAATTCTAAACAGTTTGCGCACGAATAATCCTTTTTTTTAAATTTAATTTAGTGATTGATATAAAAGACAATGCTCGCCTGTCACGTCAATAGCCTAACTCGAGTGAAATATTATATACTAAAACCTTTATAGCCTATACATCTATAAACAAACCTTAGATTTCCGTATTTCATGCGATTTGTTTGTAACTCAGCTATATTGTGCACTACTGAGAGTTTATGATTAATATATCTTTATTTATAATACAACACTATTACACTTGGATACTTATTTCCACTTTAATTTTACTTCCAAGGTTTCGGTAATAGTTTCGCCGACGTTCAAAACGCAATTTTTTCGTAAATCCATAGTATATTATTTATTTATTGAAAAAGTTACACCGTCAACTTAACACTGAGCACTTAACATTAATAACTAATGTGACAATAACTGTATTGAGTTTAGAATTTTAAACTATGTTTTCATCTTCACAGGTATTGATCCGTCTCCTTCGCGACATGTGCGCGCGTCACGCCGGCCTCGAACCCCTGACCCCCTGGATGATAGACCTGCTCGCACACCACTGCATCATGAACAATCCAGCGAGGCAAGCGCTGCCTATCAATGTGGCTTTCAGGTAGCGATACATCTATTACACATACATTGATACATATCATGTTATATAAACCATCTATTAATATATCGATAATGAATATGTCAGGCGAGCGCTGTCGCTGCTGGCCGGGGGGCTGTTCCTGCCGGGCTGCGCGGGGCTGCCGGACCCCTGCGAGGCGGCGCACTCGCGCGCCCACACCGCGCTGGACCTCGTGGCGCAGGACCACGCCGCCGCCACCGCGCAGACGTGAGTGCTGCCCGCTTGTTCCTCACACACGAACACAGTACCACCACACCGTAAAATACTACGAGTCGCCCAACTAACTTCTAGACCGGTCAATCGTGTGGAATCAGTGGGGCGAGCCCAAGATAGAAAGAAAGAACACTTTTATTTGGGACAAAATGACAATTAGGTACAAAATAAAAAGTAAAAAATAATAATAATAAAAAAAAATAACTTAAGTACTAATAACTTATCATTTACACAAAAAAAAAAGAAATAAAATGAACAATAAAAAAAAAGTAACGATACAAAAAAAAAAATAAAGAAAAAGAACAAGTACAATGTAGGTATGTGACGTGTCCCAAATAGGTATACCATTCAGCAATTCATAGGTGTGGACACCTAATGCTGGTTTTCAATGGTACCCTTTTTTGATACATACTGACATAGATGTCATACACTCGCTTGAGACATGCCGTTCAGGCTTGTAATAATCTTAATTTAGCTTATTACAAGCCTGAACGGCATGAAAAGCGACATTTTGGGAGATTTCCGTAGTTTTTCTTTACGCTGTGATCCCACATACATTCGCACACACACGTAAACATACCTCATCAATAATAAAGTCCTTTAATTTAATGATATCCCCGCTAACTGCAGACTGCTGCGCGTGGTCGCTCGCGGAGGTCACCGCTACGTGCTGGGACTGCAGGCCTTCGAGGGCGGCAAGGACATCTCCACTGAGATCACGGTGTGGGACGGCGTCGTGGTCTCCCCGCTGGCGCCCGCCTACAGCGACACGCCGGAGCCCATGGACACCGACGACAAAGGTAACGACGATGTCTGCATTCAAGGCTAGTTATTAATAGTAATTGGGACTGGATGGCAATTGGAAGTACTGTCCAATGCGTTGAAAAATATGAAAAGACGCTGATCGTGCGCCCTTGACTTAGTGCACAGTTGACTAGTCTCCCCTAAGACCGAAAGTGGTCAGGAAGACGTTATATTATTTTTTAAATTAGGTAAGAATCACACAACCGGAGGGCCTGGAAGAAAATTATTTATTTAAATTCATACTAATTAATACTAAAGTGTCGAATGCAACGCGATGTCCAATCAGTATGAACAAAATATGTTCCCAGCAAATTTACTTGAAACTTAAAAAATAAAAGTGTCCGATTCAGCTATGCGATGTAACTAATTGTCATAAAACTCGTGCGACAGGATAATTGTATAATGAGCAGTTTCTTAATATATCAACCGATATATTTTTCTGTACGGTAGCTATATTTAACTTTCTTGTTCAATTAAAAAAATTGGAATAAAAGTAAAAAGATAAATATCGACATTCGACCACTGGGCGAATCATATATTTTTTTTAAATATAAAATAGGTGGAAAGACGATTAAACTACTTACAGTAAATTAACACCACAGCCCATAGACATGGGAGCTGTAAGAAATATTAGCCATCCTTTAAAGACTTGAGAATTAAGGTGTTATTTCCCTTGTAAACACTTTAAACCCGAGCAAAATATTACTAAGTATTGCTGTTTGGCAGTAGAATATGTGAATAGTGGGTGGTGGCGACCCAAGACATGCTTACCCAAGACCCCGATTAGTAGTGTATTATTTAGTTAAGTTTACTTTTGTTCCAGATGAGGAAGGAACGCAAGATGGTGTAGCCGCATAGTTTTAGTTCATAAGGACACATATTATTAAAAAAACCTTTAATAAATTTATAATTTAAGTACCTAGTATTTTATTTAAAGATTCCCTTAGTAATTAGTTTGGTAATAATAAATAGGATTTTATCGTTGGTTGAAAAAGTTTGTTTTGAATCTATACTAATTTTAATCGACCATTCGAATGCGACATTAACTGTATGAATTTGATGTTTTTTTTATGAAGCAAGTCTGAACTCCACGTACTAGAGCTTATTTTTATGCCTAACCTGACGACCAACACCTAAAATGCGAGCGACATCTAGTCTGTTATAAACGAAGACAATTTACCAGCATTGCAGAACTTTCGATAGTTGACCTCGAAAACTATTCAGGGATATCGATAGTGTCGTTTTGATCAATAGTATCGATAGCTATCCGTGAGCAACACTATTGATGACGGTAATACTATAGGTCGCATCGATACTATTGATACTATCGATAGTATCGATACTTTTGGATTACAGTTTTGGTGTCAGTGAATGCATTTTAAGAAAAGGATAATGACGAAGTCAAAGTTCTCGTTAATGTTTCTTGAATCGAGGTCCTGACTTATCATTGATTATTGTTATTTTTTGAAACGCGGATTTTGACCTCGACGGTCGTATGTCATAATGTAAATTTTACACTTCTATATTGTTGTTACCTGGCTTACTAAATAACTTATCTAGAGAAAGTAATACTATCGAAAAATAACTGGCTATCGATAGTAAAAAACTTTCGAGTTTATGTTAAAAGTAATGGTTTTGCTACACTATCAACAGTATTGGTCATGGGGAGCTATCAATACTATCGATATGCACTATTATTACATTATTATTGTTTAATTATTGTTAAACTATAATTAATATTATTATATGTAGTATAATATTTAAGACAAGTGTAAATACGTTTATTTCTTTTCTTAAGATATTGATCTGTCACTAGAAATATATATAATAAATAATGTGTTTAATTATTGCGAGGGATTGAGAAATATATTTGTTGGAGAATTATTATAAGGTTTGAATTGATTTTGTCATTCTGACCTACCGAAATAATATTAGTGTGTCAAATAAATTCCAACCGCAATAAATAATTCAATATAAATTATATATTTTTTTTTTTTATTATTTACATATAGATGAAACGGAAAGAATTATGTTTAAATATTGCTGGTTCTAAAAGGGTCAATATCGATCTTACTTTTGTTAATCAGAATGGACAATGGACATATATTCATTTTTAGTTTACATTAGTAATGCTAGTTTAAGTACAAATAAATTTATTATTCATTAAATGTTTGGGAAAATGTTAATATACATTTTAGATGTTAGTTACAAATGTAATTACGAACTTTTAACACTAGACTTTAGTTATTTTATCAGCGTAACACCACGTTCCCGAATACATTCGGATTGGTTTTCGTCATCTTGAATTTCAATGTCCTTTTAGACAAGACGTCGTGTCCCGGATTGTATCCGGACACCTTTGTAGTAACGGACAGTTTGCTCAGTTTCGCGTCCAAGTCTTTTCTCGAAAAACTTCGATCGCATTTCGGCGAACACGATATAGACGACAGAGATAATGGCGAACTATAGTCCGCGCGTTTTTTCCCGCCAATATCAATGTGTTGTATTGTATTTAGTAGCTTGCATCGTTTGTACCGAGCTTCGATATCGATTTTATCAGTGATTGTACCGACGTCTAATCTTTCTTTTGTCATTATTTTGATTCCGAAACTTATTTATTTCAATTTATACTATTGTAATTCGACCACGAAAAATTTATCCCATTTGACAACTTACAATTAATATTTATTTTTTATTTGACAGCGGTCATTTAACTTTTTTTTTTTAATACAAAACATTTTCATTTGGATTTCTAACCTAACTAATATTATGAATGAGAAAATGTGTTTGTTTGTCTGTTACGCTTTCACTTCTCAACTACTCAAGTACTCAACCGATCACGATGAATTTTACGAATACTTTGTCAGGGATACAGAAATAACCTATGTCACACGAAGGCGGAAACTATAAACAAAATAAAAAAAAAAAAAAATATTTTAATTTTTTTTATTCAATTAAATTAACCTAGTTCGATATAACTAGCTTATTATAAAAATTCCATTCTCCATTTACGTGAAGAAAGACACGAACACATCTGGTTTAAATTAAGTTATCCAATGTACACTTTCGTAATCGGCTTCTATACAAAAAATCAACGCGAGCTAAATATTTCATTCATTTTCAAAACACGAAGACAGTTATGAAAATTTAGCTTAAAAAATAACAAAGATAGCCTTCGCATTTATTTACAAAATCATAATATATAAATACGGGGTAAAAAAATAGAAAGACATTCTTCATTTTTTTTTTCTTTTAATGAAAAGACAATTTCGTCCAGATGTGGACATGCCCTTAAATCTTTATATATAATACTGCACGAAATACACTATTGTCCTTGATTACACTGCACCCGAGGTGTTCTCCTCGCATACTATCTGATAAGTTATCAGATATTCTGGATAGGCCTGTGAAAATATAACATTTTATAAAAGATTTCAAAACCAGGGTCTTTGCATAAAACGAAAAAAAAGTGAATGTTTGACATTTAATTTTAGCGCCAAATTAAAATTTAAGGTTATAATTATTTTTAATATTATTATTTTAAACAGCAAATATTGTTTTGAAATAATATTTAAATCGATAGGACCGGTACAATATTTAGTACCATTTAACTTAAAGACTAATGTTTCGTAGTTTTGATGTCTAAGGATATAATAAAATCCCGCTGAAGAATTAAATCCTGAACTAGTTTTAGGATGAACAAATTGTCAGTATTGAAGAGTGTAGCATGAAGCGGTTACGCAGTCGCTGTTCTGCGGTCGGTGAGGGCGAGAGTACGGACCTGCTCCCCGCGGTACACGACGTACTCCGGGTAGCAGAGGCCGCCGTTGCTGGGCGCGCCCGCCACGCTGTGGTGTCCAGGCGGGGCGTGCGCCATCTTCATCGCGCTGAGCAGCTGGAAGGCGCGGCCGAGCGTCACGCGGCACAGGAGCATTTGTCTGAAACGAGAGAAGTCAGGACACTTGGCTATATCATTTTTTAAAGTTATACTTATTTTAACGTAACGCGTTACGGCGCCAGTATGTCTGGCTTCTCTTTCTCTCATGTATAAGGAAGCGGTAGGCCTTTATTTTAAGTTATAATTTCGGTCGGGTGTACCGAGACGCACACTAATCTTTCTAAAATACTAGAAATGGTCATTTCCTTCTCTCCTTGAAGTTTCTTTGGACTCCATAACCTGTGAACTATGAGATCTTAGATTTACATGTCCCGTACTGGTTTCTTGAACCAAAAACCTCCGATGCTGGCGATCTTTCGTTAAGCAATCTCTGATATTTTGCTGGGAGAGTTAACTAAACATGTAGCAACTTTAAAGATATCATCTTTCTAAATATAACAGAATCAATGTTTCAAATATCAATATTTAAATAAAGTAAATAGTTTACCGAATGTTGAAAAAGTAAATAATTCAATTAAATCATAAATATAGCATAACTATGACTAAGACTAATCCCTTATACACGAAAGATCCAGGGCTAATAAGTATACCAGCTGTTCCGAAGGTCTTCACTCGTGAAATACTTCACTATTCTGAGCGTGACATTATAAATAATCTACAAAATCTTTCTCAATGAATGGGCTAATAAATTCATCAGCTTTATAATATACTAGCTACCCGTCCCGGCTGCACACGAGTACATAAAGTATATAGACAACTTTTATATTAAAGTACAAATATTGTAACAAAATGTTAATTTTTCCGGCTAGGAAAGTTGATATTCTCGACTTTTCTCTACTATATCGTGTATGTATTATACATATAAACCTTCCTCTTGAATCACTCCGTTAATTGGTGCAAACTGCATTAAAATGCGTTGCGTAGTTTAAAAGATCCAAGCGTACAGACGGGAAGACTGCATGATCATCCAAATCCAGCTCGGACCCTTGTGCAAACCGACCTGTGGCACAGGTAGCAACTGCGGTCCTTGTGCGCGGGACAGCCGGAGCCGCCGCCGAAGCCGTACACGTACTGGTTGCTCTTCGACGAGTGCTCCGCGAAGTAGATCCCGGCGCCGAACATGCCACCTCGAGTCAAACGTCAACATTTTTAAAAGCTGCTAGTCAGTTGGGTATTTATTAAAGGCATCTCCCGTAATCGTGACACAAACAGTTACTGGGGATTATGACAGCGAGGAAGTAGGTAGAACACCTCTGTTTGCGCTCACAACCTTGCGTATTGGTATATGTCATGTGTGTACAAGACCTAAGGTCTCATCAGCTCGATACCATATATCTGCATGGACCGATGGCTAAAAAAGTAAGCCATCAACCCAACATTTGATACAATAATTACAGGCATTACACGTCGCATTTTAGCTCGTCCTGTAGGTAGCGAGGGCAGTCAGTAGCGACTCACCGATGTAGGCGTGGCGCTCGTCGAAGCCCTTCTGCACGATGGCGTTGATGAAGGGCGAGCCGTGGAACAGCATGCGCTCGTTGTGCGCGCCCGCCTCCTCGCTCACCTCGCGCCGCCGGTGCTGGTAGCGCTCCCACAGCCGGCCGTTCACTATCTTCTGAATCTGGGGACGGAGCGGACATGAGGAGAGACGGCATGAAACTCAGTTGTTACTTATTTGTACCATTTTAAATAAAGAGTATATCAGTAAAGTGCAACTCAATTTATATATTTCCTGCCTGGAAATCAACAAATACTAAGTTATTTTTTCGAAATGGTGTAATATTCTTTTATAAGGCTACTTAAAAGAATATTTCGATCGGTCACCATCGACGAGATCTTTAACATAAGTATCGAGTGCGGCCCTGCGGCTCCCGGACTCACGCGGACGACGCGGTAGCGCGTGAAGTGCCCGCCGGCGTGGTCGCGGTGCGCGCGCACGGAGGCCTGCATCTCGCGCTCCAGCACGGCGTACTCGCCCTCCGCGCGCGCGCCGCCCTCCGCCTCCGCCGCGCCCTCGCCCTCCCCCGGCGTCACGTCCACCAGCGTCGTGCCGCCGTACCACTCTGTGCAAATGATTCATTGCTTTATTGCATACGTACTAAAAAAATACGTGCGTCAAGTATAGGACCTTTTGAAATGGAACCGAAAGTCCGGACTCACAGAACTCTAGGACCAATATTTGCAATTTTCCTAGAGGTTAAATTACAGTCAAAAACAGGTACTACAGCTTGCTCAAGCCACGCTCACTTTGACACTCAAGATTAAAAAAATCATTTAAACATAATAAATATGAAAATAAATAAATGAAAAACCCGAGCACTCGTGTAAATACTTATCAAAGTTAACTGGAGTACCGTTAGAAAAATGAAGTAAGCGTACGGTACGCGTCAACATATTTTATGTTTACTACTTGAGACAGTCCCATTACTAACTAAAATGTCAATAAAACTCGCTTCTAATACAAAGGACACAAAGTCGTTTATCGCTGTGGAGCGTGGTAGCTCTACCAACGCCGTGGCCTCACCCGAGTGCGCCTGCAGGCTGTGCCGGGCGGCCTTGATGAGGCGGTGGCGGTGCCCGTAGGCCGCCACACCCACGGCGCGCAGGTCCTCGTGCGACATCTCCGAAAGGATGTCCACCGTGATCTGCTCGCGCTCCAGCACTGGCGCCAGCGCCTCCAGGCCGATACTGGGGACAGGCATACACGTAACTACCTCGTGACCGAGAGAGGATAGTACAGCCCAGAGGGTGTCTTCCGCTGTGGAACTTAGATTTAGAGTTTATTTTTACAAATTTAATCTAGTTTAAAAAAAAAGTTGGATTAAAAACTTCTTCGATTTGCTTTCTTTACCAGACCTCAGATGTAGGTATGTCGTCTCACCTGGTCAGGAAGGTGTGTAGAGATTCGGAAGTGGAAAGCGCGGAGGCCGGCCGGCCCGCCGCGTCCTCCAGGCTGCCTCGCGAACCCTCCGACCAGTAATTGCTCGGCATCACCTGTATAATTTGTGATTATGGAAAAGAGGTTAATGATATTATAGGGACGAGAAGTTGCAGTTATTCCATCACACTATTTTACTGTGCGTGTGAGAAGGAAAGGGGTGTACTCACGGGCAGTGGGAGAGGCGCGGTGTCACCGCTGGGCAGGAGCACGGGCGCGGGGGGCGCGGGCGCGGGAGCGGGGGGCGCGGGGGCCAGGCCGTGCTCGCTGGGGGCCGTGCCCGTCATGGCGTCCTGTAGCAGCGAGCGCACGTCATCCGCACCCGACAGCTCCAGCGCCGTCTGCCCCTCCTGGTTTTTGAGGAATGGGTCTGCACCGTGCGCCAGCTGCCAGGCAATAATATATTATTTTAGTGGTAAAGATTCAAGGTCATTATATAATCATTCGCCCGAACGCAGCAGCCGATTGGCCGCTCGAGACTGCTCACTCGTTTGTACGTGATGACATAAGCTGACGGCACACGAATATCATTTACGAATATCCAATAAACGTACGTTATTATTATATAAATTACAGATATACGAATTAACGTGTTTATTATATGAGTTTGTGAGTTTGTTGGCTAATTGGGTACATCCCCAATTAGCCACCAACTAAGATGTTATGTCCCTTGTGCCTGTAGCTACACTACTGGACGAAAGCCTTCCCCATGGAACGCCAACCATCCCGATCTTGTGCAGTTCGCATTCATCTCGTCCCTGCCATCTCCACTTCCAAAGTTTCGATAATAGCTTCGTCGACGTTCAAATGGTATTTTTTTCGTAAATCCATAGTGAATATCATAGATTAATCGAGCTCTCGACCAATGATATCGCATCAATTTGCTGTCAAATGCTGTTTATTTGGCTTTTCTCCTGTTATGGTTGAAATCGAGTATATGTGGTATAACTGTTGGAGAAGAGTAACTACTAAGCTTCCTGGTTCTTCTCAGTGGAATATACATAAAAAACCTATAATTTTTCGTACTCGAATAAGGATGACGTTTACATTACTTATGATAAACCTATATCGGCCAGGAGACTCACCAATAACGCGCATAATTGCGTCCTCGCTTTATGAGCAGCCTCGTGTAGAGGAGTAAAACCCCACCGGTCAGCTGCGTTAGGGGGTGTTCCGGCTCTCAGGAGCAACGCAGCTAATTCCACGTGACCGTACGACGCGGCGTTATGGAGCGGCACTAGGCCCCCCTTGTCCCTGGCTGAGACTGCCGCCCCCGCTTCGAGCAGAGCTTCAGCGACCTCCAAGTTGTTGTAGCCGGCTAAAGGAAAAAGTTTATATTGTGTTTAACTGTTCATTGGTCTTCTATAAAGCTTGCCTCACCATAAGTTTTCATTGAGAAATGTAAGCTTCACTGGACCACTACACCACGACCACCACACCTTAGAATAGGATACCACAATACTTGGTATCGCTGTTCGGTGGTAGATGAGTAACTGGTACATATCCAGATGGGCTTGCACAAAGCCCTACCGAATAGGTCCGTGTATAAAGTAACGCACTGACCTGCAAGATGAAGTGGCGTTGAGTTCCTTCCGTGAGCGTCTCTGCAGTTGACATTCTGAGGAGTTATTAGTTTCCTAAAAAAAATACAATCAAAATTATACATTGACCATTTTGACATTGACTTAGTTTGTGGAGATATAATTAAAAAAAACTAAATATGCATCTCGAGAGGACCGACAGAAGGCGATAACTTAGACTAATCTAAGTTGAACTATTTAATATTGAAATTGTTTAACTTGAGAAATTTAGGTAAGGAAAGATATATATATATTATTAATAAAATCTGTTATTGATCATAAAATATGTTTTATTTTTAGTTACAATTCCTGAATATGTACATTAGAGTTTTGATTGCCTACCTACCGCTGCCGTATGCGTAAGAGAAAGGGAAGCCAGACAGACTGGCGCCGTAACGCGTTACGTAACGAAGCTCTTTACCCTCCCATAACAATTTATTATACAGTTTTCTGTATTATTCAGTATGATTTGTCTAAATTGGCTAAATTATGACGAAGATTGTTAGGGATGTGTGAAAAATCATGCCGGCAGCGAGTTTTACTGGCGTGCGCGTCGTAAGCCATTCGAGTTATATGTATTACGATAAATACATGAAACGGTCGCCTCATTGATAGCTTGTAAGACCCCAACCCTCGAGGTCCAGGGTTTGATATCCGAGCCGAGATTATAAAGTGTTATCGAATTTTTTTATAATAAGAAATTTTATGTAGCAACCCGGAGTCTTGAAACTGACAGTATTTACTTCAGGAAACACTTAAAACCGTCGTCCCTGAACTCTTTTCGAACGGGTCGGATATGCTGCTCCATCGGATTATGACAGGTAGGGAATATGAAAGGCGCCTGTGTGTGCATTAAAATATGTCCGGGGCACTGACTTGGCGCGCGCGAGGTCCCCGCGCTTGGCGGCGTCGAGCAGCGCGGCGTCCCCGCGCAGCGCGTCGGCCGTGTCGCCGTCGCCGGCGCGCACGAGCTGCAGCGGCGTTAGCCCGTCGCGGTTCCGCCGAGTGGGATCCGCGCCGTGCTGCAAAGGGTATCGGCGTGTTTACGACCGCAAATCCCTCCCCCCCTCGCTACCTCCATAGGAACTTTGGAATTTCATTTTTATTATTATGTGATAGCCGACAACTGGTCTAGTGCAAAATTTTTTTTATTCATACGATCATCAAAACGAGTCAGATACTGTAGCTGTGATTATATGAGATTTGTTGCCTACACCGTAGTCAAGCCTCGACGAGCACGTCAAATTTTTAAAAATTAAACATTTTACCATTTGACTAATTTTAAAAGTATATCAGAAGAAAATATTCAATAAATCTTATTATTCATTAAAATAATACTTTGAATTTGTGTTGAATAGTGCTTAATATGTGTTCATAATTCATCTCGTGCTCGGCGGTGAAGGAAAACATCGTGAGGAGCATGTGACTAATTGTGGAATATGCTCCAAGCCTTCTCCTCAAAGGGAGAGAAGGCTTTAACCCAGCAGTGGGAAATTTACAGGCTGTTAATGTATATCATATAATTTCCTTTATTACTAAGCGAAAAAGCGTTAGTCAGTCAATTTTAAGAGATACATTTTTAAAAGTAATTATTTCCTAATCATAACAATAATAGACCATTTTTTACCCGAAGTATGGCTAACTACAATGATTAAATAGGCACTTAAAGCTAGTAGAAGGGGATCAGAGCAGGCGCAGGCGCAGCCGCGCAGCAAAGAAGATCACTCACCTTCAATAGTAGCCGTACAATATCCGCTTTACCCTTGGCGGCAGCTTCATGCAGAGGCGTGAAGCGCCACAGGTCCGCTGCGTTTACACCAGCCCCTGCCGAGACCAGGAGCTCCGTGACCTCGAAATGGCCGTAGGAGCACGCGTTGTGGAGGGGGACCAGACCTCTGAGGGGAGGACGAGCAAATCAAACCATTGTTGCAAATTCAATTTCCTACAACCTTAGAAACTAAGACCTACACACTCAAACTCAAGCTCAAATTCCTTTATTCAACATAGAAGCATTACACTTACTTATTGATGGTCAAATTAAACACTACCACCGGTTCGGAAAAAGGAACACCCTGACCTGAGAAGAACCGGCGAAAGAAATCAGCCGGGTTTTTTTTTTTGGCAAATTAATTACATACATAATTGTATATGAATAGAAACAGCCAGGAGGCGATCGTTTCATTCCCAAGGTGTGCTATCAAACATAAACTCACTAATTGTTAACCTTTCGCACACAAGCGTTCCTTAACATTTTTTTTTTCATTTGGCAACAGAAGCATTTCGAACGCTTTCTGGGATCCTGTTGTAGAAGCGTATACATTGCCCCACAAAAGAGTTACTGACTAATTGACTATGCAGTCGAGATTAGATTACTGACTATGCAGTTGATAACAGGAGTAACAAGATTGTGTTTGTTCCTTGTACCAATGTTATGAGAATGACATTTTCTCATAAAAACATTAATATTTTTCCGTACATACAATTGTCATACATCCCTTGTGTCTGTAATTACACAGGCACACGCACCGTTCGAACGGGAATACAACAATACTATTTCTGATTAGCGGTGGAATATCAGATAGATACCCCACCTACACAGGCTTGCACGAAAACCAACCAGCAAGCCGATTCTCCGAGACAAGCAACTCTTACTTATTAATTAGCCAAAATAAAAACTATCACCGGTTTGCAACGAAAGAACGATACTTTTTTGTTGCCTAATAAAATAAATGCACTCTGATATATAGTAGATAAAAAACTAAACTTAGTATAGGTCGTAGGTTCAAATCAAGTTGAGTTATTCATGTGCATGTATGAATATTTATAACACAATTATAGAACCTAGCTCGTATACGGGACGAAAATTTGTCAAAATAAATGACAATGACAGTTCTCGACTGAAGGAGCGTTAGCAAAAAAGTTCTGAACGATGATAACTGTTGTGTCGTTTGCCGACGTTACCACGCGTATCTCAATTACAAAAGGACGAGGTTCAGTGTGATGAGTGAAAGAGAACTCACCCCTTATCTTTAGCGTGGACGTCGGCCCCCCTCTGTAAAAGTAGCTGAGCCAGGGGTAGTCTGTTATATCTGCAAAAAAAAAATTAAAATATACTTTATTCAAGTAGGATTTTACAAGCACTTTTGAATCGTCATTAACAAACTATTTAAATTAAGCTACCACCGGTTCAGAATTAAGATTCTACCGAGAGGAACCGGCAAGAAACTCAGTAGTTGCTCTTTTTCAATATCTAAAAATACAGTAATGTATTTCATATATTAATTACAAATATTATATATAAACTTTATATTAAATTCATATATACATTTTTTGGTGGTAGGGCTTTGTGCAAGCCCGTCTGAGTAGGTACAAGCCACTCATCAGATATTCTACCGCCAAACTGGAATACTTAGTATTGCTGTGTTCCGGCATGAAGGGTGACCTAACCTAACATCTTAGCTCCCAAGGTTGATGGCTCCTTGTTGTAATATAAGGAATGGTTATTATTTCTTACAGCGTCAATGTCTATGGGCGGTGGTGACCACTTACCATCAGGTGGCCCATGTTTCCGGCCGCATACCTATTACTTAAAAAAATATAGCAACACACAAGCACAATAAGGGTCTATATACAAACTTTAAGATTCAAGAACAAAGATAAAAAGAAATAATCTTATTTTTCCGGCTAGGAAAGGTGAAAATCTCGGCATTCCTCTACTATGATATGCATATATTATATCATATCATATATATCTTCCTCTTGAACCACTCTGTTTATTCAGGAAAACCGCATTAAAATGCGTTTCGTAGTTTAAAAGATCCAAGCGTAAAATCGGAAGCGTTTTATACTATGTAGAGATAGGTTTAGACAAAACAGTTTAGTATCTTTTCTTCTTCTGTTTGTCAAACAATTTTAAATATTATTTTTGTTCAGGGAGCCACTGATGAGCTTCATAATATAATAGAAACATTTTAAAAATAAGATTAAATCTAAAAAAAAAAATTCCAAACGCATTCATGTACGTTTCTAATGTACGTAAAGTAGCTATCGGAACTTCGGAAGTAAAATTAAAATGGACGTAAGTATAGGTACATGTATTATAAAAAAAACGATGTATTATTCAAGGACTGTTTGTACTCGTAGTGCACAATATTGAGTTGCTTGAATATCGATGGAAAATATATCCAAATTAATCTCAATTAAAATTCGTATCTTTATTCAACAGAGAATCATTACACTTGCATATTAATTGTGCAAAATACGGTTCGGAATGAAGCACCTCAGACATGAGAACCGGTGAAAGAAAATCAGCGAGATTTTTGTAATTAGTAATTATACACCAACTCACAGCAGAAATATTTATCTTATTTGAGATCATTGACCTTTTTTGAGTTGACGATTTTACAAAAAAGAGGAGAAATATTCGACTAACCCAGCAGCGAAGTGCAGTGGCGTAGAATGTCTTCCATCGACGTCTCTACAATTAACTAAGCGCGGTCTCGCGTCTAAAATCGCTCGCGCCGTTTCGACGTCGCCCGTCCGCGCCGCCTCCAGCAACCGTAAGGCCGCTGCGTTCGAACAGGCATCTGTAAGAAATCATAAAAAATTAACAAAAAATCAAAACTACCTCATGTAATATTCTGAGAAAAGGAATTATAAATAATTTAGGAACCCATAAAAAAAACATGCTTATCCATCACCAATCATCCATTCATTTATTACGTCAGAGGATTTAGGGGGAGGGGGGGGCTCGACTATTTCTTCTTATGTTTTCTTACAAGGAGGTGGGAAGGAGTTTCGATAGTTCTTACGTAAGATCAAAAAAAATCAAAATGAGTCAATTTTTTTTAAATCTTATCAGTTGATCAATGTAACTATAATATTTATTTGAATAAAGATTAATAATAATGAATATGCGAAAATCACTTCGCATAGTTTTTTAAATCTGTAGTATAAGGTTCATAAACAATAAAAAAAAAAATATTTTTTATTATTTCATAATTCAATTGGCGTCATTAAAAAATATCTCACGACATTAAGACCCTATTGTTTGTTTAAATATCATCTGCGCGGTATCATTTTTAAATATACTGTATTTATATAATAAATATTTATAAGCCACGCCCAGCCGCTCGCCAGTAAAACGGCAATTTTTTTTCCGACAGCCTCAACAACATTTACAGCCTGTAAATTTCCCACTAAGTGGCCCTATGCGGGTTGGTGGATTCACATGTGGCACAATTTCGTTGAAATTAGACACATACAGGTTTCCTCACGACCGCCAAGCACGAGACGAATTATAAATAAAAATTATATTATTAAATAATTTCATCAAGATCTCTACACTCTACAGCTATCTAGACTTTTTAAACATAAACATAAATAAATATATTATAAATAAACATAAACACAACATTAGAAGCTGGTGCTCTTTCAGCTTTGCCGCCCGGGCCTCTGACGGGCTTAGTCCAGCACTGCTTACAAGCCGTCCGACCATGCCTGCACGAAGTTTGATATGCACAAACTTGACACGCTACGACTTCAGTCCGTGTTCACGTAATTGTGTCCTTATTAGCTGTAAAACTGTTTTATGGCAGAAAATTAAGGCGATAGTGTACCTAGATTCCGTCGTTAAGTAATTTCATTGCTCAAATGGCTGTAATTATTGTTAAAATAATTTTATGATGTTGCAGTATGGCATTTTTAACGATATAATTGTGGAATGGTTTTATCGGGTCTATCCTAGACCTGCACGAAATTATTAATATACCTTGCATCAATGTAAGTAAGGAACGTACTTAAGCATGAACGTGGATGGATATAGAGGAAGGGGACGACCAATGAAAAGATGGATGGATTGTGTGAAAGATATGGCTGGAAAGAATGTTACTTGTGAGATGACGTTAGATAGGGAAGTATGAAAGAAGACATGCTGTGCCGACCCCAAGTAAATTTTGATAAGGGCAGTAAAATTGCAATTGCCAATGGACCATAAAAAAATAAAAAGAGCCGAGATGGCCCAGTGGTTAGAACACGTGCATCTTAACCGATGATTTCGGGTTCAAACCCAGGCAGGCACCACTGAATTTTCATGTGCTTAATTTGTGTTTATAATTCATCTCGTGCTCGGCGGTGAAGGAAAACATCGTGAGGAAACCTGCATGTGTCTAATTTCAATGAAATTCTGCCACATGTGTATTCCGCCAACCCGCATTGGAGCAGCGTGGTGGAATATGCTCCAAACCTTCTCCTCAAAGGGAGAGGAGGCCTTTAGCCCAGCAGTGGGAAAATTTACAGGCTGCTAATGCTTAAAAAAAAGAAAAAAATGGACCATAGACCTTGGGAGCTAAGATGTCCCTTGTACCTGTAGTTGAGAGTGGGTGGTACCGACCCAGGCAGGCTTGCACGAAGCCCTACCACAAAGTGAATAATGATATTTATATTACAATTTACTTATAAATGTATGTAATCATTGAATCTGTACTATCACTAAAAATGAATACTAATTAAATTTATTTTTTAAGCATCATATACATCACAATATTATAAACAAAGGCGTACATATGAAGTGTCCGAAAAAAATGGCGGAATTCAAAGCAACGCACAAAAAAATCATAATATTCATAAAAGGGGCATTGTTTTCTGATGAGAAAATTAAATAGTCCCAGTTACAAAATAATGTTTTTGGCAAGTACGTCTGCGATTCTAAATATTGCGTTCCGTAGACAATTATATTTATTTTCAAGAAATAATCCGCAGCTTCTAAAACGCTAATCAAAGTCGGATTAACTCGTTTGATTTTAAATGAGCGCTCATTGGTTGTTATGAATTGTTAGCTATTTCATCGACAATCGTCTATTACTGACCAATGTAATATTACAGGAATCAGCGACTTAACTCGGCCAGTAAGTCAACGAGGCCAGCCAGAAGTATAGCCTACTTAAACCACGAGAGGAGTAACCACAAATTTGCATTGGATCGACGCGATATCATTGGTCGATATCTTGAATTATTCCTTAGGAAATCGTGAATAAATAGCGCTTTGGACTTCAGTGAAATTTTAAAAGGAACTTTATTAAAGTTGGATATTTATTAATTAATGAAATTTGCAAGTTCACGGTTGGTTTATGATTACTCCTTGCTCGATTGGGAAGGATAAGTTCTCTTCCGTTCCCTGACTTCCTACTCTTGGGACGCGAAAATGACGTAATTTTCATTCTCTAATCCCTCCATCCCTAATTATTGGCGTTTGATAAATAATAGCGAAACGAATTTTGACTATTCTAATTTTGACCTTACACTATTGACTATTATTATGCTTGAAAATAGATTTTGATATACAATGCAAAACACGACTAAATAATCGTGATTTTAACTAGCTGTTCGTAACGCAGTCGATTAGAAACGTGATCGTTGCCATTCAGCCGTATTCCTATTCTACTATACGACGATGCAGTCGCGTCTCGGTCGAAGTTGAATCGGAAACGTTTAAGTTATAAGCGTTACAAGTTTGAAGTTGGTCTCCAGAACTTCGTACTAACAAAGGAGTAACAAAGTGTCGAGCCTCGACGCGAGTTTGCCGACGTCAAAAGAATTATTCCAATGCCTTCCGATGGAAGCTGCCTAATCTATTTGATTGCATATTCTTTGTTTGAGTATACTAGTATACAACAAAAAATTGGTTTCGTAAGACTGTAGTAGAGTATGTATATCGTAACTGGGATGATTTAAGTATGTACTCTAGCGCTCGAGCAAGCATGCTGATGTCAGCAAAAGACTGGTGAATGGGTCCAATTGAAAAATAGAGAAGGTACATTGGGACGTCGACAACAGCAATAGCACACGTAAAATAACAATTCAATTTAAACATCATTTAATTAGCGTACTAGAAGTCATAACCGAGTTTCAGAGATTAAGTAATGAATATGCTCAAAGGAAACAATTCTCTATTTGCCTAGCATATTCTACTACTATACACAAATAACAAGGCCTTCACCTTGACAGTGCTCTTCTCGACATAGGCTCCTCTATATTTAGTAAAGAGCAGGCTTACGTTAGCCTTTCCAGAGTTAAAACCTTAGATGGAGTACATCTTATCAATTTAGGTCCAAGTCAAATCAAGGCACAAGAAAGCTCTATTGTAGAGTCCACATACATCCGTCTGCGCACGTTATATCGCCCCGACTTGGCCAAATTAAGTATAAACTGAAAACGCGTAAAAAAACCGGACACTGAATAGGCAATTCACTCTAACATTTCAGAGGTACAAGAAAATATAGAACGTATTACAAAAAAAAAACAATTATACCCCATAAACGTGGGAAAATAGAATAGTTTCACAAAAACTATTTTGTATTAATTTCGTTATTAATAAGTACCTACTAAAAATTTATATACAAAAAGTAGTGATATCCCATCAAAAACATAAATGTAAAAATGAGAGCCAAGTCACGCACGCACGCACGCACGCACACACACACACGCACACGCACACGCACACGCACACGCACACGCACACGCACACGCACACGCACACGCACACACACACACACACACACACACAAGTAAACTATTTATTTTGATATAATGTTAGTTTACCTACTGATGGTGAGTTTTAGTATATAGTAAGATATTGTTTATTCTTTTTAAGAACATGGACAGAATTGTATGTTATGGAAGAGCGGGTCCTTCTGTCACGAGTATTATACTATACTCACTAGAGGGTCCCAACCTTTATTTGCTATGTACAACTTGATAAAGAATAAACTATTTTTTCATTTTCATTTATAAAAATCCGAAAAAGTCGTCCCTTTATAGTGAATACTTACATTTACCAACTCACGTCGGTAAATCTTAGGTTTTACTGGAAAATCTTAAGATTTACCTTAGTTCGAGCTTTTACAGTAACACATATATATAACTTTATCGAATCAGGGCCATTAATTTCGTTTCTATATAAGGACCGGAATTATTCTAAGACGGCAGTTCCTACGTAATAACCGAACTATATTATTGTGAGTTTCGTTGAGTGTAACGGCTGAGTATTAGGAATTAGTGACCTTTGAGGAGACATTTAAAAAGATAGTAAGTTTTTTAAATATATATTCGAAATTTAAATTTACCTTCTGAAAGGTTAGCTTCGCAATTGTGACACTTTTGAAACTTTTATAATTTTCTAGAGTTTATTTGGATGGATTATTTATTATGTTAATTTATAAAATTAATGATAACTCAACTTGAAAATGAAACGATCCACATAGACGACTAAAATAATAATTATATTATATAATATAAATTAATAATGAGTAAAAAATATATTTAAACAGGCAAAGACAAAAAAGTACCTTTTTTGCGTCTGTCTGACAATAGTTTTATTTTTTTTACACAACAAAAATCACAAAAAATAATAATTGGAAACAGGAATAAAAAAAATATTCGAATTTCGAACATTTATCGATTTTTTTTTTGTTTTATAAAAACTTTTTTTCCGAATTTCAATGATGATGATGTTTTGATTTTGATTGAAGTTTGAATTTTTAACTTTTTTGAATTGAAATAAAATTAGTCTATTGTTTTAAATAAAATATGTGTCCTGGGGCACTGGTCCTGTTGGATGTTGCTTTTGCTATGTTATATGAAGTATTAAATAACCGATACAATTACATAGATTAACAACTTTTGAGAGTAATTAAACGAGAGAAAAAAATATTAATTAAAAATACCATGTGAATTAAATTTATAACAAAAAATAAATTTCAATAATCTTTTATAAAAACTTGAATAGAGAGATAGAGAGAAAGAGATTGTTGCCATCTCTTCGCCTTGACATAACGCTTTCCGCTAACTCCGTTCCAAAAACATTTTATTGTACCTTCTATGTACTCCGTTTCAGCATAAACAGACTTTAATACTATTTTTCTTTTTAATTGTAAATATATAGGAAGAACTGGGGCTGATGGTAGGTGGTCACAATCAAACATTCACATTTGCACTGTTAATTTTAACCATACCTAACATTACGCGCTACCAACCTTGGGAACTGACTTGGAAAAACGTATTGGCGATTTATGGTATGATATATATTTAATGTCGAATGTTTACGGTGGTGACAATTTACCACGTGAGGGTCTGTTTGGTAAACTCCCATATTTAAAATACAATAAACATTTCTCAATTTTTAAACCAGTTTTTATCCCGACTGAGTTGGTACCATCCACTGATCAGATAGAATACCTGATCAGTGGATGGTACCAACGATGGTACCAACAACCGCCAAACAGCAGTAGTCGGTATTGTTTTGTTCCGGTTTGAAGGTTGAGTGAGCCAGTAACAGGCACCAGGGACATAACATCGTTCCCAAGGTCTGTGGCGCATTGGTCATGTAAGGAATGAGTAATATTTCTTACAGCGCCTTTATCTACGGTGGTCACCACTTACCATCAGGTGGCACATTTGCTCGTCCGCCTGCCCACATCATAAAAAACCCACCACTCCGAACATTTTCATTGTCGATCGACGTACGATGAACGTATAATACAAAAAAAATAAAAATAATTAAAAGCAAAAAAACTCAGCCCAAAAAAATTGAGACAATTGTGTTAAATAACAAGTTGTTAGTAATAAAAAAACCATTATTATTATTTTTAATACTTCTAAATAATAATTAATTTCACATCATTGTAATTATACGACCTTTTTGTATTTTAATTGTAAAGATACAACAATTTGATATAATGTAACGTAATTTAATATGAAATCGGTAATTGTTACGGCGTCATAGAATTATCTCGGTGCTGACTGACTTGTGGATTCAGTGACTGGCTTATAAAGACAGGACCAGAGGCTCCAATCTTTGAACCCAGGAGATTGAAAGATTTTTGCCGAGAAATTCTCACCAACACTCCTTAGTCTTGGAACATAGTAAAATTATTTACTTTCTTATTGATTGCCCAAAATCTATCACGAACCGTCGTGTCGTGTTTCAAGACAGACCTATTCTTCTAAAATAATAATTTCCACAGAAAATGCCACCATTCTCATCAAATGTCCGTGAAGTCACGGAACAGCCGAAGAAAGACGACGAAGAGCAGTTCGAAAAGCTGGTTGCACCTCAAGCAGCACCGCGGAAATACGATGTCGTGTATCGTAACCTGGTAACCTTTGGATACGGACACCTCACAGCTCTGTACGGAATATACCTCGCTTGCACTGTCGCTACGTGGAGCACTCTTATATTTCGTAAGTACGTAATGTCATGATCTAGTACTGTGGCAGATTTACCAGAAG
This sequence comes from Vanessa atalanta, assembly GCF_905147765.1. Taxonomy (NCBI): domain Eukaryota; kingdom Metazoa; phylum Arthropoda; class Insecta; order Lepidoptera; family Nymphalidae; genus Vanessa; species Vanessa atalanta. The sequence continues at coordinate 3,828,180 of NC_061898.1, read as the reverse complement.
GTTCTGTAGGTCAGGTCATAGAGGGGTAGATTTGAGGAGGGAAATGCAGGCATAGTTATTTGTTAGGGGTTCAAACAAATCAAATTGACGACCTCCGTGGTCGAGTAGTGTGTACACCCGGTATGAGGTCCCGGGTTCGATTCCCGGCCGAGTCGATGTAGAAAAAGTTCATTAGTTTTCTATGTTGTCTTGGGTCTGGGTGTTTGTGGTACCGTCGTTACTTCTGATTTCCATAACACAAGTGCTTTAGCTACTTACATTGGGATCAGAGTAATGTATGTGATGTTGTCCAATATAAAAAAAAAAAAAATCAATACCGATTTTGATTCAGTTTTTGTTTGAAACATCATTTGACTTATACGAGAGTGTTCCAGCTATGATGAAAGCAAATCTCTTCAGGCTTTAGGAGACCAGTGACCTTTTTCAAGTCGTTGAAGGATTCGAAATTAGTATCCTGTGACTTTAATGATCAACAACAACTTAGTAACCCTAGCCTGATGCAGCATCTTCTGGAATCATTAGGACACCTCTCATGTGATTTAAAAATATATATCTTTCATAGGGATAAGGGGGTAAATCTGTCACTGATTGAATACAGGTTATATCGAGATATTTTTACAATGTTTTGCGTGGGGGGGGGGGCGTATTACCACTAAGTGGTTTAATATGACTCCTTGCTTTCAGATTTCACGATATTCGTGATAGCATCTATCGGTGTGACGGCTGGCGCGCATCGGCTCTGGACGCACAGAGCGTATAAGGCGAAGATGCCCTTGCAGATTCTTTTGATGGTGATGAACACGTTCGCATTCCAAAACACAGTGATCGATTGGGTGCGCGACCATCGGATGCATCATAGGTGAGAAAATTTTAAAATAACTACAAAATACTTCATAATGCGAGGTATTGGTTCCTAATTTAAAATCAAAATTAAAAATATATTTTATTCAAGCAGGTTTTTGCAAGCACTCTTGAAAGGTCATTTTACAAACTATATTAAGTGAAGCTACCACCGGTTCAAAGTGTAGATTATACCGGGAAGAATCGACAGTCGGTTACTCTTATTCAACATTTAAAATACAAAGTTATGTTAGTGAACTACAATTATATATAATATATCCTGCCTGGAGGTCAACAAGTATTAGCTCGACGCTTTTTTATCATTTAAATAAAATTTTGCGTTGAATAAATAAGATTTTCTAATAATGTATTTTTTTACACATGATTTGAATTTATGAATCGGCAAAGTTACACATAACTATTATATTATTCATTTAATTATAAATAATATTGTATAGCGAGATCTGCGCACTTAGGGCGCACTTAGGGAATGAGCAATAATAATTTGGGATGGAACTTGAAAGTTAACACGCGCATCAAAACGGATTACCGCGGGATCCAACCCAGGCAAGCACCACTGATTTTTATAATTTGTGTTTATATTTCAACTAGTGCCCAGCGGTGACGGAAATCATCGTGAGGACCTGCATGTGTCTAAATTTCAATGAAATTCTGCCACATGTGCCACATGCCATTCTGCCACATGCCATTCACCAACCTGCATTGGAGCAGCGTGTTTGAATACGCTCCAAACCATATCCTCAAAAGGAGAAGGTTCTTTTGCTTAGCAGTAAAAGATTTATTGGCTGTTATTTTTATTTTATATAAAAAAATATAGTTACAAGTGTTTGGATATGGATTTCTAAAAAATAATCAACCGACTCTGGTAAACTCAATAGGAGTTGGTGTCAGTAGATTGTGTCTTTGTAGATACGTGTGTTTGTATGCATGAATGTTTAACTACCGGTAATATTACGAAGAACTGATTTTAAAATTATTAAAACTAGTTGAACATAGACATTTCTATTGACAATAATTCGCAAAACTTAAATTTGGGGCAGGAATACGAATAAAATAACAAAACCCCACCTAATCTGCTAAAATTTCAAAGTCAAAGGTCAAAAGCATTGGATTTTTCTTTCTAAGTACCACCGTTTCTGAGATTTCACCATTTAAAACATAAAATCAAGTCTAGGAAAAAAGCCACTATAAAAGAAATGTACAAAATTTGCTGTTTTTATGTGTTCATAATATTGGGTACTACTACCATAAACAGGAGAAAAATCAATGGATTTTTTAATCAAATGTCTCTGTATAAAAAGGTACACCGCTAAACCCAAAAAAAAAATTATAAACACAAATTAATCCAAGAATAAATCAGTGGTATTTATTGAACCTACAATCCTAGATAAGATTCCATTGATTACCAATTCTGATTAAAACTATAACAAATATGACTACAATATTCCAACATTACTATGTTTCTTTAATAACTGCCGTAAAACCTGCACCATTCGTTTATAACGATTCATAAAAATGGATGTCATTACCTCTTTATGAATAGACAGATCATCGTACAAGTCGCACGTTCATATTTAAAAACACGAGTAGACTAAGGTCATAAGTAACATTATAATTATGTCATAAACGTAAGTGTCATGACAAAGTTGTTGGAACGAAGTTCCTTTACGCGGCTTACGTGGAGTGAACTGGCAGAAAACGTCACGTAAGGACCCCATACCGCATCAGAGGACCTTTTATTTGAACATATTTTTTAGTATTATTTGATTTGTTTATTTATTTCACTATCGGTTATTTAATACATAACATATAGTGGAAGCAAAGCTAGCGAGCAACTGGCACCGGTGATCGAGAAGCTATGAGGAAACTGTCATGGTATGGGCATGTTATGTCCTGTTAGTCGACTCCACAGAGTCAGTAACTCTTTTGTGGGGCAGTTTAGCAGTTCTACATTAGGATCCCAGAAAGCGTTCAAAATGCTTCTGATGCCAAATTTAAAAAAAATGTTAAGGAACGCTTGTGTTCGAAAGGGTACTATACAATTAGTGAGTTTATGATTGATAGCACACCTTGGGCATGAAACGATCGCCTCCTGGCTATCTCTATTCATATTCAATATATGTATTTAATTAGATTGACAAAAAAAAGACCCGCTGGGTTTCTTTCATCGGTTCTTCTCAGGTCAGGGCGTTTCCTTTTCCGAACCGGTGGTAGTGTTTAATTTGACTATCAATAAGTAAGTGTAATGCTTCTATATTGAATAAAGGTATTTGAGTTTGAGTTTGACTATGCGGAATGAGGACCATGTTTTGAGGAAGGTGTTGAGCATGGACGTGGATAATGGAGAAACGATAGTTGGATTGTGTGGAAGACGATATGGCTGGAAAGAATGTTACTTCTGAGATGACGTCTGACAGAGAAGTACGGAAGAAGACGACTTGCTGCGCCGATCCAAAATAAAATTGGGTTAAGGGCAGGAGGATGATGATGTAGTTGAAACAACTTCCTTCTGACTGGGTATCCCACGACACCTAGTTGTAACAATTTTATTTACATTACCGTAAATCTACTAATGGCTTCATTTTTTTCATGGAAGTTTTGTAGAAAATATATTTGTATCTATAATTCTCTACATACATATAATAAAATTGGAGTGTCTGTTTGTAATATTAAAATAACAGCTTTTTACTAAATGCACATGTATGTATGTATACACGGTACATATACCAAAATAACATTTTTTACCATTTTTGTCGGTCTGACTGTCTATCTGTTTGCTCAGCCTCATCTTTGGAACGGCTGGATCGATTTTGACGGGACTTTCATTGGCAGACAGCTGAAGCATTAAAGAGTAACTTATGCTACAACAATAACTTTTTAAACACAAACGCGCACGAAGTTGCACGCACAGCTAGTCTACAATAACATCGAATTGCACAATTTAAATAAATATAAAATACTTGCACCATGTATGATGAGACGTAGGAGAAATTTAAATAAAACGTTTTTACAACGCAGTTGGGAGAAATCGCCACGTACGGAAAACACGTTATGACCTTCAAGTGACCTCAGTTGACCTCAGTGACCTATGTCCCTCAGTTACTATTTCACATAGCATCATTTAAACTTTTTTTTATGTTGTTGTTTGAACTCACGCGTGTTTTTTAATGACGTCATTGTCATTTTATTATTCTCGAACGTTGTTCATTTATTCCAAAGTCTGTGTAATCTATATATGTAAATAAAATCGAAATACCACCCGCTGATTAAACACGAAATCACAGAAACGATGACACCTACAAACTTGAAATTTATAATT